>NC_092442.1:5091538-5692788 GCF_036169615.1 Heliangelus exortis | reverse complement strand
ATGGGAAAGAGCACACTTTCATATAAAAGATTTCTGGCTTGGGCATTTTTAAAACACTCCAGCTTTTACAAGTCAAAGTCACGACTTGCACCATGACTTATCATAATCTAAATAAAACAGAATACAGGAAAACATACAACACTACCCCCAAGGACTTTGGAGTTGTATTAAAAAATGCTGTTTACTGCTGCTTAGCATGAGAACCTGGGAGAGGAAGGCAAAAATAAAATTATTCAGTTTTATGAGGCCTGAAGAAGTTCCATGAGAAATCAAATTCCGTGTACAACAGCCAAGCAAACACAGTTCCCAGAATGTTCACTCAAGAAATACAAAAAGTCTCAGTGATAGTTTAATAATCAGAAAGAAACTGCCTTAGTGACCAATGAAAGACAGTTAATTGTGGACTTTATTCAGGCTGCCCACTAAGGAACGGGGTACAGAATTCACCAGTGCAGAAAAATGCCAGAAAAGAGCAATTCTGAGTGTTTGTAATGAGAACTGTAAAGTGAGGGAGACACAGACAGACAGGCACACAGCTGGAATCACAAGCAGAAAATGACTGACAGGTCGAGGAAATGGCAGCTGGAGAGGAAATGGCAAAATAAAGAGTTCTGGATGCAGAGAGAAGGTGACGCTGGCTGTGTGAGAGAAGCAGAAAAACAGCCAGTGGTTACTGGGGAAGAAGAAAATACAAACAGCAGCAAAACCTACTGGAATAAAGGACTTGGGGCAACAGCTGAAACACCAAGGACATGGCAGTGATGTTACCACGGCTGTGTGCTTCACCCCCACTGGTCAAAAGGAGTAAGACTTTAATTTGCTGAGCCCAAACTCACATAGGTAAGCACAGCCTTCACTTTACAGATAGATAATTAGCAGACCCAAACATGCCAGGACATATGGAAGTTTTCTTTCAACACAAAACCTGAGAGTTCTGAGTCCTGGGAACCAGCTTTATTCACAGGTCAGAACAGACTTCTCAAAAAAAAAAAAAAAAATGAAGCTCCCAACACAGACATGCTTCTGGCAAGGGGAGATTTGGGAAAAGCAACAAAATTCTGACACCAACAAGTTTCATTAATACTTAGTTCATGGCTCCTTTGAGGAAACAGATTGATAAAAAATGTATGCTGATTAATGAATAAATGAGCTACTATTACAGCAAAGACATCTGCAGGAACAGTGCCAGGGGGTGTCTGAGCAGGGAGCTTCACTCCTGTGTCCCCCACACCCCAGGGGTGATGGGGTCCAGTCCCCTCTCTCCTGCTGGATCATCCAGCTGGCACAAAGGACACCTGGGTCCCTTTGGTCCTGCAGATGCTCCTCTCCTGTCAGAGCACACTGACTGCTCTGTATCATCACTCAGCATTTCAAGTTCTTGTCTTTCAAGTGGAAAAGAAGAATCACATTCCACGGGCCCTGAGCCACTCCTCAAATCACAGGGGGATGGGGGGGGGGGGGGGGGGGGTAACAAAGCCACCAAGGTTTTAATCCTCTTTGATGGCACAGGATCTCTGGTCAAAGAGCACTCAGTCTCACAGGAACACTGCAATTTTCTCTCTGCCTGCAAGCCTTGTCCCCTGCCCTGCAGACACCTGCTGACCAGGCTCATCCCCAGAAACCAAAGGAAAAGCAGGAAGGTGGGAGGCAGGAGCAGCCCTCCTAGATAAACCTAGAACCATTTTGCATGTCCAACCCATAAACAAAAGGATTTTTCTGTATCCCCTTTAACTCGGATGCTTATAAACACACATTAATGATTTACCACCAAAAAGGGGCCCAGTCGTGACAGGATTTCATCTCACGACAGGATTCCAGCTGTGAAACTTCTGAGAAGTTCAGTGAGGATGTGGAGAGTGATTCCTAATAAATCCTTATCTGGACTGGAGGTTTGTCTGACAGGGCAAACTTCCCCAGGTAATTACACTGCCAGAGCTAATCATGCCAATAAATTTCCCCAGGGAAGACGAGCCTTTAAAAAGCAAACAAAGGGAAAGGGGGAAAAAAAAAGACAAGCTGTGCTGTAGGCTGCTCTTTTCCTTGTCAGGCAGAGATGTTTCCCAGGGTGTCCCTGTCTGTGGTTTGGATAAACGGCCCAAATTTAACAGCAGGAACCCAGCAGCCATGTTCCAGGCATGATGCACCAGAAATTCTATGGATTGAAACATCACAACTCCTTCAGACTTCCACAGAAAAAAAAAAAAAAAAACAAAGAGGATAAAACAGGGGCAGGTGAGGAGCAGCAAACAAACAATGAAGGAATCACTTCCCAGAAAGCTGTTTTAAAAATGGAAATATTTATAGTGCTCCCGGAATAACTCTTTCTGGTTTTCCCTGCTACGCTGCCACACACCGAAAGTCCAAGCTACCAACATTTAAATTTTTAAAAAATTATTATTAAGTAAATAATAAAGTAAAACTAACGCTGAAGTCCACCAGCACGGCCGAATCACCCCCGTTCAGACCGGAATCCCGGCAGATCTGGAACCAGCTCCCTGCAGACGCAGCCCTGGGGGGGTTTGGGCAGCGCCGGGGCCCGCCCGCTCCCCGGGGCGCTGGGGCCGGGGTTCGGCTGCCGCTCCCGCCCTTACAGAACCGGCCCCGGGCAGCCCCGCTCCTGCCGGGATCCCGGCGCTGAGGCCCGGAGGTGCCCTCGCTGCCCACCGGCAGGAACCCCCCGGGCCAGGCTGGCAAGGCCCGCGATCCCGGGGCGGCACAGGAGGCCGCTGCCCCCTCAGCCGCTGCCCCCCCCCGTCCCCGTCTTACCGGTGCCCGAAGGAGGGGAAGAGGCCCCCGGGCCGGGCGGGCGGAGGCCCGGAGGCGGCGGCGGAGCTCAGAGGCGGCGAGGCTGCTGTGCGGGAGGGCTCTGCACCATCCTCCTGCCCTGACGGGACTACGGGGAGAGGGCCGGGGGAGGCCGGGGAGGGGGGGTAAGGCCGCTGCCGGTGCCGCTGCCCGGACACCCGCCTCCTCCGCCACCGCCTCCCGCTGCTTCCGGGGACGCAGCCGTGACCTCTCACCCCGCCGGCCGCACGGACGGTGGCGCGGGGGGAACAAACTGCGGCGGCAACGGCAACGCGCGGCCCGCGGGCAGAGACCCCCCCCCCCCCGGGGCCCGCACCCACAAGCCGCACCCTCACCCCGCACCCCCGGGAGTGGCCAACGCCGCTCCGTGCGATCGGTCCCGCACCGGGAACGGGCCCGGAGGAGGCAGCTCGGGGTCTGCCGAGCGCCCTCGGCTCCTCCCGCCGCCTCCCCTGGTGCCGGCACAGGGGGGAGCGCAGCCCCGGGAAAGCCCCCGCAGCTGCCCCGGTGTCAGGGCAGGGGGTGCCGGCATCTCATATCCCCTTATTCTGATTAGGGAAAAAACAAAACAAAACAAACAAAAACACCAACAAAAAAAACCCTGTCCAAAGACTCAAGACGTCTCGAGTGAGTCTTGAGACTAAAAAGTGCTCAGGATGAGGTCCTTGAAGCAACTGACTTAATGGAAGGAAGCAAAAAAGAACATTTTAATTACCCTGAAGTCCAAACGCGGAGAATGCAAAGCCTGGCAGCTGGGGAGGAACAATCAGCACAACCAACACTCCGGAGTGAATCCGGGAGAGGGACCCTAAGCCATGGAGGGAGGGGTGCTGGAGCTGGGGTGGCTCAGGGGGACCTCACCCATCTGCATCCAAACACCTGAGGTTCAGAGATGCCAGAGGTTTGGGCTCCTGCGGGTCATCCAGTGAGGGGACACGAGTGGAAGGGAAGTGCTCCAGCATCACCCTTCAGCCAGTTCATCACAACTCTGCTCCTGTGGCACCCTGCACCCTTCAGAGCCAGGGTGCCCACCCTGCCAACCCATCCCTGCCCGCAGCAGCTCCATCAGCTGGAAGGAAAGGGTCTGTAAGCACCTGCAAGAGCTGGGGTTCTGCAGGATTTTCTTTAAGCTCACAAAGGTCAGAAATCACCCTGTCCTCGAAGATGTCCAAGGACAATTACTCCTCTTAGTTAATGACTGATTCCTCACTGAAGCTTTTGGAAAGCAGGAGGCAGCTGTGGCAGTGTGTGCTTGCAGAGCCTCTTGGGCAAGCAATTAAAAAATGTAATGTACAGCAGTTCTGCACATGACTGACAACAGGATGGTGGCCGAGATAAAGCAAAAGGACAAATTCATCTACCAGATGAAGCATCAAACTGTTTTGTCCTGTGCTGCAGCCACTATGAGCCTCCAAGGTTCAGTTCTTTCTCAGAGGGAACACTGCTGCTTCTCCTCCCAACCCTTTATTTCAACTTCCTGTTAAAGATGCCAATGTATAAAGCTGGTGCTGTACCTGTGCTTCTCTCTTTTAAACACGAGATGCCCAGAGAATATACACCAGAGAATTTGGCCACATGGATGAGAACTGGGTAGAAGAACCAAATGAAACCAAACATGTTGTACAGTTTAATTAACCAGTACTTCCTGTAAAATAGGTTCTTTACTACAGCAAAATAAATAGGTAGTTCACATGCAAAGTAGTTTACAATTTAGCTTTGAATTCCTAGTGATGACCCCACAGTAATACTGAATTAACAGTGGGCTGTTGAAAAAAAAAAAGAATTTCTGCTCCTGTGTCAGTCACCAAAGCACAGCAGCCTGTATTCCAATTGACTGTAAGACAGTGTGTTCACTAAATTCTCTGGTTCACAAGTAACTTTTTCACAGATATTATTTTATAACCTTTTGCATCCCTGAGGTCCCTCAATCTTCTCCCAGTGATGCTCAGTACCAAGCCACCTGGTGCTGCTTACCAGAGGCTTCATCAGCTCATGCTGAGCCCAGAGCCATACAGCATCCTGTCCATGGCTTGCCCAGTCTGAATTTTTAACACTGGAAGGACTCTGCAGCTTTTACCAGGACAACTGAACTACCTTGCTTAGCAAGACAAACCCATTTATCTGTTTTACCTGCAGGCAGGTAATTTGCCTAATAAAATATTGACAAGGTCTCAAAGCATTCGAGGTGCTCAAATGCTAGAATGCAAGTTCCTGTGAGAGGGGCTCCAGTGTTGTTACTACCCAGGCTATACTATATATATACTCCTACTTGTAAACTTTGAGATGGGGCATGGACACCCCCTTACCTGCCTTACAGGGTATTCCATTAATCACTACCATGATCTTTCTGCAAAGAAAAAGACATTGTTACCTAAACTTGCACTTGAATGGCTAAGAATTGTGTCTCCCAAAACACAGGGAGTCCAGAAGTAGCCACAAATATATCCACATTAATCACTAACAGTGTAACCAAACACAGTGATGAGAACTTTAGGAACTCATTAACAAGGGCATAATGTGCATACTTTTATTTAAACATGGCAATGAACACAATAGCTAGAAGTTTGCTTTTGTTTTTGTATTTATTTTTTTTATTACCCCCCTCAGGAAAGCCTGTGTACCTGGATATCAGAATTAGCACCCAGTCTTTCTAAAAAAAAAAATCAAACCCCTGCAGTGTTACTCCAAGCACTGATCACATCCGAAGCAATTTGGGTGCAGTGACACATGGATATGTTAAATTGTCTAATTTCTTGTGATCATCTGATTAGCTCCTTCCTTCACCCCAGTAGTGCAGTTTTGGGTAACTGCTTATCTCAAACACTAGGAATGCATAGTTCATAGGGCTGAATGCATCTGACAAAGGGGCAAATCACAGTTGTGGTCTGAAATTATTGCAGTGCAAATTTAAAACAGCAGTGGTTTTAAAGCAGTGGAACATAATAAAGAGGTAGGTACTTTCCTCCTTGATGGTGAGAATTCAACATTGCTTAGGAGTAGTTCAAGCTAAGCAGCTTTATATTAGATATCTCAGGTACACAAACCAGTCGTGACAGACTGGATTAACTGGAAGATATTTTAAATTATTTATAAAATGTTTCACTGACATAATAAAAGTTATATTGCAAGAGATTATTTTCGTGGAATGAGCTATTATTATTCTTAACTTGAAATACACCAATAAAATTTTTAGTGACATAAAACCATATTCACCTTGACGTTCACTACTTCAGCAAGGTAACTCTTGTTCCTAAAGGGGGTTCCTAAAGATGAGAAGACTGACATTTCAGGAAAATAAAGTGCACTTTTCTGCTCAGAGCAATGGCTCATGCTTCTTCTAAAAAGCACACTCGAATTATATGAACTTATCCACCAGGACTGCAAAGAAAAGGAATTAAGACCTAAGCCACTGATGAAGATATTAGGCAATTCCAGAAGAAAAAAAAAAAAAAAAAAAAGCAAGTTTTGGTGCAACTCTTCCACTGTCTCTTCCCCACCCCCTTTATGTTCCACACTATGCAATTTTCAATAAAATATTTCCTTCCTTTCTGAAGCTTGGGCTCCACATTCTCTCCAGAAGTAGTAATGTCAGCACTTGTGTGCACCACTGAAGGCTGTCAGGGGTACTGACAAAGCAGAGAGAACATTTACAGGAAGAAAAGTCATATTTTACATAGCACTTTGTTGTTTTACAGAGCAGATTGAGATGAGTGTCAAGTTTTCACACCAATATCCTCTCTGTTCATCAGGTGCACCATCCAGCTTACCAAAACTTTAATAGTGTGCTTGCCTTTATACTACAATGTGATTTAACCAAAAGGTGCTAAAATGAACACTTCTCTATCATTTTCACTCATACACGAGAGGTCATGCAGAGTTGAGACATTAGATTTTAAATCTATTTACAACTTTACATATTTTACAATATATATTTAATCTTTACAGCTACTGAACAAATTCAGACTAGCACTGGTAGCTTTCAAATGTCTGCTGGAGCTCGAATTCTTTAAGTTAAACTGATTAAAAACAAGTAAGTGCATGCCTAGAAAGGAAGCTTTCTGGAAAGATGCCAATGGACTAGTGTTGCTTAAAAATTATACCAGTTTGTGTAGAAAAAGTTAAATTCAGTTCAAAAACCCACAAAAGCCAAATAGAAATCTACTTAACTAAAATAAATACAATTCATTACACTTAACCAAAAAAAAAAAAAAAAAGTACCTTTAAAAATGTACTGATTTAAGCTCATCTGATTTTTATTTTAGCCTTAAATTTACTTCCCTTCCCAAGTAGCAGATGGTACTAGGTGAGGATAATGGTGCTTTTCAAAGTTAACACTGATACTTATCCTGCATACACCTGAGGCTGCAGTGGTGGGGGCAGCTTGTCATTCTCCACATTTTCAGAGTCAATGGCTGCTAAGGCTTGACTTTTTGGTTTTATTTCTAATGGGTATTTCTCAACAATATCTTGGACTTCCTTTGTAATTCCATCAGTCCAATCTATTAGGTCTTTCTCAAGCTTCTTGGCTTCATTGACAATTCTTTCCTGTCTCTCATTCAACTGAGATAGGAGGTCTAAGTTTTTATACATCTGCTTCACACCCAAGCAAACATCAGGTGAAAAACTGTCAGATTCTTGCTTCTTGGGGGATGTCTGACCAGTCATAAAACGATCAAAATCTTCTTGGCTTAGGTTTAAAGACTGAGCATCCAGTTTTTCAATGAAGGCCACAGCACAGCACTGAAAACAAAACAGAGATTAAGCATCATCGTTGCAATTTACAGACTGGAACTTATGTCTTCTACTTTTGTTATCCTGCTGATAGACCAATAACTGATTATTTTATTTAATGCTTCAACAGATTACTCCTAAAGAGCTTTAGCAGAAGATTAATCATATCAGCATTTCACATGTCTTTCTCCTTTGCCCAAAGGTTGCAGAAGTCAAAAACTCAGAAGAATGCTACAGGATGACATAATTTCAGCTGAATTGTACTGACTCACTGGGTAACATTCATTACAAACCTCAGGGTCACTGCATTGTGGAGGAGAGAGATCAGAAAGAACAAGAAGTTCTTATTAACACTATATTAATATTAAATAATCTGATCTGCAGACATCTGCTATGCTATTAATTTTCTGAAGGAGTATCAAATGTCCACCTTACCCTGTGGGTGCTCTCCTCCAACTGAAAGGAATTTTAACATTCACTGTATTTCATTCAACTGCTTATTTTTGAGAACTGCTTTCTGATGAAATGCAGGGAAGCCAAGTTCATCATCATAATTCCTTCTAACACAAACAAGCACACCAATAAAGGCCTCCTGCAGAAGCCTTAAAAACCTGTTTACCTCCACTGATTAATGGCCCAGTTCTGCAGTCCCTTCAAGAGATAAAATCTCCTGACCTTAAGAGGGGAACTCTGCATCCCTAACATCTGCACAGCCCAAACTCAGTATTTTAAGAACAGAAGGTACTTAATCTCCTTACAGCATAAAAATATACTTGTGTCTTAGCATCACATTGTTCAAGTAAAGAGCTTAATATGATACAGAAAGCAAAGCACTGACCAGTTGGGAAAGCACAGAAGGAAGAGAGAGGACATATAAAGCACAAGACCCGGCCGTACTCTAACCTCAGTTTTAATTATCCTTCTACTTAATGCTTTGTTTGGCTTTACTGGAAATTGCTACAATGAAATAAACTACAATCTTGATGTCTAAAATGCCAACACTATTCCTGCACTTACCAGATTGGTAAAATAGTAGCCATCTTCTCCTGTCATTAACCTGCTTGGATTACAGAAGCGTGTTATATACTGGATGTTGGACTGCAGGCGGGGTGGGTTTCCCTTCAAAACAATGTATATAAGTGTTGGAAGAAAGTCATCAGCAGAAGCTGGTTCATTTTTTGTGACTTTAATAGCATTAAATATGTGCTTGCTGCATTTGGTGATGCATGCTAATTTGTCACGAGGAACACGCTTTGAATCCATTTCAATAATATCTGTAAGATAAAAAAATTCTCAAGTTATTTAAACTGTATTAATCAGACACCAGCATGAGCATGACACTTACTGGACAATATTAAAATTGCATCATTTTTATCTGTGGTGCTTGCTGTTCCATAGAATTATCTGGGTATTCAACCTTCACTTGGCTTACTCCAAGCATTTCAAACAGATCAGGTAAGCCTGAACACTTCTGTGACAGAAAAATTATTCCTGCTTCACAGATGCTTTACAAGTCCAACACCAGAAAGATTACTCCAAATCTAAAACCCTGGGTTCCCTTCTGCAGAAAATAATCTCTAGGAATAAGAGATCTAAAAGTTAACATTGTAAAGATAAACTGTTCACAACAGCTCACAGTATTGTTCACAAACCTGTAATTGCTTTTACAACCATATCAGAGACTTCTGGAATTTCTTCATTGACAGGAACACACAGCATTTGTGGAGTTACCCAGTGCAAAGCCCTAGGACATAAAAAAAAAAGAAAGAAAATAGAAAAAAAAGTGAAATTGTTCTGTGCCAGTAACATTCAGGTGTTTGAAACCAGCTGCTTCTTGAATTCAATGCACAAGGACTGCTTTGTGTAAACGAGGCACTAATCCAGTAATAACCTAATTAATTCCAATGAAGTAATTTTTTTCCAGAAAAAAGTATTTTCCTTTTTTTTTTTTTTTTTGCTACACAACTCATTTTCTCAGTGCAGTATTTTTACATTATTTATTCTTGTAATTTCTTCTATTTCTTAAATAAAATGTTCTTGGCAATAAAGTGGTTTTGACTGTTTCTGGTTAAAAAGCTTGCTTTTTTGGCATGTACTGTTGAAGATTTTTAACATGCTTAATTCAGAGCTCATTCACAGGACTGTGGATTACTCAACTGTTTTTCTTTCAAAGACTTACCTAATTCTTTTCTGGACAGCAAGATCTTTCTTCTCATCATCAGTTGTTTCAGGGCAAAAGACATATTTATACTGACGAGTCATAATGTATTTTTCAATCTGATCCATTGCTTTCTCAACTTTTTCAGGGGGCACTGAAAAGTACAAATCCCACCACCAATACAGTAAGTAAAGTATTCTGTGGCTTTTTTTAAGATTTAATATATTTTGGTACTAGTATCACCCAATCAGTACTATAAATTGAGCCAACCTGAGTTAACAAAGAATGGATGTCCTTGGAGTATTTTCACTCTCTACAGAAGTAAAAATAAAGTAATGAAGAACATCACAGTGACAGCCAAAGAACATGCACAGGTTCACAATGACACGAGTTAATTTAGCAAATTCAACACCCAAATTAGGTTCAGCTGCTTGTAACTTACAAGAATATTTCCTAAAAATGCAATCTTTAAGAAGAAACCCAGTAAGGTCTTCCATGTTCTCTGTTCATGTTTATGTCAAAAAAAAAAGAAATCCTTGGGTACATTTAAGCTGTGCCACTTCTACACCAGACACACAGAAGCATCCAGTCCACAACAGAAACTCTCCTCTCACCAGCTTCTCGTGCTTTACAGTGCAATGTAAAGCTCACAGCCTGGGAGTTGAAGCTGCACAATCAATCTCAATTTTAAACAAACAGTATTGGATTTAAAGCAACAAATTAACTCAACCACATTTGACTGAGTTTAAAAACTGGGAAAAAAAAATTAGACTGCAAAACTTCATAGAACTGGTGCTGCTGGGAACAGTTCTAACTACAATGCTAGAATTTGCTGTCAGGACTTCTGAAAGCTGGTTAGGAATTCTTCATTTTTACTTGAAAACACACGAGGCTTTATCCTCCAAAGATCACTTTTTCAGCAGCAGAATGTGAGGAAGAAGAACACAATACCTTTCCAACGTGTCTGTAACTTCTCTGCTACACTTTGATAGAAGTCCTGGGCACACTCAGATTGCTCCTCAATACTTAAGTTCTGTAAAAGAAAACTGATGAATTGGTCATGTACGGAAGAAACAGCAGCGATGCCTCTGATGTTCTTGTTTTGTTTAAGGAAAACCTTCAGCTACAGTAACAGTCTGAGAATGCAAATGCTGTCTAAATTATATGTTGTCTAAATTATATGAAAAAATAAAAGAAAGCAAGACATCCTGGCAAGACATACTTTTCACTATTAAATGACAAGATAAAACCTTAGATAGGAAAAAAAAACACAACTTAGTTTCTAAATACTCAAAGCATGTAAAATTCTATAAGAACTCCCTTTAAGCTCCAATACAATTTGAGGATATAGTTTGAGTAACTACAGACACTAAATAGGAAAGGTATGGGAAGAAGGAATAAAAAGATGTGCTCAATAGTGACTCATTTCAACCATAGGTGGCACTACATACACATTAATATTTCAAGAACATTAAATTTTTTATATGGAGAATGAAAAAAAAACCCTTATTCCCTATTCATAAAAAAGCACAGACAAGTTCTCCTTCCCCAGAGAAAAGAAGATGTGTAGGTTGATACTGTATTATAATTTCTAGATTTAAGGTAACTAAAAAACAGGTTATGTAATGTACTGTAATTTCAACAAGTCACTTTTATCTAGAAAATTGTTCAACAGACATTTTATCTTTCAGAACTAATTTGTTCAGGATGCAAAGGAAAGTTCTTTCAAGACATCTGAGATATTGGGATCTGACAGTTTCTTTAGCAAGGTACCATAGCAAAAATGAAGACTCAAAAATGAAATTCAGAATTTAAGAATTCCACTAGATGTTTTTTGATTAAGCATTCCAGCTGAAGACTGCTGTATGCAATATATAAAAAATAAACTCCTGCAAGAAGAGAAGCATTTTATCCATCTCTCCCCAGTTTCACTTATGTACTTATGCAAAAGGCAAAACTTACCCTTTTATGATTCATTGTGTCCAAAAATAGTTTACACTGCTTATAGATATCTTGTCCAGGTTTCTGATATGTCTTGAGAAATTCTATGAATTCCTTGGATACTCGATCTGTCTCAATGCTAGCCTGCCTGTTTATGGAAGGGCTGGGTGCCTTGGCTTCTTGGATCTCTGCTGGGAAAATTTGGGTGTATCAGATTAGCTTTTTCACACTGATGGATGAACTCAGGAAGCATATCATGTGCATTAAAACTTCAAGTTGTTTTTCTTCATCTGTGCAGATGAATAAGCACTTATGTCTCAAACTTTACCAGTGAAATGCTGGATATTATTGAACAGAACTCTAGGAAACAGTATTCCACTGAAGTGAAACATTTATAGCCACACACCCATTTACACTCATGGCCTCTTAGCAAATGACTGTGGCATGGGTTTCTTTCCTGGTTTCTTATGTTTTTATTCCCAGGTAAGATATCTTGATATAAGGTCAAGGCTTCCAGATGGGATTCTGCAGCAGTTTAAGAGAACAGAGTGGTCCTCTTTCCCTTCTCCCTCACCTTTATGTTCTTGCTCCTTTGCTTGCACCAACACAGTACTCATTCAACCAGCCCATGAACTAGCTTGAAGAAAAGCAGTTCAAGGCAGTCCTAGTCAGAAATCAGTGTTTCTTATGGGGTTATTTTTCAGCTTGATCAGCCCCAAGCTGGCTTCCTACCAGGTGACAGGAGCAGCAGCACAAGACAAGGAATGGGAGCAGGAGGCTGGTGCCTCCAGCAGCATCCACAGGATCAGTCACCCCTGCAGTGTAAATGAGAACTTGGCCATTTGTGTTTCAGCAACAGCAGAAGCACTGCATCTGTTCAAGGAGGAATTTGCTTGGCACTCAAGGAGGAGGCAGGAGGACAGACTGCACACAGCACTGGATGCAAGTTTATACAGCTGCAACCATGGGGGGTTTTTTCACACAAACACATCTGATTTTTCAAGGTGCATGTTGCAAGTTAATTGCATTGAACCTTTGCTACCCAAATCCAGTTCACCCACCTTTTAACTTGCCAGCCAACACTGTTCAAAATGAAGGATTGAATAGGGATGATGTAAATGAACATGATGAAAAGCAAGCAGCAGAGAGACAGAAAACATGAAAATATTCATGATCAACATGATACAAACATGGTTTTCAATCTGAAAATACTAACATGCACAGCAAAAAAAATCCTTGTTGCAGTAAGCACACATGCAGAGCTTCAAAAGAAAAAGGAAATAAATTGGATTAGTAACTTGGTATGTTTAATTTGGTCTTGAGGTAGCTTATCAGGGGTTTTTTGTTTGTTACTTGCTTTTAAAGAGATCCAGCACTATGGTAAATTCAAAGCTGTATGATTCAGTGACTAACAAACACTGATCATCTGACCAAAGCACAAGACTCACATGGACCTCTACAGTGCAGCATAACCTTCTCTGGCTAATAACTCAGTCAGGTGCCATTAAAACATTTATGTTATCTAAGTTAGAAGAATAGAAAAGATTTTACAAATATTTAAATTCCAACTGTAGCAATCAAGATAGAAAATGCAAACAAATCTCCTTTCTTTTGACACAAGAACATTTTTTTCCAGAGGGGGTTTCCTCCAATTTTCTTTATAGTTAAGATTCAAAGTAGAATGTCTGCACATTCAAACATTCAAACTGAACAACAACTATTACTATAGATATGTTGGTCTAAATTTGTCACATTTAATGTTACACAACCAGTAAGAAGAAAGCACAGTTTTGAAATAATAAACAAAGAAAGCAGGTACACTTTTGAAAGGATAGAATTCCAAGATCTTTTTCCAGAATTAATTACCAACTTGGTTTCAAAAAACAGATGAAGATTTATATACTTATTTCAGCACTGAGTTGCCTGTATTATAAAAAAAATGAACCTTATACTGCTGTTTGCAGGAATTAACACGTGAGGAATTAATCTGAATATGATTTTTTAAATTAAAATTCAAATTCAAATTAAAGTTTCAACTTCATTTATCTCCGCATTAAAATCCTGATTTAAGGAAAGTCAATCTGTACAACAAGCACTGATCACTAAGAACTGCAGGAACCAATGTACTTTTGGCAACAAAGTATTTTCAGCTTTGTCATGTACTTAATTTGATTTTGTACTTAATTTGGGTTGCTTAATTTGATTAAGCAAAAGAAATTTTGAACAAGTTTAAGAGAATCTAGTGGGTATGACAGGACAAAATAAAGAGCTAAAGAAAGGATCACCTTTACAAAGAATAACCACTATGGATATTAAAATCCTTCTCAAGGCATTCTACAAAAATGCTACTTGTCACAGCAGAACACCAGCACTCCAGTGATTCACTATGGTTGTGCCATGGTCATGGATCTGAGTTCAAGGAAAAATGTAAAAAAATAGTGGTGTCATTAGCTCTACTACACACACCCATTCATCACCTTATTTAGTCAGCAGAACACATCAGAATTGAAATAGCAGAGGCCAAGAGTCTAAAGCTGTTTGGGTTTTTGGTATCCTTTTGGTTTAAATGAAGCCAGCTTGTCTCCTCTCATTATGAAACTGTCTTATTGATTACTGTAGCAAACGTGAAGATGTTTAAAAAGTTCTTTAAGTGTGAACTATTAAATTGAAGTAGTTTCAACTTAAAATCACATCTATAATGGCTACCTGGAATTATTTTCTGATAAAAAAAAAGAAGCAGCACAAGATCTAGCTGCTTCTTAGACAATGTTTTTTTTTGGGGGGGGGGTTAAGGTGAACATAATCCTCCAGGTGTAACAGTAAGGTAGAGCTCAAAGAAGTTTGAGCTTTATGCCTGTATTTCCCCTACCAAAAAGCAAAGAATGGGTTTAGAGAATCAAGTTTCCTTCCAGATGCTAGACTTGCTTTTTCTGTCATCTTCATATCCAACAGCATGAGTTATAACTGGCACAACCCTAGTTTGTATTGTGCAAAGCCCAACTAAGAAGTAAACTTACTAAAATCAAGCAGACAGCTTGCTCAAGCTGTACTGCATTACCTTCAGAGGGGGAAGCCAGTTCCCAGGAGGGAGTAAAAATCTCCTTCAAATCCCTGAGAATGTTATCAGCATTTCGCTCCCTCCCAAGCTGTCCTTGCTTAACGATTTTTTCTTGAGCCACTGAAATAAATGCAAAAGCAAGCAAGACACCAGGAGCAGGAGCATGTCAGGAAAGGTAGTGAAGAGGATAAAAACAGAAAACATGGAAAGTGAGAAGAATGAATGTAAAAAAAGGTTTTAACACATAACTGAATGCCTCATTTTAGCCAGCTGCTGCCCATGCACCAAGATAAATTCTAAAATAAAACGCAGATGTATTTAAAATTTCTTAGTAATTAAATGCATTATCTGTTAGGCTAAGATATATTAATACTCCTTTTTCTCCTTTTACTGGAATGCCTCCTCCACAGTCTAGCATTTCCTGGTTTCTGCCCATGTGAGCTGTTGCTGTGCAAAGGCATCAGTGCCATTAATAAACATTCAGCCAACCACAAACCTGATATTCACAGCCCACACAGCCATATTCACTGCCTTCCATGTTCTTTTTCATCTAAAGGCACCCTGCTTACACATTCTAAATTTCCTGTTAAAGGATGCTGTTGAAGTGACAGCATCACCTGATCCTTCATATTGGCATTTCAATCACACATCAGTTTGATTGAGGTGACAGCCAGTGCCTTTTCTCCTGCTCTCTTTAGAGAGATTTTCTTCCAAGTCCTAAACCAGTGTCACGTTATGGTTGACTCATGAATCCAGCAACAATGTGCATCATATGAACAAGATACTTCCACTCATCAGTGCAGGGGTAGATGGATCACAACCAGGAATACATTTATACTACACTTTAATAGAGGAACTCCTGTATAACTAACACAAACACAGCCACAGCTTTTTAAGTGCATTATTGTATTTAAAAGATTGGCATCACCCAAAAGCTCACTTTTTTTCTGTTTTCAGTAAGATTTCACACACAGCAATCACTCTCCAGAAGCATCGTTACTCCAGTTTTGTACAGTCAAGTCACTAAAAAATGACCTTTTAGTAAAATACAGCTATCAAAAATACCATTTAACTTAACATATTGTACAGAGCCACTAAAAGCAAAGGCAACAGTTACCCTTTTTAGCTCCAGTTCTGGAAGAAGCAGTGAAGAATTTCTTCACAGTAGTGACCTTTCGTGTCTTCTCATTGGTTTTCTTTTCTTCAAATTTTGAAAAGGTCAGTGACTGGGCCCCTTGGGTACTCTGACTGCTGGCATATGCTTCTTCCTCCTCACGCTGAAGCCTGGAATTAGAAAAGTGGAGTTATAATTTCAGTGCTTAAAACCAGCAAAAAAAGCTGACTTCCTATGCAGTAAATAATCACAATTTGACATGCTAATTCTCCTCTATACCCATCTTCATTTCTTGCTTCCTACCCCATCTCCCTTCAATACATTACATCCACTCTTTCCATGTTACAATGCTGAAAAGTGAGGGAAAGCTTAACATGGAGAGGGAGGATAAAACAGGAAGGTAAAAAGGGGGGTGACTTAAATATAATCATGGTCACCTTCCCCTCATGACACAGCCCTGAATTCTACAAACTTAAAAGAGAGGGCAGAGACTGCAGGAGGACTTTCAGTACTCAACTAAGTTGCCTTCATTCCTGCATCTTTTTCAGAATTTCAGCACCTATAACTTCAGGCAATCATTTACCACCTTACTGAAGATAAAAAACATGGCTCGCAGCTGAGTAAGTGAAACACCCTGTCACAATCTCAGAAATATTCTGGGAATCATTACTGTTGTCATAATTTGCTTTTAAAGCCTTGGTAATAGATCTGCTTGATTAAATAAATGAGGCAAATCACTTCACTAAAACATTATCAGTGCTTTGCAAAGAACAAGCCCACCTTTTAATCTACCAGTACAAAGCAAGGGAAGGCAAACACACTAATCCTTCAGTGGCTACTTTTCTTCCTACACAGGAACATAAAAAGATGTTAAATTATATTGCACTTCAAGATGCTAAAAGGTTGTGCAACTTTCATTGAAAACTCATCCAACTCAGGATAAATGGTCTTGCATTTGTAATTTCTCGAGCCAGGAATTGTGTTTTATCTGTGCTGACAAGCCTGGTTGTTCACTACAGCAAACAATCACAGCTTATCTGTTCCCTTAGCATCTCCCTGCTAAACAGTTACTTATTAAAGAATTCCTTAAATGCTCCGTTTGGTTGTACACCAATGTTTTAAGCCTGACAGCATAACTACCTGCTCCAGGAATACTGAAGTTTTTATTAACTATTTAAGCCAAATTTATGGCAGAGGAAAAAGTTACATGAATTCTGTGCTGTACACAACAGCTTACCCAGCACCTTCAGATTAGCCCAGCAGGGGTTTCAAGCACTTCCTTCTACCCATCCTTGCAGTTAAATTGTTCCAGTGCCAGAGAGCAAAGAGAATTTTAAAACCAATCGAAGTCCTCTAAGGCTCAAGGCAATAAGGTGTCTGGAAACATCAGGAAACCTGGGGCTGCCAAACCATAACTCTGAGTTTGGACACCACTCAAGTTTGGAGAGTTCCTTTTTTTTTTTCCCCCAGTGACCTTGGTTAATGCAGCACTGGGTAACTCAAGGTCACCAAAAGGTTCCAGACTCAAGTGCAGAAACGTGTCTCAGGCATTTGCACTTTTTCCTAGAGTTCTGGTACTCACCAGTGGGTCAAGTCAACTGCCAATCAACTGTTAATACCCAAAATTCACATAACCCTAAAACAAGTTAATTCCAAGAGGCTGTCAATGTCACTCACACCTGGAAATGACACCAAGGACAGTTGTAGTACAGAAGACAATGCTCTGCAGTTTCTCAGGCAGTGGATAATGCTTTTACTTTCTACCCAAATCCCACAAAAAGAAGTTATAGCTGCTCTTAATTTCTCACTCAAGTACAAATTTCCTCCAACTCCCATTTTTGGGTCAAGTATTTATCACACTTGGAAAACCAGAATGTTTTGCAGAAAATACATGCTTAGAAAAATTACCTAAACTTTTAAAGCTAAACCTTTGTTGCTTTTGGGTTTAAGCCTGCAGTTTAAAAGAATGACCACAGACAAGACTAAAACAAATTTTATAATCAGTATCTGAAACATAAAACCATTGTGCTGGCCACACTGAAGACAATAACTGTGGTCTCCAGAGGCAAAGATATTTTAATCAAAGTTGTTACTTTCACCCTTCCAACTGCTAGCTACAATTACAGATTTCAGTATGCAAATTAGGTCAAAGTATTTGTTGAGAAGTTGGGGGGGGTGTTCATGTTTGTTATGTCACAGACTTTCTTTTGAAACTCCTTAAATTAGAATGTAATAAATATTCATCTTTGCACCAAAAGGAAGATTTTAATTCCTGTTGGAAAGGTCAGACTTGAAAACTTAAGATGCAAATAAACCAGAGCAAATAGGACAAGAAAATAGGAGACAGGAATAGAATTTAGTGAAGTCACCCTGCTGTAAAAGATGAAGGAATAAAGAGGGCTCTTTACCGCTCTGCCAGCTCCCAATCCTCTTGAATCTGTTTCTGCCTGGCCTTATGGTATTCCTCTCTCCAGCACTTGGAGCAAAATCCCTGCCAAGCAGGATTGCCATAGTAACCACATCCCTTCTTGCACAGTAGCTCTGACTGATCCACGTGAATTCCTCTGCGTTCAGATTTCAGGTTCATTTTCTTCCTATTTAAAGAGAACAGGGTTAAAGACAGAAACATGATAACTGCCTGCAAGAAATAGTTTCTTTTGAAGGCTTGCCTGTTTTAGAAGTCACCTGTTTTAATTATATAATAGTTCATAGCAACAAAACAAAGACCACAGGAGGAAGGGCACAGGCAGACAACCATACATCCCCAGAAGCCAACTGCATCATTAGCATATTTTTGCATAGCTTGAACCTGCAGGCAGTACCAGGCAGCTGGCCTGGAATTGCAGGCAGCAGTGCCAGTCCTACAGCTACCTGCACATGTGGAAAAAGGCACCAGCCTCTCATCTTCTGATCTCACCAGCACTCTGCTCCAACAGTTGCAGAGGGGCAGAGCAAAGAACGAAAAAAAACACAGAAAGTTACAGTCACAAACAAAGGAAGGAAGCAAACTGAGTAAAAGAAAATGTATACAGCTCTGCATGCAGGCTGAGCCTCTCTGCAAAGAACCACACTGGTGAGGCTGCAGGTAATGTATCTTAGGCCTCAAAGAACAGATCTGCACAGCACAATGAAGCATCACAGCTGGGTACGTGTACAAGATCCATCTTCACCTCCCTCAGCACTCAGGTTACTTCAGTATCTGTATACAGCACAACTCTACATAATTTATAAATAGTGCCTGCAACAAAAAGGTTCATTCTCATGCCTACACCTCCAGTCTTGTAGGGGAATCTCATTGTTTCAGGTGTCTGTTCTTATTCCAAACCACTGTGCTTTGGACACTGATTTTTTGAAAACTAAAGGAGAAGAATGAGATACATGACCTTGCTTTTATCTCCCATCAACATCTTGCTTTCTGAGAGCTCAACACTTGGTCTCTGTGCCAACTGTGCACTTTCACTATCTCACCAGATACACAAGGTTTGGCTTTCTGTATCCACACAGCTTTAACCACACACTTGGTGCCACAATTTCCTTTGGCATCCTGGCAGTGCCCTTTGTGTACAAGAGAACTAAAAATAAGGTTTCTGCTTAGTGTCAAAGTTCAGCAGCTTTCCCTGGAAGCAAAGCAGGTCTCTTAGTGGCAATTTTTTTTAATTTTTTTTTTTGCATTCTTTCAGGACAGGTTTGTAAACAGCAAAGCTAAGCCACTAGAAAGCAAGCTGCTCTGTTCCCTCCCCCCCTTCAAGTATTTTCAATTACAGTTACATCAGTTTCAGACTCGGGGACAGAAGAGGTCACCCTGAATCAATATGAAGAAATCACATGCTGCACTTGCAGCACAGGCTTTCTGCTTCCTTTAAAGCCATATGGCCCTTACAAAAAAAGTTTCACAGCCAATTTTTGCACGTCATCATTTAAATTTTAATGAGTGTAACAACTCAAATTTTAATAAACAGAACAGGAAAAACCCATCTCAAGTCAGCTTTCTGCAACTAAATCACCATGTTATTTTTCCCTTTCCTCCCTTCTCTCTCTCCCCCTCCAGCTAAGGTTATAGCATGCTTTATCCAAGAATCAGCTAATTCTATGTATCTGCAGGGTCACACCTCTTATTTTGCACAGTCAGACCTCTTAAGTTCATTCCTGCCCTTTTCAAAGTTCATTTCTGAGGAACATAATGCAAAAGAATGAATAAATTTGTTGTCTTCCTGGAGTTGCAAGGGGTAGGCAACTCTGAACAACTTCCATACTGCCTGACCATTGAGAAGTCAGGAAAAAAATAGGAAGGAAAGGAACAAACTTCCACATTTCAAAAAAAAATTTAAGTCACTTAATCAAGAAGGACAATAAACAACCAGAAGTTCCTAAAGAAAATTAACTACTACAATTTGAAGGTGCAGTGTACCAAACAACCAACTTATATCTTCTGTATCCCAATTAAAACACTTCTCAACACCTCTCCAATGCCTCCCTCCCAGGAACAAACACCTGTAATTTAAAGTATACTGGCACATCTCTTTGCTCAGAAAGGGCTTCTAATAGTTCTGCTGTAAATACTGACAGGGAAAGCATAAGTGACACAGTTCCTCATAAATACCATGATACTTGATCTTTGTTGAAGCATTTCTGTACCAGTACTAGACCTCATCATAGATTAATGCCTGTGTTAATCAGTATCAATGCTTTGAAAAGTTAAGAGAAATAACAGGTTCCTAGATCTAGATATTAATTCATAAAGTCCCTTTCCCTTTGTTACTTACTTTCAAGTGAAAGCTTCTTCCCACCCATTCTCCCCTGAAATGGAAAAATGCAAGATACCCAACCCTGTTTTATGACCACCATCCTTCAACCTCACCTAACACACCCTGTGCTCAGCTCCTCAGAGGCTCAGTGCCCTTAGATCACAGCTGCAAAAGTGGATTTATTCTGGACAATCACAACAGGGAAAGCTGTCCCATTGCTGGCAATCAGCATCTCTGTCCCACAGCTAACAGAGCACTAGACTGAGCAGACACCAAAGAGCTCCTTGTCTTCCTGCCACACTCATTCCTGGGCTGGTACCCACCCAGCCTGGCAGCAGAACAACCCCAAGCTGCCCGTGGCTGTGTCTTTCCATATTGTTCTATATGTTGAACTTTATTTTTCCAGACCGTAGCCCTGTCAGGAGCAGGAGAATACTCCTGTGCTGCTGGCAGATGAGGCATGTGATAGAAGTGATGTTAGATATATTTGAAGGGTTGCACACCAAAGGTCCTTAATGACAGATTAGATCTCTTTCTGCAGCTTTGTTGTAAACATCTTAGAATATTTAGTTTTGTTATGATGTGTAGCAAGAGGAAAAAAAAATCACCCTGTGGTTTAATTCATAATTAGCTTTCTATTAGTTTTAATGCAATTCATTCTGAAGCTCCTGAATATGTCTTCCTATCAACACATTTCTTATTACACTCCAATTTAAAATGTTCTTTTTCATTTTCAGCACCTGTTTACTTAGAGCAAATACTTTTTTAAAAGTGCACTACCAGCTCTAATCTTTCTTGAACCTTGCTCACATCCCTAAGCTTTTCTTGTCAAGTTTGCCATCCAGTAAGAACATCCAATAAATCACACTCTTACTAAAGAAAATGGAAATTCACTTAATTTTTTTAAGAATGATGACAGCTCTCTGTCTGATAGTTCCTCTGTGACTCTGACAAAGCTGCAACTGAACACTTTATGTACAAACAGTACAGGGTTTTGGTTTCCTCAGTCGTGGAAGCACACATCTGAGCCAAAACCAGACAAAAAAACCCAAACGCCTTTCCTGCAAAACACTGCTGGGCCCGCAGCCACATAACTTCCCTAGAGTCACATACTTCAATCTGTCTTTGAAGATTTACTAAAGAAAACAGAAAATGAGTTAAGGCACAGGAAACATGATTTTGTTACAAGTATTATGAAAGAAAAAGAACCAAGGTCAGCCAGGGGAGTCACGGGAGTGGAGGAAAGAGGAAAAGCCACTTCTTAAAGAAATGTATTCCATTGACTTAAAGTGCAACAGTGTCCAATTGTCCAATGAATGTGGGTGCTTAGTAAAACCTGTACTATATTTCTCAAAGATTTTCAGTCTCAGGAGCCCAAGTTTCTCATGGGAAGCAATAAGGATACATCTAAATTTACAAAGGGATTCCATCAAAGCATTTAGTCTTCAGACAACATTTGCCAGCTGCAATCTACAGTCTTAATTCCACACACACTGCAGAGAAACAGCTACAGACACCAGAACACAATCCAAAACAGTCACCAAGCTTAGGTAGGGAACACCTCTCATGTCCCACCTTAGATGTCTACAATCTTGTATGGGATTAGTCCTGAGGACATCAGGCTGGACATCCAACCTCTTGTGCCTTCACTGCTGATATAAAAACAAAGTGACATTCACCAAGATCAGTGCAGACCTCACCAGACTGCACTGGCACAGAACAAGGCAACCAGATACTACTTGACTTTTTTTTTTTTTCCCTGTCTGATGATCATCCACACTATTCCTACAGGGCTAAAAACAAAACCTTCATAATAAGTGCTACTTCACAATTAAAACTATGGGATAAGAAGAAAGTTCAAAAGTTTGCCCACACCTGATAACTGCTCATGATATCTTGATATGCAAGCCAGTTATACAAAGCACAAAAGTAGCTCCATATTTCCAAAAGGTGCTCCCTCCTCCAGCTACAAGCCCATACATCCTTAAGCCATTTTTGTCAGTATACCATAATGGGAACTGAAATAACAGCAATTGTTGCTCCAGGACATTGTACCTTTCCTGTCAGACTCCAAGCTCTCAACAACAGCAAGAGACTACATTTTAACACAATTTTAACACAAACCAGATTACAACACAGCTTTAAAAATTCATAGTAAACGTATTAAAGCAGGTATCATAGTCACAGCAATCAGCAAGTGCATTCTTAGCTTTTATGTGGTGGAAAAAAGGGGCTCCTCTGATCAAAACAGGATCTATTCCTAAGGGCTGACTTAATGCACACATGAAAGAAATGACACTTACCTAACAGGTTCTTTTCAGCAATGAACCTCAGACAACTTTCATAACACGTTAGGGTTTATGAAGACTGCAGACACAGCTTGGGGTTCAGGAAAAGCACTGTGTGTGAAATCAGGTTCAGAAGTAGTACAGGTTTGTCACAACTTCAGACACTGCTTCTCTTTCTTGCTCCTCTCTATTATATATCTAAGTTGCCTCCCAGAGAGCAGGTGAGTAAACAGACACCTGCACTGTCCATGCAGACTGCATCAATGTCACAACGACAACATATTGACTTTTTCCTTAACTATTTATTACTCCCAGGTTGTTCAGGTCACCTCTGATGGAAGAGCTGGTTGAAAAAGCTCACATATCAAAGTAAAAAAGTAGAAAAGGGGTCTCACTTAATCCATCTATAAACACCTTTAGTAAGAGGTAACTGAAAGTCAATTTATAATCGTTACAAGCTATGAAAAACAGTTTCTAAATCACTCTGCATGCTAACTCTGGAAATTAAAGCAGTGGCTTTGTAAGACTGTTCTCTAAACAAGCTTCAATATTGGTACTAAAGCTTATTAAACAAATCTTAAACCAGTTGAAGATTTCACATAATAGACTTGAAACACACAAAGACATGAAACTGCCTTTGACTTCTGGGAAGCTTACTTCAGCCTTCCACATTTTTAACTGTGGACAAAAAAAAAAACCCAGAACTGTTTCCTGATGTCTGAATCCCTCCTTTTTATTGTGGCTGGTTTTGGATTTTTGGGGATTTTTTCCCTTTCATCTTTTATCTCACTTTACTTCCTGAAACCAACAGTCTTTTCCAAAAAACACTGGCACAAATCTTAGCAACAACCTGCACCAGTCTTTTCAAGGGATTGAAGTGCACATGATTTGGGTCTTCAAATTCAAGCCTTCATAGCACTTAATGAACAACTTGCATTAATTCTTCTCATTAAAAACTATCAAAGAGCTACAAAGAGCTCTTGCACTGTCTGATGTAGGATCACAAGAAACTGGTCATTAATGGCTATCCCCAGGCAAGGGATTTTAGAGCAGGAAAAGATGAAAACCTATGAAAATCTTGAAACACACGATTCTTGCAGTAATGGTTGCTGGTTTATGTTTCACAGAACCCTGAGTAGTACATTATACTTTAGATTAGGTAAAGGGAGTAGTGAAACTGAATGCAGCTTCAACTGAGTGTAGCTTCAGTTCCTGAAAATAAATTTATAAAGTAGACAAAAAACCACATCAAATTGAGAGGGGTGGGTTAAGATCTCCAACTATCAACTTTGCCTATGGAAAACCATCCTTGAAATAACATGTATGTATTCCAAAGAGCAACCACTGACCCACCAAATGCCACAAAATCCTGAAGAGCCATGTAAGTGTTGAAATAGCCATGATTCATATGTAACCTAAACAGTCAGGCATGTAATTAGCAGAAACATAATTAACCATGAGTTAATTTCCTCTAAAGGAAAGGGTGGGGCTATATGGTCTAAGAAACTCATTAAAAGAAACTACAAAAGCCTTTAGAGTTTCCAAAATAGGATGGAAATATAGTTATCTTTGCAAAACAGATCATGGGAGTCTTCACTGTGTTAATGTGCATCTTTCTTGCATTCAAGAAATTTCAACTAGAGCAGTTGTTTCTGAAAAAAGAAACAGCCATGAGCTGAGATGACAGACACATTCTGATCAGCCACCTGAAAGCAAATGCACTGATCTGCACTGTAATTGGGCTGGGGAAATTGTAGCCACTTCTAAAAACCTCTGAAACCTCATGGCCATGAGGCTTCAAAACTCTACCTGCAGAGCTCACAATTTACTTCAACTTTAAGATGTATTTTCCCCCTCCAACGCGAGTTCAGACCTCAAGCTACAGTTTTCTTTGTCCATATGAAATTCTTGGATTTTGCCCATAGCAACGAGCACTCAGCTAGGACTAGCACTTATTCATGAATTAACAGAGCATGTTATCTTGTCATCTACATGTGACTCATGACTGCACTTTTAGATGAAATCACAAGAAACATCTAAAAACTGCTTTGTACTGTCTGTCTGGGAATTCAAGTAAGAATATTAAGAGAATTACCTAAAACTTCTAAAATCTCCTCAGAAACAGCAGTGATCTGCTTCTATATTCTCTGGGTTTTTTGTTAATGTGACAACCACACTCACTTGGGTACAGATTAAAACTGAATTTGCCATAATCTCAGAGAAAAACTTCAAAATGCTTTATACACTTTGTACCTGACTTGTCACTGACTGCACTTTAAAAGGACTTCACAAGCACAAAGTTTAGGTGTAGCTTTAGGTCACAAGTAGTCCATCATAAGGAAAAACCAACACATTATAGGGGATTATAGAGCAAACATCAGGAAGAGAAAGAGGGAACTGAGAGACGGATCTAAGATACGTAACACTGCAAAAGAAAATTTGGAAAAAACTATGGACTAACTTCAAGCTTGTAATCATAGTTTGTTGAGTAAGGTGATCTTATCAATTGGTACAACTGGCTTTATATTTCTATTCTTGCTTTCTGTCATGTGTTCCTTTGTCATTTGCTTTTTTTTTTTTTTCTTTTATCAGCAAAGCACTGCATTCAGTTGCAGTTCTCTTCCTAATCCTCTCCCCTGTAAAACATTTGTGTCACCACATCCAAAGGCCAACCTTTACTGGGTAAAGTACTGTTCCTGAAAAACACTACATCCTTCTGCACTGATGGGTCACCAGTCTCTAAGGAGCCTCAGGTAACTGGAAAACCAAGAGCCATTCAGCACACATTCCCAAGTCCTGGCCTGAGGAACTGTCACCACAAAGCTTCAAAGACAGCATTGTGACTACAAGATCAAACAAGAAAAGAACGGCAAATCAAGTTAATAATGGATTTAAATCACAAACTACTATAAAACCACCCTTTTTCCAAGCCTCTGCAGTGCCATTAATTGCTAGCACTGGGCCCAGTCAGAGCTCTGCACATCAGCTCAAACAATTTGATCTGAATCTTGTCTGTAATGACCTCCCTGGTCAAGCCAGCACCCTGTCACACAAGTAATGGTGCCCCTGACAAACCCCAGACCAACAGGATTTGGGACAGTGTTGAACCACTCCCTGGGAGAGTTTTTTTCTGTTGCTTCCAGTGTGTCATCCACCTCCCAGCAGCTCACACCCTCTCCGGGAGTACAGCCACTCCCTGCTTCATGGGAACCACCTCAACACTACACACAAGGTGCTCACATCACCACAAAACACCCACAAAAGCATCCAAAATGCACGGTCAGCATCTTTACATAGACTCCAAACTTCATCTGTCTCGAGTTTCAAGGACTTTGATCCCCAGTTTTATGAGAAGCCATACAGCAGGAATACTGCCAAGAGTCAAACTCCCCAGTCCATCAGGAACTTGCCAGAGAAACAGGCCGAGGGGCCAGATTTGCAAAAGTCATCAGTGACACCTTCACCGGCACTAACTACCGAAACACACCCACGGAATTAAGGAGTAATTACAACATACATTATACAACCAACTCCGCTGCACACGGAGGAGCCTGGTTTCACCAAGCCTCTCCGGATCCCAGGCCCGATCCCAGCCCACCTCCTGGAGCCCGCTGCAGCCCTGAGGAGGGGGCTCGGAACCTCCCTCAGCGGGGTCAGACGCCGCATCCCCGAGACTCAGAACCAATTTTTAGCGACCGGCGGCAGAAACGACCGGGGTGGGACAACACCGAGAGCCACCAAACTGTCACTGTCACCCGTGGCGGCTCAGGCTCCCTCAGCGGGGGAAGCCCTTCCAGCAGCCGGGCCCAGCGCCGCAGGCACCGGCAGCCCGGAGAAGGGCCCGGCCCGCGGCCCCGTGGCGAGGAGCGCGGCGGCTCAGAGCTGCGGCTCACCGGTTGCCCCGGGCGGCGGGGGCGGCCGCCGCTCCGCGATCCTCGGCTCCGCGAGCCTCCGTTCCTCCCGCCGCACCGCTCCCTGCCCGCAGCCCCGGCTCTCCCTCCGCTCCCGGGCGGATGGGCGTCCCGGCAGTTCCGGGGAGGAGCCACTGCCCGGAAAGAAGGAAGCGAGGGGCTGGCGGGTGGGGAGGAGATGGGGCAGGGGGGCGGCGGATCCGGGGTGGTGTGAGGGGAACCGTGGGGCAGAGCAAAGGCCGTGAGGTGTCCTGAGGGCCAGGCCACGGTACCCTCAGGGCCGTTCCACGTTATAAACGCGAGATATCGGAACTGAGCCACTCTGTGGGAGATTTTACACGATTTCTACCTCAAGATTTTCCTTTTCTGCCCCTTCCAGCAGCACTCTCTCCCTTCAGACTGCACCAGGCTTTGTTTGCACCTCACACCCAGGCCCTGGCCGGGCCAGTCAGGTTATGCTGACTGCAGCAGAAAGAGAAGTTACTACTGCTTTAAAAACGCATTCATTCCTCTTTCCCTTCTCATTTACAGTGCTGTCATGTGCTGATTTCACTGTTCTTCCTTACACAGCTCAACACAGAGTGTACACATAAAGTCATGGAAATGTTAAGATTGGAAATGACCACCATGAAGACCATCAAGTCCAACAGTCAACCCAAGACCACCATGCCAACTAAACCACCTCCCAAAGTGCCTTTTTAAAAAAATGTCTCCAGGCATGGCGATGCCACCAGTTCTCTGGGGAGCCTGTTCCAATGCTTCCCTCTTTCAGTAAAGAAATTTTTCGTAACACCCCATCTAAACCTCCCCTGGAGTAACTGGAGGCCACTGCCTCTTGTCCTAGAAGACAATCCAGCCATGAAAGCAGGGATTGCTTTAGCAAGACACATACACTGGAACGGAAATGGTATTTTAGTTACTTCAGAAACACTTATGAACACAGCCTGCTAAGCAAATCCAAACTTAACTTTCTTTTCAAGCACTGCACAAGCAGGGACAGCTAATCAGACCTTCTCTGTGCTGCTTCACATGAACGGGTGGGTACAGAGGGAAGGAAGCAGGACTGAAAAGATCTGATACCAGCAGCTCTTCCCCAGGAGACTGCAAATGCTGCCTAAGTGTCATCTGTTAAGGAAGTGCTGATTAACAAATCAGTGGCTGGTGCCATTTAATGAAGCCTGGGACAGTGTCTTGGTGTCTTAATTTTCATTAGCAGCCATGTAAAACTAAAATCACAGGCAAGGTGAGGAGGGGGCCTGCAGTGGCTGCAGACCAGATCAGCCAGATTTCCAACAGTTTTCAGTGTAACATACTTTTATTGCACAACACAAACTTTATATCCACGTTTGTCTTCTATTTTAAATTAAAAACACAGACTGTATTTTATCTGAACTGAAAAAAGCAAAACCATAGTAAGAAATAATACACTACAGTACCCACAGTATTAAATACCACACATCAAAAATACAACACATTTGGAGATAATTCCAAACCCTGATCATTATCATCCAGGTTGGATTTTCAAAGGCATTACGGGTTACAATGCATAGACACATACGATTTATAATTCAGCAAACCAAAATCCATTTATAAAAGTCACAGTGGAAGTGTAGGTAAACGTATACTAAGCTTGTGTAAGTAAAATGAGTAAGAACTGCTGTTCTGGAAAGCAATTTCCAGTTAGAGGACTATATGCATGAGATAATAGAATGTAATTGCCCTCTGAAATTCAGCTTAGTTGCAGAAAGATAATGAAAGACTGGAGTTTTAAAAATTTGTTTGTTAAATTAAATTATGTTTCCATACAACAAAACCTCAGAATTATCTTGGGTTCTCTATGCTGTACCTGAACAACCTGAAGACATTTACAACTGTTTACCTACAAATAACCAAAGAGATCAATACAACTCCAGGTTCAGTTAAGTAACTTAAAGCCAGTGGGGTCTATAAATTGTTGAGTAAAGTAATTATTAAATGAAGACAGTGAAATAAATATCCTGTCCCAGAGATTTATTATGAGTTAAGCTACTTTACATCCTTTGCTCTCAAATCTTCTCTTACCTGCTAGGCTGCTGCATCCCAGACTTGATTAACTCTGCTTTGCCATGCAGAAATGAAAGATCCAATGCATAAACTGTGGCATAACGGGCCTCAGACCTCTGAACAACAATGCTGAAATTCAAGTAGTGTGACCCAGCAGCCACCTCCCCTCTTCCTGCTGTATTTCCCAGTGCAATCCACAGCCACTGGATTGTCCCACCCACTTGACTCTATCCATCACAATATAATGGAACTTACACAGAAAAGAGATGAACACAGCCAAGGCTGGATGCGCCCTCGGACCGGATCCTCTGCCTGACCTCACATAAATGGTGATGGATGTTCCTCTGCCTCACACAGCACAAGAGTTGAAATAAAATGGGAAGAACACTCTGCAATGCAAACAATCAGCTCTGACAAGAGACTTGCCCTGTTGGCACTTCCATCATCTTCCTCATCGTGTCACCTCTCCCAGGCCATCTATAAACAAGAATGAGCAGTGAAAATAAAGTTGAGCAGGAAGGCTCCCAGGAGCTGCAAAAGCCAAACAAAGCTAGAAAATCATTATCTTTGATCACATCGGAAATTATTTTTCCAAAAGGAAAAAAGCAAACCCAAGACTGATTACACAGTTATCCTTCAGCTCATAGCAAGCAATAAACAAAGCCCTCAATCCCTAAAACACAGGTATTCAACCTGAATACGTATTACTAGAAAACAGATGTAAGCCCTTAAAAGAAGAGTTCACATTTCTTAACAGTCTTCAGACAAAAATAAAGCAGGAGCGTGAAACTAAAGGTATTATGCAATTATTTTAAAAATTAATTTATTCAGATAATTTTGTCAGTAGTAAGATTTCTACTGATCCCACAGGAACTATCAGCTACCATACTGTAACATTTTGAAAATCCCTTCAGTTTAAAACAGACTGAGCATTCACCTTGCAAACAAATTTGAGGGTGCAGCAGAAAGAAGTACTAAATTTCCTGCACACAGAATTGTGCATCTTAAAGGTAAAGGGGTGAGGATGAAGGGAGAATCCAGTCAGTCATTACCTCACTGGGAATTTTCAGGCTTGACACCTCATCTCCTTATTCCTCTACACTTCATGGAACAAATGGAGATGTGGAAGAGTCTCTGGGGAGATAAACTGCAGAACTAATTCCCTTCTGCTTTTATTTTGGAAAAAAACCAGCACGTGGCTCAGTGCACCAGGATACACTTGAAACAGGCTATACTCAGGTCTGAGTGGCAGGGATCAGCAACCTCACTCAGCTTCAGATTTCACTAGGAAAACACAGATACACCAAGGACCATAAACAGAAGGATTGGCCAAGCTCCCTGTCCTTCACAATCCATACACTGGCACAAGCCAGCTCAAAGCAGAGTAGGGTTTAACAAAGCCATTGTTTAGAACAGTTGAAAGTATCAAGATCCTTCCAAGTTTGGTGGAATTTGAGCAATCACTTCAGTAAAGGCCAGATTATGTGCTTCTGCAAACCAGGACATTTCTCACATGACAGAAGTCTTTTGACTTGAGCCTTCAAGGACTTGTGTGAGCCTGACCCAACCCTGTGACTACTCTGTTTCACTGCTGAAGTGATAGACATCCAAGCCAAGCAGAAGAATGGAGACTGAAATGGGATTAACAAGTAAAAATTCTCTTCATGGACTCATGGTTGAGAATCAACAGTTGATTTTCCTGTAACCATAAAAGCCATTACTTTTTCATAAATTGAACACCTCTGGGATCAGTAATTTTACAAAATAAGGGCAGGGGATATCTAAGGCATAAGCAGGCTTCTCAGAAAACCAGTAACTCAACCCTAACACTCATAGGAAGTTTCAGGAAAGAGCATCACACTACTGAACAACAACAAAACCTCAAAAATATTCACATTAACAAACTCAGGTATTTGCATATATTACATCATGAGGTGTCACCCAAGTAGACTGCATAAAACTTAAAAAAAAAAAAATCCATCAAAAAGGGGTAGGCAGAACTTTCTGCTGCACTTACTTACTTGTACTGCTTTTGCTATTCAAACAATCAAGACCTGAAAATATCCAGAACAAACCAAAGAATCCACATGCTCACTAATGCAGAAAGGAATCCCTCTCTATAGGTTTGGGTTAAAATCAGCTTTTTTTAAAAAAAATGCATTGAGCAGTCTCAGAAGAAAACATGCAGCACCAGGACAAGAGAGAATTTCCTAATGGTTCAAGGATTTTCCAGATCAAAGATGTTAGCACCTGCACTTTCCTCCAAGGAGGATGGAGGTTCAACAATGAGTATTTCAGATTAAAATGCTGTGTATTGTGGTATTCAAGTTACAAATTCTGCATCAAGGTGAAAAGTTATTCTTAATTTATTCTTTTTTTAACTCTTGGAATCGACAGATGCTGCACATAAACATATTTTGATGTAATTTTTGAGTGCTTTATGAAGAGGAGTAGGTATCCTTCCTACTTTACCAGTGTAGAAAACTTGCAGAAACATTTAAAATGTTGTGAAATTGGCCATCACTGAATGTAAGACCTGATAGAAAGACCTCCCTTTGGTCCCTGTTTAATACTACTAAGCTATGCATATATAGAGGAGATATTAAAAAGATCAGTCTTATTATGGTTTTTTTCAGACACAAAGCAACCTTAAAAAAAAAAAACCTAACAATTCTTCTTTTTAAATAACTATCCCACTATTACCCCCAGTATTCATAAAAAACACACTAATCACTGCAATCCAGATAGGCAATCTGTGCTTTGAAAATATCTGAGACTTATTTAAGGAAAAAAAAAGTTGGTACTAACTTATGTGTCCATGTATATCACTTTGGAACCAAAAATGACATTTAATGAAAAGTAATTAAAAAGCAGCAGTATTTAGGCATTTAGTTTAATCAGACTGTTATAAAGTGTTGATGATATACAAAAACATCAATCATCTTAAACATGGATTTAGTAGATCAGCTACTCACATTTTTCTTGCAAATGCAGAATTTCAAAAATTACCCTATAGGCCAAGAAAAGGTAAGTCAATAATGTTATATAAACCAGTTATTACATTATAGTCCCCTGACATCTACCTGCACAACTCTTCTGCTTCTGCCAAAAAATGAACACATATTAGGCAATATCATCTAAATAACTGTAAACAAAGACTGTTTAGAACAAGTATGGTCAATAACAATATTGTTAATTTGCACAAATCACAGCACAGAATGTGTGTGTTTAATGAGAACATGTTGGCTCAGCTCCATGGTTTCTTGTTCATTATTGCACTTCATGTTCACTGTCTTCTGGAGGATCTGAAGGATGAAAATTTCAGTTAAGTTGCAACTGATTCTTACCAATTTTTACCTTTTGGTTAGGTAGTCTTCCTTATTTAAGCAATAAACAGGAAAACATAATGAACACTGATATTTTGTAACTAAGAAACAGCAAACATGACTGAAACAGGAATTTTGCCATCGTAGCTTCTCTAGAATAGCAGAAAATTCTTACAGCCAAACAAAAAAACCCCAAACTGTTAAATCAGACTGTTCCATTTCTGCAAATAGTGCTGAAATTCAATCCAGAGTTATGTCCCATGTAAATACATAGATGGGAAGTGGCAAAAAACAGCAAACAACTCAGTAAATCAGTAATTCTCACAGAGCAATCTCTAAATAAATTAATGCTGAAAATTCTGAACTTTTATGTCAGAGTGTACAAGCAGCCAAAACCTTATGAGCCTCAGCTTTAAATTATCCTCAGATCTTAAATTATTTTATTAGAAATTGTGGTTTCCAGTTTAAGATTCCCTAGTAAAAAACAAAACAAAACAAAACGAGGCAACAGAGCAGCAAAGAAACCACACAAGCTTCCTCTCAGTTTAGGGAAACTTTACTAGTCTCAGCTTGACTTAATTTTGAGTTTTCAAACACAAGTACAACTTGTAACTCAAAGGCCAATATGTAAGAAAATAATTTAAACAAAATTAGATCCAAAAGCACATAATTTCTTCCTTCCCTCCTCCATTTCAAAATTTAAGCTCTGGACTTGAAACTCAGCACTTGACAACGACCCCCTGTAAGTAAACATCTGAAAAGGGATCATTTGAGCTATATGCTCAATTCAGAGAGACAATATACTAAAAATTCCTAAATTAAATATAAGTAAAGAAAATGGGACAATTCAAAGAATCCACATCTTTTTTTGCAAGACAATTTGATCATTAAGTTATACTAAAAATTGCTTCAGGTAACTGAGAATTTTATCCGTGTAATTAAGAAATTTCTTAAGTTTATTGGTCAAAAGTTTAATTAAGCAATATTCTTGGATTAGGTAATCCAATGGAATGCAATATGCAAATATTATTTTCCCTCTCTACTCATTTTGAGGGCTCTTCAAGTGCAATCCTTTAGAAAAATACTGAGTATTCTGTGCCTCACAAAACATTAATATCTTCAGATGTTTAGATCTACCTTTCAGTTTTGGACATAAAGTAATTCAATTTTGGGAATCAGAAGCACAACAATTACCTTCTGAAAAGATTGATTCTGCAATGGGTGTCTCAGTGTGGAAAGAATTTACTACTCACATATCTAATTGGAGAAATATTTGAATATGAAGTTTGAATTAATTTTTTTTTCCTGATATTACACCAGGAAGGGTCAAGAAGAATGTTAAAACTGAGACTCGTCTGAAGAAGATGAGGTGAAGGAAGCACTTGTCTAACTCTAACACTAGAGAGCAAAGTTAAGTATCACAGAATGTAAAAAGTCAGTAATAAAACCATATACATTAAATATTCCTCTTACTTCTGCTAATAGGAACATACATATAGGGTTTTCTCATTTACCAAAACCTTTGTAAATGACCTGATTCTATAGAGCTTCTTTTTGTTTTGCAGATACTGTAAACATTTAGGATTTCTAAGGCTAAAAACAGGCACAAGTCTTCCATGAACAAGTTATTATTCCTAAAAGCATTAAGGAATATACTCCAAATCTGCTATTCCTTTTTATAACAATGAAAAAAATTGAAATATAACTTCAACAATGCAGATTCTTAATTAAAAAAAGAAATATAGCTTAATTGTGACAATTAATAATATATAGGGAATATGCTTTTTTCTTTTAAATTATCTGTTACATCAAAATTACATTTCCAGAATCTCTGTGCTGGGTGTTACTCAATTTTGTAAAACGGGTTAAGTTGAAGTAGTCACTAAAACATTTCTAAGTGGGTAAAATTCAACCACATTTTATCAGCATTATTAGCACCCTGGCACTGTAATAATGCAGGTGAGATCTGCAATATCCACTTTGCAGACTATGATACTAAAGCCACAGGGTATGTGGCACCTTTTAAAAGCTGTTAAGACGTTCCTCTCCCATCATTTCCATGAGGTGATTTTGTTTTGTGCCTCGTTAAGGTACCTGAGCCAACAGTCTTGTTTCAGGCTGGTTTTTCAAGGTTTCAGAGGTTTTTCAACCTCTGTAACAGGTTCCCTTTAGCTGAGCAGCTAAGCATTAGCCAACAATTCAGCAGACTGATTCCAATATATGTTAGCAGCAATGCATTTCCAGAGACACGTTGCAAAAAATATTACAAGCAATTGTCATCTAGAAGTCCTTTTATGCCCTGCACTGTTCTGGACAAAATAACTCACCACCAAGTAATCTTGAATTCATAGATAGGACGTTTGCAGTAATAGTGATTTATCAGGTGTTTATCACACACACCAATACACTGATGATCCACTGTTATCCCTCTGTCAGACAGGTCTGTCACAATACAGTGCAGAAGATCATACACATCAGCCACAGCCTCCCAGGGGCCAAAAGATACATCTACTTCACAGTGATGTTCAAACAGCTTTGTCTCACTTTCACTCCTTTCAAAACGTAAAGAATTGAAGTGTGGGCACTCATAGGGAGTGATGGGCATCTCCTCTTTGAAGACACAGACCTTCAATTTTGCAAATCTTGCTTTTCTTTGCATGGCTCTAAGCTTTGCTATTTCAATTATCCGTTCCAAGTGATCTAAAAAAAAAAAAAAAAAAAGCCAAAGATAACAACGAAGCACCTACTCAAAACAGATGCAGTTCTTTCACATGAGATTTAATTCCTGCAGTGGTAATAAGTTATTCTTAACCTAATATTAGCAGCAAGGAAAATCTGCATGAAGCTAGATATACAGTAATTAAACCAAGCTCAGTTATCTTGTGAACTTGGTGTCCTTACTATATGCCCAAATTTACTCAATTGCAGGTCCTAATGGAAGAAAGGCAGAGGCAGAGAAACCTTCTCATTTAATAATAAGCCTTGCATGTTATGGCCTAGATCTTGCTCCCTTTTAAGACAGCATAAAAATCCACATCCTTGGATGCAGCAGGAACAAATCAGACACAGAAAAGCACATAATAAACTTCTCCAATACAATGCAATTAGTTTGGATGCTGAAAGCAAATCTGAAAATACCATGTATACCATTTGACTCATGCTAGAAGAAACAGTCAATACAACTTTGTTTATTTACCTTTGTAATATGGCATTAGGCCCAGGAAAGCTTGTCTGACTTTCTCTCCTTTAAGAGGCTGGATATCCTCTAGATTGTCTAGCAATGGTCCTATGGAATAATACTGAGCTTCCTTGTAAACTGACCTCACTCGTTCTCTTGGTGGGAGGTCACCAGATCGGAGAAAATTAAGTATGTCTCTGCAAAAAGGGAAAAAATATTAAGTAACAAGGTCCTGCCAAAACTGTTGCAGGTGGGAAATGAGAGGAAACACAAGATACTAATTGTTTATACTATTGAGACAGTGTCCTGCCCCAGATTATGGTACAATCCAAATGTGTTCTGAAAATAATTCAAGATGAGGAGACTAAGAAATTGTCTACAAAGGAGAAAGAAGAAACTGCAAAGACTGCTCTGGGCAAAGACCCATGAATATTAACCTATCAACACTGCTTGCCTTTTCTAGCAATATCACACCAGTTCAAACAGAACACTAGGAAGGTTAGTTTAATTAAAAATAAAACAAGGCTAAACACATAAGAAGGGATCATCAAGGTGAAGGAATATAGCACTACCAGGAAAAATAATTTAAAATAAAAAATCTGAGGCTTATGCTTATTTACCTATTAAGTTACATCCTGTTCAACACTGAAAACAATGTTTCCAATTGTTTAAGAAACCTAGGTATATTTCTCCATTCCTTCTTTATCATAATACTGTATTATCAATAAAAAAACAGTGTTGTACAAAAAAAGCTTCCTATGAAAAGCAATACCAAATACAGACTTCTTTAAAAAATCCAAACGTGATACCTTGAAAGGAAATACTCTAGACAAATGAATGCACAAACTCAAAACATCACTTGTTTTTCTTTGCCCAATTTGAAACTTAAGGGCTTAAGAATAAAACAAGTAGTTTTTAAATTGTGATATATTCTCCTCTTGAGATGTTTTGAAGGCACAGATGCAAGTCACATTTACCTACCATAAAAAAGAAATGTGCCCAAACTTATTTTTATTTTAAAATAATTTTCTTCAGTAGTAACTTCTTAAATTTTACTACTGAGGACATTGTACTTACCCAAAGTAGGTTCCATCTCTGTCAATAAAGTATCTCCCTTCAGCATCTGTTGGAATATAGTGCCTTCCACTGAACATAGCAGCCAACATTGTGTCCTCATAACGTCTGAGTGTTGACAGTCTTGTGGTAAAATACATGCCTCCTACGTTTAGTGGAACAACTTCTGGAAACTGCAAAAGCAATCACATCCTCAGAAATGAGCCTTTAGCCCTCTGCAGACACGTTCAGGCCAAAAAGGTTACAGCTTCTAGAAGAGACAACACAGTCTTTGCCACCATGACAGGATTCGGTCTGACAAATGCTTCTTCCCTGGACTGTTGCCACAAAGCAGTGAAATTCAAGGGTTAACAACTGGAATATTTGGGCTGGCTTCTGGGTGTAATCAGTAAATGTTTTAAATTTTAGTTGGAAATAAAAAACAGCAGTAATCACTGGACTTTAATACCAGATATTTATTATAAGCATGAATGACTCCTCTTGACTCTTCTGGCGAAAGAGAAAAAACAAAAAAACCCTTCCCACCTTTACACACCCACACACACCCACACAGAAGGAAATCTCAGGCCAGCCTTGGGACTTGCACTCAGTTGCTATGCTACCAGTTCCTTTACACTACACTACTATACACTGGGGAAAAAAGCAGTGCTTTACAGCATCTAAAATCTTAATACCACACCTTAAGATGCTTCAGTACCAGGACAAACATTTATTTGTATTTGTCCAGTCCAAACATGGATGGAAATCCTGAGTAATTCAGCCAAGCTATTGAAGTAAAATTCAAGTGACTTAGTTTAATTCATCAATTTAGCTCCTGAGGGCAACTGAGCTGGATATCCATAAATACCTCGACAAAGCAATCCTGATTTCTTTGGCACCTGAGCAGTATGTGGTGCAATATTTGAACCTCATCGGATGAATAGCATCAGAGAGCTCTTACCTGCTGAGGCAGCAGAGGTAGTGCTTGCCCTGCCTGGGTTGCAGTCGGAGTGGCTGGCTCTTGGAAATCATCCTCTGCATCTGAGCTCGACATGGCATCATCCGGGTCTCCACTCACTTTGTTCTGCCCCGTAACTACCACCATCCCTCTGGCTCTGCTGGGCAGGTCTGCTGGGCAGGCGGCCGTGGCAGAGCTAAACGGGAAACAAGACCCAACTGACCCCGGTGCTCTCCCCACCAGCTCCAGGGGATCCCGGGGCAGGCAAGGCACGTAACTCCCTGGCCTGACACCGCTCATTTACAATGGCACTGTTATTATGGGAAATGAATCACAGCCGGGATGCCTGAGAAACAACCTGGCAGAGGGCTGGCTCTGCAGGAATGCAGTTTGAGGAGCTGTACCAAGGTCCTACAGTCGGTGCCTGGGTAAGAGACCGGCGTCCATTGGCTGCGCGGTGCAGTGTGTGATTGGTTCCCTCAGGCTTTTGCAGCAAAATGTCATTTGCTGGAGGAATTTGGGTGGCCGCTGCTCCTCTCCCACCATCGCGATAGGCGGGGACTGTCGCCTCCCATTGGCCCTGCGCGCCGGGCAACACCCGAGCTCCTGCTGCCAGCCCAGCTCCCTCCCAGGCTGTCACCTTCAGCTGGATCGACTGACGCTGCATGGGCTCTGCTCAGCTCCAGCGTTTCCTCTGGGATGAGGAAATGGAGCTTTCTGACTAGAGAAAACAAAACCGCACTCACACGTGTGCATCTGACACGCGGGGATTTAACTCCGTGTATTTTATGCTCCTTAGCCGTTTCCTTTTCTGCACGGAAAAAAAAATGCATAGCAACCACTACGATGTTGTCCCACTCCATTGTCAACCAGAGAATGGAGCAGACTAAGAACAAGCTGAATTATAAAAATAATAATTGAAAGAACAGAGCAGGCAAGACTAGAAGCCCTGCTGTTCTCTTTACCCTGGCTTACGTAAAAAGTGCCTCTGTTTACAGGATTGCTGTGGTGTCTCCAGTGGCATCAGAACATCCTCACAAAGATATTAAACTGCTGAGGTTTTATCCAGCTCTCTGAGCCTGCAAGCTGCTTCTCTCAAATTACTATAAAATGTAAAAAGGGAAGGAATATTCGCACAAGCACACCTGGTACATTTATTTATCAACTAAATAAATGTTTCATAAAGGTTGTTTCCATTCAAAATCAACAAGCAGAAAGTACATAAAATTTTAACAGCCACGATTAATTATTCTGCCTTCCTAATGCTGCTAATACAGCCATTATGCCCATCATGAGGCTGTTGGTAGATCTTAGCTCTTAAAGGAAAAGCTCCAAATTCCAAGTGAACCCAGAGAGAACTGGGATTCTCCTGATCAGAACTGATACTCTTCAGAGAGCTGGTCACACCAGAACCTCCCCATTCTGTGTGAGTGAGCACAGCCCACCAAAATCTGGACAGGAATTCCACATCCTGTTTAACACCCTAACAAAACCAGATTAAGAAGGTACCATCTTTTTAAACTGCAGCTTCTTAGGAGGCTTTGTCTCAGGTAAGGTTAAGTATTGAATTTTTTCTCTTTACAGGTCAAAACATGGACTGTCACTTCACAATATTTTTTCCATGACAGTAAATAAGGGTTATGGCTCCTCATCTGTCCACACCATACTAAGAATTGTAACATTTGTCCTGAAACATTTGTTCTGATATCATCAATTATCAAAACAAATCAAGTATGCCTGACAGATAAACATAAATCAAAGGTTATTTTGGTAGGTCCTTCTTCAAGGAGGTAAACAAAGTATTTGCAAGAAGCAGCCTGCAGAAGCTTATTTTATAAGATAAAAAGTCAAAATTGAGTGTGAGGCTGTGTTTACTGTGAATACATTATTCATAATTGTGCTACCTGAAAGCAGTGTTTTGACTGCTCTATTTCCAATTCTCTTAAGACATTTCAGAAGTACTCAAGACTGACCAAAAATCTTAAACTGTCCACATTTTTCAAGAATGTCCCATAGCTTTCACGTAAATGGAGCATACTCTGAACAAATAAAATTCAGCTCCATTAAGTGTATCAGAATCATGGACCACAGAATGTGTTTTGGGTAAGTTCATCCATTTGGCACTGTACCAAAAAGGACCTCTAAAAAACCACAGGTTTGAGAAAAAGGAATTATGCTTCCTCTTTCATAATCCTCCTTCAACATGACACCAAGGTTTAGGAAAAAACATGAGAGAACATGGGTTAATTTTGTACCTGAATAATAATCTTCTTTCCCATTGGAATGTTCACACAAAGCAACTGCCTAAATAGTGAGGTTCAGAATGTAAAATCTCAGCCCGTAATTAGTCCAGGATTTCAATAATAAGATTAGTAGCAGTAAAATGAAAAGATTGACCATTAACAAGTTTAACCTGTTCTTTGATGTTCATTAAAAGTAACTGAAGCTCCTCTCTAGGCTTGCTTCACTTCCTGTTCATCCCTGGACACAGAGTAGTGAAACAGCAGTAGGAACAGAGAGTCTTCCTAAAAGAAAAACATAAGCTAATCACTGGCCAGTTTTCTGCCATGCATTTTAGCTCTTTTCATTTCTTGAGGAATATGTGCCCACCTGAACACCCTCTTCTTTACCCATAAAGCACGCACAATAATTTAGGCACAAAAAAATATTTCTTAGTTAAGTCTCTAATTAAAGTTACAGGGTGTGTTTTGTTTAACTAAGTAAAGGCACTCGTTTTTTAATATGTCTAGGCCAGATCAACAGATAGTCAATGAGAAAAAGTCACCAATAAGTAAAATGATTTCTAAATCAAATATTTAATTGAAGCACATGTCAGCACCATTGACTCTACCAGGAATGCTTCCTTCCAGTTAACAAGCTACCTGTCATTGAGATGGCATTGATCACTTCCCGGAGCTTTGTTATGGACAGCTCAGACACACACACACACCAAAAAAAGGCTTTATTAAGAACTGGACCTGCAAGTTTTGCTTCATTCCCTAGGAAGTGATAGCAACCCTAGTGCTGCATTGTTTTATTTGATGCTAAGATTCTAAAAAAGCTTTTCAAGGCTTTGTCATTCCATCAACTTTTCTCTATCAGTTTAAACTTCTCATATATACCTTCTGAAGTTATGCTGGTGTGAGGAAAGCTACATACCTATAAAAAAGTGACATAACGATTGCAGGGTCCAAGGAAACCTACACAAACTTCTGTTCAAAGCCAGCTGATCAGAAAGTGTTTTGGGGTGATACTGATCAGCTTGTCAGGAAAGTTCTCCCTTTTTCAAGAGAAACTGGGTCCCTGTCAGGGCACAGCATGAGACAGTGACTTAGCAGTCTCTCCATCGCATCCTTCAAGAGACTCAGATGATCAAAGGTTTGTGTGAACAAAGCAGAAAAAGAGGACATCCAGTTAATGCTAATGAATTTATGTCAGATAGCAAAGAAACATCCTGAAAAAAAGGCAGGGATACCTGAGCTGCAGGATTTGTATTATGCATTTGACCATAAAACTGAATGTACTGACCAACTCTGGTAATTAGCAAAGGACAGTGTAGAGTACGATGAAGGGAAACTTAACTTCACTGTTGCATCAGAGAGCGATGACACCCTGCCAGGGGCAGCCTCATCCCCAGTGTAGGAACAGGGCATCAGAGAGGCCTTACTGGAGGCTGCCCAGTGTGAATACAGCCTGCTCAGGCTGTACCAACAGCTACTGCCTGCCACAGCACCTCACACCACAGACAACCTTTTATCTGCTTGAAGCAGCTTTCCATTTGCGGATGGGGCAGCACAGTCCCAAGAGAGCTCAGAAACCGAGGCAGACGCCTGGATTAGCCAGGTGTCGAACAAATTAAATATTAATTATGCAGTTAATTATTAACTGTTGCTTAGCGCCTTGCCAGGTCCTTCTACACAGTTGCCTAAAGGCTAACGGAGTTCACCAGACACACCTTCCAGAAGCAGGAGCTGATTTTCTGTGGTGTGACCGGCCCAGGCCAAGGTCCTGCCGCCAGCCCGCCGGTGCTGAGGCAGCAGCTCCCCGCTCCCCCGGCGCTCCCCGCCCGTCCCAGGCCCGAGCAGCGCCTCAGGCCGCCGCCACCGCAGGGTTCTCCCGCCCCTCACCTCACGGGGTGCCGGTGTCCGCCGAACGGCGCCGCCGCCGCGCTCATGCCCCCTGCCGGGCCGCGGGGGAAGCACCTGCAGCCGCCGCCGCGTCTTCCGCGCCCAGCCCGGCGCCGCGCCGCCCGCCCGCCGCCACATCTGCCGAGGGACGGAAGGAGGGAGGGAAGGAGGGAGGGAGAAGGGCCGGCACCGGGCTGGCACCGCCTCTCCCCCACCCGCCCCGGCAGACGCCGTACGGGAGAGGAGTGGGCCCGCCCGCCCTCACCTGCTGAACGGCGGCGGCTCCGGAGCTGTGAGGGAGGGAGCGAGGGCGGCCGCCGCCTCACGTAGCGCCCATCCGGGTCCCGAGCGGGCGGGGCTGCCAGGGCGGCGATGGGAACCGGGGCTGTTCCCCCCCCCCCCGCCGCCTCTCGCCTCGGGTTTGGTTTGTTTTCCTCATCTCAGTTTATCTATGAGGGGAAACACCCCATAACTCCGCAGTTAATTATCACTCCGTACTGAATCGTCCCACCGGGAAGGGCAGGAGCGGAGCAGGGGAGCGCGGTGCCGGTGTGACGGGCGGAACCGCAGCCGGGCCAGGGGAAGGCGAGAGGCAGCACTGCCCGGGTCTGGCACTAGGGGATGCACGGGGTTTACTTTTGGAAGGACGTTTATTGGTAAATCTGAAAGGAATTGTGAAATTAACTTGGTTCCTGAAGGCACTTGAAAAGAGAAACGGGAAAACTAAAACCGATTCCAGAGCGGTTTTTTTGGGGGAAAAAAACCAACCAAACAAAAAAAGTGTTCTCTGAGGCCAGCTTCAGTGTGCTAAGAAACCACTGAAGGGTCAGAAAATGAGACAAAAAACAGCCTCAAAAAGCCCTTACTTGATTGATCGTATTGCAGGCTGACTGACAGGTGCTCAAAGCTTCAGGATACAAATCTCACCACAGGCTTTTCAGAAGTTTCACCCTGTCTGAAGATAATTGCTTTAGAGAAACATTCAATAAAAAATTAGCCTTTTCCTGCAGTAAACAAACCTCATGTTACTCTTTTATAACTTTTACTTCATCATCCACCTACAAAAAACAACTGCGTTCAATGACAAAGCTTAGAGAGATCCAAATGTAGGATATTTAGATCATATCTTGTATCCAAGTAATGCATCAGTATCTTCAATTAATTAAATCTTAACTGAGGCAAATAAATTAATAATAAAAAAACACATTTAAAGCATTTATTTTGAAAAATAAAATACAAAAAGATCATTGAATTGTAATTGTACATGTCAGTATCATATTTTTTTAAATAAAAGACATTTGACAATTTCCACATGTGAATAAAACAAACAACTGTTCCACCAAAAGTGTTTTAGGACAAGCACAGACCACTCTTGAAAGCTTTGTATATTTAAAACCCATCTGCTACAGGAAAACACAAAAACATCTTTGAAGATGGAGTTTTGGAGTTAGGACAGAATAACAATTTCAGAGACAGGCATTGCTTTGCATTTTTTTAAACCTTAAAAAAATAGTTGTGCAAATGTAATACAGTTCTACATGAACATCAGTGTTTTGTTTTTTTTAAAACAGGTTTACATGCACTCACAACAACAAAATTTGGAACAAAACCATTATGAAACAAATGGGGTGAAAAATTCTGAACAAAGCAGGCCATGAGCAGTGCACTTCACTGAGCTCAGTGGGACAGTCCTTGTGAGACCATTTCCATTGAAAAGGCAGCAGTCTTTTTTTCTGAAGAAAAATAAAAATAAAGATATGTTTGAGCTTTCAGTGCACTATTCCGTTTTTATCCCTGACAACATTTTGTAATTACAAATAATGCATAATTAAGTGTAACCACGGTCATCTCAGAGGAGACACTGTCAAGACTAGCCACAGCCACTAAAAACTGTAAAGAATGTGCTTTTATATCCATTATTTCTATTTGGTATGATGCTTTTGGCTATATTTAGGTCTGTAGAGTGAGCTATATTTACAGACACATATAAATATCTATGCTAAGTGCTTGAGACATTACTCCTGGCTATATTTAACCTGGATACATTTTGCCATCCTTTGTTGTCAAGCTGAAAGAGTGGATAACACATCTGACAAGTGAAAGTCTTGGATTAGATACAGTAAAGTTTGCACCACTGATTTATCAGGTAGTATGGAATTTACTAAGTTTCCTACACAACCTTGCCAGTATTAATTCAACAACTAAAATACAGTGTCTTGACAATACTGGCTAAGAGACACACTGAAAGCAAGTGATACTGATGAGGACACCTTCAGCAGTTTCCTCAATGAAAAGGATGACTAAGAGAATTTTAAAGTTTTACTATTCTGTTAAAATGGGGTCCTGAATCTGTTGTGCCACAGTGCTAAAAGACAAAGATAGTAAAAAGAACAAGAAATTCTGCAGAAGATTGCCTGGACAGGTAGGGGTACAGTTTTACCTATGCCTTTCAATTTCAGGCTCTAAAATTGTGCTGACTGTCCAATACTTCAGGTTGTGATGAGCCATGTAGAACTGCATTGTGATTCTTAGAGCACAGGAACTATGATTTTTTTGCAGGTCTCACCACCAGGACTTACTTCAATGTGATTTTTACAAGTTTTAAATCAAGATCTGTATCTTTGTATTTTTCTTACCCAGAATCTTACAGGTAATTACATATGTTGAAAAAAAAATCACCTTAACTAAATCAAGATGAGCAACTGAGCAGGACTTGCATGCTCTTTTATTACCTTCTGTGCAAGAAATATCCATTTTATCTTCTATTCCATAGGTTCAGTCTGTCAAATAAATAATTTAAATTAATTAGCTACTTTATAATAGAGATAAAAAAATATTATCAGCACCAATATTTGCTCTCAAAACCACCTAGCTGTTTGGTTACACTATTAATTTTACCTTTAGTATAATACTAAATCAGGACACTATCAGAATCAATTTCAGCTCTAATGTTAGTATTTAAGCAATATTCTCTTACAATTTCACAAAGCTTATTTTTGCTTTTTAGATGGTTTTTTTATTTACTTTCAATAAATTTGCTCAGTTAGGTAAATAATGTAATCATATCAAGCTAACTGTATGAATCCACTTCCTGAAATGTAGCAGAATCCTATTTTGAAACCCCCCTATCATACAGAATCAAAGAGGATGTTCCCTAGAAAATAGAAATAGACCAACTTATTTTAATGTATCCCAAGATAATTGGAAAAAACAATCAGCATAATTTAACTAATGGATACTGCAGGTGGATCAAGGATTATTTATTTTGCTAGCATGCTGTCTATATGCAGTGTGCTAAATTTTAGAGACTGCTCACTCCCTGCCTTTTTGCTGAAATCCTCATCAACAATATTTAATCTCCTGTTCTGACACACCCTATGTCTGCAGCCATATATGCTGAAGCTTTATCTGTAAGGTTGTAGATAATCTTGAAATAACCACAGTATTTGCATTTGAAAGCCTTATAAATAACCATAGCACACTTTCTCAGTACAGTTTGCTGACAGTAACTTTTAAGCAGCACACATTTAAGTAGTTATCTTGCCAGTAAGCTGCAGAGATGTTCTGGCCAGAGTGTGAACAATGCTGTGAGCAACAGCAGACAGAGCTGCGTGGTGCCAGGCTCAGAATGGTTTCCTATTAGCTGAGCACAACTTGCAAAGGCAAGAGCACTGACTGCTTGGAGAGTGAGAGCAGGCAAACATCCAGTAAAAGAGCAAAGCCCACACCAGAAATCACACAGATTTATCAGAAAGATTCAGTGTCCACAGCAAAAAGTTATATTCTGGAAACATGAAACAGAGACTACAGCTGTTGGACTTTACTGATCCATGTTCATTTTATCTTGCCACGAGACTTCCTTTCTACTGTCTTCTTTGGCTGCAACAAAAGAAACCAGTTTTCCTTTTTAATAAATTATTTGTCATTTGAACGAATGGAATAAGCCAAAATGCTCTGCTTGGTAGGATCTGCTGTGTACTCTTCAATCTCTACAGGTAACAAAAGTCATAATCAAAGAGCCCTTTGGCATCCTCAGTCAGAAAACTTGTGGCCATTAGTGTGTCAATGACAATGGCATTTCAAGGGTACCAGATTATGAACTAAAATCTGAAGTTCAATAGCTCAGACAAGCTCTTATCATCTCTAGCTGCCTGTTTTGTTACAATCAAACAGAAAAACAAATTTATGAAGAAGTGGTTTTTAAAGACTGGTTGGGTAACTAACTTGCTGCTACACCTGCAAAAAGGAAACCAATCCAATACTGTACCTGTGGCACTTCTTTAAGAAAGTCAGGAAGCTGAAATTCACCTTTATAGACCTGGAAAAAAAAACAAAAAACAAAAAAACCCAGTATATTACTCAAAGCTAGCATTCATTAGTGTTTGAAATACTAAAGAGTTTAACAGAGGAAAAAAAAGAAAAATTTTACACTTTTAGAGAGTAATATTAATTCTGAAACAACTCTGTTCATAGAAGCAACAAGCAATGAATATCCTCAAAACATACCAACAGCCACAACAAACAAGGGTTTCCACTATCTGACCAATTAGGGAATAAATTGGCAACATACTGTCTTTTCTCTAGAGGATGCTTCTTAAAAGCTGTTCCCTTCTGAGATTAAACTGGGATATGTTCCAAAGGAGGGGGGGAAGTATGCTGTATTATTAAATTATTTTTAAGAAGAAGGATATTCAAAGCTTTACCATCCTTTCTACTGAACCAAAAAGACCAAACACCCTAATTTCATAATTTTTTGTAGTCTTGTGCAGCTGCAATAATATAAAAAATCAAAAGCCATGAACTTACTTAAAACAAAAACAACAATAAAGCCATAAAATGGGACATGTGGCTACCCAGAGTTTGTAAATTGCATCAGAGGAAGAAGATGCAGGAAGTCAAAGGATGCTTATGAACAATATCCATTTTCTTCACTTTCCTATGAACAGATGAGCAGCTTATAAAGAGGTACTGATTTTGTCCATTCGTTGCAGGGCCCCAGGACTGCAGCAGGGTCAGCTCAGAATTTCCTGTCCCAAAGAACCAGGACCCCACAACAGGCTGCAGCTTTACACCCTGTGACTCACATGGAGTGGACTTGGGACCTGGCAGCTCTCAGTATTCTTTTATCACCAGGCTAAACATAATCCTAACAACATATCCTTCACCAAGTCCCAACGTGAGAGCAGGAATTATTATAGACATATATGGCAGAACTCTTTTCCTTACAATACTCCATGTTTTAGATAAAACAGAAAAGCTGAAGCAAAATGATAGGCACAGCTCTTATTTATATTCAGCTGTCATTCCCATGGAAACCTTAATGAAAGCCACACTGGTCAAAAATTCAGCTTATTGTGGCTTACTGGAGCCTAGATATACTATAAATATTTATAAATGAAGGAGAGTATTTCATATTGCCAGCTTCTAACTGAGGCATAAAATGCAGGCTCTGTTCTAGAGAGCAGAAATGGAAATTACAAATCAACAATAGTATCACATCAAAAAATGCTACTGAACAACCTAGGCAAGGTTCAGAAGAAAAAGCAGCATCATTTATTAGACTAGTGGTGATGTTGCATAAAGCAGAAAGGATTCTTCACATTTCCTGGCAAACCACTGCAGTCATTATCTGGGAATTCTTAAAAACAGTTCATCTAGATGATGATGATACATTGTGACCCATTCAGAACCAGAGTGACCAAAATGACATTTGATGACATTTGTCTCTTTGGAAACCTCCTTCTTTCCTTCTCCTGCAATTATGACTTGGTCTGGGATTTTTATTATGTATCTCTAGCTAAAATATACATCTCTTCTAAAAACATTCCCATTCTAACACTCTTTGTAGGACCAGCATTTACTTCTAAGGGAGTGGATTGTGAAGGGATTCATCCATAAAGAAAAACAGTGACACTAATGTCATAGCCTGGAAAGACAGAAAAGTGTTTCAGGGACATTTGATATTATATTCACATGAAATATCACCATTTAAACACCACGATTTATAAAGGCAATTCTAAGCAATGAAGATGGCCCAAGAAGCTTAGGTTTAAACACACAAATGTGCCTCATTTTGGTTCAGAACTGACATTATCTAAAATGCTGGTTTTGTCAAGATTGAGACTATGTAGACACTGGTTTAAATCAGTTCCAAAACCAGTAAGTGCTCACTTTGGAATCAAAACCCAGGGATCAACTGCAATCCAGAAAATCTAAAAAACAATGACTACATCTGCAGCCAAAGAAATTAAGAGGCTTCAGATTCAAAATGATTTTCTGAGCAATTTCTAAATCTACAACACATTATTCAGAAAGTGGCAGCAGAGAGGCATAGCAGGAATGGTTTCCAGTCTAAGCAGGAATTCAGTAAAATTGAGCAGAAATGGTGTTTACCATTTCTAAGGGAATTATTTTGCAAGTCCAAATGGATTTCCAAAGGCAGGGGGGAAGGGATTTTAATCGGTTCGTTGCTCACTGCTGGCAGTATTCAAGCTATTCTATTTAAAAAGACAAAACACATTCTTATAGCCAAACTAAATGCATATTATTTGCAAAAAGAGATGAGAAAACAAGTTTCACATCTAGTTGTATGAGAAAACCCTTATAAATACAAAAGGAAAACTTCAGAACAGAAATGTAACTCAGAAGTGTAACCTATAATTCATCTTTAGAGAAGATTAAAGCATTCTTCTTCACCCACTTTCAAGCCTGGATTAGAAATAGTCACATTATGTTTAGTCAGTTCCAGTACACAAGGATAATGGGTCTTTTTGTCTAAAAGTTAGGCTGCAACTAAGTATACTTGGGCTTGGTACATTTTCAAAACACCAAAGTAGCAGAGTACAAAGCTATTGATGTTTCTTGTGGAGGAAAAATAACGGGGGCAACAAAAGCAGACCAGACCCCCTTTCTAAAAACAATCCTTTACTGCACAGTGCATGGAGGTTCCCTCATCTTGCTCTTCCAGACTTTCCTTCACTTTTAAGGAAGCTTACAAGGCTTACACAACTCTTCACCTCTTTGATGGAACTGCCAAGAAAGGGGATATGTGAGATGTAAATATTTACCCAGTAGGAACAACACAGAGAGTAAGGTTTTAGAATGTCTGCCAAAAGGCAGTTTGTAACCATACCTAATTTTGTATTTTGTTTGCTAATAACTCTGTGTGCTTTACTCATCATATATATATGCAGAATTGATTTTTTTAAAAATAGAAGATATCAGCACCTCTGGAGAAAAAAAACAAAGCAGTTGAAAATCCATCTGGAAGAAACACCCATGAAGGAGAGTATTAAATTTAAAGAACACTGAGAAAGTTTGTGCTGTTGGTTGTCAGAAGACAGATGAAATAAACCCCCCAATTTTGGTTTTAAATATCAGACAAAATGCTCACAAAGCCAAATGTCTTTATTCTTAATTAGGTTAACCAGTGGAAAATGAGATGTAATGCCTATTTTTCTAAGCTACGTGAGCAGCATACACCCCCCCCCAGGTACCCATCTTTGAGAAAACAACATTATTCTCATGTATTGGTACAAATATACCTCACACCCTTTATCATAGATTGCTTTTGTCTTTAAAGCCTCACACGTAAAAATCTTGAAATCATGATTGTTGTGGACATCTCAACTCTTAACAGCAGGAAACGTTTCCTCACAATTTAAAACAGGCACAAAACAGGAGTTAATCCATCTCCAGTTTTTCCTCTAAATGTTCCTGCAGAAAATACCATCAAGAGAACACGAAACAGAGACAGAGAACAGCTTTTAGGTCTGATTAGAAGAAGCCACATGTACTTTCAACAGTCCTGATGAAAACCATAGCTTCTTCTATAGAGTTCTGTACACTTCTGCCTCTTGATCTCTCCAGGGCAAGGAACATAACTTCTTCATGAAGAAGTTAAAAGAAATGACTGGACCATGTATTCCAAGCATACAAATTCATTTAGTGGTAAGTACGTGCCAAAGAAAATCTGATGTAATACGTTACAGATGTGAAAGGAAACCACTCAGCCAATCATAACAGAGCAAGAAGCCAGTTTCTACTGGGCATAAGTCAGAATCTTGCAGTTACAAGCTGTTCTCCACTTTTTTCTGTTAAATCACTGACAAAGTTTCACACAAGCTCCCAGTATTGATAAGGACTTATCAGACACTCTTCTAACATGGAGTGATTCTGCTTTTGTAATTCATCATATAGTGAGTGGGATACCAGTCCAGACAGCTTAATTATTTGCATATTAAGACTTTTTAGTTACAGGATGTTATTTTCCTTTATGTTCAGGATGTAAAATTTGTTAAAACTCTAGGAAAAAAAAAGTTATATATCTGTAAGGAAGGGACCCTTGCAACCATTATAATAAAACAGAGACCAGCAACAGACTTTAAAAAAAAATATAAGAGCACAATTCTGAAGTCACTGAGTAACTAAAATTGGCTCTTGAGGTCACACACAGACTTCTGCTGAATAGTGAACTATTTGGACCTTGTTCTCTCTGCTCTGTGCTCCTTAACCAAGACAAGATAAAGTGTCCTTAAAGATAATATTGTCAGGCCTAACATAAAGCAGATAAACATAAAGTTAGATACTGACAGAGATGTGTTATTTCCTAACACCACATAGCACTTGGAGACAGAGTCAGAAGAGACAAAGTTACATATCATGCTCTGTTGCTTCTTAAAATAGAACCAGAACTAAAATTACAAGATTACTGCATCTTATTTTTTTTTGTGCTGTATTATAAGAGCATGGAAAAAACAGCCTAATAATTTTTGTGTCCTAAGCAGGTAACATTAAAGTGAGAAAATCAAAATTTCAAAGAGCATATTGTTTTCCTTGCACTATAAAATTCTTTTAATCACACAAAATGAATTCACCCTAGCAACATGAGCTAATTTGTTTGTTTCTTAACATATCTGATAGCAGTGAACTAGATGACAAAGTGGTGTTCTGTCTTTACTGGCAGGGAAGATTCTGGCTCCACCTAACTTCCATGGTATGTATAGGGCTTCCACCCTATTAAAACTTCCACAAGAAATTTAAGCCAACATTACATACCCCCCACAAAACTGTTAAATTCCCCCCCTCAAGCCCAGACCAAAAAGGAAATAATAATAATAATAAATAAATAAATCAGCCTTTCTCCCTTGCCATTGCTTTCTATGACAGGCAATTTCCTTCATCTGAAGTGCCAGCTCACACCGTATTAAATGGACCAAGAAATGACAACAGGATCTGAGTAGCAAGTGCCAGATAAATGAACATCATTTCAGGTTTGTCACTCTAAGGGGTTACTATACTAACACAGTTCAGCTTCAGAAGTCTAAACTTTGTCTATTTTCAATGAATAAAATTCAAGTTCTCTGCTCAGTTTCAAGTTCTCAGAGACCAGAAATATAATAGAAAAGCTTCCAAACACAAAGTGAAGCAATAAACAGTTACAAGCAAGACTGATATAATCTTATTATGTACTGAAGAGTAACCTTGGAATGCTTTTATTTGGATAGCTTCATTTCCAACAATATATGAATTAAAAAAAATCTATGAAAGACTATCCCACATTAAATTTAAAAAGGGAGAAAGAACAAAAGTAGTGCTATAACAATTTACAGATTCAGCAGCTTGGAGTATGCAATAACACACTGGACTTGGCAAGTGCTAGTTACTGAAGGCTGGAAAAAAATAAAGAAATAATATTTTTTCAAAACAAATTATCTATTCTCCAAGCATCAGTAGCAAGAAATAAATTAGCATTTGTTCGTAGGATAGAAAGGGAATCCTGCAGACTGCTATCCCTGATGGGCTAAACTGTTCACACATAACAAACAGTTCCCTCTTTCTCCTCCCTGCCACCCACACTTTCTCCAGACACCTTAAAGTCTTCTGAAATATCTGCTCCCTGTCTCTAAAATAATAATTTTAAAAGGCATGGGGAAAAAAGAAAAGTATTTTTCAGAAGTGAGTCAGCTCCTACTGATCACCCACCAGAATATTATTTATCTCAAATTATGCTTGGTTTGAGGCCAAGCTCAGTGGCCAGCATTTGGCAATTTACCACACAAGATACTCAATGATCTGGAAGCCACTTCTGGGACTTACAGAGGGTGTTGAGCCTGCAGAATGCAGCAACCTAAGCAGCAAACCCATCTGGGAGTTGGGAAACCTTTAATCTTGAGACCCTAGGAAGGCAGGACATCAGTGTTTCCATAGTCACAGAGAAAGACAGAGGACCCAGTGGTGTGAGCAGGGATTTGCTGGGAACCAGCTGGGAGGAAACAAAGCAAAGTGACAGGGGAGGAATTTAAGCTCTCAAACACAAACCCAAACACTGATTTAATGCATCGTTTTAAAGGCTCCTTGGGGTACAGGGCATTTGAGAACCTCTTGTTTCTCCATTTTCAAAAGGAATATAGTAAGTTTTCAAGATTAGCCATCTTCAGTAAATTTGCTTTTTTTTTTTGGACTGTAGTCTTAATTCAGGACATGACCCTCATTTTATCTAGAAAACCATAGATGCAAAAGTAGTTATGTTAAAGAACAAGTGACTAGGACAATATATATACTGGGTACTACAATAAGTAATAAAGTTAAAATGCTATCTTGGGGTGCAAGTAAAACTATTAAATTAAAACAGCAGTCAAAATACTAACAAGTGCTCCATATGTCTGCAATATTTGCATCAGCTATTTGACAGAGAACTCCAGTTTTCCAGGGCTCTTTTTAACCTTAGTAAACAAACCAATTATGCTTCAAAGCAAACTTGTCAAAAACCCTCAATGCACTTCAGCCTTTTAAATTAACCTTTAATTTTTTAAAGGTATGCTTGTGGTTTTGTCTATTACCCAAGTTTCTCTCCTGCATTCTAATCTGAAACAGATTTCAAGAAGCTCCCCAACAGTAAGCAACTGAAACCCATACAACTTTTTCAACTCCAACTGAGCCTGCCATATAGGTAGAGGCTTCAGAAAGGTCACCAAACAGCAAAAACATTTAAATTGTGTTAGTAAGAGATGATCCACCTTAAATTATTGCACTACAATACAAATGTGGATCTGAGTCATTCTTTTCTTGTACATAGGGGTAGGTGTATGAGGATTTTGTTTTCAAGGTTCCATGAAGTAGTACTGAACATTTTTTTTTTAAAGGGGTGAAAAGAGTTTGTTTGTGAGCCTCTTAAAGCCAGTAACTACCAGTAAACCTATAAAATGCTAACCACTACTCCTAGCAGAGAACATGGAGTTACCTTCTCCATGCTGAGGTAACAACTGTTGAAACAGTCACCCTGCCATCCTGTAATATATTTACAGGATGATCAACTGTTTAATAAAGATTTCCCAAGGAGGGCTTCTAAAAAGAAATAATTCAAAAATGTTTAGAGACTCCACAAAAACATTTGTTTCATTAGTATTTAGCCCATCAGCATACTAATTTTTTTAGTATTGGAAGCCTAGTGAAAGCCAGTTCTTTTAAATTGTTTGATTCAATTTTTCCAATTACTGCTTTGCTGCAGCAGCAAAATAAAGTATACATTCTCAAAAGAACAAAAGTAAAGAGTTAATTATTCTTATTTCAAACAATGGTAATGAGCTTTTCAATGGATACCTCCAGGGATAAACAGCTGTATGGTCTAATTACTCAAATTCCAACAACATTAACTTCAGACTAAAATCCTTTAGGTTAATCAGCACCAGGCCTTCCTCCATCTTTTGTTTGTTCTACAAAGGACAGCAAAGAATTGGAAATGTGGCATTGTGATCATCTTGAGCCATTTTCCATGGGTCACTTTTCAAATTCTACCAAGTACTTGTAGTATAATTTTGTGGCAGAGTTTCTGCCAACCCTCATGCATAAAAAGCTGAGGTCATTAATCAAGTTTGATTCCCAGACAAGGAAAATAGCTTTTTTTCCACTATTAACTAGGTCCTCAAATATCTGGACAATTCTCAAGAGGTACAGCTACGTACACCAAAGAACACAGCTCAAGCCTGGGACTGGGGTAAAGGAACAAGAACCAAACTGAAGACAAAGGGCAGGAGCCAGACCTTCAGTGCTTAAGGTCCCACAGCATTCTTCTGTCTTCCCTCCCATGGCGAGGGAATCATATTGCTGAGTATTAAAAGGTATTAAAACAGACTTTAAAAAAAACCAAACAAACCACAAAACTCTTCCACTCTATAGTTCACACCCATTTGGTCAGTAATTAAATAATACACAACCCCCTTACCCTCCTTGTGTTTTCCACTACTTTTTGATCTGGCTTTCCATAGTTTGGTGGGTTGGCATATGGATCATAACCCAGTTTTGCCAGCATGGGTGCAATCACTGGCATGTCTTGCAGGACATCAGCAGGTATCTTCCCAACCCACTTTGACAATGCTTCCACATTGACTGGCTTGATTACTTGGTCAGTAGATCTTTCAACTCTGTGGAGAGAAAAAGAAAGGTTGCTTTGCACTCTCACCAATACTTGCTTCTTTCTCACTAGCATTAAGACTCAGAAAAAAAAAAAAATCCGTCAGAACAAACTTTCTTCTTTCCTCTCACAAAATTTCATGGTTGTACAGAGCTGATGGAAGTAAAATTTTACTACATAAGGATAAAATAACTACTAAAACATTCATGCATGCTTTCTGGTTTAGGCTCTCACACAGAATGTGCTGAAGCAAGTTTTTTTACATGAAGGCAGTAGTGAAAGCCAAAGAAATGATAATTGAAAAGGATGCATACACCTACATATAAAGCTGTTTTCCCACTGGCATATTCCCACATTTCCTGTTTCATCATCTTAAATGCTCTTAAAAGTTGTATTCTAAATTAAAGTCAATGTGCCATTTATCTTCTGTGACTACAACTAAACTTTTTTAAATGAGAGAGACCTATGAAAAGGGCAGAAAGATACAGATTGCAATAGCATTTTTCATAGCCATTCCTTAACTGATTTTCAGTCATGACACTTTTTTTAAATGGCAAGTACATAATCATTGCAGTGTCATATGTAAAATATTTGGAATCAACACTCCTGCATTCTTGCACCCCAGATTTTATTGATTTCTTTTCAGAGGAAGCAATCTGGCATCACTTCATACAGACACACACATTTCTTTTAGACTACAAAATATACAAATTCTTTATGGTATTTATTTCTGAACCAGGACAGCAGGACTCACAACAAGCTGAGTAACTTAAAACTCCCCAAACCTTCTTCTGAATTTTTTTTTCATGTGAAAAAGAACACAAGCATTTTGGATATCAAGGCTCATTTTTCTTTTAAAGCAAGTGAAAAAACTGTAAATGCAAGATGCCTAAAGGAATATTTACACCTGAATTGCAAGCAATGCCACAAGGTGTGTCACTGTATCAGTAACTTCTGCTGGCAAGCTGTACCTCCCTGAAATCTGATGCTGAGCATACAGCTGTCACAGCCACTTGCAACCATCATTCTTCCCAGGACTTACATCATTAAAAACTGTGATCTCTAAAAGTTCTACAACCAGAAAACAAAACTGTTATAATTTAAAGTATGCAGTGTAATACCAGTGCCTCATCTAGACAATATAAAGAATGAGAATACCAAGATTCAAATTAATTCTCAAGCAGACAATACTTCAGTTACACAGAACCACAGAATGTGAGAAAACATCTTCTGAGAAAAATAAATGGAAATTTCCTGAAATAGTCCTTAGAGTTTCCCAGACCAGAAGCCTGAGCTTGTGAAATTGCTCTCTAGAGTGACATCAGCTTACAAGAGGAATAAGTTTGATTACAGTTATCCAATTAACCTCATGAATCCAAGAAGAGGCTGAAGTACTGTTGCACATTAGACAAATATAAAATCAATAGCAAGAGGCTTCCCATTCAGATGCCTAAGTACTGTGCAATGGCAGCCTTAAATTACAAACTGTGTGCATGACTGCCAGTCACTAACTCAATTTGATCTTAACACCAGTCTTTACCTTGTCATCCCCTTTTTCTTGTCCTTATAGCTGAAATTGTTTCAGGACAGAGGAAGGAAGTTAGTCATACAATGATGGAAGGTCAGACACTTCTGTACTTTGAACACAATCAACAAAGAACAAACCAGACAGGGAAATAGTCACCCATGGGGAAATTGTCTTGGCAAACTGGGTCTTCAGATTGCTGCAGAAGGTGTTTAGTGGAAGCTGGTAAGCACCTGACAAACACAAACTGTAAGACAAACCCCAGAATTTACAACTTTACTCCCTTAAGCCATTTTCAGTAGCACAAACTGAATATAGGAACTCAGAATGGGATTTTGGGACCAGGGGGCTGCAGCTGAGTCTCAGCCATCCTGAAGGCCACTGGCCTGAGATCACAGCAAAGGTCTGAGGTCTGCACAGCAAACTAAGAAGCCTGGGCACTGCCTTTTTGATCCTTACAATTAGCAGATGATATCTGACATATCAAATTAGCCAGAATACAGAGTTGAGTTTCAGTTGTTCAACATGGCAAGTCAGGAGTCTGTAGAACCATTAGAACCATGGTTCCCTTCAGTTCAAAAAAGATTTCCAGCAGGTGTTCTAAAAGTAGAAGGCTTATGGCCCTCCTGCTCCCAGAGCCAGCCAAGCCCAAAATACTTTCACCAAAACTGTACATTGATTCAACTGTTTAAAATAAGGGTTATGCTGTGAGAATCAGGTGATGGGTTTGATTGATAGCTTATCAGAACCCCAGAACCACAGGTGCTGTACATCAATTAGAACCTCAATTAGAACATGTATAAATTCCTGAAGTAAAGGCAGATTTAAAATGTGTTTTCCTTCAATGTAATTTTAGCATTTAGAAACAAAAAGGTCAGCAGGAAACATTTCCTGGTGATTAATACCTGGCAAGAGATAAGCACAGAACTACATTTAGCTGTTCCTAGGCACCAAGTCAATAAAACACTACAGAGCATTTGGTTTTCTGTTCAAATCCTTTTCTGTCCTTTTCAGTAAGGTGGGAAGAAGAGGAAAACACAATTTCTGGGAAAGATTCTTCAGCCCAAAGAACATCCGAGGAGTGCCGGGGAACACAGAAAGGAGAAAAACACACCCAAAAAGCCAAACAGAGCAAAACAAGGGGAAACATACCAAGTCTTGCCAGATTTATGCATGATGTATTTGCATATGCAAATGTTGCCTGGTCCGTGCTTCCAGGTTTCACTGCAAAACTGCAGGAACCTTTTCAGCTTTGAAAGCACAAAACACAGGGCTCATCCCAAATCCTTCTACATCTGTCCTAGAATCAGATGAAAGGTATGTATGAAGAACAGTATATTCTGAAGTAATTTTACCTAGACAGCTCTTTCCATAATAAGCCTAATAAAAACTGCTATAAAAGGGCTGACTTTTCTTTGCATCAGTGGTCAGCACAGCTGTTTTCAGTTAGGAGGCAAATGCCAGAGCTATATTAACAATAGTAGTTCTAGCATGTAGCCCAGCCATAACACATTCCTCCAGCAGCCACGTTGGCAGTGACTTCAAACCACAGGTTTCCTGCTACTACAAATTCTGTGGTGCACATCCCTAAACCTATGCAGTGCTTCTTCTTGCAGCTGGATAAAAACCAAAATAAAGGGCAAAGATCCTAAGTAAAACAGTAAAATAATGAGGCTAAAGCTTTATCAGCAACAGAAAAAGTAAGGATTACTGGGCAGATGCAGAAGAGAATAAGGCAGCTACAGTATCCTCAAATGAAGCAGCCAGGGGAACAGATTCAGTTCTTGAATACAGACTGTTCAGTATCTAACACTGCTATTAACAGACTGTTGCATAAGAGTTTGAGTGTGGAATAAGAGAAAACTGAAGTCAACTCACTGCCTGAAGAATTCTGCAAGCCACTGGGTAACTGACTTATTTCCAGAAGTGAAACTCTCTATGGAACTGAAAAGAAAACACTTTACACTGACCTACAGCCTTGTTCACAGATTTCATTTGATGTAGTTAATTTTTATTTCAGATGAGTTAAAAATATATTCTTAAACATTCACTTTCTGTTACCAGATAATAGCATCAATACATAGATTTTTTGGCAATATTGCAATCTCTTGCTCAAAGTTTTTAAAAATATTTCAAGACAACAAACTCTTGTCAGATTTCTTTTCAAAAACTCTCCAACAGTTAAATCACACGCAGGCATTTTATGCTGGACCTGATTTGAGCAGGTATTGTGCCTCTGAAGTGGAATCTGTCTGAAAGGCTACAAGGTGAGTGGAAGATGACTGAGGCAGGTTTCTCTCCTCACTTTAAGTCTTTAGATTTGAGGTTTTCTGCCCTATCCAACACTTTGCAGACAACCAGGAAACTAATTCTATCTAGATCTTCATACTCTCCCTTCCACGCTACACAGGGTAGGCCTATGTGGGGGAATCTTTTAAACATTCTGATACAAACCATTTTGCTACTTGTGATATCCTCCTCCTGCCAGTAAATAGTGTAATAACATTGTGAAACAGCCTGACAGGCATATGGTAGAGTAAAGCCTTGTGAGTTGAAATAAACAGCAGTGTTCTGAATTTTCTTAGGTGATCTCTGAAGAGATCTTCAGCACTGTTCCTTCAGGTAGCTGGATGGGAGAAAGCTGCTCATCAGAATATGGAGCTCCACTGCTCCAAAGTGTTGTTTCAGCTGAATGCAGGCAGTATTCCCTCTGTGAAGTAAAGAGCTCCCCCCTATAAGCCTGAATAAAAATTCTAAGTTATAAGAGCACAACACTGGTTAGAACCTGGCCCAGAATTTAACAGCCATGCACACCCAAGGCCATTAAGAATTTTGCTGCAGCTGAGAACAAGCTAAATGCAACTTGATAGAAGGCAAACTAGAATCTAAAGCAAGGTAAGTTTCTTCAACTGTCAGAATCTGATAAAGTGCCTGTGGCAGACTAAAGTTCTTGGTAAGCTACCCAGAAAGCATCTTTTCAAAGAATAAATTCTCTGCCCTGGGCAAAGACACCCCCCCTCCCAGCCAAGCAGTGTCCCTGTCCCCCACAATCTGCTGCACACAAGAGGGCAGTGAGGAGCTGGGGATGCCAAGAGCAGGAGGTTTTAAATGCACAAGAAAATAAAAAATTAGGGAAACTCAACCTCCACCAGCACAATTTCAATTAGTATCATATAAATACACAAAACAGACACTCAAGATAGAGAATTTCATAATCACTGTTTTGTTATTGGGTTTTTTTTTTCCCTGCAGACCTTAAAAGACTGAGTCACTGAAATAATTATCAAATTATAAAGGTCTCTTGCAACTGAAAAACAAATCTCCCCATTTATTTCGAGGGTATTTGGTTAGATAAACACCAACAGACGTAACACTAATAAACCATTCTTTTTCTACTATTGCCAATGCCTTCTGAAATAATAAATTACTTTCACATATCATCTCAGAGACAACAAAAGCATAAAGAACTCCATGAACAGATTGAACTGATGAGGGTCACAAGAATACTTTCATACTCATTTATCTTATATTTTAAAGTTTGATTAGAAAATAAATCATGAAGCAACATCTTATTTTCAACAATGCATTTGCTTAGTTTTTAGAGACATGAAAAGTATTCTCATCTCCTCACATCCCAGTCTACCAAACTTTGCAAGAAATATTACTTGAAACTATTAATTCAGCCAGGCTACTGAGTTTTATAGTATAGAGGTTCATCAATTTTAAAAACACTAATCTGGAAGTTATAAGGTAGTGATACTTTTCTAGAATTGGCATTATGCACAATTTTCTAGAATTGCACATTATGCATACAGGAGATTTTACAGGAACTTGGCACCCACCTATTTATATCAGTAAAAGTGAGCTCACCCCCCATCAGCTGCCACTGTGAAGCAGTAACATGATACAGAGAACTAAAAAGAAGCTCAGACACAGATAAAGCTGACACAGACCTACAGTAGTGCCCTGCTTCGGGTTAAGTGGCAGAAAGCTTCAATCTGCTAATGAACAATATCACTAAAAAAATGTTGAGATGGCTTCCTGAGAGCTCTGTGATCACAGTGGTGGTGGCTGTGCTTCTTCACTGGAAATGGTGATGTGAAACCTCCAGATTTATAACCATTATGTGAGTTTTAAATTCTCTTTCTAGATGCTGATTAAAAAATACTGATTTGTTTTACATCATAATCCTCTATATTAAAAAATCCACATAGCCACTTCCTTAGCCATTAAAAAAACAAGATTTCCCAATTTTTACTTCTCAAAACTGTAGGTTTGGGGTGTTGTTTTCTTTTTTTAAATTTAAAAACAAACAAATCACTCTGTAATTCAACAGTTTGATTTGTCTCTACCCATCCTGGACTGCTTGCTTGTGCCTCTGTTACACTGAAGCACTTGGAAAGTGATGAATATTCAAAAAACAGAAACCAAGGAATTTAACTGGCCATGCCTCACTGCTGGAATAGGGCTTTCAAATCAGTATTTTGGAAACATAAACATGACAAACTGGTAGATGATTGTCATAGGAAAAAAAAAAAAAGAAGAGGGATTCAAACATTCACACTGTTCCTCCCCATAAAGACCAGTCAGCTTCCATCTCAGAAGTTCCCCTATATATAACAGCCAAGAAACCAAAAAGAGGAGTTTAACTGGAGCATTAACTAGCTGTTTTGGGGCTTTTTCCACCCCCCCCCCCCAATACCTATCTGGGTTTTCTAAGCATAGCTGCATTTTAGTTTCTGGAAGTAACTAAGTCAGCTGCACAGATGGCATGACAGAGTACTGAGAGATTTGCTTACAGCAAGGTTAATTTTTATTCAAAATGCTTGTCCTTTTAGGAGCACATGCCAACTCAAAAGAACGCCAATTCTGCTTTCTATTTTGTTGGAACAGTTTCTCAAGTTTCCTGGAAGAGTGTGTTCTTGGCAAATGCAACTCAAAGACCATTTTTGCACTGACAACAATACTTAATTTTCTGAAATCAAACGATGATCTTGCTAGGATGAATAACACCAGTCTAAATAAAAAAGGCAGGCTTTATTTTGGGACACAGGGAAAAGCAAAGCTGCATTGGCAGAAAGGCTGAGAGTAGACACTGAAACTAGACTGATCAGGAATTAAAGGTTTGTTCATATGCTCCATGAACATGTATTACTGAGACAATAATTTAGCAGGAACAACCTGAGACTGCAAACTGTTAGTTAGCAATCATTCTTCCTTTCCAGACAAGCTGCATGAGAAATAGGCTTCCCGAAACATCATTAGCTCCTTACAAACTGAAACAAAGTTACAAGTAACCTTTTATACGCAAAACATACTATTTTACCTCTTAGACCGAGACAAGGTAAAGGAAGAGTGTTCATACTCACTTTGAAAGAGAAACACCCCCTGCTTTTCCAATCATTTCTTCATGGTGCAGCACTGCTTGGTTCCATGGGATGCGAAGAAACTTTAAGAGAGTTCTCATCCACCTTTCTGGATGCAGCACGAGTTGTTCATAGTGTACCAGCATGCACCTTTCAAAACCGACCTCCATACACTGGTTATACATAGTTTCTATAGCACGGTTCCACTTGGTCAAGCAGTCCCTGTAGCTGTTAAGGTCAAACCCAGCTATTGTCACTTTTCTAGAGATCATGGAATGCACGGATGCACGGCCATCCCGTACCATGAGGAGAAATTTGGCATTGGGGAAAATCCTAGCAAGATAAGTTAGGGATTTTAAAGCAAAAGGATCTTTGTTACACAAATAGGGAGCAGGCTCTCCGTGTTTCACAATGATTTCCAATAAAAATGCTTGCATGGCTGAGTCCAGAACTTCATCTGTGACTCCAGCTTCATCCAGCCGGATCTTCTCTTTGCTTGACCGAGCCCACATCTGCTTCACTGCCAGGATCCGGGGGATCACCCTGGTCTCCTCCCCACATCGGATATCGGGATGGGCATCGAGCATGGCACGCATCAAGGTAGTGCCACTTCGAGGTACTCCTCCAATAAATATCAAAGGCATGTCTTTGTTGTAAGCAAAGGTTTTGCTTGCATTTGCACTGGCAGCAAATGTTCTAACTGTGCTTCTCACACTTTCCATCCTCACGGGCTGGCTGCGTTCTTCTATTCGATGGTGACACTCCATGGCGTGCTGGCCCAGATAAAACACTGTCACTGAGCTGATCACCAGGCACGCCAGCAGCAAGTTCTGCTTGAGTTTGCCAACCATTTTGGTAAAGGCTGTCACTTCAAAACAAGGAGTCCTTCTATTTCAAATTATCTTCTAGTTCAGATGCCATGGGAGTCCTATTCAAAATAAATTAAGGTCTGGCAAGGGGGGAAAAAACAAACGTTTAGAACTTCAGGAACTACTACGAGAAATCAACAACAGAAAGCCCTGACAGCATTCAATAAAATTATTGTCTCCTGGTGTTGCATTAAAACCAGTAAAGGCGAAGTCTAAACATAATCAGGCCAGAATAAAAAGCCTTTATGTTTGTTTACCCACAGCAGCAACACAAAATGCAACTAAATTCAGGACCAGGATTACTATTTACATGGAAGTTCTTTGATACATTTTAACAACATAGTTGAAAGAACTCGAGCACTGGATAGCTAGATTCACAGGCAAGCGAAGATATAATTTACACACAGTAGAAAAGTAATTATTTAGTAAACACTCTTTTTTTATTAAGTGAGGTTTTATAGCAGAAAAAACAAACAAAAAAAAAAGCTATGTTGCAACACTGACAGTGCCCAATTTTTGACCAAGGCTTTTAAGAAAAGCAATTTATGGAAAGTAAGGGAAACTTCAATTTTTACTTCATGGGAAGCTTTGATTAAAGAAGTGTATAGTCATTAAAAACTACAAAAAGTGTAGTCTTTAAAAACTACCAACACAATCCAGAATTAAAGTTGACTATAATCAGGCTTGATTTAAATAAAAGCGAGAAGAATAAACTCACGGCAACTTCAAAATTTTCATCCATCCCAGTACTCAGAAAACACAAAGCAGGATATAAAAAAGAAAACTATTTATTTCATCCTAACATCTTTCTTTATTGTTTCCTTTCTGTAAAATTTGGCCCCTAGAGATATTTCTCTCAAAAAACAAACAAAACAAGGCAAACAAAAAAAAACCCCGACCCCACAGACCAACAAAAAAACCACACACACAAAAAAAAGAAAAAACACATCTTGTTCTCAATAAGTATCCCAAGGAAAAAATTATGCAAGGCTTTGCTCAAATCACATAATAAAGCTTTGCCAGAACAAAGTATATATGGCATTCTACCTTCAAACAATGTTTGGATTCCTGTTAAGCAGTGCTGGTGAGCTGGCTCTTTTTTGAAGTCTCCTCTACACCATCCAGGTAAGTCTGCATTTTTGCTTGTATGACAAGGGTCTTTCCCCTCCAAGATAAACGTAACACTTCAGAGTTAAGAATTTGAATTTATGGCTCCTACACAGAAAGGTTTATGGCAAGAACCCAACACTTAGATAAATCTCCTACACTGCTGCTGGGATGACTTCATCTGTTCATGCCAAGCTCTATCCTGTATCTATATTTTTTCTGTTCCTAGCAGTTAATGTACAGACAGCTGTTTTTCCTGTATACTGCAGCTCAACAGCTTTGAATTTTCAGATAAGGTAGGCTGAAAACTGACTCCTCCTCTCAAAATGTAAATGAAATTAGTAATCTAACAGAAATTTTAAATATGAGCTTGCTTTTCAGAGCTGAAATAACTCACTGAACAGTGTGAATCACAGATGCTTTTAAGTGTAAGGAGCTCCAAGTACTGAGGTACCACCAACTTTATAAGTGACTGACATCCTCAGAGCTTTTCCATCTCTGTCAGTGATACAAGACACATTCCTTAATGAAGAACATGTTCTTATCCACTGAACCTCTTCCTCCAGGCAAATCCAGTCACCAAATCAGAAATTCTCAAGCCCCCATCTGAGCAAGTCTCTCCAGACCTGGCCCTCAGCAAGCCCCTGGCCTCCACAAGCTGGTGAGGGGTGGATGCAGCTCCCTCCTGGGAAATCAGTGCCTTGCACTTACTCTTTAAAATTTTAATTACATCTTTACTGTACCTAAAAGTCAGTACTCATTTCAGAGAGGAATTAACACCACAGAAACAGTGTTTTGCCCCAGAGAAAATAAGACTTACAAATACTTACACTTCATATAATCCCTAGCATTATTCAGTTTGAGTAAATTCCATACAAAAAAAGCACCCCAAAAAATACCAAACCAAGCCAAAAGAAACAAACCCAGAACTCAGCCCTCCCTCAAAAGAAAACAACCAATCAAAACCTCAAAAACAACCAAGCAAAAAAAAAAAAAACCTCCAGAGAAATTTTCATCTTCCAAACTAAAAACTACTCCTTGAAGATGTTAAGGTTTCCCAAATGCAAAAATTAAGCAACTGATCATTAGAGAAAAGCATATCAAAACAAAGTGCTTCAGTTCTGATCATTTATACTACAATAACACTTAAATAACAAACCAAAAACCAGCACCAGCTTCCAGAACCAAGCAGCATTGGAGGAAAAAGCCCATGGCCAGCAGGCTGAACCCCTCAGTGCCCAGGCAGGGTGAGGCTGGGTGCTGGGTGACTCACTCTCAACTCCAGCTGTGCTCACAAATCCACTCTGCAGCCTGCCAGGAGGTTTCCTAAATTGCTCTACAAAAAAACCCCACACACAAACCCAGCACATTTTCATTTGATGCAGTAATCTTTTGATAAATTCAAGGATACTTAAGGCTGAAAGACCATAAAAGCTGTTATTAAGCTGTCCCACAACCTTCTGTAGCGTTTTCTTTCCTGGAAGCAATACCTGGAGCGTGCAATTGCCAGAAACTGCAGCTTTGTACATCAGAAAACCCACAGAGGAGCAGTCAAACAGCCCCTCTCAGCAAACTGCTCTATTCCACAAGTCAGCAAACTCCCTTCTGTGCCTGATGTTACAGATAAAGCTCTTTGGGACAAGTATGACACAGGGAAGTCACTGCCCTTCTAGCAGCTTGCAAACAAACCCCACCTTCTCCCTGCTCTACATGAGTAAGTGCTCTGGATCACATCTGTCAACCTGAGGGATTACTACAGATCATTAATGTTCTGCTGTTAACAGGAACTAAATTGACAGCATTTAAAAATCACAGCAAGGCAAATGGTGATCCCTTGTCAGCATGTAAGGAGAGCTTTGAAAAATTGTGGCCTTGTTACTCACTGTGACCTGGTAAAAGGAAAGTGCCACTCTACATAAAAATACAGACAACTCTTAAGGGAAAAAAAACACCAACCCCCCCCCCCCAAAAACCCCAAACCCTAAAAAAAATACCTAAAAACCCCCAAAAAAACACAGACTTCCCCCTCCCAACAACTCAGTCATAAACTGAGGCACATGAAGATTACTACAATGGTAGAGAGGTCCTTAAACATTTTAATTCTTCTAGGAATTTGCTGCTAAAGTTTCAGTACAAGAAAAAGCAACTAAACAGAAGTGTGAATAGCTGAACTTTATTCCCAGAAAAGTCAGGCTTATGAATCAGCCACGTGAAGATGTTTGCAAAGCAAAATGAGTGCTTTGTTTCCTTCTTCAGCACACACATACCCTCTTCTCCCCTCTTCCCTCCCCCTACAGCCAGGGGGTCAAGACCTTTTTTCCTCAAGTTCTTCCAAAATATGTTGAAGACTTTTAGCTTAGTCAAGAGGAAAGTCATTCAGTTGTATTTTATGTTAGAACAGTTTAGGGTTTGTTGTCGTTTAAAGCATTCCCTGCCAGGGGAAGAAAGATGATCCATTACCACCCAGTAATAAGCAATCCTCATAAGCTCTTGAGCTCAGGCTTTCACTTTGGAAGCTGGAAGAGTGATGATGCAGTTCATACTACTGGAAAGTTGTCCCTCCCCTCAAATAGTCCTAAGAAGCCCTTGCATACAACATTAAGTCTTTCAGCATTCTTAAATGAAAGCTAAAGAAATTCCATAAAACCTTTCCTTCAATGAGCTGCTATGTTTCTGGTTGGTTGTGCTTGTTCACCACAAAGAAGATTGCATAGGAAAGCCAACAGTTACATGGTAATGGTATAGCACAACACCAAGGAACACGACTGAAAAATTTGCAGTGTACCACTTCAAGAAGCTCTCCAAACCATCATAGGCTCATTTAGAAGTCTGTTCCAAAAATTAAGTATTCAAGCAGCATTTTTAAGCCTTTGAAGCAGTGCTTGCACAATCACCTTAATGATTTCCCCACAGACCAGATATCAGGTATTCCTACCAGTCATGTAACACAACCTGAGAGAGGAATGTCACAGCACAGCACAAGCAAAATACTCAGAAAGCTGGAAATAAAAATTAAGAAGCCCTGAGTTCCAAGTCCATCTTTATCTGTTCAAGTCATTACAGCTCTCATGCCCTGCAGCTGGTTCTCTCAATTTCTCCCCCCCTTAGTTACACCATAAAAAAGGATGATAAAATAAACTGAGCAACTTTAATTCACCACAGAGAAATAAGCAGTGAGCCACCTGGCAGAAAGCATCTGGGATGAAAAACTGCCAAGTTGAGCCAGAGAAGCTCTAGTTGGCATAACAGGACAAACAGGACAATAATAACAGGAATAACTTGAATAATAATAACAGGAATAACAGGATAACAAGACAAACTTGGACGAAATTGTTATAAGGGAATGCAGAGGTAGAGTTCACACTATAGGAACTATAGTGATGTTGTTCACACATTTGCATTGCCTTGAACCTAGAGTGTGGGTTTTTTTACAGCTTTCTTCATAACCGCTCACGAGACAGATATATTGATACACACATGAGCATACATGAAAGAAATTTAGGAACACCTGTCCTTCCTCTGGCTCTATTAACACTTACAAGCAGGAAAAAAAAAACCTCTACCAAATCTGAGACAGCTAATAAGGCTACCGAAGCAATCAAAATTCAGCACTTCTAGATTTTTCAACACTTAAGACCTCTAAAATGAGTTTAAAGTACAGCTAATTAAAAGGTTTGCTCCAAAAGGAAGCAAAAACCTCTACACATTCTGCTCCACCTACATTTATAACACATACAGCAAATTATATGGATGTGCACATCAGTTAAAAAAGAGTTACCTATGTGCTCCCATTATGCAAGAATATACTGTACTTGTTAAGTACTCCAGTTGCTCCTGGAGAACCATTCTACAAAAGGAATTTTATTGGCAGCACGCATAGGCTTCTAGTTCTTTAAATTTATGTTTTTAAAATGAAAAATAGAGCAATAAAAGTCGGTAGCACATCAATAGTAGATGAGCTGCCGTTCTGGGCACTTTTGTGTGTATTGTCCCTCCTAGGCAGGATTTCAGCGCTCAGGTACACAATCAGGCACTCCAAAGCATCAAACTTCTTGGTAAGACTAAGAAGATTCAGACCTACAAAAATTGGCACCACACGTTAACAACAGGATATGCAAATTGAGGCTTCCACCAAAACCCTTTCCAGCTCAGAGGCAGATTAAGTCTATCGCTACAGATCTACTGCCAAAGCGCTTCCACAACCCCTGCCTGTCTCAGGTTGTGTTCGCAGATGCAAATGCAGCGCTACAGAACTGTTCTGTGAGCCTCCCCTCTGCACCGCGGGTCCCCGCACCAGCGCAGCACCTCTCAGCCTCTCAACAAAGCCACCGTAGCGCTGGCAGCTCCCGAAGCCGCTCAGCCCGCCCCTACGGAAACTTTCCGCGTTACCCGGCTGGGATCCTCCTCGCATTCCGTCACGGCACCGGCGGGAAGCAGCGAACCGGTCCCGCTGCCCATCCTCGGGACCCACGGCGATGCCCGCACAGCCGAGTGCCCCGGCCCGGCCCTCCCCCGGGGTGCGGGGACCTCAGGGCCGCAGCGCCCACCCGCTCCCCCCCCCCGCCGCCTCAGGCCGCGGCAGCCCCGCAGCCCGCCCGACAAAAGCGACGGGCTCTGGAGGCACCGGAGCCGCCCCACCGCCGGGCGGGGCAGGGCGGAGCACGGCGGCCGCCGTCGGGGCTGCGCGGGCGGTGAGAGAGGGAAAGGCCGCGCCCGCGGCCCGCTCCGCGCCTCGCGCCTCCCCCCTCAGGTGCGCGGCGGGAAGCGGCTCCTCACCTGCGCTGCCGCCTCCCCCGCGCCGCGGCGGCCGCTGCCAGGGCCGGGCTGGAGCCGCGCAGCAGCAGCACCTCTGCCCCTCCTCCTCCTCCGCCCCCGATCCCCTCAGGCACCATCGCAGGGGGCAGCGAGCGGGACCGGGGCAGCCACCGGGACCGCGACCGGGAACGGGAGCGGCTGCGCTGCCGCCGCCGCCACCACCGGTTCCCCTCAGCCGCGCGGCGGCGGCTGCCATGGAAATCACAACCACGCCCTGATTGGTCGCGGGCCTCGATGTGTCGCGAGTGGCGGTTGGGCCGGAGCTGAAGATTGACAGGTGAGGGGGCGGGGCCTGTGGGCGGGGCCGTTACTCCCTGCGGGGGCACATCTGGACGCGCAGCTGGAGGGACGCGCAGCTGGATTCGCATCTGCGCGCACATCTGGAGCACGCGGGGGCGCCACGCGGGCACCTCTGTGTGAGGCCACGTGCAGCGGTGCCAGGCAGATGTTGGGGGCTGGGCACAGCTGGGGGCTCGCGCTGCTCGCTGCACACCCCCAGCACCGCTGCGGGAGGAAGGGGAGAGGTGAAGGCTCCAGCTGGAACAGGGTGTCACCAAGAACACTCCTCCCGATGCTGCCTCCCGGCTGAGGTTTCAGAGGCTGAAACCATCCACAACTCACAGCTCTGGGCACCCAGGCTTCAAGTGCGGTGCTGCAATTGTCCCATAAATCGGGAAAAGCTACAATTTAGATATTTTAATATCTGTGAGGCGCTTCCTGGCAGCGCAGGACAGCAAGGAGCAGCACCTGGCTCAGAGCTCAGGTGTCCTCTGGTGTCACACACCTGTTCTGCAGCAGGGGGGAAGCACAAGCCACGTGTCTGCCACGTGTGCAGCTGTGGCAACATCTGGAATAGCATCAGGCCGGAGCAGACACTGAAGGCTGAGCTGGCTGCTGGCACATCTCACACACAGCTCCTCTGACCCACAGCTGGGCACAGCACCAGCATGAGCTGCACCAGCACTCTGCTCCTGGGGGGTTGGCTACAGCGAGCTCAGTCCATGAGGAGACACTTCTATAGGGTCACTGCTAACAAGGACTGGCTTAAGGCCATCCTGACTGCTTTCTTCTCAGAGCTGGGAGCAAAAGACAAGTTTTACCCCTAAAAATTGCAAAAAGAAATTGCATTTGACTTGTTAACATGAATACAGTGATATGTAAGGACTGAACCAGACAGCAAATGTGTTTCTTCTTTACACACAGGAGCTCTGGCCCTGCTGCCATCACCATACACAGACAACCAGTGCTGCTGTGGGGTCACCTCAACAGCAGCAATCCCATGGGATGTTCCCCCATATTGGTGTTTCTTGCCCAATGGGAATTAAAAAACAAATTCTGCTAAAGGGATTTAACAAGATGCCAGCCCAAAATTCAGTCTGGGGAAAGCCAAACTGAGCAGTGATGCTTGACAGACAGCTCCTGCTCATCCCTGATGAGCCCTTGGCTCTCTGCCTCCCAAACTTTCCTACTCCCTTCTCCATCAGTGCTGCAGCAACCAAGAGGCACCACTGCTTTGATGCTACCACGCTTGCTGAGGGCTTGGCTACTTGGGGACACTAAGATGGGAGAATATTCCCTTTTAATCCCCTAAAATCTGGTCTGACTCACTGCTGTATCTCCCCGAGAGGCGGCACAAATCCTGCACGGATGGGGAGAGACACCCAGCTGGGTTCTCCTGTCATCCCAGCCTCAAGAGATGTGGATGGAGCTGAGAGCAACACCCTCAGGCTGTGAGGATTAATCCCAGCCCATTACCTCACGTCTCAGCCTGTGATAAAACTTTCAGGAGCCTGTCAGGACATGGTGCCCATCAGCCCCGGAGAGCCCATACTGGTGGTGTTGAGTTGACAGCTGGACCTGATGATCTTTGAGATCCTTTCCAACATTAATGACTCTATGATCTGGATGGGTGCTTTATCTGCCTCCTGCTTCTCCAAGGTGACAGGGAAGCAGGGATATCAAGTGGGGTGCAGGCAGTGTGGCTCCTGCGTGGTTTTATTTGCCAAGAAAATCAAGCAAAGGCAGCCCTGTACCTACAAGGCAGGACAAGCACTTTCATGTAGGGAAAGGTTCTGTCCTGTAAGGACCCAGTTTTATGACAAGCATGGCTTTCAGACATGCTGGGAGCATGGAGAAACCAGGGACTCCTTTCAGGTGGTAAAATCCCTTTCAAATTTGTTTTCTCTGCCAGCTATTGACAGGCAATAAATGTTATTTGCTCCCAAAGGCAGCTGGGTTTGAACTAACGATTTAAAGATGAGACTGCCTGTATCCTGTTTCCAGTAAGTTTGCCTCAATCCATTAAACAGCACTTTTCAGATTGCTTTATTGGTTTTTCTTTTATGGCTTTAACTGTGACTCACATATATCTTGCCTTTTAAAAGCTCCCAATCTGTGGCAATCAAACAGTGCCTCCAGGGGGGGAAAAATGCCAATCTCCAAGGGAAAGAGGGGGAAGCATGATGCTGTTGTACAGAACAAGTTCCCCACGCTGGGCCCTTCTTTAATCAGTGTTCATAAGAGAGTCACGGATCAAATAACCCATCAAACACTGCACCCTGTGAAGTCTCAGTACAGACAGAGCTCAACAGTTGCTGCTGCTGGTGGATAAACACCACCAGAAGCAAAGCTCATAAAACTGCTTGGTTTTTTGAATGTCACATTGTCTGTTCCTTGCTGGCTTGTTCTTGGTTTGTTCCTTAGAGTTGGGAAATAATTCCTCTTCACTGGGGGCTCAGCCTCAAAGGTGAGCCCAGGAGTGAAGCTGCAGCTCCAGGGGGTTGTGCCTGCTTTGTGCTGTTTTCCCTTGGCAGTGGCACAGTTTACAGCTGTTCCTGTATTTTAAGTTCTAAGGGACTGCTGGTATGAGAAGGATGAGGGAAGAGCAGCCCTGAGAGCTGGTGCTATTTAGGAGCTTCCTTTAGACTATTTTTTCCATGTTATTTCCGAGTGTGAGCCACAATATAAACATTTTTTTCCTCTACTTCCATAGCAGAAGCCAGCCACACAAAATCACCCTGTGGCTGGCACCTTCAGTGACAAAAATGCATCTTTTTTTATTCCCTCCCTGCCCTTCCACTACAATTCTTCTCCTGACACCAACACCATTCCAAAAGTAGCCCTGAATACAATTCAAGAGTGACAGTCACAGCCAGCTTCCTAGTCCAAATATCCTGGCCCTCATCCAGGACTATTATACCTTAATTCCACCTTTCAAATCCTAAGAATGAAAAGAATTTCCCCTCTGGCTTCACCCAGCTCCTTCCTCAGGCCCAGGCCCAAAGCTTGCCTGATTTAGGCATGTTCTGCCAGAGCTGCTCAGGATTATTTTTTCCTCGAATGCCTCAGCAGCAATTGCACAACCTGCCTTTCAGGGAGGATCTTTCCTTCTCCCAGGGTGGCTGGAGGAGAACTGGTGCTTGTGGCACTGTACTGGAGAGATCCAGCATAGGAGGAACTGAGGGAACAGAGGAATTTAGAGGAGGATACCAGTATGATAAAGCACCAAGACTCAGATGGATTTCAGCTTGTCCTCTGCATCTGGGAGATTCATTTGGCCTTTAGGAAGAAGTAATTCTGAAATTCCAAGCCCAGTGTGCTCCCACACTGCCTGGCAGCCCAGACAGGGGCTGAGCATCCTTCTTCCCCCAGCAACCCTGCTGAGGTGCTGGGGTAGCTCTGTGGCAAAGACACTGATTGAAATCAATCCTCTTATCTCTGCCTTTCTGAATATGAACAAAATGCCCTCAGAAGAGGGGGAAAGGATGGATTTAACACCTGACAGAGCAAACTGCCTGCAGTTAAGCCAGCACAGCTCCAAGACAGTGCCTTGGCTGGGGAGGACCACAGGGCAGCATCCCTCTGCACATCTCACCCTCTGAGATGCCCTAAATTTATCTATGGCTGAGGGTCATTCCAGACCCCAGAATGAACCCCTCCTCCCCCCCCAGAAGCAGAGGATGGGGATACCCAGCTCCTGGCTGCACTTCATGGCAGGATGCAGAGCACTGGGGGCAGCTGGTACCCAGCAATGCAAAAGGGTCCCAGCAGAGTCTGTTAGTGCAGACATCAAAAAAAAAAAAAACAGCCTGGATGTTTGGGGAAGACTTATGATCCCTGGAGGAGGAGAACATCCAAGGACAGTGCTCAAAAGCTTCTGAGTTTAGGGAAAACAGGCCCCACAAGACATTAGGCTGATGACATTCCTCTGCATCCCCTCACAGCAGGAGAATAAGATGTTTCTGCTGAATAGATGTTTCTGCATCCAGAATCATGCCTTGCACTTCACACAGTCCTTCTTTTGAGCAGAGCAAACCTGTCAGCTGCAAACCCAGCAAGGATGCTCTTTAACTTGGAAGGATTCTGTGTCCTCTGTGTGTTTCCTAGAGGCACGCTCACTTTTATTGCTTTTCTCTGCTACCAGTATTATTTTTCTGTCCCAGCTGCCTTGTGTATTGGCCATTTAGCAGAGCAAAGTTTGCCTCAGGGGATGCCAGGGCAGATGTGGTGCATGCAGCAACGGGCTGGGACCCTGCTGAGCATTTCTGATAGCCACACCAAGTGTATCTTGCAGCCAAAGCCAGCAAAACCAAGTCCTGGGGAGCACTGAAGGACCAGAAAGGGCCATTCTTGGTGTTTGCCTGCAAAACACCTCAGCTGCCAGCACAGGGATCCACCTGCACACGCAGTGCCACCCTTGTGCATAACCTGAAAGCATCACTCCTGCACCTCTGCTTTGCCCCAGCTCCTCAGGCAGTGATCTCCCAGGTCTGACAGGGCAGGGGCTCGTCCTGTGCTGCCAAGCTACTCTCACTCATCCCATGATCACAGAATCAATCACAAAATCATTTTTGTTGGAAAAGACCTTTAAGATCAAGAAGTCCAACTATTAACCCAGCACAGCCAAGGCCACCACTGACCCATGTGCCTCAGCACCACATCTACACAACTTTGAATTCCTCCAGGGGTGGGGACTCCACCACTGCCCTGGGAAGCCTGGGCCAGGGCCAGACAACCCTTTTGAGGAAGAAAGTGCAACGTGACCTTAATCCATTTGTGCCTCCCAGAGGAACGAGGCAGTTTCTGCTCTGACCTCTCTTTGAGATAAATAGCTCCATATTCCTCCATCTCTGTCTGATCTTGTGTCTTTTGCTTTCTAAATGTGACAGCTGATAACTGATTTTTCCATGTGCCTGGAGAAATAATTATGGGGCTAGGAGTATCTCCATGCAGCCCTTGTCCCTGTGCTCCCAGGCGAGGTGTTTGAGGAATCAGATGTATTTATTTCAAGGGGAGATTTTTTCCCCAGCTGTTGGAGCCTCTGGAGGTGCAGAGTCCTCAGGTTTTTCCAGCTGGTAGACAGTCCCAGCCATCCAATAAATACAGACTTAGCTGTTTTTCCAGTCAGAAAGCAGGAGTGAGTAATTTCTGCTTTTACATTTATAGCCCCTTTCTCGTGCTCTTGGCTTGCAGACAGCTGCCTATGTGGCACGACAGACGTGAGCAGGCAGAGCACACATCTCCAGCACAGGAACACCTGAGAACAAGACATTGCCTAATTCCTTCCCCTCTTTTACGTTGGCTTAAAAAAAAAAATAGATGAAAAGAAACATTTTTAAAATCCAGTATCTCAGAGCATCAAACCTGGAGGTCTTCTAAAAATCTCATCTGACCCCCACCATGCTGCTGCAGGTGCTGGCAATGCACCTGGCTGCTTTTTCTGGGCTCTGGACACACCAGCCCCTAACAGAAGAGGGATCAGCTGGCTCTTGTGGGACTCATCCCATGAAGTTTAAATGGTTGAAGGTGCCCAGTGGTTTGCAGGACTAACTCCTGAGTTTCTAAAGCAGCAGCACATGTGGCATCCACTTAATGAGCTAAATATCCATTATAATAGATATTTATAATGACAGTGATATAAGAAGTAACCTCATCTGTGTCTGGAAAACGGTGCAACAAGGTGAACAAACACCTCACTAGCTCCAACATCTAAAAAGAAAAACCATCCCACAAGCCCCAGTGCCAAAGACACAGACCACTGGGCCAGAGTCTGGGAGAGCAGCAGGACCTTCTGCAGAGCTCCCTCATCTTGTCTGGTTTCCATCAATCGTTTATTTTTCTGGTGGCCTTTCAAAAGAGAATCACACAGTGAGCTTGCTGAGAAGCTGCTGGGTTTGCTACAGAGAGGGGAAACAGCCCTAACTTAAAATAGAGAAGGTACCTTCTGTTAGAAAGGTGATGGGAGCAGGGAAACCCACCTGAGAACCTGAGGGTGTGCACCCCTATGTGAAACTGTAAATTCATTTTAGACAACCTATGAAATGCAGACCTCCTTTCTCCCTGTCCCCTGCTTTAATCACTGAATAACATCCCCCTCAACAATAAAACAGATGTTAAATTTAAAAAGCAGTACAGTGAATAAAATGCACCCAAAACATCAGCTACTGGGCTTCAGCACTTTTATGTAAAAAACCTGGGGCACATAAAGTCTTTTTCTTTAGAAAATCTAAATTGAACCAGCAGAGGCAAACAATGAACCCCTTTTCCTGCAATAATGCTTTAAAATCAAGAAAGGAGAGCAGCCATACTCCAATTTTCCAGTCTGTGATGGAAAGAGGGGGAACAGAAATGGCAAAGTCAGGACTGGCTCAGCCCATCCTACACCCAGCACTCCCCACACAGCTTCTCCACTATTTCTGAATACAGGCTCAAAATAGACAATTTCCAGTTAATGCCAAATGCCTTTCAACATATGGCCATGGGAACCTACTGGATCCTGTAGGTGTCTTCCCTCATACTAACTTCTGCATGTTCTGCATTCAGTCCTAGAGTAACAGCCCATTTCTTATTTTCCTAAGGAAAAATGAGACTTTCTCTGCCAGAAATGGAGAAGAAAGGGCAGAACTCCCCAGCCAAGGTGCTGCTGATGTTTGCACAATGAAATAAGAAACTTGCTTCACTCGTGTGGCCAGCGAGAAGTTTTTGCCCTTAGGTCAGGGCTTTTGGTTCCAAATACTTTGGGTTCCTTTGGGCAGAAATCCCTGCCCTGCTCTGCTGACAGCCTCTGACTAACCCGAGGTGGATGGAAAGCAGTTGGTTTATTTTGCTTTGTTTTTTGTGAACACATCCACAGCTCCCTGCACAAACGTGCTGAGAGCCAGCAAGGGCAATGGTAGCAAACCACTTGGACCCCAGATCTGCAACGTCACCAAGGACATGAGAAACTCATCCTGCTTTGCCTAAAATTGTATTTATATATTAAACACACATTGGAACGGGCTCCCCAGGGGAACAGTGATGACACCAAGCCTCTTGGAGTTAAAGGAGTTCAAGGAGCACCTGGACAATGCACTTAGCCATATGGTTTAGTTCTAGGTAGTCCTGTGAGGGGCAGGGAGTTGGGCTCAATGGTACTTTATGAGCCCCAACTGGAGATTTTCTATGGTTCTATATGCATACAACCACACACCCATATAAATAGATATCAATTTCTGCCCAAACCACAGTTTTGGTGGGGTAGCCTTGGCTCTCTCACTGCCCTCCTCAACAAGATAAGGAAGAATATAAGATTAAAATAAAAGCTTACAGGTCAAGATAAAGACAGGAGATGTCCCATCACCACCAAACCACTGCTCTGGCAGCCGGAGCACTGTTCAGCCATGGTGCAGGGGGATGCAGCCCCTCTGCATTGCCCCACAATCTGAATTTCCAAAATCCTCTGAAAATGCATTTTTGCCAGCACAGCATCGATGCAAAGAGGCCAGGACACGAGTGAGGCAGAGCTGCTGCTTCTCCTCCAGTGACTAAAACAATGTGACTATGCAATCAACCCTCATGAACGCATCTGGGGACGCCTGCCAGTGCCTGCATTTGATTTCTTGCCTAAACTCCAGCCAGCTTAATGCAACATCAGCTTGGAAGCCATAAAACATGAGACAAACAATGTAAATCAATGCGACCAGCAGAATTTAACAGGAAACAGGCTGTGCTCTTTATTTTCTGGATCAGAGAGCAGCTGGCTGGCACAGAGATGATTACCTCCGAAAGTCCTTGGACCCATTTGCTTATTTGCAAGCAGGGGAAAGGGAGCTGAAAGTTGATTTCATGTTATGTGGAGTTTGGTATAAATCAACTGGTAGGACTCAGAATTGGACAAAAGATAGAAAAGTCACATGAAGAGGCAGATGAAATACTTATTCAGCTAAAAGACTGGAGAAGAAGCAGCAGGATGAAAACTAGTGCCTGGAGATCTTGGATTTATACTTTATCTAAGGATTGGCAGCAAGGGCAGGAGTAAATGTCTGTAGCCTGGAGCTATATATAACTGCACTTAACATCTCTTTGGAGTATTTTAAGGCAGGCACAAGGCTGGCAGGAAGCTTGGTGTCACTTCTCCCTCCAGCAGATCTGTTCTTCCCCCCAGCAGTGGTCAGTGCTATGCTGGAGGGTCTCAGCTGCCCTCACCAGCAGTGCCTGGTGCATCATTCCCACAGGGATGCAAAGAGCAACAGGGATAAAGCTGAGACATGCCAGAGGGGAGGCTGGGAGCCAAGCACTGAGCTCACAGGAGAACAGGACTTGAAACAGCTGTTGAGGTCAGCTCACAAAGCACCCAGCAGATAGAACCCCTCTCACAGGCCAACTGAAGTCCACTAAAATCCATTGCCATTCATTTTTCCTCCTACAGGGCTGCTGCAAAACCCTGGCAGCAGCACCCACTCAGCAGTGCATGTCCCCCACAGGAGGATGCTGTGGTAACACTGCTACCACCATTGCATCTCCAAAACTGCAAGCCCCAATGGGCTTTCACCAAAGCCACTGCCCCAGCTCCAACCCTCCTTGTGGGAGAGCATCCAGCTCACCCCTGATCCAAGTGACACAACCCCCAACTCACAGCACTGCTGAATTTCACCTTTTGAGACTTAGATAGGAGATTCTGGTCCCCAACAGCAATGCTGAGGGGCAGTGAGGGCTGGCTCCAGGCAGACCACGACCTTCCCACTGCAGCCACAGACAGCTGAAGGGATCACCAGGACCTAAAGGGCTCAGCCTGGAGCTGCAGCCCAATTTCAGGCAGACTGGGAGGATCTCAGCATGTTGAGGGGTGGCTCAGGATGTGCATCAAGGATTCAGTGATGAAAAAGCTGGTGGCTTTTCCCACCAGCTGTTATTTCTTCCCCACCCTCTTTTATAGGAGCCCAATAGCTGCCATTGGCTCCAGGCACACTTATTCTGGTGACTACTATGACCCATTTAAATTGCATTAAATAATTTCTCAGCTCATTGTCCTGCAGAGATTAGTTACATATAAGCATATTTTAATGATTAACTATTGGGCTCTGCTGAGGCCCCAGCAAAAAAATGCAGAACCCTCCCCTGTCCCTCCCTCCTCTCCTGCCAGCTCTCAGCTTCATCACCAGTCTCCCAATATTTCTGGTTTTCCTCAGAGCCCCCACTCCTGGGCTGATACAACCAGCTCAGCTGGCACTGGTAGGAAGTCTCCTGCTCCCAGAGATGCAGAAAGGCTGGGAAAAAAGGTTGGGAAAAGCTCTAACCTCAGAGTCCGAAGAGGAACGAGCTATAATTTGGAGGTTAAACCATGAAGAAGCAGTGTTTGTAGAGTCCATCACTGGTCTGGGGGTGAACTGCAGGCTTCCTTGATGCACTGGGCACTAGAGATGAGCTGGAGCCATGGTGGGACCTCACCCTCTGTTGCCCTGATGAATGCAGCAGAGGCTGCAGGCAGTGCCATTACCTGGGACAGAAGCCAAGGTTAGTGCAGAACCTGCCCCAAACGTGGCTGATGCCACCTGTGGTCCTTGCCCAGGGGAATTCTTCCCCCACAGCAACAGGGTTGGGGCTCCAGAAGCAGTTCAGGGCTGGATTCACCTTCTGAGCCACTCCCAGTATCCATACAAAATGAAAATCCGTAAGAAAACAGGAATTCCTCAACCTTACATGCACAGAACTCCCATCCAAGCAACCTCTGCTTCTGCACCCACATCCACAGAGCAAAACCTGCCCTGGGCAGAGCACATCAAGCCCAAGCAGGAGTGATTCTACTTCAGCACAGTAACACATCCATGTGCTGCTCAGCCCATCTCATCCCACCAAACCTGGTGGTTTCCAAGATGGGACAGAAATGATCCCCCTATGGGCACCCAACATGGATGGGACAGCCCCAGCACCAGGCAGGGATGAGTTACACATCTGCTCCCACCAGGTTTTTGGAGCATTAGGAGCATTTTAGGGTTGTTCCCAAAATAACACCTGCAGCTTTGGAGCCACCATCCCAGTCTCACCTGAGGTGGGGGCACATGGTCTTGTCCCACTCGCTGCAGCCTCCCAAAGCTGGGAAAGAGGCAACTTTCCACTGAGCCCATTCCTGGGAGCAGGACACTGCACAGGAAAAGGGAAAATGTTTCAGTTGGCCTGAAGCATCCAGTTTCCAGCCCCAGCCCATCCACGGAGACTGCAGTGTGGGCAGGAGCAGCATTTTGGGGGTCTTGATGATGGGCTCTGTGGGGCAATGAAGGAGCAAACCTGCAGGGAGGAGGCAGCTGGGTCCCATTAGGTTGAGTGGGAGTTTTTGGCGTTTCCTTTTCCTCCTCTCAGCGCCACCCCCTGGCTGCTGCATCTTGAGGAAGCCTTTAGTGATGTCTTGCCATGGTGTTTGCTAAGGAAACTGGTGAACAATGCAAAGGGAGGAAAAAAAAAAAATTGCACATAAATTTGCTCAGTGAGTCCCATTTTGGTGGTCCCAACCACTCTTCCCATGGGACAAGGAACACCCCAGTATAACAGGATGGGGACTAGGATGCCACTTGCAGAGGGATCCAGGTGCTTGTCCTGCACGTTTCCTCCACTTCCCACCTGCTCTCTGTCCACCCACAGCATTTCAGGGGTCACTATATATTGCTGTTCTGTTAAGCAACTGGACACATCTAATTGACAAAACCCAGCAATCTGAATAGGGTGATGAGCCCTTTCAGCCCAGTTTGAGAGCAGATGCTTGACCAGCAGCTACTGATAAAAGGCCTCAGGTTCATTCTGGCCGATGCCCTCCCTCCTTGATCAGCATCACGGGGAGAAGTCACCTTGAAATTCCTTTTAAACTTGGCAAAAATCTCTCTAGTCCAACAGAGTGCTGCTTCTTAAAGCCTGCAACGTGTCTCCAGGGGTTAACTTGCACTACCTGTATAAATAAATGCCTATATAAAGTGTGGGAAGAGCTGGGGGAGCACACTTTCCCCCACACTCTGATGAGCTGGGTAATTTCAACATCTCAGACTTCTCTTTCTAGATTTTTTTTTTCTGGACAGCACCTGGTCTTTAACAAAAGGGATTTGCTCCCCCAAACTAACACCCCAGGACTGCAGAGCCCCAGGGGCAGGTTAGAAACAGGGGCCAGGATCTGGGTGCAGAACACCCAAGGGTGAGCACCTGGGGTGAAGGGGAGGTTTATCCTGCAGGAGCCCCAGGGCTGGCAGGGGGCTCCTGGGCCAGAGTACAGCTCATTGCCAGGGGAGGGGATTTAATTTTGGTCTTAACATCTCTGTCTCTGTCCTCAAGGCTTTGCAGACCTCACTGCCCATCCCTGGGGCAACAGGTTGGGTTGATGGAGGCACTGCCTGTTCAGGGGACAGCTGGCTCCTGCACCCCAGCCTTAGTGTGGAGGGGATGGGGCTCCCGTGACCACACTTTCTGTCTGTCCCCAGAGGCACCACCAGCAGGGAGATTTTGGGGAGGAGGACACTGCAAAACAGCTGGGTTTGGTCTTTTGTGTTTTTAAATGAACAATGAAGTCTCTGCCTGGCCCCATAAAAGAAAAGGGCTGAGTGATTCCTGCCAGCTCTTCTGTCCCATCTCTGCAGGGCTCTGAGCAGTAATTGCATGCAGCAGGTTGGGTGGTGAAGCTGCCCATCAGAAGAAGGATGATGGGTGGGATGCACAAACAAAGGGTTTAACCCACAGTGGCACAGAGAGCCCTTGAGCTTGGCACATGGTGACACCATGAAGACACCAGTGCCACCACCACCCCCATGCTGTGTCCAGGCACTGCCCAGGACCAGAAAAAGGTTAAACCAAACCAGAATATCCATCAGTTCTGCAAAACCTGTAAGGTGAAGGACCTGGGTGGCTGAATAAAAATGCCCCATTAGCACCACCCTGCAGGTGGCCACATGAAAAAGCCCCTAGAGCAGGTCTGCCTGTGGGAAAAAGTGATCCCCAAAAGAGAACCTTGGTACTGGCAGTCTCCAGTGCTCCTGTGAAGCATTTCCCAGGGCTGGATGTGGCAGAGATGCTGGTGAGAGCCACCTGGAGGGTGCTTTTTGCTCCCCCATGTACCAGTCAGCACATTCACAGCCCCCTGGGCTCTCAGCCCTGCTGGGACCATCTGCTGGTGCAGCATCCCCAGCCCTCCTGCAGCTCCCTGTTCAGCTTGGCTATTTGCATCAAGCCCTTCCCAAGCATTTTTTGGCTTTCCCTTCTCTTTTCAGAGGTTCCTTAACCCCATTTGGCTGGTTCACAGGACAGATATAAAGATTAACAGCATCACAGCTACTTCGGGTAGCTCTTTTTATAAGTACTACAGTTATTCTAATAAAGAACCTTAATGCAGAAGGAAATTAATGTAATGTGCAGGGAAGACTCTTGCTGATGGCAAGCAAATTTTCTTGGGGCTTAACAAATTCTTCCAAAGTGCTTGCTGCATTTTAATTGTGGAGCTCTGATTTTTTCAGCACAAGAATTAGATTTTGCTCGACAAGAACTTTGCAACAGGATTTATTTCTGTGGGAACAGAAAATATTTTCTCTGTCAACGTCTTCAGCAGCTCCAACCAAAACAACACTGCCATAAACTCCCTCCAGGACACTGGCTGGATCCCAAACTATGCCTCCAGAGCAATTGCTTGGAAAGGGCAGTAACATGACCTTCCTCTCTCTAGAAAGGCTAAACGATTGGGACTGGCAAAAAAGTGCAAAGAGTGACCTCTGAAAGCTTTTGCTGGCCCTAACCCTCACATAGAACCCTACCCACAGCACCACCAACACTCAGGCTACAAGTTGGCGTTTAACCAAAAACCTTGAATATACCACCCCTCGGTGGCCACTCTCCCACTGCTGCTCAATATGGCTCCAAAACTCCTAAAGAACAGGACTAGCAAAAAAATGCAAAGAGTGACCACTGAAAACTTTTGCTAGCCCTAACCCTCACATAAAACCCTACCCACAGCACCATCAGCAATCGGGCAACAGGTTTGCATTTAACCAAAAAAAAAAAAAAAACCCACAAAAACACGGCTTGTGGTTTTACAGGGTGCTTTGGGCTTCTTTAGAGAAGTCCCTGGGCTCATCTGGGGAGGGACTGGAGTCATCCAAGCTGCTGTTGAAATATTTTGAAGAGTTTTAACATGCCAAGGACAAAGAGTTCCCTGCCTGCCTTGATCCAGACCTCCTCCCTTTTTACAGGATCCCACCCAGGAACAGGGGTCCCAATCCCACAGCCCAGTATCAGGAGCCCTGCCACAGTCTGACCACCACCAAAGCTGCTCAGCTCAGGGTGGGGAGTCCCTGTACCTTCTAAAAAACTCCCTGTCCATGTCTGTGTTTCCAACATACCTATTGCCTCTCTGCCTCAAAAATGAAGCCTCTTGTTAACAAAACTTCTCCAGCAAGGTCTGCCACACAGTCCTAAGGAGAGCTGTTCTTCTTGGGCTTGAATTGATGAAAGGAGAAGCCACAACACCTCAGAAAACAGCTTGAAACCTCAGGTAAATCCTGGCAGCTGATTCCCCCTTTCTCCCAGAGCAGAGCTGAGAGCACAAGAGATGCAACAACCAGAGTTGTCAATTTGCAAAGATCCAAATGCATGAAACAGAATAAAAGTGAGCAACACGTAGGAAATGAGAAAGCTAAAAATAATATGCATGTCATAAATATTCAGAAACTGACAAGTACTCTGCCCTTTTCTTCCCAAATTTCTGAGCTTTTAAGTGTGCAATATGCATGTAATTATTCTTGTACCCATGAGGCATCAGAGGGCCCTCTTGCCTCCTTCAAAACACCAAGCAGAATACATTGATTGTGTTAAATAACTGATTAGTTTAGAAAACAAAAAGCAGCCTTGGGAGGCAGGCAGATATTTTATGTCAGACAAAGGACACTGGAAAAACAGTATCACACAAGCAAGATGGCATTTGCTTTCCATAAATAATTTGAGTCTCAGGTTTTCAAAGAACACACCTGAGAGAGAGCAACACAATGTGAACCCTGCTCCCAGGGCCAGAGCAATCCCTCACCTGTGCAAATAAAGCCAGGGAGCACAGACAGATTTAAAAAATATTTCTTGATGTAATGCAGATGTTGAGATCCAAGATCCCTTACTCAGTAACCCAATACTCAGTATTTTAGGGAAATTGTAGTTTACATATCTTAATTGAGATCAACTGAAATATCCATGCATTTGCACAAGTTTAATACACATCTGCATCTGGAAATTATTTCAATAAAAAGGTTAAATGCAATAGCAAGTGGATGGGTTCTTGTTTCTTGTACAGTACTCACACAGCAGATGACAACGTGGATGCTGGCAAGGATCCATTCTGGTATCAAATCAGCAACGCCCAAGATGGAACATCCAGCTTCAGAGATCCTTTTAAAATATTCTTGCTGCCTGAAGATACTTGCAATCTGCTTCCATCTGCTTTTCCTAAGTTTAGAACATGCTTCAATAGCTTAATTTTAGAAAAAGATAGCTGGAAATGTAAACACTTGCAGGCCAAGGCCACAGAATGTCAAACAACACCAGTGACTGCTAAGAGTAAAAATGCTGATTTTAAAATTAATTTCACATCATTCTGTGATACGTTCTACCCACCTCTTTTGTTTGTTGCCCATTTCAAGAGAAAATATATATTGATGCATCACAAAACCCACTGTGGACTTTTCCCCTCTAATACTATACTTACCCACTTAAAACATAGTTTTAGACTTCAGCCTTGGAATGTATTATGTTTAAGAGGTAACAAATATTTTCCAATAATCTCCCTTACTTCCAAACATGAAAGAAGCTTAAAATACCACAGACATGAATATCATAAATCCCTCAGACACTGGAAGTTATCAATCCCTTCACAAATGGCACAAAACTCAGAATGCAAAAGTTCTTTGCATAAAATCAAAAAATAAAAGCATTACAGAAGGGTGGGAAGTAAAATATATTTTGATTCGAGGTCTTACATCTTTTCCATAAGCCACAAAATTCCCAGGATGTACTTAAAATTTTATTTCAATTACCAGTATAGTATAAAAATTATAGAAGCCTGGTCTGCAGTCATAATACAAAATAATGCCATGTGTAACTCATTACATTGTGTGCATATGTATGTAGACATACACAAAAGATTTATCACACTCAGTAATGCTTTCATATTGATCCTGAAATAGTTAATCAGACAAAAGCTCAGTACACAACAAATTCTGCTTCAACCAAGCCAGGTTCTCATTTTTCTAAACCAGGACTTCAGTGCTGACTCATTCATTTATCCTGTGGTCAGCAGCATATTCACAGCACTGCAGTTTGTCTCTATATAAATATTGGAACAAAATATACACCTCACACCTAAATGTTCTTCTGTTTGTACTACTAAGAGCCTTAACATTCAAGTCCAGAGCCTCAGCTCCTGTGAACTGACTCAGCTGATTTCCATGGCAATGTGTGTTGATTCAGCTGATGTTGTGGACCTTTTATCAAGTATGGACTTATCAGACATCCCTGAGAACACTTACCCTACCAACACATCCTCTCACTTCCAAGATGCCAACAGCCTACTTGAAATTCTCTGGCCAGACACCAAGCAGCTCTTGTGCATTACTCTGTGTCCTGGTCCCTCCAAACAGGCAGCTCCAGAAGCTGATTTTGTGTTGTAGACTGTGTTCTGAAAACCAGTTGGGTAATTCAAAAGCATATGAAAGCAATTATAATTATAGTACCACTGTGATAATTAAAACATTGCCAGCTGTATATAAGCCTATTCAAATGTACAGCTGTTATGTGGGAAATGGAAAAAATACAAAAGCTTCAGATTCTGTGCCCCATAATTTCTCAGACTGCTACATTCCAAACTCAGTTACTACCATCCCTGTTTATAACAAAATGCCAAAACAATAGTGTCCTTTTCCATGCTTTCTTCTAAACAATCAGTTCCCTCATCACCTCTAAGTAATACAAAAGATTGTAACATATTCTACAGTGATGCCCAATGCAAGATTAAACTGGTATCAAGTTAAAAAAAAAAACAAAACCAGAAAAATACTGGCTGAGTCTCCTCTGCTGAAACTGTTGCCAGCTGTGGTCTAAGATGCCTCCTACACTTGGTCACTTTTGTCTTCAGTTGCCATTGCCAAATCTCTCTGTTGTTCTTCTGGATCCCCTGGCAGGATACTGGTGACTGTCTGGAGGAGTGACTCGATCTGCTCTTCTGTCAGCCTCTCCTCGCTTTCTTCTACCATCTGCAGGTCAAAAAACAACCTATTGGAATCATTAAATCCACACTTCCTCCCTCAGCTCCAGACAGATGGACTTGATTTAATTGGGAAATACTCTTCTCAGTGGCCATAGGACACAGTCTGAGCTCATCACAAAAGCATTTTACAACAAGGAACTTTTACAATATTTTAAAAAAGAAAGAAGAGCTCCATTGTTAAGCACAAGTGGCACTGCTTAATGAGACCCTGCTCTCTTTACAAGAATACATATGAACAGGCTTTCCTCCCTGGTTTCTCCTAAAGCCTCTACACCTACACACCAGTACCCTGAGCCAGGCTTTTCAGTCAGCTCACATGCAGAGCCACCTTCCCTTCCACTGTTTTCCTGTGCTTCCATGTGAGAACTGACAGGAGAGAACCTGGAAGTGAACACCTGAACCGTGGTATCTTAATCCAGCAGCCAGAATATAAGTAATTAGGCCATAAAAGAAGCCACCTACAGCAGCTACACTCTGTTGGAATTTACTTAGACCACAAGATTCCTGAACATAAAGGCATGTAAAAGCTCTGAGCAACACAAAATGTGCTGTTGTGAATCAACAATAAAATTCCATAAGATTAATTAGGGACCTGCTCTCACTGTGGAGCTGTGGGAACTCTTCTATCATTGCCACCAGTAAAAACAACTGCCCTAATTTATAGGCAGCTGTTAAAAGGAAAAGCTTGTCAGAGGACTGGAAAAGCAAGCCAAATGAACTCTTCAAATGCAAATGAAACCAATTAGGATTGTGGGGTTTGAGATTTTCTTTTTCATATGAAGTCCTTTAAAACGTCCTTTGAAGAGTGGTGATTTATATTAATTATGTTTCTAAGCCAACACAGGTTTAATCAGTTCTAGCTATCAATTGTCAGCTGTTCACATGCATCTTGCCTTCTAAAAAGCAGATGTTCAATTAACTTTTTTTTTCCCCTTTCCTTGTTCTATGAGCCCTCTTTGCACAATCTGATCATGTTTCATCAGCCATTAACCACAGACCCTTGATAAGAGAAAAGTGAGCACACTAGAATCCACTCATGTAGCAAGAGGCAGACAGTGAATATCCATTTGTAAATGACTGTTTCTGGGGACCATCCTGATAAAAGGATGAAATTCTCTGCAGAAAAGAGTTCCAGCTACAGTTAGTTAAAAAACTACTATAGGACCCTGGCTTGAAAACAGCCCTGGCTCCAATCATTCCTGCCAGCTGCTATACTATGTGCTATGAGTTAAAATACACTAAAAATCCCCCTTACATTACCCTTCTGTGTAAGCAACTGCTGAAGCTACTGAAGTGGTATCAGGTAATTGCCTGCTAGGCTGCATTTCAGAAGTGATCATCTCAGCAGCTTGAGCAGCATACCTTGGAGCATCAACATTAGACAATAAAGTATGTTACAGTGTGTAAACACACTCTTTGTTGGCAAAACCACTGACAAAGCCATTACTCTACAGATGACCTATGCTATTAAGTTTTTTAGTGGATTATCAGCCTGGTTTTTTGGACTGGAGTACAAGTGTTACTACTGCTACATTGAACTTGAAAGGTTACAGCCCCACAGCAGCAGAAACCATACAAAGAACAAGTCCCTTGGACAGGCAATAGCACTTAAGGCAGAATGATTTATCTCTTTGTGGTCTCCTGCACTTATTACCATCCCACTGCTTTCCTGTCCCTGGGACAATGGCACCTTGCCTGCTTTAATTTATTGGATCACACGAAGTCTGCCCCTCTGCCCCATTCCTATTTCATTCCTCTCTGTACCTCCTTTCCCCTCCTCCTCTGAACACTTTCTCCTTTCGGTGCTTGCTTCAGGCATCCAGGGTTAGACACAGGATTGGATAACAACTTAGATAACAGAAAGTGATTTCTAGATCAGTATCAATCCCTCTGAACTTGTGCATTTAAGGCAGAGAGAGGATACCTACGTGAGGGTGTGATCACTGCTGCTTACTTTGCCCCTGAGTGCCAAGTGAGTAATGCTCCAAATCCTCCAGGGAACAATCCCTCAAGCTGGTGTCATTTGCCCAGGCTGCTCACAGAACCTGCAGGACTGACACACTGCAGATACAGCTCAGGACACTGACAGATGAGCTGCAGCCACTGCTCTGGCAGTTTAAGAAATAACACTGCTGGGAAGCTGATGAAAGAAAATTGTCTCTCATGTTTCAGATGCTCTGGTGCTGTAACCAATGCCTCTCTAGCCTGTTGAGAAAAGCATCTTTAAAGAAAGATACTGGATACTGAACTAAGGAGAAGGTAAAGTAGCTCCAAATTCCCTGCTGACAGATCCGCAGTGCTGCCAGAGGGAAGAGGTAATTCCTTAAACCATGGTAATTCCTTAAACCACAAAGCAAATTCATCCAGTGCTCCCTCTCTGTGCCTCTGAGCCCTGCATCCTCACTGCCACCTCTCACACCAGGAACTATTACAGACAAAAATCTGTATTTGGCAGGACAGGCAGCTTATTATTCAAGCTGATGCTTTAGCACTCTTGCTGTGTTACTATTCAAAGAGTCAAAAAGCACAAGCTATAAAAAAAAATTTTTTTTTTCATTCTTCAGGAAAACAGCCTGAACTGCAACTTCTGAAAACATGAGAAATTAGGAAAGAGCAAAGCAGCATGCAAAAAGGAAAATTCAAAAATTAAGCAGAGTGAGCATGTAGATAAGAGCCAAATGAAACAGTCTAAAAGAAAATAGATACCAAGAGAAACAGAAGGTCACTCAGAGGCTTATTCTAGATTCAACAGATGTTCAGTATTTTGATTCACAGCTACAGCCTGTGAATAAGCACAGCTAAAAAATTAACCTTTGCTACTGATCATAATAGGAAATAATGTTATGATGCTCAGAAGAAAAAATTGTTTAAGAAAAAGCCTAGGAGGCAAAAAGAAAAAATTGTATAAAAGTACCTTCTTTTCCAGCAAGAATTTTACCAATATATATTAAAAATTTAAAAATCTATCAGAAAGCCTTGCTAACTCCTAACTTGCAATCAGCTGAAACTGCTCAAGCAACAGATTCAAAGCATAAGCAGTCAGGAATGCAAAGTTTATTCTAAGGAAAACAAAAATGCAAATGTTTTTAATAAGCATATGACATAAGTTGTTAATGTTGGCAGTGCCACACACACCAAATGGGAATAGATTATTCAAACAGATGATGCAAAGTAGAGAGTGTTTGTTATCAAATGAAGCTCTGCTGAACTGTGAATTTTCAATATTCAGGGGTTTGTGCAAGTGACAGAACTGGACAATGTCACAATTCAAATGCTAGCTACAAAGCACCCTGATGTTCATGTCTCCTCCTCAGGGCTGAGAGCAAGGATTTGCTGGGAATGAACACAAGAGGAAGGCAGTAAACCCCATCCCAAAATAACTACAGTGTTTTCATAGAAAATGTTAGAGTAACAATCCCATTCATGCACATACACAGAATGCATTTTCTATGAACTACGTGGTCCAGATCAACTCAGGCCCCAGTAGTAACTTCTCTTTCACTCAAACAAGTAACAACTCCCACTGCAGTATATTCATACAGTAAGAATTTTCTCTAAACACCACAATCTACAGGACAACCAAAGAAGGAATCAAAGAAGAAAGCAGGAAAACTTTATTTGGGAACTTAATTGGCATAAATTTCAGGTACTCAAAGTCCAACTAATAACTGGATGTCGAGCTTAAAATTAGGCAAACATTTACTAAATGGAGAAGATGTCAAGAAAAGGATGCCAGCTCTGCTCTGCCTCTCCAGGCACCTCTACAAAGGGGCTTTCTGGCACAGCAAAATGAAAAATGCATCCAACACCCTTTACTGAACCTACATGAGAAGGAAAAGACAAATCACTCACCAACTGCAGAGTTAAACACTGGCAGATGCCTTGCTCAGTAATGTAACTGCTACTGGGAACCAGAGCTCTGCCTATTAAACAAATGTGTATATGGAATATTTTACCACCATGCAGCCTTTCCCAGCTGCACATTTTAACAGTAGCTTTTTTTTTTTTTTTTAATTGAGCACATGTATGAATTTCTCAGAGGAACAAAACAACCATAATTACCAAATCAGGATGTAGTAATAGAATTACATTAAGCAGTAAGTAACATTAAAATCTGCTGATAAATTCTCATGGCAGAAACTAATTTTCTGAAGCAATTACAGGCTTTATTTGTCAAGAAGGTAAACCAGAAAATAACAGCAACCCTGACTATCAAGAAAATTTCTAAGATTAATGTAAATGTGCAAACCTATATGGTCACAAAGCCATGTAAGCACAAAATATGAACACAGACACACACACATGCATACTTGTCTAGAATTATTTTTGTTGCTCAGTGAAACAAGGAAGTTTTAGGATCATGCTTTCCCTAGTTATGAGCATACCTTATCTTTTCTGCTTACCCAGAAAGTAAAAGCAAAGTATAAGAAACTTTATCATCCTCACTGTGATTTTTAAGCTTTCAGTGGTAATGTTTATCCCATTTAGTCTCCTCAGATACAACAAGACCCTGCAAATGTTGAAGAATAAACAAAGCTCCACTAAAGAGCCCTAAAAAGTTTTGAAAGAACAAAGAAACTGTCTCAAGGATAAGTAAATATTTTATGGGTAACAAACAGCATCACAGAACAGATCAAGCTGTGGGTTAGTGGTTATTGTTTCTGTGAATAATAAAATAAGAATTGTATTTTAAAAATAATCAGTAAACTACATTTAAAAAAGGAAATAGGGGTTTCTGAACACTTCCAAAGCTATCAAGCCCATAATTTATCTTCTGTGTAGGAGGTACATATTTTATGAGAAAATGACTGCTATTTCCTCCTCTGAGCAGTAATTTGAAATTGTTCAGCCCTAACATGCTAATAGAAAAAAGCACATAAAAAAAGAAATAAAGAGACTGAATGATTGGATTAATGTCCCTCAGAGACAATTAGCCAAGTATGCAAAATGGGAAGCAAAATAATGAAAATAGAATGTTTAATCCTCTAGCACCCCCCATTTTCCAGAAGAATACTTTACATTATTATTTTCTATTCAACAATAAAAGACAATCTGTCAGGCTGGTGATGTAAAGCACATATCACAAGGTAGGAAGCTCTCTGGATTAAAAAGGACCAAATTAAAATCTACTCTTCCATTCAGAGAGAAGAATGTGGAGCAATTTGTTCACTAGAAAAGATGATGCTTAATCTTCAAAACCATTATGGTTCAGCATTAAGTAAATCTGGACCACTGTCATGGTTAGATCAACAGCACTGCCTTTTTTTTTTTTCCTCCTTTGTGAATGACTGAGGCAGGAACAGCATATGTTGAAGATTAAAACAGGAGGTCAAGATAGCTGCAATGTGTATAGTGTTTTACCCTGTGGGATATGAATTAGAATTTCATGCTCTTTTTGTTGCTATTGTTGTTTGAAAATAAATCTTGGCACACAGTCCAGAAAAGACCAATATGAATAATTACAGCAATTTATGCATAAAGTCTTACAAAACAACTTGGGATCAAAAGATCACAACATAAATTTGCCTGTTAGCACAAATACACTTTTATCAAAACTGATTTATTGTTTGCATTCAACTAAAGACAGGGAATTTTGTAGCAAGAAAGTAAAAAACCAAAAAGCTGGAAAGGCAAAAAAGCAACAAGCAGGAATAAATTCAACTACCCAGTCACACTGGGCAAATGTGACTGAATTTCATGGACAGACAGCACCCAGTAAAACTTTGAGACATCAAAACTATTTGAACAAGTGGGAGACAGACATGTGGCTTGTCTGGCATCTTCTTTAAAGCTTTCTAAAAACTAAGATTGATTTGCCTCCACTATATGAAGTGGTCAGAAGTTTTCATTATCATTTATTTCTGATTCAGCCCCAGAGGTGACTCAAAGCTTTTGAGTGGCAGGGACAAGCTCCACCAGAGGAGAATCAAGGCAATTTTAGAGCTGGTATTGACTTCCCTGCAGGCTGCCTCTCATCCACCAGCTGCAGCAAATTGGCTTCCCTGCATCCCTGCCTGGAATCTGTGTGTGGATAATCTTCTCCCTACTGACATCAAAGAAGAAAGTGCTGGGAGCCTCCATGGCACTGTCATATTTTGTACTCAAAGATGCTCAGAGAGGACAGAGGTTTTGTGTGTTCAAAGACACAGCACTGCTACAATCTCTTTCCCCCTGTCCTCACCAAAACCCAAAATTATTCAAGACAGCAATTGAATAGCACAATAATTTCCTTGCTATGGCTCCTTGCCTCTCTGTTTCACAAAAAAAAGTGGCCTGCAGTTTCCTAGTGGTTATTGAGATCAAAAAGACTTTGATATGCATTGATGAAAGAGTAAATGAACTGCAATTTTGGGGAAGCTTAATTTAACACAGTGTTAACGATCCAATCAACTTAGATTACTGTAATACTAGTTTTGGAGAAGCTTGTCTTGAGAATTGGAGGGGTACTGGCAATGGAACAGAAGAAGCTGCATCCCCAGTACTCCCATGATGCTACAAATTCAGATTACTCCTCAAAGGTAAGAATATTGTAGTTTTTTACAAGTTGCTTTTGATCATTAAGAGAATGGTTACATATCAATAATAGGCTGCCATGGGACTCAAATCTTGTATCTGTATTTTGCAAGTTTCAGCAATGAGTTGTATCTAACTTTGGCAGTTCAAACCTTGGAATATCTGAAGTATTTCACTCTACAGAAACCTGACTCATAGCCCCAAACTTCTTTTACTTGTCTCCTGGACTTCAAATATGACACAGGAGCCACACTATTTTCAGTACTTCATTGGTAGGTAAGAAAATGAGAAACTAGGGAGGACAATGAGAGGAGGAGGGAAAAGACAAACCCACAGGCACATGAAGCAGCAAAAGATCAGTGCACTGAGAGAAGAAAAAGGGGAAAAAAGACTGTATGTGGCCTGTATGGAAATACAACAAATCTGTGTCTAAGAACATGAAGCTAACAAAGGTATGAGACAGGCTCCACATCACCACTGATGAGTAACCTCCTGTGCAAAATTTGTGAAGCCTTAATGCTCTTGGTCTGGCTGATGACTGACACTGATCCCTTCAGTCACAAAACACAGTGTGAAGTCCTTAGCTAGAAGCATCTTTTTATGAGACATCTTCAGCATTGTAATGTCTGCTCCTTTTCTGGGAAAGAAAAAGAGTTTTACTGGTACCTCTTTAATCTTCCCCGTTTTTCAGAAAAAAATGGTCCCATTACTACATAGTTTGGTTTTAGGATAAAATTGTAAACAGATGTTCTTAATGTAAGAGATTTTTATTAAAAGAATATCCTTATTATAATAATCTCTTTATTACCACAGGATTTCCTGTTCCTAAGGAGACACTTCAGAGAATATAACCACCTAATTCTATTCAGGGACAATCCTTCTTTATATCAGAATTATACTTAACAGCTTTACAATGACTACTTTCCATCAAAAAGTCTGTTTACACCCATTTCTCAGTCTGCACCACTGCCCAAAATTCTGTATCAGTCATTACTTGCTCCTCTCCAGCATGTTAGGTTTTATTATTATACAAAACCCTGCCATCAAAGCAACTATGTCATCACAGCTGCCAAAAAGTGAAGCACTTGATTCCAGGGCAGTAGCAAAAAGAGTCAGGTTAAATATATTCTTACCCACATTACTGTAACTAATCTTTAATCACCACCTTTTTAATTACTGGGCATTTTTCAATATCTGACACTGGAGCACACAGAGGTGGGGAATCTGTCTGAGAGAAAGATGGGCAAGTCTCTAAGGAGCTGTAGGAGAGGAAGCAGAGGTGGATTTGAAAGCATGAAGGTAAAGATGTGCATAAAGGGATACATTCAATCACTGGCCATGAGAAAGTAATTATTCAACTGATCTTCAAGGTTAAAGCTGCTTTCATTTAAGCTCTGAACAGTCAGAAGCATTGTTACTCACCAACTGAATTTCAACTGCTGTCACAGGACGGTGGTTGAGCAACTGGAGCTTTTCTGCCCTGTTTAACAGCAAAGCACAAACCAATCAGCATTACTGTGTAATCTGAGGATACCCCAAAATGGTAAAAGGCAAACACATTCCTGATAGTTTAGAGATGAAATGCTACTGGCAAGAGTAACTCTGACTTGCTTTGCAGTGTGACTGAACTGCCATAATTATTTGGGTATTTTAAATACAGTATTTTCTTGTGTGTTTAGACACTGCTGTTGTCATCTCTAGTGAGGTGGCAAGGAAGAAGCCCTTAGATCATTACTGTACAAGCATTAATTAACATGCAGTTACTTTTTTTAACACTGTACAGAAACACTGAACAACTTGTCAAAGATCACAGACTTTTCTGCCAGTCACTTCGTGGTTTAAAAGACAAGTGATAATTGGTTAATAATTGGATGATTATAATAGTGATTTTTCAGCTTCAAAGCTTAGCTTGCGATTTCAAAATGCAGCATGTGTGAAATATTAACAATAGGAAGCTCCAAGAAATCCTCCTAAATATTCATTAGCCACTGGAAAGCATACACAATACAACATCTTGAATTTACATTTACTTTACAAATGTACCTATTTTTTCCCCCCCAATCTCAAACCTGGAGAAAGAGATAAAGAATTAGAACTTTTTAAAGGAGAAGAAAAAGAAGAAAACTCTATTTTAATCAACCCCAGAACTGTGAAAAATGTCTGTTCAAAAAAAAAAAAGCTCAAAAATTTTGGCTACCACCCTGTTCTTTTAATTTTCTTTTCTACTTCTACAGAACAACAACAGAAGATTTTTCTCAGTCTTCAGAAAAAGTCTGCATTAAAGTGACATTTGGCACACGAACAAATGCCAACAAGTGTGGCAGATTTTCCATTGATTTCAGATTTCACAGCTAAAAGATTTTTGCTGATCAACATGAGGATGTTTCTACCTGTACATAAGCATTTTCACTTCCAAGTAGGGCCATCAACTTACTCCTTAAAAAAAAAAAAAAAAAAAAAAAAAAAGGGCCTAAATACATTCCTAAAGCAAATATTTTAATGGTGGTTTCGAAGTGTTTTCTAAAAAACACCAATTACCAAATTAGCTCCTCAAGCTTGCCCAGACTTATTTGTGTGTCTTGTGCAAAGCAGGAGGGATCACTATTCCCACTTTACAGACAGTAAGCCTGAGAGGAAATGGCTACACAGTGAGTGCTTCAAAGGTTTTGGTGGTGTAAGAGTGGAGAAGAGTTAAAGTGCGGGAGGAGAAAAGGCCCTTGAGACAGTTTGCAGCAGCAGATCCTGCTCTGTTCCCTGAAGGCTCCACTAAATAATGCTGAAAAGGACTGTGTGGTCATGGCTCCAGGCCAGACCTCCTCCTTCCCTCTTGGAGATTTTCTAGTGCCCTGGAAAGGATCTGCCCTTGCATTCATGAGCTGGAAAGTGCATCCAGGCTGCAAAATTCCTGGAGGGTTTTGGGGAGAAGGTCCTTTGTGTCAATTATGGTATAAATCAATATTTAAAGCCAATTCCCTCTGTAGTGACCACGCTCTCTCTTCCCTCCTGCAGAATAACTGTTTACATTTCCCCCACCTCTCCTGTTACCAGCCCCCTGGCAGCACAGGGTTTGGTCTTCAATTCTGAACGCTGTTATTTTAGAGACACAAAGGAATCAGAATTAGCTTGGTTAGCCTGATTTATTAGATTGCTTTGGTTCTGGGGAACCAAGGAGGAAAGCCAAACATGTTTCCATTGGCAGGCAGCAGGGAATACACCTCCTTTGTTTTCCCATGCTAATCACTTGTATCTATTTGGCAGCTTGATGTTTACAAAAAGAAGATTATTAAGAGCACCGTTGAATTTAACACTGAACTGAGAGCAGCACTGTTGGCTGCTTCATTGTAAAAAAGATGCAGCATTTGTTACTGCTCCCATTTCCTAATGTCATAAGTAATGACAGGATAGAAATAGAGCATTAATACTGCAGGGAGACAAATACTGAGACCCTTTAGACCAGAGTTAAAACTGAGAGCAGGAAATCTAAGGGATCAATGAGAGAAAAAAACAACAACTTTGTAAAGTAAGATGATTTCCTCATATTCACATTTTTCCAAGCAGTATCTTTGAATTTGTTGCCCACAAAACTTCAGAGTCTAATAAACAGGATCAAACAATGAAAGCCATACCATGCCTGCACTACAGAATGCAAATCTTGTTTATCCAGAGGGATCTGAAAACAGGTAGAGTTCCATTATCAAAGAGATTACTGGCAGAGCAAGTAACAACAGAAATAAATTAAAACCAATTATAGCTCGTGAATAAAACAATCAATTAGTGGAACTGTTCACATTTCCTTAAGACAAGAAATACAGAGCTCCATAAAAAAGGTCACCTCAAAGACTTTTTGCTTACAAGTCATTAACATTACTCTGACTCATTAGGGAAGAGACAGAAGTTTCACTGTTGAGATAAATGGATCTCAAAAGCATTATTTCAGCAAAGATGGCATCTTTCAGGGTATCTGCAGTTCTTAAAATGTGTGCAGAATAATGGGAGATAATTTGCAAGTCATTAAAATGTGTTATCTGAAAAATTTCATGCCTCTTTTTGATTAGCAAAGCTCCCTACTGGAAAAATTACTCAGAACATCAAAAAGGAATTAGCAGCAGGGTGCAAAAAAACAAAAGCTACATAAATGACATAGTTCATCTGAAGGTGCTTGTTTAGTGTTACAGGGTTTGAGAAATTATGAACAGTAATTAACGCTGCAAAATAATAATCCTTAGAGATCCTAATGCTATACAATTAAGCAATGCATTTGTTTTATTTACACAGAGATTGGATCCAAATATATAGAGAAATGACCAACTATTCAGTTGCTGTCATCTGAATATTGGTATCTAGCCAAATTATTTGCTGATGAGCCTAAATTGATCCTGATAATGAAAATTTAAGTTCTTTTACTTTGGCAAAATACTGCTAAATGGCAAAGGGATAATTGACTGTAATTGAAGACATCTGGACAAAGATGTTGATACTAGCATGGGTACACAGGATACTAGTACAGATAGATCTGCTCCTCCTGCAATACAGTAACATCTTATCTTGGCTGTTTATTAAATATCCAACTAATAAGATTATTTTAAAAATACCAAGCACACATGTATGCAAGACATGAACAGCTACCTCTGCTGACTTGGGAGCTCCACCTTAGCAGCTCTTCTGCTTTTTGTACAAAATACAGACACTCTCCAACTACTTGATCCAAGATGAGCTCAAGGGACCCTTTTGATGCTTATTAGAACCTGATCACTCATGGGCTTTAAGGAAAGGAAATGCTGCATTCCTGGGCATCAGTACTGACTGCAGTGTTTTGGATGGCCACAGACATAAGCCTGAATTTTGTTCATGCTCCATTACATCTGAAAAACAAAATGAACTTTATCCAACTCACTTGAATCCATCCTAACACTTTCTACAGCATGCATGTTTACACCCACGCTCATTAAATAAAAAAAAGATAACTGTCCCATTCTCTAAAAGGTGAAGAATATTTTCAACTTAATTGCCCCAAAATAGTAAGTCTCTGTCCTTTCTCTAGACTGGATTTTAGTAAGAGTTTACAATATGAAAGCTGCTCGTTGAAGGGAAGAATACATAGAAAAGATGAGTGACAGCTGAAAGCCATTTTCTCACATAAAAGCAGGATTCCAGTAATTAGATTTAATCGTCTGTTATGCACACTCTTACAGCCCCTGCCTGGGGAGAAATCCCAAAATGGCAATTACTGCTCTTAGGCTGAGCACTCCTAGGCCACATCCAGCAGTAGCTGAGGCACAGCTGGAGCCAAGATCAGCACTTCCAGCTGAGGGGAAAATGGTGTGGAATGAGGACAGGTAAAGCTCAGGCTGTGGGAGACACAAATGTGTGCAGTTATGGGAGAAGAAAATGGATCTGAGGTCTGTATTTGAGGGGAGAGTGTGTAGTACAGGAGGGGAGGATGTAGGATTACAATAGTGTAATACTTTGCAATCAAACTAAATGTTCTCCTAGAAGACAAAATAAAAAAAATAATCCATGTGCTGTGTTCAAGATCACAGTGCAAATCTGAGTAGACAGAAGGGACAGCACATTGCTACAGTGCATAATAAATTCACAGATTCTAAAAACAAAGCAAAACAGTTACATCCTCTTGTTGCAAATTAAGACAAGATGTATCCTATTCTGTCAGCAGCCAACCAAATATCTGCAGCATTTAGATTTTAACCAAAACCTTCTATCATGTGTCTGGGTGTTGGCCTTTTTTTAGCTACTAAACTTGGAGACTCTGTGTGTGCATACATGCATGTGTGTTCTTCTGGTAAGAAGAGAACAGTATTAATGCCAAAACACAGCACACAGAACTAAAAATAAAAGACAGACCCAAGGCACCCGTGGCCATTCAGGGGCAAATTTATCCTCAAGAATATATGGGGTTTTTTTATAACTAGCTAAAAACACTTAGAGAGTCAAATTCTATAGTCTTGGGTCAGTAGAATGTTGTCTGATTCACCATCACAAGATCTGGGGCTCACAGATGAGCAGTCCTGAGCTGTGGAGTGTGAAATCCCAGCTCCATTCTCTGCCTGGGCTGTGTTTTCCCCATGGGCTACCACTGCTCTTCAGTGCTACATTTGCCCAGCATGAATCTGAGGATTGGCAAAGGTACCCAGAGCACCACTGCTCCAGATCAAAGGGTTAATTTCCCATTAGTTCAGAGAGAAACAAAACAGTCTTTTAAAAGACTATTAAATGATGTTATTGTTAATTAGCACCATCCTGACTTTGGGGTTCAATATACACTTTGAAAGCTCTGGAGGAAACAAAAATAACAAAGGAACCAATTCAGCCTTCATTGCTCCAGAGGTTTACATTTGGTGTAGTTTTTGGCAGTAATGAAGGAAAATACTTTCTAAAAGAACTACTGATTTTCAGCTCAACACTTCCTAGAATGTGTTGATTTAAAGTCAAACAGGGCAATGTTTATGTCCAGTTTTTTAAATTATCAAAACATACATTGATTGGAAATATGATTATTCCAAAATTGGATCTAAACCAGGCTATTCACAACAGGAAGAAGAACAAGTAGAATCAATTTTAATTTAATTGTAATTACAGAGTGCAAGCTTAAGAAATGTTCTTTTCATGCAATGCCATTCATAGTACCTCACAAAATATGAAAGCATTCCAGGGACTAGAACTGGAAAGTCAGCTGCCAGTGGCATACTGTATTTCTAAGAACAGCATGGCTTACTGTACTGCAGTGCCAGCCAAAGCTTGAGGTCTCCACAAGGTAATAATAAAACTCCCTGTGCTGACAGCTCAGAGGTTTTCATTTTAGAAAAATTTCATTTCTTCAGTTTTGATTTTCCCAAAATAACTGTGACAAGGAAAAAAATGTGTTAGCATGCTTTACTGACTCTATCAGTGATACAGATTTTTACATTTGCTCCATTTATCAAGGCAGCAATCTGAAATTGCTCTGAAAGGTTTAAGTTGTTTGCACACAAAAGCATTTATTTTTAAAATCTGCCTTTTAGGATTTTTATTTTTTTCCCTGTAACACTAGTGAGAAAAACCCATCACAAAACAGATGGCTATCAGCAGAAAAGATGTGTGTTTTGAGTAGAAAATATCAGCAATAAGAGAAAGAAAAGATTCAAGGTGATATTAGAGGAACTGTAGCCTGATGAGCAATGCATTCTGCACGGTTAATTTTTGTAGGTTTGTCGAATGAGGGCAGGGAAAATGACAATTCACTTGATTAAAAGCTCTGAAAAGTGCCTCAGTTCCTGGTGCTTCTCTGGCTGGTGTTCTGGTCTGTCCTGGAAATTCTCCCATACAATGGCACAGCCTAGTGCTCGAGAGCTGCAATAACATGCTCCGTGGGGACAGTCAGCTCACCACCCTATGAATCCTCCTGGTTTTTAGATGTAATTTTAAAGCCTTCCTGTATTCAAAACCCTGAAGTCGTTATATTAGCAAAGAGATTGCTGAGTCTAATTAACAGCAGAAGCACACTGCTTGTTTCTTCCTTGGTTAGAAGCAGAGTCATAACAAGGAATTTAAAAGGAAGGCAAAGCTTCCTAAGAGGATGGGATGTTCCTGACCAGTCCTGCATTTAACCAGCTTATACACCCCCTCTCACAATGAAAAACCAGAAAATTCTGCTGTGCCCTCAGTGGGGCCAGGAACCAACTAACATTTATCTTAAATTGAATCAGCTGCCTCCAGAAAACTGTTACCAGCAGAGACCACCTAAGAGATTAGGGGAGAGAGAACATCTTTGAATGCTTTACCCAGAAAGGAAGAAGCAAAGACAGACTCTGGGATTCATTACTCTCCGTGGGAGGAAAGGTCATTACTGCAAGATCATGTAAGCAAGGCCCTGGAGAGCAAACACTGCAGGTTCTTTCCTCTCAAAGGGGAAGAAAGCTCTCACTCAAATAACTGGAACAAAATGTCAAGTGAAGTCTTTTAAACACATACCACCTCAGCCTCACAGAATGGAAATGATTAAATCCTTTAGTTTTTCATTTATTTAACAACAGAGCAGTGTTGAAATGATCTTGGTTATGAACCAAAGGGTAGTTCAAAATGTCCTTGGTGTCACGATGATTTTAAGCAGTTTAACATAAAGTGCATTATACAGTAATTGCACACCAAATGCTTGCTGTGTTTTGGTGTGCAGAGGCTGCCAGATGGGCTCTGGTACTTCTAGACTGAAGTGTCTGAAAAGATTAAAAGAGAGAAGTGGTGCCAGGATCACACTAAACAGCTCTGTTTCTTATTTTGTAAAGTACGTGGCAAATGCAAAGCTGACAGGTTCTGTACCAGATGACAAAAATATTAAAAAAGTAAAAGTTGTACAGAATGCTCAAGAAGCTAAGGTATCACAGTCCAGTCTGAGTCCTGATAAGCCATAAGTGCAGTAAATTTGTAACTTCAATCAGTGGCTGGCTCTTCACCTCCTATCTTTGTGCCATTATGCAGAAGGAAGTGACTTGGGAATAATTCTCTTGCTTATCTGATTCAGAAAACAAGGACAGAGAGGACAACACCTGAAACCAAAGGTACTTCCAAGCATCTATTAAAAAAAAAAATCGTAAAAACCTGCTAATTTAAAGCTTGTAACTATTTCAACTTTTGCAGCAGTGCTAACAGAACAAGTAGGCATGGGAAAGTGAATATTTAGGTAGATATTGTGCAAAACAGCTGAGCACTATAGGAGGCTGGGGGATTTAGAAACGAGCTTTAAAATAACAAAAAAAACCCAACCAAAAACCAAACCACCTTTGACTTTTAATGGGATTCTTGTACCTAACTTATTCAGTTACTTCTGAAACATTCTATTTGCCTTTTTAATTCCCACTGGATTTTTGCTGTGCTACTTTCCTAAACTGCTGCCCTCTTTAGAGCTAGCAAGCTTATTTCACCTCAAACAGGATGACTGTTTCACATTACTTGCTCAAGAAAGTTTGCTGCCAGTTTTAGGATTCTTTCTTTCATTTCTATGCTACCAGCTCTTTACACTAAACAAGCATTTTCTCCATGCTTCAACACCCCCATGTCAGAAAATAATTAAGAAGCCATGCCCACTGCATAAATGTGTGTGTAAAATGAGCTCCTGGAGGACTGAACATGCTGAGCTGGCAACTTCAGTTCTACAAAAGAAAGCTCTACAAGCACAGTGACAATCCCCATGACAAAGCTTCCAAGCAGAAGCACCCCAGGGTCTGCAGTGACAGCAATGGTGTGATCAGAGCTGCTGGTATCCTGGATGTGAGCATAACTGCAGAGAGGGGGCACTGAAAGTCAACAAAATAGGTGACAGTCTGCTCTCTACTCAAATCACTCTGCTTTGGACAGTGTGAAAAACTGCCTTGTGGCACTGTACTGTGTAGATGCTCTCACTTTGCACTTTTCTGTGACACAAGCAAAGAGACTCCTTCCCAGAGCATGAATTCCCTGGGTGTCCTTCCAGCAAGGATGAAAAATGCAGCCAGTGTCTATACAACATAAACTGCTCCTCTGTGGTGAAAGAGAAGCCATTTAGAAACAATTAAATCTTTGTTCTTTCTGCTTTAAAAACCAGATGACTGATAAGAGCTACCAAGCAAGTAGCCAACTGATTTGACTTCTTTTGGGTCTATTTACAACAGGCTTCACTCACACTCTGAAGAGAAGTTCAAGAGGATTATACATTTCAAGCACCATGAGCAAGCATTCACACCACTGCCAAAGTGTGGAAAAATGCCATTTGAGTCTTCTTGTGACTGTGAAGGAAAGCTTGTATTTTCTATGCAAGATTTCCCAAAAGAAGAAGAATGAACTTTAGGTTCAGCTTTACTGTGAGGAGAGGAAAAAGGTTGATTGATACAATATTTAGGTAACTGAAATGTACATCTCAGAAACCCTAGGGGACATAAATATCAGTGATGAAACAGCACAAAAAGATTAAAATCTTAGTTTGCTAAATGCCAATAAGGGATAACCCTGAGGGATGATCTGTAGCAGTTTGGGTTCTCACTTAACAGAAAACTTCATTCATTAAAACCAGACAGATTATCATACTGTACACAAGGATCAGTTTTTTAACATTTCTATGAGTTTATACCTTTACTCAAAAGCACATTTTCAACTCACTTGGTCAACTTATGGCCTTTCATTGCTATGAGGAATTCTCTCACAGTCTCAGGACTTTGGTACCTACACGGTGTTTTTGAAATGTACTTCAGTGTCTGCAAAGGAAAAGAAGGAAAGGATACATTATTCCAGTCAGGAGTTGCTTTACCAGTTGTGTATTCAGTCAATTCAATTTTTACTTTTTTTTTTAAGTGGGAAGTACTGTCAAGATGACAAACCACTCACATTTTTTCTGTCTTCAGTAAGACTATACTGATATTTCCTGAGGGAGTAAGAAACAGGCAATATGTAACTATATTATGTAGGAAATTATCTGTGGAAATTACATTAGAATTTATTCAGAAAGCCCCAATGAATCCATTCTGTAAAGACATGACCCAACCAGCTCATTACACAACCAGGTGAGAGTTACAGCTTTGTCTGACTATTCCTGAGGCTTTGGACAGCCATTCATCTGTTTAAAGGGAAAAGTCACACATTGAAGAGTACAGGAAAGCAGCAAGTTCCCTGAAAAAACACCTGCTGTTTGTGTGAGACATCTGATGCACCAAATGAATTGCAAATACAGAGCTGTATGGGGCAGGACACTGCATGCACTGATTATTTACAATAAAAATAATAATAATAAAAACCCATAAAGTGTCTTAATCAGAAAATCTTTAAACTGAGTATTCATATTTGAGAAGTCAGATGGACACTGGTCTACTGAGAAATAAATTTAAAAGCACAATGAAGTGCCAGATAACCCTCCCTTTCCTGAGTCCTGTCCTGATCTTTTCAGATAAAAAGGAGTCATTTTACACCAATAATGACCTAAATGAAATCATCACATTATTATGTAACAAGATTATTTAATAGTTTAATAATTTTTTTCCATTTTAGGCTTTTTCAACAATTTCAAGTCAATTAAAATGCCCAACATACAGCCAAACAGCTCTAGTTTAGCAAGCTTCATCCAGTTATTTCAGTACCAGTGGATACAAGCCTGCTCAGCTCTTGAACAGATACTCAGCATGAATGAACACAATCCTGTGAGATCAAGTTTTGGTGCTATTTCAGTCAAATATGGAGTAGAAACCTAGATTTTACACAGCTCCACTCCATGGACAAAAATGAGCATCCTATAGGTATTTAACATGTACCAATATACCAAGACAATTAAAGCTTTAAGGTGTATTTTGACAAAATACACTTACAGGATCTTTCTCAGCTGTTTTTTAAAGAGGTACAGGAGGAGACTGTGAGTCTCCATGAAGATTTAAAATAGATTTTTTTGTAAGCCCCTATTTTGTTGAAAACGAGGTTTAGGAATTACAACTCTACACCTTTTCAAACAAAGCCAGAACTAAAACAAAAACAAAGCCCAGGCCAAATCTTATTCACATGAGTAGTTTCACTGCTCAACAGAATTACTCATGCAAGCAAGGCAAACTCTTTCAGTGCACTGCCACTCATGGTGCTGCTCACACAGCTCTTTGACATGGACACAATAGGTCACACTGCAAGTCTGTTAGGAAGTTGCTAAGTTGAGATATTTTAAAAAAATTAAAAGTTCTAAGCAATAGATTGAACATTTATAATCAGTCTGGCATCCAACAGAGGTTGCTACCTGTACATGTGATTTTGTCATTCAAGTGGCCTCTATTTTGCTCTTTTGATTAAAAAAAGTAATCTATTTTAGTTGGAAATCACTAGTTTAATTCTGTAAATAAGAAAATACCTGTACCTCAGCTTTGAAACCATGATTAGGTGGTATCAACAATTCACCAAATGATAGTAAGTTCTGCCCTGAATCTTAGAAGGATAAAATATTTGTAACTTAAAAAAAAAAAAAGCACAAAACTAAACTGTTAAAATACAGGGGGTGTTTTGTTCTTATAAATGATGGCTTTTAATAGGAGTAGCTGCATGCTTCTGCCCTGGTTGTGCTGTTAGACTACAACCTGAATAAAATGACCACAGAAAAGTGGCAAAAAAATGACTAAACTTTGTTTTTTAATAGAGGGAAATATGACACAAAATTATTAATTCACAGACATTAATATACAAACCTAAGGATGTGAATTATTCCAGCCTGTGCTAAGTTGCAAAGGAATTTCACAGTGCTACTCACTTCATACATAATTGTGTTCAGATTCTGCTGACCAGAGCTCTGCTTGGTTTTCCCACTTTCTTTGCGTTGCTGCTTAAGATCAGTAAGTAACTGGAAGACCTGGGGAAAAAAAACCAAACCAAGTGGTTTAGAGCATATGAGAGTAATTTACCTCAAAATACTACAGCAGGAAGACATAAATGAGCAACACAAAATCCTATCAACCAATCAACAGCAAAAAAGCTTTGCTGCTTTGGGTAAGGTACCAGCAATAGAAATGAAAAATATTTTGGCACCAGAATGCTTAACAGGTATGTAAATTGGTTTTTTCAAAACTGTGACTATTTTAAACAGATTTTCAGCACTTGCTAAATGTCATCCAAGAGCCCCAAAGGAGAAGCTGCCAGGATGAATCTGTTTCTTGTGTATCTAATCCCAAGTACTGCACAGAGTTGGATTATACCTTGCTCTACTGGCACAGAGTTTCCATTTCAGTATAAGTGATGCCTGAAGCCAAATGTCACCTAAGTTCATAGCCCTACTGGATTTGTTATGACAGAAGTCCCTATAATCTTACAATAGATATATGTCTTGTCTCACATAAAGGCAATTTTACATTATCTGTGAAAAATAGTAAACTCTACAACTGCTGCAGTGCCAGGAACCAACTAAATAAAGGCTTCACCTATAGATGCTCCTGAGATCAGTGATCCCATTGTAAATTCCAGTGGAGTTATTCATAATAGTAAACAGTACAGTGACCAGGATGGTGTTACAGTATGTTAAACCACAAAGATTAAATTAGCTCCCTTTTTAATCACAACACTGTAACACAAGCAGACATTCTTGAAAAGAATGTAATAAAGTTGTCTTCACGTTTCTGATGCAGTGAATATTAATGTAGGAATGAGGTCCAGAGGGTAAGTCTGCAAGCAAGGAAAACATTTTGATTTTGCAATAGTGCATTGTCAAATTTGTTGCAACACTGCAACATCTTTATTAATGATAGCTGGATGTGCAGCAAAATGGTGAGACAGCATCACAATTGCTCTTTTATTCCCATGTTAAATTACATTAGGTTGAAATTTCTTCAGATGTTTTGCTTCAGGCTTTACAATATATCCAGAGACAATAACCACAGATCACTTCTTACTGTTTATCCCCTAATTTTCAGGTAAGTTTCATTCAATATCCAGACCCAGGGACGTTATAAACTGAGAAATCCATAGAAATAAGAACACAGCATTTCTAGACAGTGAGACATAAGAACTCAGCCACATATCCTGCCATTACTTTATATTGCATCTTCTATGAAAAAGGAACACTTTCAATCCTGACTTGAGAGTCAAAACTCAGCCTATGAACTTTTATCCAATAAGTATTTGAAGAAAATGTATCCAGTGACAAGAAAACACAAAATGACAACTCCAAACTCACAGAAGAAATGCAGGCATGGAACACACAACATGTCAGTCCTGAATACTCCTTTCAAACACCACTTCCTGTGCAAAATGGTGCCTCAGTAAGGAGTGTGTTAGCTATGCCAGTCACATTGCAACTGAAAACAGGAGCAAACAGAAAGAGATCAGTAGTTTTAGGGGAGTCAGTACTTTGAAGAGCAGTAAAAAGCCATGCCCTGAAAGCCTGTAGCTGCAGACTCTGCAAATCCCTTCCTGCAGAGAATGGAAAAGCTGCATGCGTGGCAACTGCTGTGAAAGGGAACTGAGAAATACACATTCTCATCACTAACTTCATTTTCCACTTCCTTCTGCTTTTTTCCACCACACACAGTACATTCATCAACATAAAGATTCTGCTGAAGAAAAGTCCTGAGTGAAGAGCATGAGGAATGGATTCTGCAGTTCTCCCTATTCTGGCCAAAACCTTTAGGACACAGATTTCACATAGTGTGGCTGACACCACTGCTTCAGCCTCAGCAGGCAGCAATACCTCATTTCCAGCAATATCCCAGCGAATGAAGGAGAAGGAAGCAGAGGTGATTTTGCAACAAATAACCTTTGAAATACTTGCTATTTTCTGTGCTGCAACAGTACGTTTTTAACAAACAGATACTTAATACTCCTTCAGCTGACATATCATCTGTTTCTTAGGCAAGACAGTTGTTTCCAAGCACCCCATTAAAGCCCTTCTAACAGTCACCAGATGGTTGCCTGCTCTTTGCAGATGAAGCTCAAGATAAAACATTTCAAGATTTATTTCAGAATAGGACGAAACAGCTGTGCAACTTTCAAGCTTCAGTAATAAAACAATATAAGCTAAGCACTTTGGTTATTAAAACCATTCAAAAAAATTACAGAGTACTGAAACCTCTTCATGTCAGGAGATAGGAAAATGACTCATAACTTTTTAATACAAAAAATGGTATTTTTTTAATGTTATTTGTGTGCCAATATTCATTGGTCATTATGATAGGGCACAGTAGCCTTCCCATGACACCAGGTCCATCATTGGCTCCTAGGAGTGTTTATCCTGAGGTAAAACATCTCAGATCAGCAAATTAAAATCAGAAGCTGCAAATCACACACACAGGACCTGCTCGTTGCCATGGCAATGTTCAACTTCCACAGAAGTACAAAGTGACTGATTACAGTTTTAAACTGCTGATTTAAAACGAGGACACCGATCAACTTACCTCAAAGTTGCTTAGCAATGCTGCATTTGCATCTTTTCTAAAAAGAAAAATTGAAACAATTAATTTATGTTCCACATGAAACTGTCTAAAGCTTCTGTGTTGAGTTGTGCAAATTCTCCAGGAACAGCCAGTATAAGCTGGTTTCTTAAAAAAATCCCCAAGAAATCTCTTTTTCATGATTCTACAATTACCAAGCTGTTGCCACCTCTAGGAAATATTTTGTTAGAAACAGATTACATAAATATACAGTATGTTTTGCAGAATTTGCCCCATAAATTTACCACCACAATATATTTACATGACAAAATCTTTTTAGTCAGCCACACTCTTGTTCACTCAAGTTCATGAACTGAAGCCAAACTGCCTTACTTCTTCCTTAGCGAAAAAGGCCTCGGGTTTTATTTGAATACAGAGTAGCAGCAAAAGTCATTAAGAGCACACACACACACAAAAGATATTTGTCAGGAGCACAGAAAAAGAAAATACAATGACTATTCATGTACAATGTGCATTTGTGTGTGTATAGATATAGAAATGGTGACAAATTTACACATATGGAACCAAGTAAAAAAAAAACCTTATTGCACTTCCACTTAATTTTTCTTGAATTTTTATGTGGCTACTCCTTTACCAGCAGGGCAAGGCTGAGAGCTTTCTGTTTTCCACCTGCCAAACACTTCCCTGCTAATTCTGTCTCATGAAAGCCCAAATCATTATCCACCAATGGTAGGCTAGATCTACTCTCTTGGAATCATGTGCATATTTAGATTAATCATGCCTCTGTTAATATGTGTTATATTTTTTAACTAAAAAAAAAAAAAAAGAAAAAAAACTGACATAGAACATCCTATATTCCCTGAACAACACATTCTGCTGAGCAGTCAGTAGCCACAACAACAGAAAGTTTCCATGCAAAAGCAAAAAAAGGCCTTTCTCAGGTCTGCGTGGCAGTTTATGGGAAAAAAAAAAAAAACAAGCACAAAGAAAAAAAAGGTACAATGTATTGTTAAGCACCATCAACTGTTTGAATAGATCTGTCACGTTCATCACTTTCAAACAAGTTAAATTCATCCACAAACTTCCACAGGTTCTATCATTGTTTTTAAATGAAAAGGAGCTTCTAAAATATGCTGAGATGAACTTCAACTTCCATCTTGCTGACTCGAGTGAAACTTCAGCCAGGGAGCTCACACATGCATTAGTTCTCATTCATGTTTTACAAACCATATAGCTTTTGTTAGGTTAATGCAATTCTTCAGAATGTTTGCATTCAGGCTATCACTACAGAAATCCCTATGGATCAAAGATCCTCTTTGTTAGAAATAATAATGCTACAGAAGAATTCTATAGGGAATTATTCTGCTAAATAAGTGAAAGGGGCCTATAGAGTAAATACATTACTCTACAAATGGGTTTGTAAAATCTATCTGATGTTTAACTATTTGAGACAACTGCTTCCTCTCTAGTTCTAAAACTCTGTCATTCAGGAAAATACCTTTTGTTTTCTTCTAATAATAGATAACAAATGAGTCAATCTCAAATCTTCAACAATTTTCGTTGTGCTGACATACCACAACCATAAACTGATAAACAAGACCATGCTTTTACAGAACTTGCAAAGCAGAAATTCAATTTTCTTCAGTCCTATCTCTCATTAATCAACTGTCTGTTTCACATGCTGGAAACAAGAAATTATACACTAATTCTGCTGTGTATTTTAAATCGTTAGCTTGATTTTTTTCCATAAAAAAAATCAATATTAGCTTGATTACAATTTAAACAAAATTGAAAGAAATCCCACAACAACTCCAAATGTACAAACATTTTTTAGAATCTTTAAACAGGTCACATTTTCCCAATAAGTCCAAACCAAAATATTATTGAGAAGGTCTTCTGCCTATAATATTTAAAAAGTACCTTAGTGTGCAGCACCACACCTTTAAAAATATCATTGACACTTCACGTTTTTAAATCTACTGCTTAAAAGACGGTGTATATTTAAACCAAATCCTATCTTTCTTCACACGCAACAGGGACTTTCAGTCTCTGCATGTATTCACAGCATTTTTCAGTCAGTACAGAGCAGCAAGAACAGGTCCTATCCCTGCAGGCTGCTGCTCATGTTAAGGCTAATATAATACAAACCCATATTTCAATGGATGTTTCTTACTTGTTATCTACTTTTCAATTTTAGGTATAAAATATTTAATTGTAATAGCACAGAAGATTTAATGATAATGGATAACATCAACTGTAAAAGCTCAGCTGTTTTTGGTAGATGCTGACATAAATCCCACAGGACTTGCAACCTCCATGCCCCTATTCATTAGAAACCAGAGCCATGTACACATATATAATCACTCAATGTAACGTGCTCCACAGTCAAATCAGTCAAAATTCTATTGTTTCATGCCAAGGTGATGCTAGCAAGACAGAAACACACAGTGCCATGGGTGTAAGACAGCAACAAATCTTGCTGCTTGGGACAGCTGGCTGGTGTAACTGCACTGAATTAGCCAAAATTTTGATCTGCCTCTTGTATTTGCAATTTCTGGAGCACATCCACGAGTTTTTTTTTTCCTTCTGCAGCATATTCAGCTCCTACAGCAAACCATCTACCCGAGGCTGACAGGAAGATCTCTCCCAGAAGCTGCAGTTTCCCCTCTTCCAGGGCAGAACAGAGAAAGGGCCGTGAGGGAGGACACAGGAGGGCAGGAGAGGAGATGGGGACACGAAGCAGAGCCACAACGCCTTTCACCCCAACAGATGCTTCGGCAAGATTTTTGAAAGGAAACACCACCGCCCTCAGTTTTTCCTTAGAATACCAGAACACACTGCTGGATACAGGGGTGTTAAAGGCCCAGTATAACCCCCACACCACAGGGAGGCCCCTACATTCCCCCCCACACACCACAGCCAGGCCCCTATATACCCCCCACACCACAAGGAGGCCCCTGTATACCCCCCACACTGCCGAGCAGACCCTAATATAGCCCCCATACCACAGAGCAGACCCCTATATGCCCCCCACACCACAGCCAGGCCCCTATATAACCCCCACAACCCACAGCAGCCCCTCACGCCGCTCCTTACACCTCCATCTTGTCCGCCCCCGACCGCCGTCCTCGCCGCGGAAGCTCCCCTCACACACACACCCGCAGCCCGCCCGGTACGGAGAGAGGGGAGTGGGGGGGGGAAAGCGGGTGTTGAACTCAAGGAGGTTTTGGCGCCCAGGACGGAAGCGGAAAAGGAAGGAGAAATAAAACGGAAGGGGAAAAAGCAAAACCAAAAGGAATGGCTGCATTGGCCGGGAATCGAACCCGGGCCTCCCGCGTGGCAGGCGAGAATTCTACCACTGAACCACCAATGCTCGTCATGCTGAGGAGTTTCCCGCCCACTGAGTTGTAGCTACTCGGGACGGAACGCTACAAAACACCGAAATTTGTGCTGATTCTTCTAATAAGCCATTGTTAAACAGAACAAGAGGAAAACGGTATCGATCCACGGAAATTCCGTCTCTAGTCACGTGCAAACGGAAAACTGCAAGGCTGATCTAGTTATACCCTGTCATCTTTTAAAGCACCCTGCACGGCTCTGCCCTTCCTGCCATCAGTGAGGTTCTTTCCTGTTTAACCTACTGGTATTACACTTTGTAAGTGCCCTTTTTGTTATTAGGAAAACTGAAGACACTTCACTGAGTGCAAATAGCTGAAAATTCCCATGGCTACAACAAGGAAAATTGTCAGGGCACATGGTAGAAGGGCCAGCACCCATCTCCCTTTTAAGGCAGCTGCTGACCACTGACCCTTGGATAGCCTGATGCAGGAGAAAAAAGGCATCAGAGTCAGGGATATAGTTTTTAGAATTTAGAAACCTACTGCAAAGCATTCTCAGCCCTTTTCAGTTTAAGACCCCTAAAAAAGTTCCAGTAGACAGGTGGACAGAGACTGTAGTACAGAAAGAAATTAATTTATTATCTGTAATCATTTCTCATGGCACCCTATGGAAAAAGAGCCAGGAAAAAGGTCCTCAAACAGCAGACAACAAGCCAGTGGTCTGGCTCAGTGGACAGGATGTAATGGATGCAGTTCTTTTTCATGGCAGGATTAACTGACCTTGCAAGCTGGCCAAAATCAGCACAGCAAATGCTCTGTAACTTCTCTGCTATGCCTCAAATCCTGCATATGGAGCTGCCTGTACACCAGCTCCCAGACAAGCTACAGGGGAGAAAAGAAGGGAAAGGATGTCAGCTTTCATTTGAAAATATAAAATTCCAAAGTTTAGTTCCAGAAATCTACTAATTCTTCCCTGCCTCTCATCACTCTCTTTAGATACAAGCTCAGAATATTCAGCATATTAAGTTTGTTTCTCCTTTGCATCTCCTCCTTATATCTCTCCCCCAGCATCAACTTATCAGCTTTATTCTCACTGCTTCTCCAAAAGTTTCATTCCAGACCTTTGCTAATATACTTTTATTACAGTTCATGATGATGATGCCTGATCCCAGCAGCTAAGATAAATAAGCATAATACAAATGCCTCTCTCAACAGGTTGCTTTTTGTTGTTGTTGTTGTTCTAATATTCTTCCAAAATATTTTCCAATGTAGACATATGTTAGGGTGCAAATGTACCTGTAAATTTGCACCTGTTAAGGTGCAGATACTTATACAGACCAGCTACAGATTTGTTAATATCATGCAAAGGAGATGGGAAATGGCTCAAGTTACCCTTACATACAACTTTTTAGGAGATGATTAGCTCGGTTCACTTTGGCTTTAATTGCTCCCCTTTAGGAGTTAGACAGTTATGCTACACCATCCATAGGGAATGCAGACACAGGTTTTTCTAAATGTGCTTAGCATGTCAACATTTTAAGCAGTGGCTTGTGATTGTTACCACTAAGGCTTGGTGAGAGAGGGGCCTCGGTATTAACTATTGAAAGCAGGGGTCTAGTAATTGCTATTGAAAGCAGATCTGCAGGGTATTTGTATTCTTTGTCATGAAAGATGTTTACTGTATTCAGCATTTTGCTGATCACCCTATAGTGCCTTTTTTTTTTTTCTTTTACATTCAAAATTCATTAAACAAAGTTGTTGTGTTTTTTTTTATAAAAAATGTCAGCTCTGCTTTGCATCAATCAAGCTGACAGGGTGTTTGACCAGCACTTTCAGCCTGTAGAACTTTCTTCTTTTTCTGAACCAAAACGACAGTTAAAAAACAATGTTTTTAAACAAGGTTCACTGTAGCAGTTTATGCCATTCTTTTGCTTCACTGGATGCAGTTACAAAAATAAGTCCCATTTCTTGAAAAATGTGTATCTAGAAACCAATGAAGGACTCCTTCAGAGCCAGACTCCCCAAGTATTGCATTCTTACAACAAAAATACATTAATACATTAAAATTAAAATAATTACACTTCCCCCCACTACAAAAACAGCCAATCTACTCTCTAGTACCACCTCATTGTACAACAGCTTGAAAAAGAGTGTAGCAGGGAACATTTATGTATAAGTGATGTGCCATTTGCTCTGCCAGAAGGGAAAATAAGTGGAAGACCTTTCCCTCAGACCTTTCTTGGTATTTAGCTGTAGGATGGGGATTTTGGGGGTTGACCTTTCTCATTCACTAAGCAAATAAAGTATTGGAAGAAAATAACGGGAAGTGGAGAGACCAGGAAGAAAAAAAAAAAAGAACAAATAGAAAAAATAGTAATGAAGATAATACATTTCATTGTTAATTAAAAAACCTCTTTTGCAAGCTCCAAGCATCTCTAAGAAATCCTATTTCTTCAGTGTTCATTTTTATTTTGTTGACGTCTGTTTGGATTCACAGTTTCACATCCATTTTTATTATAAAAATATAAATCTGTATTCTACATTGCTTGATATTCAGAAATGGTAGTTATTGCCTGTTTAATCTAAAAATGGGAAAGGAGAGAATTAGTAATCTCCCAGCTACAAACTAGGACAGGAGTTAAGCAGCACAGCATACTACAAGCAAACTAATCCCTATGAAGTTTGCTAAACACACAGAGATACTGATGACAGATCACATGTGAAAGAATGTGTCCTTGCTACATGTAATATGAGACACAGATTAATTAGATCTTACTCACACAGATTCACTCTGGTTATAAATTCAGTGCTTACCATCTTCCCTACACATCAGCAATCTCTGGTCAAAGCCCCAAGTAAAGTGAAGGATATTCCTCAAGGGTGAAAAAGACAGGAAAAGTGGTAAAAATGAGGGATTTCAGACCAGGAAGGAACATGATTTCAAAACAATCAAGCACTGCTGCCCAGTGTAGATGTCCTAGTGTAAAAAAGAAAAGAAGGTAAGCTGCAGAACAGAGAGAAAATGGATGAGAAATTTGGAATGTTTCCTGAGCTCCGTGAAAAGTTTAGACCATGAAAACATTATATTATTACTATATTATTATACTGCAATAACACAGTTAGTAAGGTGAACCAGCAAGCAGTTGGCTTTCTGTGGAGCAGCTGAAGAAATGAGAAATTGGTGTTGAGCTGTAGCTTAAATCTTATATTTTAAATCAGTTCTCTACTTCCATAATATTTAGGGGTCGATGAGTTCAAGGTACAAGCTACTTGCCAAGGCTGCAGGGCACAGCTTCACACCCCCCAGCTGCAGTCTGTGGCTCACAAGAGCCTCTTGGCAGGAGTGACCCCACGCAGCAGCTGCTGACAGCAGGGAAGTCCCATAGCTGGAGCTGCAGCATCCTTACAAATGGGGTGGAAAGTCTCAGCCACATGAAAAAGGAGAGAGTAACCACCTCCCATCCATTTGATTCTTTTGTGTTTGCTGGGGTGGCAATGGACAGAGCAATGATGACCCATCGTTGGGTTATACAACTGAGTATATCAGTTATATTCATATCAAAGACTTCTCAACAGAGAGGGATGACACAGAGTGATGCAGCTCTTTTAATACAAGGGTATTCCCAGAAAAGGAGCTGACCTTTCAGGGAAACCATATAGAAAACCCCCTGGAACTGCAGGAGCACTTGCCAAAGAAACCACATCAATAACATCAGTGACAAGCAACATGAGAGCATCTCTCCCAACCCTCCTCTTTGCAGCAACCCTCTCTCCAAATACTTCTCTCTCTGACTTGCTCATCCTGTGCTGGTGGAGCAGGGGTGGAAGGCAGGAGAGGGGTGGGAAGGGCGAAGGGGGAAGGGGGTGACTGAAGCAGGGCTGGTCCTGGGGACACTCCGCCCCGGCGGGGCGGAACGAGCTGCCAGCCCCCTCCGAGGCGTGTAAAAGGCAGGAGCAGGGAGTGAGCAGCTGGGGCTGCACTGCAGAGAGGTGAGTGGGGCTGGGCAAGCAGCAGAACCCCCTCCAGGACTGGGGAGCCAGGAGCCAGTCAGGGCCCAGGGCTCAGTCTCACCTCACTGTTCCACAGGTTGCAGCAGTTCCTGGGATCGCCACGCACACGAGCAAAAACTTCATCTGAAATGGCAGCCGAGGTGAGGGGGAACTTTGCTTCTCCGGTGGGGTGGTCTCGGGGTGCTCTGGCAAACATAAACTCAGCTGTGTTTTAACCCCAGCACCACAACCTGCCGTGCTTCTTTGGGTGCTCCTCTCTACTTCACTCGTTTTCCTGGGGTTTAAATGGAGAAAGGGACAGCAAACACACGTGTTGTAATATTCCTGACAACCCACCTCTGATTCTGGTGCAAACCTGCAGTACTGAAGGTACTTCAAAGATTTATTTGGATACCTCCAAATATGCTTAGGTTCCTCACCCCCATCCAAGCACTTGGCTCCCAGCACTGACTTTCACACCCCATCCCCTCTGCCACTCACCCCTGGGTTTCCCAGCAAGGAGCTGCAAAACTTTATCAGCCCCGATTCAGTTCCTCTGGACAAACCTGCCCTCAAAAATACATCTCCAGCCACCCAGGCCTCTGCAGGCTCCCTCCTGCTCTCCTTGCAGACACATGGTGCCACTAGTGGCTGGGGAGAAGGTGGTTTGGGTCCCAGGTCCCGGTCCCAGTAGCCACCCGCTGTCCATGGTAGCCAGGCAGTTGGTCCCGGCAGCCCAGACACCTTGGGTAGCTATGGAGGAGGGAAGTTTGGGGCCCTGGGTTTTTTTTTTCTTTCCTTTTCATTTCACCCGAATATTTCTGATACTTAAAAGGCCTCAGCACTCTCTTTCTGGAGTCTCCACCTTAATTATTTTCCTGCCAATCTTATGCCAAAGCTTGTAAAAACATCCTGGGAGCAGATGATATTATTTTCAAATATTATTTCAAGTAACAGTCAATAGTAGCTTTCACTATATCCCTGACTCCCTGACTTTTTTTTCCCTGTCAGGATACTATCAAAGTCAGGATACTATCAGTGATCAGCAGCTGCCTTAAGAGATCCATGCTGGTCTTGCACCAAATGCCCTTATACTTGTTTTCATAGACAGTACATACTCCCTCCAGAGACCAACAGGAATACAGTATTCTGGAGGATTCCTGAGCCAGATCTGACACACCAAGGGCTAAATTCTACTGACAGAGACATACTGTCCATCTCTAGAATTCTTTGCCAAAGGTCCTAAAGTCCAGGACTTTTCTAATCAATGGTACAGCACTAAAAATACATTTCTAAGTATGTCCTCATTTTAATTTGGGCAAGAAGTGAGATGGACATTAACTGATTTTTAGGGGATATATCAGTAAGTCTTTTGAACGTGCCTCTTCTTTACTTGCAGGGGGAAAAAATGATAGGAGGAAGGTTTGTTGGAAGCACAGATCCAGTCATGGAGATGCTCAGTGCTTCCATTACCTTTGATCAGAGACTGGCTGAAGTTGATATCCAGGGGAGCATGGCTTATGCCAAAGCCTTGGAGAAGGTTGGGATCCTATCTAAAAGTGAGCTGGAGAAGATCCTGAGTGGCCTGGAAAAGGTATTTATCTCCTCACATCCCTCATGTGTGCTGTAACAAACGGCATCTGAAGTTGTCCATGAGTTGTCCTTGGTAGACTTGGTTGCATCAAGGCAGGGGATTGATGCTCAAATTGCATCCCACTAAAGGCACCAAAACCTGGTTCACTGTAGGATGTGAACCAGGTGACAAGCCCCTAGTGACAGCCTGAAACTCTGGTGTGCACATTGCCAACACTCATCACAGCAGCCCCAGTGCCTCAGCGAGGTGTGCTCAGTGTCACCTGCACACCCATCCCCTTCAGACTCAACATGCACCAGGAATTGCTGCAGTATGAATCAGGAATATTCTTTTTCTGCTGGCACCTGGGATCCCTTTGAGTCTGGCTGTCTGAGTTAGTAGGAAGCAATGCATAGCATTGTATAGGGGTGAAGAGAAGCCTGCAGTAAGCGATTTTTTTAACATATCCATTGTTGTTGCTCACCCACCATGGACAATGGGGGCTCCATACAGTGTTTGTATAGGAACATCTTTGTGTCACTGACATTTCAGCTCATTTTCTCACTGCAATCCTTAAATCCTCCCATAGCCATAACACTGCAGGGTCACCACAGCAGAGAGATGAATCCCACCAAGCACAGCACAGAACCTGGGGACAGAGCAAGCAGCCAGCCTTGGCCTGAGCTCACATGAGACTTAACACTTTGATTTCCACTGGGATGGCAGATGTTTGTATTTGCTGGGGACACTCACAGCCCCACACACCACATGGGAATGGTTGTGGCTGACTGGTATTTCTGCTGATGTTTGTAGATCTCTGAGGAGTGGTCTAAAGGAGTTTTTGTGGTGACCCAAAGTGATGAGGACATCCACACTGCCAACGAACGCAGACTAAAGGTTTGGGTCCTCTAACCTCTTGCTCCTGTTCCTCTGTAGCTAGATCTGCCTGATGTTAAGTACAGGGGCCTCTGTCCCACTCTGAAATTCCTCTGGACCTTGTGGTACTGAAACCCCAGGTGCATCAACAAGTGCCTCTAACACCCCTCTTGTGGAAGGGGCCCTGAAGTGATCCTATGGCTACTCACAGGATTCTGGAGCTGAGTGTCTTCCAGGCAGGCAGGAGGTCTGATCATGTGGAATCTCCCCTGTTAGAATACAGACATGCTGACAGAAATTCTTCTCTTGTCCTCAGGAGCTGATTGGAGACATAGCTGGAAAGCTGCACACTGGGAGAAGCAGGAATGATCAGGTATGGACAGAATGTGGGGGTTTTTTTCCCCCTTTCTACTCCTTCCCTATCTCTCTTCAGGATTCTTTGGACAAGAATGGCCTTTGTCTCTCTTCTTGGAGAGCTGGAAATGGTGACATTACCACAACAAAGTAACCAATGAGGAGAGGAAGCACCTTCCCATCACACAGAACAAGGAGGGGTTTACTTTATTCTGCTTTGACTGACTGTGGTCAACCCCATACAGGTTGTGACTGACTTGAAGCTGTTCATGAAGAATTCCCTCTCTGTCATCTCCACTCACCTCCTGCAGCTCATTAAGACCCTGGTGGAACGTGCAGCTACGTAAGTTCTTTTCCATACCCACAGCCTTGGCCTTGAAGGGGCAGGAGACTTCCAGGCTCCTTCTTTGACTGACACCAGCCAGGGCAGCTGCAGGGCCTTCTGTGGAGGAAGTTACAGCCAGGCAATGTGTGATAGCACAGGGAAAGACAACAGCCCCTTTTGCTACACAGTTCACATCACAGAGACCTTCCCATTCCTCCAGTGTGCCCTGGCAAAGGAAGCACAAGACTTGAGAAGGCACCAAGTCCATCTGAAGGAGTGGGGACTTTTAACATGCTACAAGTTGCTACCTATGGGAAAAGTTCTGCTGTATTAACTCCTGGCTAACTCTCCTCAATCACCACTCACCAGTCTCCAGACTGGTGGTGGACTGGGGAATCTTTGCTGGCCACAGAGGGATTACTGTCCCAAGCAGTTTTGCACTAGGACAGGCACACCACACAGGAAGATTAGGGGATCAAACCCAGTGTGCTTAGGGTGCAGACGACAGGGAGAGAGCAAGTTATCAAATTCAGCACAAGACAAGCTAGAGAAGTTCTCATTGTGACCCTGCTGGAAAACCCTGATGTGTACCTGCCCCTGCCCTCTATCCTGACAGCTGCTGCTCACCTCTTTCTCTCCTTTCACATGCAGAGAAATGGATATTATCTTGCCTGGCTACACCCACCTGCAGAAAGCTCAGCCCATCAGATGGAGCCAGTTCTTGCTCAGGTAACCACACTTCTTCACACAGGCTTGGGGAAGACTTCTCATCCCCTGAGGGGGCAGCTGGCAGTAGTGACAAACCAGAGGTAACCTGGCAGACTGGAACAGGAACCCTCCAAGTTCCTGAGTCACTCTGGCCAACCTGGGACTCAATAGCTGAGTGGGCAGAGGAGTCTCACACCCTGTGCACTCCCATCCTTCAGCCATAATTATACTTTAGCTAATGGGGTAGCACGGGGAATCCCTTATGCCTGCTAGCTGTTCCAGTCCAAAGGGCCTTAGTTCCTAGGCTCTCTTTCAAATCTCTTCTCTCCAAGAGTGGATTCCAAGCACCGGGAGTGGCAGCATACTGCTTGGGAAGGAAAGTCACATATTTTTGACTTCACATGCTTCATTTCTCATTTTGTTTCCTAGCCATGCTGTGGCACTGACCCGGGACTCTGAGCGCCTGATAGAAATAAAGAAGAGGATCAATGTCTTGCCTTTGGGAAGGTAAGGGCTACTATTTGTGTAATCACTGGGCCTTGCTTTGTCCTGCAAAGTCTTCAGAAGTAACGTCCCTGCTTCCTAGAGCAGGATTTGCAGTGTATCTTGCATGACTTCTGTTTCTTTCTCCTCTGGCAGTGGTGCTCTGGCTGGCAACCCACTGGAAATTGATAGAGAGCTTCTGCGTAGTGGTAGGTGTCTGCTTGTGACTGAGAGGCACAAAACTACTTTAACATCTTGGAGGGAGAAAAATGTTGATATGTGGCTCCCAATGGCACCGCAATGCACTGTCCTGGAGCCAAAGCTATTCTATCATCAGCCTTTTTGCAGCAACGAGACAGGCAGTGCCTGTGAGGTTGGAGCAGGAAGAGCCCCTTCTACTGCACACTGGTTGCTTGGGGCAAATAAAAAACTGTTCACTTAATTGTACTGTTACTCACTGTAACACTTAAGCAGGTTTCTGTTGCTGAGACTACTCAAAGGCTCAGTCAGCTGCATGCTGGAGCAATCTGCTGCTTTCCAACTCCAGTCATGCCAAGCCTGACCTCTGTCCATCACCTTCCTTACAGAGCTGGACTTTGCTTCCATCAGCCTGAACAGCATGGATGCTGTTAGTGAGAGAGACTTTGTGGGTAAGGACAACTATTTTTTCACTGTTTCAGAAGCAGACCCCTGACACTTTTCCGGGTAACTCCTTTTAACAAGGAGATTCCAGTCCCTCACGAGGAAGTAACTCCAAAGCTCTGGTCAGGGTTTCCTGCGTTGTGAAGCAAACAAGCACTTTTCCTGTTTTCCTGCCTTCTCTGCAGTGGAATTCCTCTCTGTTGCCACCCTGCTGATGATCCACCTTAGCAAGATGGCTGAAGATCTCATCATCTACAGTACCAGCGAGTTTGGATTTCTAACTCTCTCTGATACCTACTGGTAGGTTTCTGGTCACTGGCAAGTAATTGTCCCGAGCAATCCTCACCTGGGAGAGTGAAAGAGTGGTTGAGGTCTCCCTGCTGCCCAACGCTGACACAGCATTGAGAGGGTATTGAGCAGACAGGCAGCTTAAGGGTGAATATTCTTCATTCTGGTAATGCAACCAAGTCTGTCTTTGGCACACACGCCTCCTTGGCAACTGCTGGCAGAGCAAAGTTCCTCCTCTGCTGGGAATGCCTGCCAAAGCCCTGCCTTGACTGGCTGGATTTACAATCTTAACAGATTTCCTGTCTCTCAGGGCAGCACAACCTCAGCCCTCCCTCCCCAAGCTCACAACAACACTCAGGTGTCTGGGGATGAGGGACCTGTGTGTTGCCCTTGGGGGGCTGGGTCAGCACAACGTGTGACCCGTGCCTGTCAGGACTGGGGTGTCACTCACTGTTACACTCCATGCACCTCTCTTTCAGCACTGGCAGCAGCCTGATGCCTCAGAAGAAGAACCCTGACAGCCTGGAGCTGATCCGCAGCAAAGCCGGTCGTGTGTTCGGACGGGTGAGCCCGGCAGAGAGAGAAGTGGGATGGGGAAACTGCTCAGAGCAGGGCTGAAGGAGCCCTCTGACTTCTCACCTCTCTGTAAACAAACACCCCCAGCCCAGGCTCTGAGCCTCTGCTGGAGCAATGGGCTGCCCTTCCCAGAGCTAACTGCCTCACCTCTTTCTCTCCACAGCTGGCTGCTATGCTCATGGTTCTCAAAGGACTTCCAAGCACCTACAACAAGGATCTGCAGGTAAAGCAGATTTTTGTGGCATCTCTTTGGGCAGACACAGACACCTTGAGCCCCTGAGCAGCCTCACCCTGCCCGTTTCCCTGCACAGACCCTGCTTGTGTGCAGAGTGCTGAGAAAGTGCTCCCTGTTCTAATGCAGGAGGACAAGGAGGCTGTCTTTGATGTAGTGGACACCCTGAATGCTGTGCTCCAGGTTGCCTCTGGAGTGATTTCTACCCTCCAGGTAAGGCTTAAGCCTCTCACTATGGATTGAAGCTGTGGAGCACATTCTGTGTGTATCACAGGTAAGAGAGCTCTAGAGGGGTCCTAAGGTGAAGGCTCCTCAGTGCCTCACCCTTGCTTATGGTCATGGCCCCCAGTGTCACCTCATGTGTCCCCAGGGAGGAGCTGATGATAATGTCTCCCTCTGACCATCCTTTCTGCAGATCCACAAGGAGAACATGGAGAAGGCTCTGAGCCCTGAGATCCTGTCATCTGATCTCGCTCTCTACTTGGTTCATAAAGGAGTAAGTTTCAGAGGGTGACTTGGACCTGTGGATGCAGAATACTGCTCAGTGAGGGCCTGAGATGAGGCCTTCTGTTCTGTCCCCAGGTGATGATCAGTCAGGGTGAACAAACACGAATGCTGGAAACCTATTCTTTACATGTATCCCAAGTAGTGGAACTGCTGCCGGGTGGACTTGATAGTAATTTACAGGTGGAGTTTCACCTCCTAACTCCTCCCCGCTTCACACCCCAGAAACCCGGATTCACATTTCATTGTCCTAAGTGAAAACAAGCCAACCAAAACAGACAGCACATCCATTTTTTCCTTTGAAAAACACCCCTGTTGCCTGGTCACTCACTGCAGTCTCTGCTTCTCACTGCAGATGCCATTCAGACAGGCCCACACTGCCTCTGGGAAGGCCGTCCACCTTGCTGAGTCTAAAGGTACCACCATCAATAATCTCAGCCTGGATGACCTGAAGAACATCAGGTTTGTATCACTGTTATTTTGCCATGACTGCCTCCAACAATCATGTTTCAGACTCCCTTTGTATTGGCCACCTTGTTTTGCCCTTCTCAAAAGGCACGGACCACACAGCACCCCATAATCCTCCTGGCATGAATATCAGTGCCATTAACGATGGACATGAAAACACTGAAGGGGGACAACATCACTACCATTGATCTTCAGCAGGGCATGGGCAGCAGCTCTTGGGAGGGGCTGTAATGAACTCATGGCCTAACCTGGAGGCACCAGCCCTCCAGAAGAGTTTTGGCTCCAAATTTCCTTGCTCTCCCTTTGCAGGTGATTCTTTGGTCTTGTACTGTCAGGCACTAGAAGTGTAAAAGTGGGAATGCTGGTGGTCTTTCCCCTTGGAAAAAGGCTCCACCTGCACTGCCTCACTGCCTCTGCCTGCAGGGAGCTTGTAGAACCAGTCAACACCAGCAAATGTTCTTCACTGACACCTCTTCTCTTTCCTCCCCAGCCCCCTCTTTGGCAGTGATGTCTCCCAGGTCTTCAATGTGGTCAACAGTGTGGAGCAGTACACAGCCATGGGTGGCACTGCCAAGAACAGTGTGTCTGCCCAGATTGATCAGCTGAGAGAGCTGCTGAAGAAGCATAAGGAACAAGTTTAGAATGTGGGAAGACATCCCTTGGATGTATTGTGCCTGTCACACTAATCTGGAGTTAATAAACACTGGGGTGTATGTAGTTCACTGAAACTCCTGTCTTATGTCTTTCTTCTTAGGGAAAAGTCTGAGATGAGCTTCCTTGGCTCTCATGAAGCTTGGGGAAATGTTCACTGCTGTGAGAGAATGAGGGAATCTCCCCTCCCTGGTAGTGGAGCTGAGTTATGGGGTGTTCAGGCTCTTGGGGCTGGTAGGTAGACAGCAGCAGGAGTGTCATGAAGAGACCTGAAACTTTGTCTGGGTGGTAGACTGAGCAAATCATTGTCTCCCTGTGCTTGGCACTGGTGAGGCCACACCTTGAATTCTGTGTTCAGTTTTGGGCTCCTCACAAGAAGGACATTGAGGAGCTGAAGCGTGTCAGAGAAGAGGAACAACAGAGCTGGGGAAGGGTCTGGAGAACAAACCTTTTGAAGACCAGCTGAGGGAACTGGGGTGGTTTAGTCTGGAGAAAAAGAGGCTGAGGGGAGACCTTATCACTCTCTGTAACTACCTGAAAGAAGGCTGTATTGAAGCAGGTGCCAGATTCGTTTCCCAAGTAACAAGTGATGTGAGGAAATGGCCTAAAGTTGTGCCAGGAGAAATTTAGATTGGATATTAGGAAAAATGTCTTTAATGAAAGGGTTGTCAGGCATTGGAACAGGTTGCTCAGGGAAGTGATTGAGTCACCATCCCTCCAGGTATTTAAAACATGTGTAGATGTGGAGCTTAGTGCCTATCACTGCCCTCCTCACAGGAGTATGCTTGCCTGCCTGCCTGCTGCCAGGGGGAATAAAGTGGCCAAAAGAAATCTCCTCACCACATGATAGTGGAGCTTGCATGGTCTTAGGCAGGTCTTGGCCAGCAGGTCAACTCACAGGTCATCCCAGCCCATCATAAACCCACCTTTGACTCTGGTTTCCTCCAAAGGACAGGGGCTGCACTGTCTCAGGTCAAGCTTTTTCCTCTGTGTGACCCAAGCCAAGGTGGGGAAGAATGCTTGAAAAGAGACAGGCATGGATGGCTGCCTCTTAAAAATCTTACACTATCTTCCTTCTGTCCTTACAAAAATATAATCAGAACAAAGATCAGGAAAAGTCTTACTTGGGGAATGAGAATTCAGCAACCTTGTGTCTTTCGTAGGGTGAAACCATTTGATTAAAAAAAACATTGAAAAAACAATATTCCCCACTATCATTTGCAGTGATTTTGGCATGAAAATCTACTGTGGGATGCCTGCTACTTGATTCAGAAGTAAAAGAAAGAACAGTTGTCTGCAGGGAAGTTGAGGCCATTTTTAAACACAAAACCCAGCTGGAACCTGGCACCCACAGCACAGTTTTGCTCCACACTCTGCCCTCCATGCTGATGCAGGAACACTTCATTGACTCAGCACTTCAGGAGTCTGTAACTCACCCAAGTAATGGCAGAAACCAGGGCCTCACTGTGCTTAGGTCAAAGGCTGTAGCACAGACAGAACAAACTGCCACCACCTGAACCTCCTGCCATAAGAAAACCACCCCAGGAGTCACCAAGTGCTGTGGGAGAACCAGCAACAGAAAATTCCCCTTCCTTCAACCCTTCCCTCCACCCTCAGTCTCCCCTCATTCTGGACTGGAACCTGATCTATTCCCCTGGCATTTAAAGAGCAGCACATTTCAACCCACACTCCACAAACCTCCTTTGTGTTTGCTCTGTTATTTCCCCCTGTGTCTCTGTTTTGGCACTTGTGTTCCACTCTCCAGATAAGTGAGGATGGCCAGGAAATCACTAATGCACACTTAGCTGATAGAGGAAACCATGAAGAGAGGCAGGGGACATCAATACCAAGCACCAAGACAGTCAGAAAAAAGGGATTATCTCCTCACATTCACCTTACTGTTCTTTTTTTTTTCTCCTCCCATAAACTTTCTCAATCTATGCCACTCCTCTCTTTTCCCCAGTTTGTACCTTCTAGTTCCTGCTCAGTACCTTCAGAGACTTCAGCTGAATAGATTTTCTCTCACTCCCAGCAGCAAACATCCAGCATTTTTCCTCCTGGCCATGCTGAGTAACACAGGGCCCAGCCAATCTGAAAGGAAAAGGAAGATTATCACATCTTGGTTTCCTACTTCAATGAGCAGTTCATAACCACTGGTACTTCCAATCCATCCTTTCCTAAAATTGTGAAAATATTTCTATTGGGAAGGACCTGTGGAGTTCTCTGAAGCTCTACAGACATTACAAGAGTATGTTGTCCACAGCTTGTTCAGACTTTCACCATCACCCTGCTACAATTCATTGTGATCTGGGTTTTTTTAAGTCTCCTTTACCACAGGAAGAGCTGTATAGCCAGAAGCTTTGATCAGTGGCTTGGACACTACTCTGGATTTGGTCATAAATCCCTGCCCCATCACAGACCACAGGAAGGGACTTAAACCAAGAATCATGCAGGCTGATCATGAGCTATTGAAACTCTCAGCAGAAGGCTATGTAACTCTGAGCTGACAGACAAGCAGGTAACAAACCTACAGAAAGCCTTTTGAAACATTACAAAAATTAGTGAGCTCTTCACTTGGTCCCCTGAAGGAAAAGATCTCTAACCTGCTTTTGCACTCTGGAAAAATCCAGCTGAGTATTTTATCTCCCAAACAAATGGCTATTCCTGGTCTTTTTATCCCCTGACTCTCTACTGAAGAAGATGAATTAATAACATTTCTCTGCCACCACAAGAGCATTGTGAGAACAGCTGCACTGCATGACTACAACGTCCCCTGCAGGCACCATGGATGAATCTGAGACAGCAATATCCAAAAGCATCCACCTAGACTGGACTCCTCTTTGCCAGGAGTAACACAAGCCAGCTTCATTGTGATCCTTCAACCACTCTGTTCCTCATCTCAGAGAGAGAGGCATACATAGCTAAATAGAAAAAAATACTAAGAGGTCTGGAACTAATTAAATAGAAGCTGAAGCTTTCACTGCTGTATTTAACCAAGTGTTTCAATACAGGTAACATTTAGAAATCAAAGCTGTCACATATCACACACACACAGGGTTAATGATGTGAAAACACAAAGAAAAACAGACACAGGGGAACAGTGGCAGTGCCACAGAGATCCCATTTTGCCTTTTGTAGCCCCATGGGTCATAACTGGTTTCTGAGGGAGAGATGCCAGGACCACCTGGATGCCCCCTAACCACTCCTGGATGCAGCACCGTGGGCAACCACCCTCTTCCCTTTTGCACTTGGGGCAATTTCTGCACAGTTCCTTCAGACAGAAAAATGTACAATCTTTTCACAAGTTGTGCCTGTTCCATATAGACAATTTAAAGCCCATATCACAAACACTGCAGTGTTAAGCCTCTCCCTGTATACAATTCATTCTGAATGTAAATCTACTTCTTACTATTTTGCCAAACTATCACCAGCCTCCTGTCAAATTGCAGGATAAGAACAAAGACATTCATAAAGGATGAACAGAACAACACAAGCTAAAAATGAGGGACTTCAGAAGAGGAAAGAGCCTGGAAATAAAACAGTTTCAAGAGGTTTTCTCAGTATAGACATCATGATGTTCTGTGCACCTGCGAGTCTGGAAGGAAAGCAGGAACCAAGTCCTTTTCCAAGTCTGGAAAAGGAACAGGGGCATCATCCCAGGAAAAAATTATTGCAAGAGGAAATTTCTGAGAAGCAGTGAATGAGTAATTAGCTATGAGTCCAGATACAGAGTTTGAGCCTTGTTCTGAACTGGTGCTGAAGGAAACATGCTGGAAACCCAAGCTGCAAAAAGTACTTGCTCACTCAGGTTGCCAGAAGCTGTCTGATACTAGCCATGTTCCTCTGCCCGTGTCCTCTGCTAAAGAGAGCTGCACGGCCTCACCCTGCAAACCCACGGAGTGCTAGACTGCAACACAGAAAGGAGATAAGGAATAGGAGGGAGAAAAACACAGGAAAGACAGCTGGGCTAGGTCCCTTCCTACCTGTTTTATCCTAAGGTCTTGCGACAACAGGGCTGGTGAAAGGGCAGAAAAACTCAAAAGGGGACAAGAAAACTGGTGTGCACTTCCTGCATTCCCTCAAAGGCCTCCGGCAGTACACGGAGGAAAAAAATCACGCCGTGGTAGCAGACTCCATCAGACAAAGCAGCAACAAACAGCCCCGTGCTGCGGGGTGGCAGCAGGGAGGGGGGGAGCGGAGCGGGGCCGGTCCCGGGGACACCCCGCCCCAGCGGGGCGGGACGAGGCGGCAGCCCCCGCCGAGGGGTGTAAAAGCGGGGCCGACGGGGCCGGGAACAGCGAGCGAGCAGCCGGGGCTGCGCTGTGGAGAGGTGAGAGGGGCCGAGTGGGTACTGGGGACCCTCTCCGGGACCGGGGCTGAGCCTCAGCCCTCTCTCCTCACCTCCCTGTTCCGCAGGTTGCACCAAGTGCTGGGATCGCTGCGCACACATCGTCCGGAATGGCAGCCGAGGTGAGGGTGAACTTTGCTTCTCCGGCGGGGTGGTCTCGGGAGGGTGCTCTGGCGCAGGAGAGCTCTGCTGAGTTACATATTTAAGTTCCTGCCCAAGAAACCTGCCATTGCCTTCAGACCCTACAACCTGCCCGGGACAGACTGCTAACCCATGGGGTGTGTTCCTGGTGACTTGGGTTTGGGCAGGAGGTACTTTTCAGCAGGCTGTATGAACACTTCTCCTTACAAAAGCTGCATTTTCAGTTTCTGTGCCTGGGAGGTGGGACATGAGCAGTCATCTTAGCCAGTCCTGCTCTCTGCCTCCAGAACGGCTGCTGTGGCCCTGGCCTCCTCTGTTCTGGGTTGCAGACAAGTGTCCCTCAGCTGCCAGATGTCACTGGCCACTTCTCTAAAGAGAGTCCTGGGGCTTGATAAAGCTAACCTTTCAGTTTTGATTTCTTGGGCTGCAATTGTATCTGTTGCAATGTTTCAGCCGACATCTGTTTCTCCTCTGTACCTGTTTCTATTACTTTGGTGGAAACCCCTATTACTGAAGATATCCCTAGATATACCTGTTCCTCATGCAAGCACTTGGCTTCCAGCCTCTAATTTAGCATTCCCTGTGCCACCTTTATGCAGGCACCGAGTGCACAATGAGGACCTACAACTTGTTTCTTTTTCAGTTTTGATTCCCTCCTCTGCCCTCCCTTGATTTTCTGGTATGAAAAGCCATGTGCCTAGACTCTTACCTCTGTAGGCTCTCTCCTTTTGTCCTCTCAGGCATGTTGTTTCAGCAGGGATGGGCAGAGATGTGGAGACAGTCACTAGGGAAGAAATTTCTAAAGTTACTCAACAGTGCTTTTGTCTGACTGATAAAGCTCTGGCACAGATAAGGTAGCAACTGTCCTGACAGATTCTTGCTGTCCATGGTAGTTAGACTGTACAGCAGAAAAGACTGACAGGGGTGTTCTTAAAAAATCATGTATATAAGTAATTCTTATCTACTCTGCAGTGGTAATTGTATTTAGGCCCTTCCCTTCTGGTGTCTGCACCTTAAGCAGTACCACACTAACCTTACACCAAAGCTTGCAAGCACATCACAGACTCTGGAGATACTTCAGGCACTACAGTGTGGCTTGTCCTGGCCTAGAGCCTGTTGTCAATCAAATAAAAATCTCTCTATTAGCACAACAGCATTAAAAAGTCTTAGAATACTAACTTCCACTATATTCCTTACTCACTGTTTGGTTTTTTTTTACCACTTTGAAAAAGCTATCAAAGGGTTTTTCTCCTGCAGCTCCCTCAAAAGAGAAATCCATGCTGGTCTTTGCCATATGCTCTGATATCCATCCAAGGACTCCCTCCAGAGTAAAGTTTCTTGGAGGATTCCTGAGCCAGACCTCAAGGGCTAAATTCTATTGACAGTGACATGTTCTCCACCTTTACAACTGCCTGCAAAAGGTCCTGAAATCCAAGGGCCTTTCTGGTCAGTGCTAAAAGGACATAGCTGAGCATGGCCTTGATACTGAATAAATAGATCACTGCATGCTCCTTGCATAAGATGATAAATGAAGTTATTTGGCCTCTAATTTGCTTCTTCCTCTCTCTTAGGGGAATAAACTTTGGGGAGGGAGATTCAGTGGAAGCACAGATCCAGTCATGGAGATGCTCAATGCTTCCATTAGCTATGATCAGAGACTGGCTGAAGTCGATATCCAGGGGAGCATGGCTTATGCCAAAGCCTTGGAGAAGGCTGGGATCCTACCTAAAAGTGAGCTGGAGAAGATCCTGAATGGTCTGGAAAAGGTATTAATTATTTCCTTCATAAATCATCGTGTATGCTGGAATGAACTTTTTTTCCGACAGTACCTGTAGTAGCCTCCCTGATTTGCTGTTCTAAAAAGTGCCTTTCAAATGTTCTAATAACCTGTCCCTTATGGCTAGGCATGTGCTGAAGAGCTTTGTAAAAGGGAAAGCTGTCCTAAACAGTGGACATGACTGGCTGGTGTATATTGCCCTTGCACACTCCATAGTGTTCATTATGGAAGCCCCAGCGAGGTGTGCTCAGTGTCACCTGCACACCCATCCCCTTCAGACTCAACATGCACCAGGAATTGCTGCAGTATGAATCAGGAATATTCTTTTTCTGCTGGCACCTGGGATCCCTTTGAGTCTGGCTGTCTGAGTTAGTAGGAAGCAATGCATAGCATTGTATAGGGGTGAAGAGAAGCCTGCAGTAAGCGATTTTTTTAACATATCCATTGTTGTTGCTCACCCACCAAGGACAATGGGGGCTCCATACAGTGTTTGTATAGGAACATCTTTGTGGAAAATGCTAAAGCACTCACTGACATTTCAGCTCACTTTCTCACTTAAATCCTCCCATAGCCATAACACTGCAGGGTCATCACAGCAGAGAGATGAATCCCACCAAGCACAGCACAGAACCTGGGGACAGAGCAAGCAGCCAGCCTTGGCCTGAGCTCACATGAGACTTAACACTTTGATTTCCACTGGGATGGCAGATGTTGGTATTTGCTGGGGACACTCCCAGCCCCACACACCACATGGGAATGGTTGTGGCTGACTGGTGTTTCTGCTGATGTTTGTAGATCTCTGAGGAGTGGTCTAGAGGAGTCTTTTCAGTGAAACAAAGTGATGAGGACATCCACACTGCCAACGAACGCAGACTAAAGGTTTGGGTCCTCTAACCTCTTGCTCCTGTTCCTCTGTAGCTAGATCTGCCTGATGTTAAGTACAGGGGCCTCTGTCCCACTCTGAAATTCCTCTGGACCTTGTGGTACTGAAACCCCAGGTGCATCAACAAATGCCTCTAACACCACTCTTGTGGAAGGGGCACCATACAAACCTAGACCCCAAACTTGCCCTTGCCCTGAAGTGATCCTATGGCTACTCACAGGATTCTGGAGCTGAGTGTCTTCCAGGCAGGCAGGAGGTCTGATCATGTGGAATCTCCCCTGTTAGAATACAGAGATGCTGACAGAAATTCTTCTCTTGTCCTCAGGAGCTGATTGGAGACATAGCTGGAAAGCTGCACACTGGGAGAAGCAGGAATGATCAGGTATGGACAGAATGTGGGGGTTTTTTTCCCCCTTTCTACTCCTTCCCTATCTCTCTTCAGGATTCTTTGGACAAGAATGGCCTTTGTCTCTCTTCTTGGAGAGCTGGAAATGGTGACATTACCACAACAAAGTAACCAATGAGGAGAGGAAGATGCACCTTCCCATCACACAGAACAAGGAGGGGTTTACTTTATTCTGCTTTGACTGACTGTGGTCAACCCCATACAGGTTGTGACTGACTTGAAGCTGTTCATGAAGAATTCCCTCTCTGTCATCTCCACTCACCTCCTGCAGCTCATTAAGACCCTGGTGGAACGTGCAGCTACGTAAGTTCTTTTCCATACCCACAGCCTTGGCCTTGAAAGGGCAGGAGACTTCCAGGCTCCTTCTTTGACTGACACCAGCCAGGGCAGCTGCAGGGCCTTCTGTGGAGGAGGAGAGGAAGAAAGATACCAAGTTCTGCACAACACAAGCTAGAGAAGTTCTCTTTGTGACCTTGCTAGAAAACCCTGATGTGTACCTGCCCCTGCCCTCTCTCCTGACAGCTGCTGCTCTCCTCTTTCTCTTCTTTCACATGCAGAGAAATTGATGTTATCTTGCCTGGCTACACCCACCTGCAGAAAGCTCAGCCCATTAGATGGAGCCAGTTCTTGCTCAGGTAACCACACTTCTTCACACATGTTGGGGGAAGCCTTCTCCACCCTTGGGGCCCTGCCCATCCTCTGACGGGGCAGCTGGGGGTTGTGTCAAACCAGAGGCAACCTGGAGCAGGAATTCCCCTTGCTCCTGTGTCACTCTGACCAACCAGGGACCCAAGAACTGAGCAGGCAGTGGAGTCCCATTCCTTGTACATTCCTTCCTCTGGTCACAGTTACCTCTTGGTCCTTGTGACATTTTCTGACTTCAGGTGCTTCATCTGTCCTGATGTTTTTTCCTAGCCATGCTGTGGCACTGACCCGTGACTCTGAGCGCCTGGGAGAGGTGAAGAGGAGGATGAATGTCTTGCCTTTGGGAAGGTAAAGTTTACTTTCTGTGTAATCCCTGTGCCTCAGTTTTCTCTGTGAAATGTCTAGGAGCCAGATATTGACATCCCCTGAACCATTGCCTGTGTGCCATATGTGCTGTTGAGCTGTAGGGCACAAGCCTTGCTTCTCTCTTCAAAGAGAAGACTGTCACTGCACTGATACTCTTCTTCCTTCTTGAAGTCAAGAACTACAAGGCTTTCATCAGGCAAACCTTCCTCTTTGGAAGAGAACTTTCAGTTTTCTCCAGCGTTCAGAGCTCATTGAGCCTCTGGCCACACTGTGTGACACCAGAACCAACTGGGGGAAGGAAATCCTTACAGAGTAGTCATCATTGCCTGCTAGAGCTTAATTTTGGTTGGAGTGTGCAGGATATCAGCATGACTTCTGTTTCTTTCTCCTCTCAGTGGTGCTCTGGCTGGCAATCCACTGGACATTGATAGAGAGCTTCTGCGTAGTGGTAGGTGTCTGCTTGTGACTGAGAGGCACAGGTCAACTCATCATATCTGTTGAGGGGGCATTGAGATATTCTCCTCAAGTTATTTTGGATGTGTTGCAGCACCTTAACATGGGGATGGAGGGTACTAAATAAAAAAAAATGAAAATTATCTGATGCTCGGTGACACAGCTCAGCTCCAGTAAGCCAGGAGGCTTTTTGCTGTGAGACAGCCCATGAGGTGAGAGCATAAACAGCTCTGCTGCACACCCACTGCTTGGGGCTAATAACAAAACCCTGCTCAGCATGGTTGTGCTCCTAGGACTACTTAAAGGCTCAGTCAGCTGCATGCTGGAGCAATCTGCTGCTTTCCAGCTCCAATCATGCCAAGCCTGACCTCCTCTGTCCATCACCTTCCTTACAGAGCTGGACTTTGCTTCCATCAGCCTGAACAGCATGGATGCTGTTAGTGAGAGAGACTTTGTGGGTAAGCACAACTCAACAACTTCTTCCCATGACTATTTTAGAAGCAGGCCCCTGAGACTTTGTCAGCTAACTCCCTTCAAGGAGATAGCAATCCCTCACTAGGAAGTAATTATACATAAAATCTGTTTGCTCACATTTAAACTCCAGTCAGGGTTTTCTGGGTTGTCAAGCAAGCACCTTTTTCACCTCCTGTTTTCCTGCCTTCTCTGCAGTGGAATTCCTCTCTGTTGCCACCCTGCTGATGATCCACCTTAGCAAGATGGCTGAAGATCTCATCATCTACAGTACCAGCGAGTTTGGATTTCTAACCCTCTCTGATGCTTACAGGTAGGTCTCTGGTGTCTGGGCAGGGACACTTTTACTCTGTCTCCCCTGCTCAGCAATCCTTACCTCAGTAAATGACAGAGTGGTTAGAGACTCCCTGCTGCACAAGGCTGACACATCATTAAAAGGCTGGCATAAAGGCAGAAAAGAAGCTGAATGTTCTTCAGTAATGACCACTTGTTTCTGATTCTGGTAACTCAACCAAGTCTGGGTTTTGTGCACACACGCCTTCCCAGCAACTGCTGGCAGAGCAAAGTTCCTCCTCTGCTGGGAATGCCTGCCAAAGCCCTGCCTTGACTGGCTGGATTTACAATCCTAACAGATTTCCTGTCTCTCAGGGCAGCACAACCTCAGCCCTCCCTCCCCAAGCTCACAACAACACTCAGGTGTCTGGGGATGAGGGACCTGTGTGTTGCCCTTGGGGGGCTGGGTCAGCACAACGTGTGACCCGTGCCTGTCAGGACTGGGGTGTCACTCACTGTTACACTCCATGCACCTCTCTTTCAGCACTGGCAGCAGCCTGATGCCTCAGAAGAAGAACCCTGACAGCCTGGAGCTGATCCGCAGCAAAGCCGGTCGTGTGTTTGGACGGGTGAGCCCGGCAGAGAGAGAAGTGGGATGGGGAAACTGCTCAGAGCAGGGCTGAAGGAGCCCTCTGACTTCTCACCTCTCTGTAAACAAACACCCCCAGCCCAGGCTCTGAGCCTCTGCTGGAGCAATGGGCTGCCCTTCCCAGAGCTAACTGCCTCACCTCTTTCTCTCCACAGCTGGCTGCTATGCTCATGGTTCTCAAAGGACTTCCAAGCACCTACAACAAGGATCTGCAGGTAAAGCAGATTTTTGTGGCATCTCTTTGGGCAGACACAGACACCTTGAGCCCCTGAGCAGCCTCACCCTGCCCGTTTCCCTGCACAGACCCTGCTTGTGTGCAGGGTGCTGAGAAAGTGCTCCCTGTTCTAATGCAGGAGGACAAGGAGGCTGTCTTTGATGTAGTGGACACCCTGAATGCTGTGCTCCAGGTTGCCTCTGGAGTGATTTCTACCCTCCAGGTAAGGCTTAGGCCTCTCACTGTGGATCAAAGTTGTGGAGCACATTCTGTGTGTATCACAGGTAAGAGAGCTCTAGAGGGGTCCTAAGGTGAAGGCTCCTCAGTGCCTCACCCTTGCTTATGGTCATGGCCCCCAGTGTCACCTCATGTGTCCCCAGGGAGGAGCTGATGATAATGTCTCCCTCTGACCATCCTTTCTGCAGATTCACAAGGAGAACATGGAGAAGGCTCTGAGCCCTGAGATGCTGTCTACTGACCTGGCTCTCTACTTGGTTCGTAAAGGAGTAAGTATCAGAGCTGTGGCTTCTTTGGATGCAGAATACTGCTCAGTGAGGGCCTGAGATGAGGCCTTCTGTTCTGTCCCCAGGTGATGATCAGTCTAGGTCACCAAACCTGGATTCACATGACATTACCCTAAGTGAAAACAAGCCAACCAAAACAGACAGCACATCCATTTTTCCCTTTGAAAAACACCCCAGTTGCCTGGTCACTCACTGCGGCCTCTGCTTCTCACTGCAGATGCCATTCAGACAAGCCCACACTGCCTCTGGGAAGGCCGTCCACCTTGCTGAGTCTAAAGGTACCACCATCAATAATCTCAGCCTGGATGACCTGAAGAACATCAGGTTTGTATCTCTGTTACTTTGCCCACAGGCAGGTATCAGCCTCCCTTTGCATGGGCCTCCTTATGGTGCCCTTCCCCAAAATGCATGGGCCAGACAACACCCCAAAATCCTCCTGGCCTGAATGCCACTACTGATGGGTCTGGAAACACTGGAGGGGCACAACATCACCACCATTCAGCTCCAGGAGGGCAGGGGCAGGAGTATTGGGAGGAACTGAAGAAATTCATGGCCTGACCTGGAGGCACCAGTCCTCCAGAAGAATATTGGCTCCCAACCTCCTTACTCTGCCCTTCCAGTGACCATGTAAAGCCCACCAGCAGCACCAAACTAACACACCACTGACACCTCTTTTCTTTCCTCCCCAGCCCTCTCTTTGGCAGTGATGTCTCCCAGGTCTTTAATTTCTTCAACAGCGTGGAGCAGTACACAGCTATGGGTGGCACTGCCAAGAACAGTGTGTGTGCCCAGATTGAGCATCTGAGGGAGCTGCTGAGGAGGCAGTAAGGAACAAGTTTAGAGTGTGGAAAGACATCCCTTAGATGCAGCATTGTGCCTATCACACTAATCTGGAGTTAATAAACACTGGGGTGTATGTAGTTCATTGAAACTCCTGTCTTGTGTCTTTACTTCTTGTGCTTACTTTGCTTACTTTGGTGCAGTAAGATGTCACTATTGTTTCCCTTACCTGCAGAACATGGCAGTAGCTGGGAGGAGGTTGGTGAGGACTGGTCTCACTACCCAGTTTGGGTCACTGTAAATGCAGCTCTTCAGACTGATGCTCCTGCCTGGCATCTCTGCAAGCAGGATGCTGGCTAGGTGATCATGCTCTGCCTCTTTCAAAGAGGGAGTTCATGTTCAGTCTAGGAGCTCTCATTGCCAAGTTTACCCATTCCATTGCCCATGAATATCACTGATGTGATGTTTGATATATAAGGTGTCCAGGGAATGAGTGCTGTGCTCCTGCAGGATATCCAGCAGTTCATCAGCAATGCAGTTATAATCCCAAGTCAGGGTGACCAGGCTGTGGCAGTTACAGTCTGGAGGAACAAGGTGCTGCTGTAGATAGGAAGGTGGAGACTGAAGGAATTCTCAGTCTTGATTTCAGATATAAAGCTTTCGTTTGTCGAGCAGCTCAGTGAATCCAGAAGTTTACAGCCTTATTCCAAGATTATTGTGGTCCTTTTAAGCACACAGACCTATAAGCCACAGCAACACATCTATTGATAAGGGATATCAACTGGGATATTGATAAGGGATATCAACCTACCTGTGCTACAGTGTGTGAAAACACAGGGGTACAAATAACAATGTGGAGCTTTTTTTTAAACCATAGCTCTTAGGAACTTAGAGCAAGTATGTTTGTAAGTCCTGTGTCAAAAAGCCTTTCACTGACCTGCTGTAAGCTGAGCTGTTGCTTCTGTAACTCAACCAGATGCAGCAAGACTGACAGCTGCTTCTTGCACATCAAAGTACACATTCCGGAAACAAATGCAGCCTGCAAATAAGAATACAACAAAATTAAAATCCGTCTGATGGCATTTCCTTCCCTCTTTGCCCCTGTGGAACTTCCCTCCATCCTGCTGTATTCCTAGAGAAGTTCTGAAGGACACAAAGTGAATAGGAAACGTTACCATGCCTGTCCATTAGAAAAAAACTGCTCTGGACTCAAATGAACGGGCATGGTAATCCACCCAGCACCCTTCTTTGCCACTTCCAGGAACTTCTTCCCTTCCTGCTTCATCAAGTGACTCTGAAAACAAATAAAGGAAGTAAATAAAATAAAACCACCCCCCCGGGACAGAGCACAAAGCCACCAACTGTTTTAACGCCAAACTACCGCTGGTTTTGCTTGGAAGAGCTCGCAGCCCCATCCGACCGCCCCCGAACCACCCCAGAAGCGGGACGGGGCGGGACCTGGGCCCGCCCACAACCAAGATGGTGGCGGGCTCGGGGTTTGGTCCGGAGGTGGTCGGTCCGGCGGGGTTCTGCCGCCCGCTGCTGCTGCTGCTGCTGCTGCTGCTGCTGGGGAGGGCAGCGGCCCGGGGGGGCGGAATGCTCTATCCCCGGGAGACCCCATCCCGGGAGCTGAAGGAGCTCGGCGGTCTCTGGAGCTTTCGCGCCGACTTCTCCCCGGGCAGGGACGCCGGCTTCGTGCAGCGCTGGTACCGGCGGCCGCTCCGGCAGGTACCGGGGGGACGGGAGCGGGGGCGGGTAGGGGCTGCCCCTTCCCTGCGGCACTGGGGTGCTCTCCCCCCGAGAAGGGTCCCCCCCAGAGCTTTCCCCCACCTTTCCCCTCCGGGCTGGCTGCTCCTGCCCCTCAGCCCGGACACCGTGCTCGGGTTCTGTAACCCGGATCCTCCCGGTTCTGCTCAGCACCCAGGAAGCGCTTGGGTGAGCTACAGACACCCTGTGCTGTCCTGGAAGTCCCTGTGCCGCAAAGGCAACGCTGGCCTTGCACAGCATTTACCGTTCAGCAGCAGCGTAGAATAAAATCCGTGCCTGGGAAGGGCGCTCCTGAATTATTTATCCAAAGTAACCAAGGGCAGATGAACAAGTTTTAGTGTAACTGCAATACATTACAAAACTAACACCAGAAAGAAGTCATGTATTCTAGGGGTAAAATGTGTGTGTCCATCATTTCTATTTTAGCCCTTTTGACAATTATTTACAGAATTGCAGAAGGAGAGGAGAGCTGAAAGACACCCTGCAGCTAAAAGTTTTGCAAAGAGACAGCCAGAGAAGGGCCCAGGGCTGAGCTCCCACCAAAGCAGGGCTTAGATAGGTATGCTCAATCTGCTACAGACATCAGAGAATCTCCCTGAAGGAGACACACGTGGCTATCCCAGTTAAAGGTTATTCTGTATCAGATACTAGGAAAACCTGATTAATTTTCCTGCTGGGCTTTTCTGATGTCTAATAAAGATGATGCAGTGCAAAGTCTCTCTGCAGTACTGGTGCAGCTCAGTGCTGAGTCAGCCGCACACGATGCTTGCCCCTGGGCAACCAGACCTTCCTTGTTCTGCTCTCTGTGGAAAGGCTTCTGTAGGAAAGGGGAAGTGTTCCAGCAGTGCTCATTTATGGCAACATCATGAGTGCAGCAGGTGCTAAATAACCAAGCAGCTCTATTTTGCAATAGCATCCCATTCCCTCAGTGTTCAAAGTATTACAGCACAGTCAGCCTGTAATCCTTTTATAAAAATAAGCAAGTGGCTCCACTGAAATCCTAAGGAGGCTACACTGCTTTCAGGGAGTGAGAAAGGCCAAACTCATCCCAAACAATCTCCACAACCTTGAAGGATCTGGTTCAAAATATCCCCAGCTCTTGCTGCCCTTCTGCTACAGTTCTGCTGCTGCCTGACAAGCAGTACACCTTACCAGTGGACTGTCACAACACCAGCATTGTGCACCAAACAGCTAGAGCTGGACAGAGGAACTACAGTTTGTGGCAAGTCCCAAGCTGAAACAACAACCTGGGTGTTCATTTTTTCCCCCTCATTGCTCTGATTTCAAAGTACCACAGCCAATAAAAGTATTTCCCTATGGTAAATCAGAAGGGGGAAAAGATGAGCTGCAGCTTCTTCCTGTAGGAACAGTCTCCTGGGCCTAGTATCAAGTAGGACTTGGGTAGGACCTGTGACAGACCACGCCAGATTCTATACAGATGTTCTCAAGTATTTGTACTTGGTAAGGGGGTTGTGTAAAGGTACACCTTCAGTATTACAGCCTGGATAGCCAGGACAGTAAAATTTCTTCTTTAAAATTACCTGTTCCCTCCTTTCCTCTGCAATCCCTGCCAGACTGGGCCCGTGATTGACATGCCAGTGCCTGCCAGCTTCAATGATATCACTCAAGACCCCAACTTGGAGAACTACATTGGCTGGGTTTGGTATGAGAAGGAGGTGCTGCTTCCTCTCCGCTGGCTCCAGGACAACTTCAGCACCAGAGTGGTGCTGCGCTTTGGCAGTGCCCATTACTACTCCATTGTGGTATGTTGCACAGGAATTATGTTCCCAGAATTATGAGAATTAAGCAGACTTGCTCAGCAAAAACATTTCTGCCTGGGTTTTACACCAGTTCGCTATTTTCTTAACTCTTGGCTGTTTTTCTCCAGCCAAGAACTTGGCCATGTTTCCCAGGTTTCACTTCTCTGATCCTCTAATGTCCCAGGACAAGTAACTAAAACATTTCCTTGCTACAGGAGCTGCCCAAAACTGGTTCTCAGAGTGACACTTGATTGTACATGACCCAGCCCCCCTGAAAGGAAGGGTTGCTAGATTGATCCTTCCAAGAGTAAGAGCCCAGAAGAAGGTTCAGTGTTAACCTGGAATTTTGACTGGGCTCTTTCCCTGCTCCCTGCTGCTTGCCACAAAACTGCTGCTTCTTAGACTTACAGATGTCTTCTCCTGCAGTGGGTCAATGGAGTGCAAGTCGTGGAGCACGAAGGGGGTCACCTTCCATTTGAAGCAGATATCAGCAGCATTGTCCAGGGCAGCCCAGGGGTCCCTTGCCGCATCACTGTCGCGCTCAACAACACTCTGACACCCCACACTCTGCCTCCAGGGTCAATTCAGTACATGGATGACAAAACAAGGTGAGCTGCTAAAGCACTGCACTGCTGAGCTGATCCCAGGGATGAGAAGATGGGAATTTATTAAGTTGCAGGTTCATAAGACCCTCTGAGCAATGTAGAAAAACATGGGTTGGATTTATGCTGGAGTTCATCAATTGGGCAGACAGGAGTTTAAGCTTCAGCGTTACGAGATACCTGCACTGAGTTATCACATCTGTTACATACACAGGGAACTCAGATTAAGTGATTTGCCAAACTGAAACAATGACAGATTTGACAAGCTTGAATTTAGCTAGCCTGATAGCTGCAAGTCCCAGCTGTCCTGCAGGACCAAACCCATTGTCAGATGTTTGTCAGCTTGTAGTCCTCTTCAGTGCAGCAGCAGTAGCACTTCAGGGGGACAGATCCATCCTGCTGTAAAGACTATTTTACTACCCAGCATCTATTTTTACATGACTATTTTACATTGCTAGCATCCATATGCTGCCTTCAGTTCTTCTGCAATGAAACATAATGTAGCCATTTCTCCTGTCTTGCTCACTTAGGTATCCCAAGAACTATTTTGTACAGAACATCAGGTTTGATTTCTTTAATTATGCTGGAATCCATCGCCCGGTTGTGCTTTACACCACTCCTTCTGTCTACATAGATGATATTACTGTGACAACTGCTTCATCAGAGAGTGTTGGTAGGTCCAGAACAATTACAGCAGCTACCTCAGGCTCCAAATGGAAATGACAAGGGCAGCAGAGAAAATCCCCTGCAAAAGTCTGATTGAATTTGGTTTGTAGTGGCTTTTTCTTGAACCTGAGCTGGTCTATTGCACAGCTCAGCAGCTGCAAGAATATAGTAAAGAGTTCAGAAGCAGTAAGAAAAAAAAAGAAGTGCTTCCAAGAGACTTGTTAAAGTGCAAAGATGATCAGGTGTTTCTCAAAGTTGAATTTCTCAGTAGAGGCAGTATTCCTGCCACTTAAAGCAGGATTCTCTCTTAGGTAACAGAGTTGTGTGATACACAAATCTTGTTGGAAACTTCTGGACCTCAAGACAGACAGGTCATGCTGCTTACATTCAGCCCATGCCAGTCTGTTGTTCTACATCTCCCACATTTTTTAACATTGCTGGACATGAAAACCTCTCAACATATGATGCATGCAGTTTTCCTTTCAAGGCAGTTTCTAATTGTCCTTCATTTTCTTTCAACTAGCAATGGTGCAGTATCAGGTATCAGTTGTTGGCAGCACACTCTATTCCTTGTCCCTGAGTTTACGTGACCAAGAAGGTAAAGTGGTTGCTACAGGTGATGGTGCAGCTGGAGAGCTCAAAGTCCTGAACCCAAACCTTTGGTGGCCTTATCTGATGCATGAGAACCCTGGATACCGCTACTCCTTGGAGGTAACAGTGATGTTTCTTCCTTTCTGTCTCTGTGCCCTCTGACTCATAGGGTTACGGAGCTGCCATGTGGCCCATCTTCCATACTCATCTTCTCCCACAGATCTTGTTCATATGACCAGAGTGGCATTGCTAATTATGCAGTAATCAAATCAAGTTTTGCCAGCTTCCTGGATGCTGAACCGAAATGTCTGTCACAACAGGGGCATGCCTGGAGTTTATGCATGCTCTCTGAGGTGCTTGCAAAAGGACTGTTATTCTGTTATCATGAGATATCACAATAAGATGAGGGTAGAGTCTCCGAGGAGCAGGCTGCTGACCTCTCAAAAAGCTTTGCCATACAATGAGCTTTCTTTCCACTCTGTAAGACAAGAGTTCAGCTTCAATAGCACAAGTCTGGAAGACTCTTGTGTGAGTTAAGGATGAATAGCGATGTTTAGATGCAGAAATTAAGGCAGATGAGCAGCTGTGTTTCCAGAGGCTCAGGTTTGTGTCTCTTGTGAACAGATGAAATTTTAGTCTTTGCCTGGTTTAGTGGTATAGAGCAGAAGAGGTGCCCTGCAGCCTTGTTTGAGAGGATGAAGTGGCCCAGATGTGTACAGGGAAAAGAAACTGAAGCTTTAGGGTAAACAAGCCCCAAGTCGGTCATCCAAGGCTCATTCTTCATCCTTCAGCTTCCCCATTTCCCATTTCAGGTGAAAATGGAGGCGCAGGTGAACGGAGCATTGCTGGAGGACCTGTACACGCTCCCGGTTGGCATCCGCACTGTCCACGTCACCAGCACACAGTTCCTGATCAATGGCAGACCCTTCTACTTCCATGGTGTCAACAAGCACGAAGACGCAGACGTAAGAGCGTGGTGCCCATGGCGGGAGCACCTCATGGTGCCTCATCACCTCATGGTGCCTCATCACCTCAGCACTGCCCGCTCCTTCCTCCGCTCTCCACACAGAACAGCCCTTCCTTTACACGCCTTGGGGTGAACTTTTTGCCAGCATTAAGGGGACACCATGCCCTGCCCTAGTCATTACATCCCTCGTAGGGCACATGGGGTCGCTGGCAGAGGAGTTAACCATCTCCCGGTCACGGCTTCCAGTCAGAAATAGCTCCCTGTTTCCTCACGCTGGGAAACGCCGGGGACAAAGTCTCTGGCGGGAAGAGAAGGGCTGAGCGGCGGCGGAGCCGCAGGGTGCGAGGCACAGCGCGGCCACAGGGCGGCGCTGGGTGGCCAAGAGGTGATGCAGTCAGCTGGAAATGGTGACCGGGGATAGAAACACTCTGGGACTGAGCAGGGAAAGTGGGGGTGCTGGCTAACAAGAGGAGAAGCAGTGACCCAGCAGTGTGACAGGACATGATGTCTCTTTTTTTCCCCCAGATCCGTGGCAAAGGCCTCGACTGGCCTCTGGTCATGAAAGACTTCAACCTGCTCCGCTGGCTGGGGGCAAACTCCTTCCGCACCAGCCACTACCCCTACGCTGAGGAGATCATGGACCTGTGTGATGCCTACGGCATTGTGGTGATCGACGAGTGCCCAGGCGTGGGGATTAAAATGGTGTAAGCAATTGCTCAAAGGACCCTTCCCCTTCTATGTTCGTCCCTGCCACCGTGTCCCCCTCCCGTCCTGCGGCACCCGATGTCCTGACAGTGGAAGTACTTTGCTCTATTTAGAAATTGTCCCATTGCGCCACGTGTGCCGAGTGGAGTTGGGCAATCAGAGGGAGTTTTGACACGTGGCCATTGTGTCATTTGGTCTGGCTTGGTTAACAAGCCCAAACCATGGCCCTGAACTGTGCAGCAGGCTTTGGGGAAATAGGGCAGAAGCCATATTCGGTGTCAAGGCTCAGCTGTGCTTATACACCCCAGAGACTTGAGTTTTCACAGGGAAAAAGAGAGGGGATTGATTTCATTCCCTCACCTCACTGGGTCTCACTTCCTTTTGCCTTTAAGCGAGAGCTTTGGGAACAAGTCCTTGCAGCATCATCTTGATGTGATGGAAGAGCTGATCCGCAGGGATAAGAACAGACCATCAGTTGTGATGTGGTCAGTAGCCAACGAGCCGGCATCGGAGCTGCCCCCAGCAGCTCACTACTTTAAGTAAGTGCTTGGACACAGAGCTGAGGCTTGAATCTTGGCAGATGATGCATCTTCTTCCTTTGGGAGGGCATAAAGAAGTTATAAGAGAGGGCAACTATCTTTTTGGGGGAACCCTAAAACAGTGCCCACAGATGCAAACTGAAAGCAGAACTGCTGCATGTGTTGAACTGATGTTCAAAACCCACAACAGTCTCAAAATGTTGTTTCTGAACCAGAGTATTTCTTGTTATCAATTTAGATGAGGGCTAAATTATTTGAGAATTACAACAAAGCTGCAAACTATTTTGCTGTTAATTCTGAAGACAGGGTTCTTCACTTAGTGCTGGCTATTTGTTCTGCAGGGGACAGCGCCACTACACAGCCACTGCTTTGAGACTCTGCAGTTTTATTTATAAAGAGATTTAAGCTTTGGGTGGCTAAGAGTCATATCTTTTGTAATGGGGTCTCAGTCTGTAGATGCACTGAATGATTTATCATCCTCCTGCAGTATCAAGGTAGCAGCAGAGCTTAACCCTCCCACTTTGTCTCATCTCCCTCATTCAGGGTTTCCTCTAAAGCAGCCAACATGTGACTGCTCTGCCTGCTGTAGTGTAGGGCCTTAGGCCTCATGTTTTATCAGGGTCACATCCCAAGAGTTGTTTAGAAACTTCCCTCTACCCTTCTCACATTTTTACCAAACTCACTGTCCCTTCACCAACTTGCAAGCTGCTGGCACCAGCAGACAAATTAATGTGCTTGCATCTGGTATGATTCCACTCTTTTCAGGTGTGCTGGCCATACTGTGTGACAGATAAAGGTCTCTCTGTCATACCTGTACTCTTGCAGAACTGTCTAAAAAGCAGGCACTTTTTAGCAGATGATCACTAACTGTCCTGCAGGATTAATTAAAAATACTCTGTCTGCTAAATCAAATGTCTAAGGGGGGGTGAAAGGACAGAGAGCTTGGGGGAATGGGACTGTGCTTTTCCATGCTGTTGTTGAACTCGTTTTACTGTTTGCAAACAGGACATTGATAGCTCACACTAAAGCTCTTGATCCCTCCAGACCAGTAACCTTTGTGACAGATGCTAATTACGCCCTTGATCATGGTGTAAGTCTACTTTACTTTCTAGATTTTTTTCATTCCTACATTAAATTTATTCCTCTCGTCAATTTGACAGTCCTTTCCCCCTCACCTTCCCAAGTTTACTGGAGATACTTCACAAGGAAGAAGAAAACTTACATTTTTGTTTCTAGTATAAAGCACTTTATCCTGTAGCTCTAGTCCAGCTGAAAAAACCCACATCTGTAAGAGAGAACACATTCTTTGTCTTGGATTCTGTTTACATTGTCATGCTTGCTATTCCACTGATTGTGTTTACTAATGCTCAGAATTTTCACTTGCAATTAAAACCAAAGCTTAAACCTCTTTAAAATGCTAACAGTCCTTTAAAAGTCTAAAGGGCTGGGAGCTTTGCTTTAATTCCTGCTTTAAACAGCTCTAGAAGTTCTTTGGCAGATGTCTGATAATGCTGATTAATCTAAAAGCTCTTCCAGTTTCATAATTAAAGTTCTAGAGCTTTATGAACAGCCAAAAGACACTTTTCTTGGATGTTTGTGCCTTAGGCTGGCAATAGCATGAAACAAGGATACATAAATTTGTTTCTGGCTGGTTCCTACATTATTTTAAATTTTTCAAGATGCCTTTGTAATCTTGGTCACTACTGTACAATTAAAACTTTTTAACAGTTTGTGGGTACATGATACTACCCCATGTCCCTGTTACAAATTACACTTAGTGCTTCTTTCAAGCTGTCCTACAATTAGAAGGAACAGCCTTCTTTATCTCCCAGAGGTTTGTTCCTCCCTGTCCCAGGAAAATAAAACTGGTGGCCTTACTTTTGAAGAAGCCCAGCAGGGATCAGCTCTTGGGTATCCCTGTTTCATCAGGCATGCACAGACTGACATCCTATCCCCAGGAGAATGTTCTGACCAGCTTGAGACAACACAGAAAAATAAAGCCAAAGAACAGATCTCATACACTGATGTGATATTAGAACTTTTTTTTTTCTTTTATTACAAAACATGTTAAGAGAACATTGAACAAGTTACATACAACATCACTTTATCTTTAGTGGGCTTCATGCCCTTTTATCATACTGTCCATGTGGTAGAAATGGCATATAACTTGCAGAATGCTTAGTCTTAGTATTGCACCATTGATGCACAAATTTAGTTGCTAGTCAAAATATTTGACCACTAACTTGATAATCACATTCCAATACTCAAAAAGTACATCTAAATGTACCAGCAAGCCAGACATCTTGGAAATTCAAAAAACAGCTAACAAACCTGAGGATGAAATGGGCTGATCTTGGCTAACTCTTTCCTGTGACTTCCTAAGTCTGTAAGAAAAATGCCAAATTAATATGCTATTAGCTTGTTAAATTTATCCTTTTTTTTTTTTTTTCTGGGAAAGATGTCATATTGGGAGTGAGAAGGGTAAGAGACTTTATTCTATGTGTAATGTAAGGAACCAAAAGGAAGATTCAGCTTTGTAAATGAAGTTGTCTACTTTGAGCTCTGTGACAAAATGCTTTCACCTTGTTTTCTGTAGGCTCCTTATGTGGATGTAATCTGTGTAAATAGCTACTTCTCCTGGTATCATGACTCAGGCCACCTGGAAGTTATTCCACTACAACTCACAACACAGTTTGAGAGCTGGTACAAAACCTACCAAAAACCCATTATTCAGAGTGAATATGGAGCAGACTCAGTTCCTGGACTTCACAGTGTAAGTATTATAGACACTGTGGGTGGAAAAAAGTCACTGCTCTTCTTACAGGGTCAGCAAAACTTAATTACAAGAGATTGGTACCACTGAGCCTGACTACTTCATTTTGAGATGCATTGACTTGTCAGTGTCTGAAAGACTCCAGAATTGAAATCCTGCTCCACTCAAATCAATCAGCATTGCCACTGCCTAACAGAGGTTAGATTCTACCTAAAGAGAAGTGTTTCTCTTTCAGTAAAAGCACTGAGCAGTCTGAAATCTGTACTTTGGCATTTGTAGAATCCAATCTTAATTGGAAGATACGACACTGGAGAGCAGACATTAATTTCCTAGTGCTGTCCTGCACAGGAGGAGTTGGCACTTCTCTACCCATCATGATTAAGCACCTTTACCAGCCAAAACCACAGACTACCCTGCTCCCCCTGTATCTGGCACGGTGTTTGTATTTTATGTGCATTTCCTCTTACAATTTCAATAGTTGCTACTCACTGTTAAACAACCATTGTTACGACAGTGGCAATGAAAAGACCAAGCAATTGCAAAGCTTGTTTTCAGGAAGCAGGTCCCCAACAAATAGGAAATTAACACATGGAGCCTTTGCTGAGATTAACTGTCACCTTCATCCAAGGTCACCTTTTTCTCCTGGCTGTAGGATCCACCTCTGATGTTCAGTGAGGAGTATCAGAAAGCTCTGCTGAGAGAGTACCATTCCGTTTTTGACAAAAAGAGGAAAGAGTATGTGGTTGGGGAGCTCATATGGAATTTTGCTGATTTTATGACTAATCAAGGTAAGCTTATATTTATATTCTAAACAACTCTCCATCCTCTTTGCAAGTTTTACATGGTTTATGATACACAAAGATCACTGTGCTGTAGGGTAGCACAAAAGGGCCTTCTGCTTACCAAGAGCACAGCTGGTTTCTGTGACAAAGTCCAGCCAAAAGGGAAGGTCCTGCCTGTACTTAATGCATCCTCTCTCTCTTCAGCTTGAGCTCCTAGATGTCCCATCTGCAAAGATGCTCCCAGATCATGAGACAATGCACTAGGGCAGAACGCAAGGGAAATTTGTGAGCAGACCCCAATGACCATTTCTTGGCCATCCTCAATTTAGAGCTTCAACCAGCTACTTCATTTACAACTACCCTTAGTCACAGAGCACTTTAAATAACATATTATTAACTTGGTAGAGGTTTAGCAATAGAGAACCAGATGACACACAGGTAGACAGCTGGCCACCATGACACTCTGCCCACTATCAATAAATGATAAGTGCATTTGTAAAGGTTGGGGCATTACTTCATCTCCAGGGCAAACAGCCACACAGAAATTAAACTATTACGACTCCAAAGGTGACCTAGTATGGAACCAGTTATGCATATGCCACTTACAGTGAGTTAGGGTGTTCATGAACACAGTCAGTGTTCATTTCAGGCAGAGGAACAGCATTAAGAAGAATCTGTGGAGCACCAATACCAGTTTTAGAAAGCTAAGTCATTGCAGAGAAGCAATCAGATAAGCAATAATAGGTTCAAACAGAAGGATGTAGAAAATGTGGGCAAGTTCACATACACTTCCAGTCTCATTACATATTGTGATCACCTTTGCTGGTTTCCTATGAAAACTAAAATAGTCAAAAAAGGATCTAGACATGACTGAATGACAGTACAGTCAAACAATAATCAACACAGTCACCATCAAATGTCAAGGTGGAACTAAAGGCAGAAGGAACGTCTGCTATAAATATAATACTGATCAAGTTAATGAGCATACCTGAATTAACTGTCATCACCTTACCAGTTTTAAGTACAATGAATTGCAGCTATATTACTCATTTACATTGATTAATCTTGCCAAGATGACACAAATTACATCTGCCAAGTTCCCCATTGTACCTGACTATGTGTAGAAGTGCATAGGTCTCTTTCACCTAACCTGATTTAGTACATGCAATGTAACAGTTCACAGTAGGGGATATTAAGAGTATTTTATATATACTTGCTTTATTTTATAAATTTTCTATAGGGACCACACGTGTTTTGGGAAACAAGAAAGGAATATTTACCCGCCAGCGACAGCCCAAATCAGCTGCATTTGTTCTTAGAGAAAGATACTGGAAGATTGCAAATGAATCAAGCTGTCTTACTCCTATAATAAAATCACATAACCTCTTTCTAAAATGAAATAAAAAGGTACAGTGGTTGAGTACTATGCTGAACTTTTTCATTAATTTCTGTTTAAATTATATTTATGCCTGACTCACCTCTTGCAAGTCTAATGCAATTTCTATTCCATCTGAAGTAGTTACTATGATACAAAGTAGATCAGAAACAACTGCTTCCTATGCTAAGCCATGTCTGTAGGCTTCTTATTTCCAGGTAGTAAAATTAATAGTTGGAGTTTCAAGGAGGTGAAGTTAGAGATCCTGACTGAGGTACCTGTTTATGGCAAAAAAAAAATAATTCATGACACAGATCCATGCTAAAGACTTAAAAAAATCCAAGTTACTCTAAATGAACATCACATGCCCCCAGTGCAAATGAGGTTTTCCAGTTATACTCCCCTACCAGTTAAATACCTCAGATCACTGTAAACTGCACAGGATTGCTGAAGAGCACAATTTCTAGAGCTTCTCTTGCTGGACAAAATGTATGTGGCTGGCTGAGAAATTCTGACAGTTCACAGCATTCAGGAAGTGTGTGAAACCACTTCTGGGAGGATACCCAACATACTCCAAGACAGTATGAATTCATACTACAGCAGCAAGGTGGAATATGTTGGAGAAGCAGGTACTATATCAACAGAACTTTGCTTAAAACTATTATTTTAATCACAGTACCAGAACTTCCATTATTAGAAGCAGGTTTACCTTCCACCACAGAAAGGCTTCCTTCACTATGCACTACAGTAATTATAATCTAGAGGGTGGATTTGATCCAAGCTTTTTTGATACTGGCCTGAAACATTCTGGGGAAGGGTGATGTGTAAATTAATGTGCACACACTGCTTCAGACAGAAAGGTAGTGTAGTAATGTGCCTTTCAGGCTGCACACATCTTAAAGAGGACTCCAAAGGCCAGGCTTAGGCTGTCATAGATTGTGCCAATACTCACAGAAAGAGCTCAGAACACTCAGTCTGCAAACTTCTTATTGCAACGTCCCAGGGCTGTCCTGAGAGCAGCCTCACCCCTTGCAGAGCCACAAAACTGGAAGGCTGCCTACTGACTATTGGAAGTTGGCACAGTTAGGTTGTTCCATTATTCTGATTTGTTGACACAACGTGGAACATTTGATGATATTTTCTGCAACTGGCTCTTCTGCTTGTACCTCGAAGTGACCAAAACATCTGCCAATATAAAGAAAATATTTGCTCTGATGTTATGATGTGTGGCCAAATTCTTGTTTGTTTTAGATAAAGAGAAACCACCACCACCTTCCACACTGCCACATGTAGAGTAAGGACATACATGTTTACTGTAGACTTTAAAGCAATTTTTTCTTGAGTTTTTAAGGGAAAAGAAGAAACACACCATCACCATTCCTTATGGTTCTATCACATTAGGTTTACAGATTTTCTGTATAACTAAAAAAACCAGAATATCAGTCCATCTGCAGTAAGAAGACACTTGCTCAAATGTACCATGGTATAAGAGACAGTACCATACTTTACACCACTACCAGCCTTTCAAAGTCATTTCAACTTCTTGATCTCTAAACTTAATTCTGTTTTTAAACCATTTTCTTCCCCATTTGAACAGACATGACACCAAGAGCTGCCACATCAAAATACAGATAAAGATTTGACATTGTTAACACAATACAAAGCAGGGCTCGGGTCCCTCTGGTAACACACAGGGCTTTGCAAAGGGAAAGTGATCACGTTCAGTCCAACAAAACTGAGGCAAAGTTTCACATCCACACATTGCAGGCTCTCAGTTCCTGCCTGTTCTTAACAGCTCAGTACAATTTCAAACCCAACCCACCTATCCAACCCTTCTCCAGCAGCTCCTTCCTTCTCTCCCCAAGATCCAGGAAAACATTCAGCAGATTCCAGATACTTTTGAGATCTTGTCGGAGTGGAGTTAAAGCAGAACAACAGAACCAAGACAGCAGGAAGCAATAAAAATAACACACTTAACAGGTTTGTTTTTTTTTTTTTGCATGTTGCTTAAAGAACTGCAAACAGTTAAAGCCTCAAGTCAATGCTGCTCCACTTTTACACACCCATATGCACAGCACATTCAGCAAGACACAGTGAAGCTGCAGAAATTCCATAAACTGGGATTTCTGGGGACCCAAGTGCTTTACCCTTCTACTGCTAAGACACAGCATCTTTGAACTAAACCATAACTTAGTACATTTCTAGAAACAGAATTACAGTACTGACTTAAAAAACATTTTCTAAGGCTCAGACTGAGTCCAAAAAGGCCTCTGGTTGGGTTCATTCAAGCTCTTGTTTGGACTGCATGAATGCAGCATAAGAATGATTGCAGCAAGACGTCCACAAGTAATTTCTACATTTATTTTTTTATACCAAAAAGTTATGTGCAACAAATAGAATTTGAACATATTTACATTGTTTTACCTGTTAGCAAAATTGTATCCTAAACCTCCAGAGAATCTCAACCTATTTTGATAAAAGGAACATCTGCCCAATTACTCCAGTTCAATGGATGTTTAATTTGGAGTTTAAAGCACTAGTAATAAATAGTTGATGGAACATACTATATGGAATAAACACCTAATATTTAGGCCATGCTTAATACAGTTTTAAGGTAACAAAATACTTCAACTTTTCTGGACCAGTGTTGTCTAGATCACATTTAAACAACACTGGCAGAACCAAAGCTATCAAATCTGACTGGAGCCCATATGAATTTGGAGCATCAAGTGCTGCCTGAAGCACCTCACCAATTCTTTTGAATGTTCAAGAGACTCTGTAGTGCACTGCAATATGCAGAAACCTCCTAATAAGAGAGGTTTCCTGTCACTTTAGGTATCAAAGGTGGTAGGGAATGTTTCATTGGCCTTCACAATGCAAACACTTCACAGTAAGCAACTTCTGAGAGCACTGATTTCCTAAACATGACTTGAATGCTTTGCTGGCCTTAAGAGTAGCAAGTGTCTTACAGTAAGAAGATTTCAGGAATGTTTAATTCCTAAGCAGGTTTTGGGACAAGGTTCTTTTGCCTTTCCAATCCACCTCTCCCTGCAAAACTTCTGAGAGCCAGGGAGGATGAGCAAGAGCCCAAATTCAGAATCACTATTTGTAGACTGTAGATTTCCCCACTACATCCCCCCCTCCTCCTCTGCTCTCACAAGTGTTGATACCACAACCAGAATCTGTGAAATGATGCTGGCCCCTCATCCCTTTGCCAGACCAGGTATTAGTTACTATCTTATTTTACCCACACTCTTGTATCCTCTAGATTTCTCAGAATTTGCCTTGGATTTGTAAGGCTCAAATTAAAATAAACCACAAGCATCTGCCATGACATTTGTTTGGGGTTAGAGGGGGCAGTTGCATGAAGCACTCATGTGATTTCCATCACATCACTAATTGTAACCTGAGCTGTTTTACTGGAAGAAATATGCTCTTTCTAGCAGTGGGAGCAGTAAGGAAAGAATCAAAGAACTGGAAGCAAAAAGGTCCAGATTTCTACTGATAAGATAATTCTGCCCTTTATTCAGGCCAACTGCATTTCTGAAGCACAAGACAGAAAGTAGAAGAGTTAGGGCCATCTCTAGCAAATCACTTCCAGTAAAAAGTAACTGCAAGAACAGCACACAAGACAAGAGTTCACAATTAAGGACCAGATTTGCAAGTCCCTGCACAAAGTGTAGCTCCTACTTCTTCCAGAGTCCAAACTCAATTTCCACTTGATCCCTACGTGCACACAAACAAGCACTGCAGACCTGACTGCTGAAAATCTGGCCCTAAACAGTTTTACTAAACAAACTGAATTAACAGACTATGCCCACACAGACAAGCACAAGACACAGTGAAGTTAGTCAACACCTATACTTTCAGCTGATGGGGCTTTTTTTTCTTTTTTTTTTTCTTTTTTTTTTTTCTGCGTGCATTACACCCAGAAATTGGACCAAGTAATCATGGATTATACTTGTCTCCATTTGCTGCTTGTTCTGAGATACTATCACTGCAACTAAAGGTTTCAGGCAGCATGTGTTCACCTCTTCCTTGGATGAGAAGATGCCTTAGTGTAGATCACAGGAATGCATCAAAATAAAACCTACACAACACAGTAAGCAGTGATACTGCCTCAAGGCTTGTTAGAGAACAAAGTAAAGCCTTGAGGGAGCACTTTAACATCATTCACTCTCCTCATACCAAAGTTCAAGGCATTTGAGAGACAGAACTAAACATCAAGACAAGCTTTAACTATACTCTGGTCAATACAAAACGCATTTAATGAATTGTTGTCTAAAACTGTTAGACAAGAGGGACAAGTAATTTAGTGTTACATGCAACAGATGATGCTCATACCACAGAACTCTATACATCAATGCAGTTCCCACCTACATCCTTGATACAAACCAGAAAATTACTTCAGTAGTAATTTAAATACTATTTTGTGAATTGAATCTAAAAAAAATAATCTATTTTCTCTACCAAACACTCCATGTTTCACAGTCAAGTTTATCCTCAGCAACTTAGTGTTTATAATCCACTTAGCCACGTAACATAAGAGTCTGACATTCATGTTTAAGAAAAAAAAAATCCTAAAATTAGTTAAACTAATTCTTTAAATAAATGGGTACGCAGTTGGAATTCTTCATATTTAGAAGCTGCCAAGGGCAAAAAACAGCACAGCACCAATTGCAGAAAGTAGCTGAACTGACACGTTGGTGTCACAGAGTCTGAAACACAAGTATTGTAACTTCACCAAATCACATTATCAACTTTCTATTGCACTGATTTAACTGAAACAATATTGCTACCACTTCTCAGTCTAAGAACTAAAATAGAACTCTTAATACTCTTCTATCCCCAGCAAGTTTGCTTGGAATTTTGTTTGTTTGTTTGTTCATTTTCAAAGCAAGGACACTTCTGCCTGCCAAGTTTAACACAAAATATTTGGTTTAGGATTTTAAGACAGAAGGCACTTTTAACACTCAGCCTTAGAACACTGAGTGCAGAAACACCATTTACAATTTTGTTCCTTTGTTTAAATCCGCAGTTTAATTTTTGTTTTTTCAAATTAGTTATTAGAAAGAGCAATGATAGCACTATATCACATTTCACTTCCAGGAGCACATTTACTTACTTATCCCACTAAACAGGTTGCCCTTCCAAGGGATCTTATGTGTGTCAGGCCCAAAGTTCATTTCCCAATATAGCACAAACCAAAGATCCTGACAAAGATCAATTAAGTAACTGCTTTTTCAGTGCACTGCTTGCTTATCCCACTCAGTCAGTGGTTTCTACTGCAAACTGCAGTTCAACTGCAGCATTCATATAACATCAGACATCAGTAACACTGGCTGAGCACAACTGAAAAATGAAACAGCTCTGTGTGGAAATTAAGTCCTTTCAAAGAGTGCTCTTGAATACATCAACCCCCAATCTGCATTCAATATCCCAGTGGCAGCTTTCTAGTGACCACATTAAGCTTTTTTCATTCTGTACAGAAATTAACGGAGTTGTGGTTGAATGAACATTACTTCAGGTTTCAGATTTAATTCCATTTTCGTTACTGGAGACAAAAAAGAAGAAAAAATGAAACAAAACCCAGCCATCATCCTTGTGAAAGCACTGGCAGTGAGTGCAGCATCACGGTGTTCTCTAGAGAGGTTGCTTCTTCCATCAGGTCAGTCAACTATGAGCTGAGAGCTCCTAGGCTAAACAAAACTGATTGTACAGTGAGTTCTCCAGGGATGAAATCAGTACTTCTAGTTTTATTTACAGGATAAGTCCTAGTCAAATCTAAGTCCATCAGCTAAAAATAAAAAGTAATACACATACTGTAAACATGGCAACATTAAATATGGTAATGCTAGTCTAGAATATTTAATGTCATGACCACATCTTGTTACACCTGAATTTATATACAGGGTATTTTATAGCAAGTGTTACCCATTTCACAAGTGGAGGGGGAAGAGAGTCTAGGCTTTGCTGTGGCTAAAACTCCTTCAAAGTAAAGTTAAAGCTTGTCTTTGATTGTATTAGACCTTTCTTTCATAACCACATTTTAAATTGAAGATTAGCACAAAAAAAAAAAATAATTATCTAGGGCCCCTTCAAATTTATAATTAAAAATTCAGTTATGATACTCAGGGAAAGTGTCTGATATGGAGAATAAAAAATTACTGCAAAATAAACTTAATGGAAGTTGGGTCTTCAGACTGTCAGTCAAAAGTTCAAACAGGTGCTACTCCTGTTTGGGTTGGAGTTGCCGTTTCCAGGCCTCGTTCAAATAAACAAGTCGTTTGTAGTTGATGATAAAGAGAATGAAGTTCAGCAAATATGTGATGACGCAGACAATGCAAAATTCCTTCAGCACGAAGTACAGAATGTATGCCAAGTACAATGACCCTACTACAGACACTATGGAGGATGTCATGAGGATTAGAGCTGCTACTGCACTTGCTGTCATACCTGCAACGAGAGAGAGAAAGTTACTCCTGCTGCTCCCCTTCCCCCCTTCCACACACAGCAAAAAAGCCTAAGCACTCTGATTCAAACTGAAGGCTACTCAGCAAGTTTGTATTACATAAAAGTCTGTTAAAAATACCATGAGTTCAAGATGGCTGACAAATCTCAATTTGGAGGGAAGCTTCTAGGTTCTGTAGGACAGTCCTTTGATAAGAAGTATGTGTAGTATTTACCATCTTCTGTATTCCTGAGTTATGGGAAAGTTACAGGTTTGTCAAGTTATATCTGGCAATATGAATGGGTTTAGAGCAGAAATAGGCATACATTACATTTCATGCACCACTTTTGCCTGCTGTCTCTATTGCTCCAGCAAAACTTGTAAATTCCATTTTTATTTCCTCTCATTTCTATAGTGCAAGCCAATGCTAAATATATTTAAATGAAAATATCAGTGCAGTAACTGTCTTGATGGTTATATTACTAATAGCATAGCAGGAGAAAATGCAATTGCTTGTCATCAGTTGGGTTTTTAAGCCCTTTGGACCAGATTAGACCGGGGCTGCAAAAAAAAAAAAAAAAAAAAAATCACATGCATTTATCTGCTGTCTTGCAGATTGTGCAATGTGTAACACACTCCTCTTTCATCACCACAGACCTGTTACATACTTGAGGCTCTAAAGTGAATTAGTACTTACCAAGTAGCATTTGTAGTATATAGAACACGAGTCCAAAAACACTGTTTGACTGATTTATTGCACTGTCCTTTCCAAAGATGGAACCCAACAGACCGAATCCTCGACCCCATCTGTAAAACAGTGACACTATTTAACTTGTATTTGGGCACCAATTGCTTTACAATCAGTATTTTCAATTAATCACTGTTGGGAAAAAAAGATACAAGATACATACATGCTGACATGACCACTGCAGTCCTAGGTGAAGTTTAGAGTTACCTTGGAAAGCCAAGCATCTTGCACCCAGGTGGTATCAGGTACAACTTTATTCCACCTGCTGCTGATGAAACTTATTTGACACACCAGGATTTACCAAGCTGACACAAGTGCAACTTCACCCAAGCCCATGTCTGCTTCCTAGACTCATGGCTCAAAGTTTTTATCAAACAAACACTTCCTTCCTCCAGTAAAAACTTCAGCAGTTTTCTCCAGCACAGAAAGGTGGATACAGGTTCACTTTAGGGCTGAGGGAAAATGGCACAACTCTCTAAGTAGTTGTTACCAGCTCTGCCAGCACTCACCTCCCTGGCACCAGAGCAACTTAGTAACTGCCTGTGAGTAATTATTATACTTGTGCTCTTCTCCCCAAGAAATTGTGCAGAGAATCACAGAAAATGCTGAGCTGGAAGGGACTCATCAGCATGATTGAGTCCAACTCCTGTTCCTCTGTGGAGCACCCCAAGAATGACACCTGAGAGCATCATCCTAACACTTCTTGAATTCAGCAATTCCTGGAAAGCCTATTTACTACATAAACAGCAGAAAAAAACAAACATACTTTCAACTGGTTTGTTCTGCAATCTTGCAAGTGACTGAAGTGAAACTTCAGTGCAAATATAAAGCTTCAAGGCAGCACAGGAAAGACCAACACTGGTGTAGAATATTGTTTGTGGGGAAAGCAGCATCCAGGATGGCATGGATCAGAAAAGCTGCAGCACTTCATTGCTAAGGAAGCCACACTTCCTAGGGAGGGTTTTAGAAAAAAGACCAAATAGCATGCAACAACATAAGCTGATACTGTAAAGAAATACTTCCAAAGAATCTCAGCTATGAAAAGACTTTCCTCCCACACTGTATGTTATCTGGATTTTAAGTGAGAAATGTTTATTTTTCAGTCTTACTTTGATAAAGTGCTCAGGGTAACAATTGCCTCATGTTATCCAGCTTTCAAATGCAGTATTAAAGAGCCAGACAAATAAATCTAAGGTATCATCATTTTGCATTCAATAGTCTGGTTTTATTTTTCTGTGCTACTACACTTAGAAATGCTGCAGCTTACTATCCAAAGGTGCAATTTATTGGTTTAGTGTCCAAGTAAAAAAAAATTTTAATGGTGATACTAAACCATACTTGGACAAATTTAAACTTTCCTTACCAAGAGCCTAAACAGAGTAACTCAAAGTGTGCTGATACCTGTGGTTCAGCATCAGCCTGACTCAAAGCAACAGCAGGAAATCTCACCCTCCCCCTGCCCTAGCTGTAAACTCTCACTTCTGGGATCCTGTTGTATTTGAGAGTGAACCCAAGCTTAAAAAGTTAAAACCTACCATTATTTTGCAAGGGAATAAAATGTTGCTACTGGAAAGATAAAGAGTTCAAACCTTTCCTGAAAGCCAGTGTGCCCTAGCTGCAAGGTCAGAGCACGCTGAAAGCTTTTGACATGAAACAGTTCATTAAGAATCTTGTTGGCCTTGTAGCAGTTTTAAGGACAAGTATTAAATTTCAGCCATGGAGTGCAGCACATCTTATTCCACACACTTCAAGATAGCTCAGGCGACTGCGGTCTCATTTTTTCCAGCCTCACAAGGTTTAAAGTGTGAAGAAGTTTTCTACATCAAAATGAAATTCAAAGCACTGGGACTTTGTATATTTCTATCTAAATTCTCTACTGAAGAAGCTCAATCATGTAGTTCTACCAAAGAGGTCTCCAAATTCACTAAAATGCACAAAGAACCAAGTATATTTCTGAGTGACTGGAGGAAGGAAGATGACTGAGTAGGGTAACTTCCTTCTCACACCAAAATCATGCAAATCCCACCCGAGTTGTGATAGGGCAAGAAGAAAGATTGTAGTCCTAGCATTAGAATAAACATCAGGAAATAAAACAACAGTAAAAAGGCCTATAAACTGCTCAGACTTCCATCACTGAACTTGCCTTTCTTAAAGAATGTAATTTACACAAACTACTGTTACAGAACAATTTCTTGGATACAGAATTCTAAGTTAAATCAACTGCACTAATTAAAGGATTGCTTGCACAGCAAGATAAAGGCATAATCCCAACACCAACAACTTTTTCCTGGTACTGACTTGTGGCTCCCCAGCCCTTAAGCAGCCAAGTGTTCTGTTGTGAAAACCATGCTGAAGTCACTCTGCATGATTCAGAGCAGCATGACAAACACAGGTGGCAAACCTACTTCTGCCACACCCAAGTTTCACTCCTATTAAAGGATAAAAAAGAGAAAATCTGAGCTAACTTCAAGATGATGTTAAAATAAATCCTTAGGACATCTTGCTGTGTGGTTTATGTAACATAAATCCCCTCTCTCTTCAAGGTGACAGCCTGTGTCATTTGCAGGTACAACTGTGAATATTCTTGAAAAAAATGCATTAAAGAAATCCAAGACAAATTGTTTGGAGCTGTTCATACAGTTTCCTAACATCTACAGTTGAATACTACTGTGACTTCAGGTCCTATATGCATTTCCTTTTCTCAAAAACAGGCCTTGAAAATTAATATCCACCCTCTGTAAACAGAGTCCCTTTTGGTTTGTGATACCTACCAGTGCTCAGAAGCGCTGCATTTTTAGCACTTTAAAACAGTATTTGCACACTCCTGGCACTTGTTAAAAGGAAGACAATAAGTCTGTGGAGGTCAGTTTGATCCACAAGTGACCTATCTCCATCCCATCTGATGCTGTTGAATCATTACCTCTTCTGCACCATTATGAACAACCTCTATGTTCCAGAGCAACATACTGTGGGAGTCAACTTTAAACATTTTATTGTAATTTAGCAGAGACAATATCACTGGCAGGAAGATAACCAAGAGAACCCAATGCAGTACAGGAGTATCTTGGAGATTTTAAAGCACAAGTAAACAGCCTCCGTGTTTAACAAGTTAAAAGCTGTAAGAGTTACCAATACTACCTCAAAAAGCAACAGAATTCCAAGTCTGCCAAACACAGCAAGTAAAACAAACAGACAAAATGTATATATTTATCCAGGAGTCTGATTATCATCTTATCTACTCTCTTTAAGAAAAACAAAAGTAGTTTCTCTTTCTAGCCAAGCATCCCAGTTCTGACAGCTACCTGTAGGAGATGATTTTAAAGGCTTTTACAAAGAAATAATTCCTCAAGATGCTCTCCTTAACCTCAATTATCATTAAGAATCAGCTTCCAAAAACTGAGCAGGGCTTTTGCCTGCATCACCAACCTCAGCAGCTTACCATGAAGCCTTCCAAAATGTACCTAGATGCTTTCTAAACACCAACTTTTGACTCCTACAACATTCCCCATGATGAATTCCAGAATCACATCACCACCTCTTCCCTCAGAACTCCTTAGTTCTCATGTCAGGAAAAGAAACAACTACCATATATTCATTTCAACATCAAAGTAACCACAGCAGATCAGGTCAAGTCCAGAGAGCTTGAGGACCACATCCTGAACCTGACATAGGTCCCAGTTCACATTCTGGTTTCCTAAATGCCTGTTTGAAAATGCCATCAAATCCTTCAGGAGATTATTAAAAGCCATGGATGACTCAAAATCTAAAAACATTCTGCATTTGTGCAGCAACAGGTTTGCCAACACATTTCTCCCTCAGCTTTTAGGTTTGCTGTAATGAAAAGGGCAAACAATTATAATAATAATAAAGATTTTATCTTCAGAGAACTGTAAGCAAAGAACTCAAGTTCTACTCTTGACAAGTGACAGACATCTCCTTACTTGCCACCTGACTTCTGCAAGAAGTCATGGTGCAGAATTAAAGTTCTCAGGAGGGGACTAAAGCTGGCCCATGCAGTTAAAAGCTCATAGGAAGCTCAAAGGATCTGGAAATCCTCAGCAATGTTAAGAAACTTTTGAGTGCAGCTTCTTTACAGCTTCACTGAAGAATTTTGGATTAAACCTCATTCATGGCTGTAAGGTCATGTAGACTACTCTAGCAGTTTTATTAAGTAAAGGCCTTCAATTAAAAGGCACAAGAAAGGAGATTAAAAAGTCTCATTTGTAGATTGCCAAGCATGCTCAAAATCTTTTATTCACTTGATTTTGTGTTTAAATCTATTAGCAGTATTTACCACAAACAAATGAGATTTTATTCTACATACCCTCCAGGGTCTGCCTCTAAAACAGTCCAGAAAAGCCTCAGTGTCTAGATCAACAAAACCTCATGCACAGTGGTTAATGATTTTATAGCAGTCTTTACAGAAGCACTGGGTATTCAAGCTACAAGCCAACAGGACTGTACTACTCCTACATAATCTCTTCCATTAAGCTATCACAAAGTCCAAATTTGAACTACAGGCACTTTGTGAAATTTACTTAGCATCGGGCAAAATAATCCTTACTACAAATTCCTGTCAAGATAGAAATTATCTTTTTTATGAAAAGCAAGAATTACATGTGTTCAGATCACTGTAAGGTTAAAACCAACCCAAACTAACCCACATCTAGCTCAGGTATTGCTGTATTTTATAAAAGATGTGCCCTGGTCACTGCATATTCTACCAGTCTGAAGTATGAAGTGATCATCTTTTCATTAAAAGGATGAGACAAAAATTACTTAAACTATCTTAAACTATCAGCTTCTGCTGATAATTTTTGTCTGGGAACAACTCGCTTCAGAACTAACAAAGCTGTAACTGTTCCTGAGACCCCTTCCTTCCCCAGGACATGGAATAATCAAATCCCTCCCAGCTCCCACCCCCATCATCAATCACATCCCTTATCATTCAGCTCTCAGCCCTATTTGCACACGTGCTGCCTGGCAGAGCAAGGGGGACAGAACCTCCCAGCTGAGCTAAAGGTTTTTCTTCCTCTTCTGCAGAGATATTACTTTGAGTCTGTTCCTAGAAAACTTTAGTAACTTGCAGCCTCTGTTAAATTTTGCCACTAAAAAGAAGTGAAAAAATTCGAAAATAAGTTAATAATACACAAGATACAAAGGAAAAAATCTCAGAATCCAGGCTAAAAAAGCAGGATAACACAACCTTTTGTTTTTGGCTCAGTCTCCTTAGCTGTGAAGTTTGTCTCACACTCCCCTAGCTCCAGCTACACCAATTCACCTTCATCTTGACCCTGCAGCACTCCAACCACATCAGCAAAGCCCTTGACACACCAGGTGGATTCTGTCTACACTGATTCTTCCCTCCCCAGTCACCAAACCAGATTTTCAGACTTTCAGATACCAAAACCAACGAGTCCTCACTACACAGTAACTCAAAAAGCAGCACTACACCTGCTGTTTAAGGATTTGCAGACCTCAAAAATGAACAACAACCAAATTCAAGTAACAGGATGGATTTTTATCTCTGTCTCAGCAGCCCACAATTCCATGTAAACTATTCCAGTAGCCTAAGACCCACAAATGTGGTTCCTGTTAAACAACCACCAGCTGCTCCACATACTGCTCTTCAGCAGCTTAATCAAGTCTCTTTCATTTTCTGTACAGAAAGGAAGATGCCTACCAAAACCAGTAAATTGGCTCAGGTTACAGAAATTACTGACTGCTGAAGACTTACAAAACCAGTAAAATTTTGACAAGAGGCACATGAGCATCATTTGCCTGTGCTGGCTCACAAGAAGGGAATATGCAAGCTTCCTCTGTGATGCTACCTGCACAAAGCCACCTTCACCCACTCTCAATCAGCAGCTCTCAGTCTCCAATATATCTGAACACTTGCAGGTACAGCAATAAAAAGATGCAGGGACATGAGAAACATCATTAATAGCAAGATAACTGCTATATAATGTTCTTAACCTCAAATCAAGCAAACTTGAAAGACATCAAGTTTACAGAGCTGCCCCACAATAGAACTGAGTGGGAACCTGCAATTTAACATCAGGGGAGGCAGGAGGGCAGAGTTTTCTTCCATGTCCCATTTCCTTAGATAATGGGGCTGTCCTTGTCAACTTGATCTCTGTTACAGTCTGCACTCTCTAAAGATGCAGCAGAACAATAGTTCTGGCAAGATGTGCCCCACTGAAACCCAGCACTGGCCCAAGTTTTAACTCCAATGTCTCGTAGCTTCACACACACCCACTCTGCAGAGGAACGAGTTCTACACCAGCATAACTCTACTCACACAACACAGCATTTAAGAACTCTGTCACAAGGCTGAGCAATTCAAACAACATTTACAGAGGGCAAAATTCACTGCTTAAAATAATTTACAAAGCTGAGCAGAACAATGCAATATTACAGTTGTCACACGTGGCAAATCCAGAAAAACAACTGCACGTCTGCACAGACCTGAACCACACCATAAACAAATTTTACAGATGTACATTTTCAAGAATTACCTGATTATTGCTTTGATGCATCCACTAGAAGACATAAGGCAGGCATGTTTTTCAGAATAGGCCCTTCAGAGTGGTTCAAAGACAATCCAAAACCTTGCACATTAGCATGAAGTTCAGAACAGGGAATCCTTAAATACTTCATCTATCAAGTTCTCCCCAGAAACCCCACCAATTTTTTAAAACCAAGTTGACTCTAGAACTTCTTCAGTAAGTCAGATAAAAATGTTAACCTAGATCAATATTGACTATTTCCAAACCTCTTCACTTGCACAGCTGGCCAAAAGCTACAAATATTGCCAAAAGACAGGAACATGTGCCCTTTGCCCACTCATGCCAACTCTCTTAAGCCTGTACTGAAGTTGTTACAGCACTAGCACATGCCAGGCTACCAAACTTCCTTCAGGAAGAGCCATCCAGTAATCTGCCCTGCAGGAACCTGAAATTAATCAAGACAGAAAGCAGAAATCTATGAGAAGATCCAAAAGTCTCCCAGGACATGCAAAAGAACAAAGCAAAAAGCTCAGGGTGTCTGCATTGCTACTTAAATGTCAGATTTTATTTCAAGCCATCCCACTGTCCCTATTACTTGAAATCTGTTAGTTTGATTCTATCAGAACAGCAAAACCAAAGATTTTCAGGAGCTGCTATTAGGCTGTTTCATTGCCACTGAAGGCACATCTCCAGCTTAATTTTTCTCAACATAAGAGAGCAATTCACTTAAAATATCCAGAGCAATTGCCAGGAATAAGTAAGGGAAGGTATTAGGAAAAAACCTAATGTTTTAATTTGGAAAGTTACAGCAGTTACTATACAGTCCTTTGTTGTTTTTCCTCTCCAAACTATTCCATGAACCTTCCCCATGATAAAAGGTTGAAATATGCTAACAATCAGTATTTTGAGTAAGGGATCCCAGGAAGAAGCTCTCCAACATACTCTTCTGGATGAGTCAGTCTCAGATGCAAGGTTTCCATGCCCCTCCCTCTGCTGATAATCTTTACAACATTTTTGTTCTCACTGTCGTGCCAATACCAGATTTGGCTTAAAAGCAAGACTTGGAAATACTAATAGCTTCTTAGTGGAAAAAAATCCTCCCCAAAGGCCAGAACTTAGTTCCAAAGTGACTCAGCTCAGGAAGGAATACACTAATTTATGCTAATTATTCTATACAGTTAAAATTAATCCCAGCACCATCATGTGCTTTTTAAAGTTCAGCCCACTGTTGGAGTCAACACTTGAAATGTGGAGATTGTTACATTCCAAGTCCCATTAGTAAATCTTAGCTTAAATTAAGTGTCACACAACAGAATGAACACTCTAGAAACCAAAAAAAAGCCATGAAGTACAAGTTGGTGTCCAGTTTTACTCTGTAGAGTTAACTCATATAAGGAGTAATCAAATAAGGTGTGATCACCAGTGTTAAAACTTAATTAGAAAAGGAACAGCTGAAAGTTAAATCTGCATTTCATGTGGAAATGTTGTAACACTGCATTTGAACCTCTTGCTCTCCCAGTGAAATCTAACTTGAGCCAAAAGTTCCTTTGAGAAATCAAGTTTCAGAGCCACTGGTGACATGTGGGAGTAAGAAGGAATATTCAGCTGGAGAGAGGGAGAGAGAGGAGCTGTAGCATGGAAAGGAAGAAATTTCTTTGAAGGTTATTCTTACTTCCAAGTTAAATAGCTTGCCTCCTGCCTTACTTTTAAAGCAATTCTCCTTTTTTGTCTGTGTCCTGTACAATACTGAAAGCAAAATCTTCTCCAAATATGGTTGGACTGAGCAGAACCTGCATGCTCCTTTCCCACAAACTCCCTTTACCACCTGCTTCAGTTATCATGAGCTCTCCTGACATCTCCAACACTGCAGCCTTTGGGCACAACTCTTCTAGCAACTGCTAAGGAGTTTTAGTTGATTTTATCCCTAACTGTTCAGACTATTACATAGAATTCCCACAGTCAACTATTTACAGGTCTTACCATGGCATAGTCAGCATTTCAGCTGCAACATTACTAATTAACACTGTAATTACTAAGTGTTATTCCATAATTACAAATACTTAAAGACATAATAGGGATTGTTTCACTTTTTCATAGCTTTTAGGAAATATTAAAACTATTATTTACTATGTATTTAGTAAGAATTAAAACTACTCCTTCAAGCTTGTCTCAATAGCAACATTTACCATAATTAAAAAAAAAGCTAATGAAGGACCAATGCTATTCAAGGAGAGAGCACTGTGGAGGCTGCTCAGGTGGTTAAATCCCTATGAATCTCTTTTTACATCTATAGCTGTGATAAAGTTTAGATTACTGACAATACTCACATGGTTTAATCTTGTTAATTAAACACATAATTTTGATAAGTTTTAAGTTATCTGGCAAGCTTAGTGAAGTCATCTTCCTGCTTAGATTGGGACTCCTCATTGAGGGACATTTCTCAACCAGACCTGAACAAGCACCTTTTCAAAATACAGATTATCTGATGACAGACAGAAAAGCAGAGTTAAAGCTCTCATTCAATCACCAGAGGCTCCTTTCAGACACCCCTAGGTACACATCTCTTTGTAACACAACACAGTCCCACTTCTGTGGTGACAGAAGAGGGTTTAAGACAAGTTCCCTGCACGTTTTGCCTAAACAGTTTTAACAGTTTCCACCTTGACAGAGTGTGGATATATTCTCTCCCCTTGCCTTATGATAATGCAGCAAGCAAGCTTTATAAAAACTGTAACAGCTTTCATGCAGGTTACACTGAGAATAAAATAAAATCTCAAGTACTCATTCAGCTAGAGCACTGACACAATGATAAGAATTTTTTTAATATGGAAATATTTGGCATAAACATTTGCTGATGAACCAAACCCCTCCCCTTCCCAGCTCCTTACTGGCAGTACCTTTGTTTGGGTCTTTCTATGCCTCCATATACACACACACGTTTGTTGTTAGTAACCTCATTATTAAGTTGAGGTACTTCCTGGAGCATGTTAATACTTACAGCACTTGTAACTAGACAGCAGGATAAGTCTTCATTATGGTAAATCAATCAAGTAGTTATGTAAAAACATGTCAGGCTAACAGCATAATAAAATTCATACACCTGCTCTAACAAAAATAAGAACCACTGGCCTTTACAAAAGAGAAAGGCTTATTACTGACAGGTAATCTCCCTCAAATTAAGAGCCTCCTCCGTATCATGAGGACAACCTCCTGTGCTATCAGGTAACATTATAACAAAAACCTATTCAGGTCCCTCAGTTAAAGCCACCCAAAGCCAATCACCCACAACTGCAGATGTTTATGTTGGCCTCAACCACCAGTCACACCTACAGCGTTTTACTGTAGCCTGCACTTGCCACTACACTGCCTGTCAATCTAGCTAATTGCCATTGATTACAACACAGCAATCGCAGGTGCCTCACCCTCTAGCCCGAACTGATCCTCCAAAATGCCGTTCCCCCTCCAACCCTCAAACCGGAGGGGAGACCCGACACCCCCCTCCTCGGCCTGCCCACCCTGGGGTCCCAAGCAGAGGCGCAGCTGCCCAGCCCCCTCAGAGCCTCACACAAACCTCCCCCGGGCCGAGCCCCGGCCCGCAGCCCCAGGCTCCGGCCGCCCTCCCTCTCCAGCCCTCCCGCCGCCGCCCCCCTCTCCGAACCGGGCCGGAACCCCCGCAACCCCTACCTGAGCTCCCACAGCACCAGAGGCAGCTCTCCGAGGCCCGGCCCCGCTGCTCCTCACACCCCCAACCCCCTTTTTTCCCCGCGGCGGCCCCGAGACGGGTCCCCTCCCCGCCTCACCTGGAGGCGATGGCGGCGGAGCAGCGGACCCGCTCGCTGAAGTCGCAGAGGGCCTGGTAGTGGAGGTCGCGGCCTTTCTCCCGCTCCAGGTGGAAGGCGTAGAGGGAGAGCAGGATGCCGGCCGCGCAGACGGCGGAGCGGGCCACCCGCTCCCAGCGCGGTACCGACACTCGCAGCAGGACGGGCGCCGCCATCTTACCCCCTGCCGCCGCCTCACACCGCGTCGCGCGCCCGGCGCCGGCCGCCCGCGCACGCGCGCCCTCACCCCATTGGCTGCAGGGGCGGGCGCGCCCCTCCCGCCCCGCCCCAACGACCGCGCCGCACGTGGCGCTCCGCGACGACGTCACTACGGGCCGGGCAGGAGAGGCGGGGGCGCGGAGCGGCCGGGTGGTTCTAGCGCCACCTGGCGGGCGGGATGGCTCCTCGCCTGCTTCCCGCGGGAAATAATAAAGAAATAAAAATAAATTAAAAAAAAAGGTTTTCTCTTTTTTTTTTTTTTTTTTTTTTTCCCTCAGATGTGGGACGCGGGGTGGTTGGATCAGGGCTTTTCCGAGGAGTGCTACGAAACCCGGCAGGACTGACGTGACCCTAAGGTAACACCGGCCTCTGAGATTGGTTCTTCAGTCAGTGCTCCAGGGATTTTTCCATCGTTTTGGACAGAATGAGCCACAGCAACCCAGCCTGCAGCCACACGAAGCTCGGCTGGTGCCTCCTGTGCCGAGTGGCCTCGCTGAGCACCTGTTATATTTCCAAAGTTTACCCTGAGCCTTTCCAGGAGAGGACAAATAATCAAAAAATCCCATTAAAAGTGCTTTAAAAGTGCTCCACCCAGTGCAGAGCAGATCCCCCGAGCCCTGCTTAGCCTTATCTTTGGAAGAATACACTTTACACTCGAGCAACAGGATTTCATCATCTGTTTCCCAGATCTAGGGTCACACCTCTAAATCCATCTGGCAGACCTGGAAGTGGCATCTCCAGCTGGGACGAGATGGATGCAACCAAAGAAAATCAGGGCTGGATCTTCTTTCTTTTGTACATCTCTGGTTTCTACCAACAGTAGCATGAATTCCTTCCTGGACATAGTTTTAAGAACCAGATGATTCTGGTCTGCCAACAGAAAGTCATCCAGTAGCTGAATATAAACCAATCTTTGCTTACTGTAAACACCTCCCAAAACCACCATTCTTGCTTTTTCTTGAGGATGGCCACCAGCTACTCGTCCACCTTTCCTTTCCCACTTTTTTTTTTTTTTTTTTTCCCAAGGAAGGCAGGAGGACAAACCACAATGGCAGCATTCATCCCGCTGGTGATGCCATTCCTGCCTTCATTGTTCTGCAAAACAAAGGGAATGCAGAGACAGACACAAGCTGCAAAGTGACTTCAGTAACCAGAAGGAAGCCCTCTGCCAGCAAAAGAAGGAAACTGAAAATTATTCATTAAGAAGAGCTGAGAAAATCGTTCATTAAGGAGCTGTGTGAACCTCAGCAAGCGTGGAGACCAAACTAAAGATCTCCCACTGCCTGTGCTGTGCCTTCTGCTGTCAGTGGGAACAAAGGGAGAGAGACAATGGGAAAAGGGAAGAGGGCACTGAGATTGAGGGGGCAACCAAAAAAATAACAGGGGTGCTGCAGGAAAATAAATCATCCTATCTTACATATTTATAGCTTGGCCTTATCCAAGATGAGTTACAGCTAAAGAAAAAAACCCAAACAATCTGTGTCTTATATTAGTTGAACAAGTAGGGATCAGATTTTCCCTCTATCTGGACATAGACAGTAAAGTCCAGAGCCTGTATTTTTATTATATTCCAAGTTACAGGATGTAACTTCTGCCTTTCTCCTTAATAAATCGTTAATTCTTTTCTAAAGCTCTCCTAAGGCTCAAAATTCACAGCAGACTGCAAATATAATTTGTGTTTGGTCTAAAGAACTCCCTCCATTTAACCAAGTCCGTGCTTTCTACTATGAAAACAGCTTTGGATATAGGATAATGACTGCAAAGTAGAAGGGTTGACTCTTATTTATTCCCTTCCATTTGCTATTTTTATTGCTTTCCTCTCCTAGGCTATACAATACCCCTCTTTTCAAGCCACCTTTCACCACCTGCCTCCAAACTACACAGATTTTTTTTATTTTAGGAGAAAGCAGCCACCTTCCAGCCCGACTGAAGTGCACGGAGCCTTCCCACCCATGGGGACATCCGAGACAGGGCCAGGCCTTGCTGGAGCCACACCCTACCGTGATCTCTGCTTAATTAACTAATTAATTGATTAATCACGTATTATAGAAAGTAAATAAATCAATACACTAAGAACACTTAGAACACAGTTGCCTCAATAGGCACCACACACACACACATTGAGTGCATGCCTGGCACTGAGGGGGCAGCACAGCCCCTCACTCGTTTTGGGGTGCCTGGCAGGTGCAACCCACCCCGCTGAGGGAGCCCCCGCAATGCTGCGTTATCCCGAAGGACTTTTCCCGGCTCCTTCCCTCAGAGACCCCCGGGACCCCCCGATCCCGCCCCGCAGCTCCCGCTCCGCTGCCTCAGGGAGCGGCGACACCGCCCCGGCCCCGCCCCTTCCCTCAGGCGGGCACGGAGAGGGCGTGGTCTATATATAGAGGGCGGAGCCTCAGCAAGCCCCGCCTTTGCGCGCGTGCGCCGTGGCGCGGTGACGTAGGGCGGGTGTCCGGTGACCTTCAGAGGCGGCGGCGGGCGCGGGGGTGCGTGGAGCTGTGCTCAGTTTCTTCCTTCTTCTCTCCGGACTTTTCTCCTCAACGCCGACATGCCCAGGGGTGGCCGCAGCCGCACGTCCCGCGTGGCGCCCCCCGCCAGGTAAGGGCTGCTGGGTTCCTTCCCTTCTTTCCCATCCCCCTCACCCCGTGTGGGCCGCAGCGCGGTGAAGGCCTTTCCGCCATTACCGGAGTTGGGTGACGCACCGGGGGGGGGTAATGGATATAGGAAGGGGGCCCGGCTGCCTGCCTTGCGGGGATGGATGGATGGGTAGATGGAAGTAGATCTCGGTGCTTGCTGGGCGGCGGGGCCTTGCCATCCATTGCCTGAGCCTTAAGGCCTTATTTAATCAGCCTTTTTTAAGGCTCTATCTCATTTCCGGCCAAATAACCCCGTTCTTTGAGGTGTGGGGGTGCGGCGTGCCTTTCGAACAGACAAAAAGAAGCCTTTAAACCCCGTTGTTCGTAAATCACTCACCAGAATATTGAGTTCTTGCCATCAGTGTGCAGGGGGTACCAAAGAGGAACTTCCCCAGAGCCGGGCGCCCTCTGCCTGTTGTGGATTTGGAGTGAAAACGTGAGGTTTCTCTGTATGTCCTTGCAGTCGGGCACCGCCAATGAGAGCTGCATCACCGGCACCGGCTGCTCGGGCCCCGGTCCCAGCAGCAGCACCGCCTTCTGCTGTGGCTGCTCCTGCCCCGAAGCAGCCTGGGCTGATGGCACAGATGGCTACAACTGCTGCTGGAGTTGCTGTCGGCTCTGCTGTTGGCCATACCATAGGTCATGCCCTTACAGGAGGATTTGGTGGAGGAAGCAGCTCTGAAGCTGCAAGGCCTGATATTACTTACCAGGTAAGACAAAGCATTCCTGGACATGGATTAACCAGGGGCACTGAACTTGCAACATCAATTACAAATAGGCTGAAGTAATTGCTGTAAACATAAAGACTCCACAAAACATGGCTGGGAAAACTGGCAGCTTCAGTGACTCAGTCTGCAAAGCAACTACCACAGTAACCACGAGTATCTTAAAAGTAGCTCAAAGGGCTGCATTGTGCTTGTGGTAGGGTATAAGTGGTATTTTATACTGTAGTTCCCCCCTCTGGTCAGACACAACTTCTGTGTTCCAGCTGTAATGACAGCAAGATCTATTGCAAGACCTTTTTGTGCTCCTCACACATTAAAGTAATGCAATCTAGAGTTACCCAAGTGTAACTTACAAAACTGTCCCTGCCACTGCTGGGAACTGTTTTGTACTTAAGCCCATTACTTGTGTTCCATTTAAAAAGCAACACAACATTTTGACTAAAAATGCAAAGAAGAAATACCCAGCAAGCAGTACTGGGCTGGTTTATCTTCATGGCCTGGAGCTGTTGCCAGGGTGCTCATGGAGGTTTCTGCCATTTCAGGAGCCCCAGGCAGCTCAGCCTGCCTCCTACCAGCAGCAGCAGTCACAGGTTGCTCCTTGCCAGTATGAAATGAAGCAATTCCTGGAGTGTGCCCAGAACCAGACTGACCTCAAGCTGTGTGAGGGCTTCAGTGAAGTGCTGAAGCAGTGCAGGTTTGCTAATGGTAAGCAGACAGTGTTACCAGACAACTACTACAGCAGCTAAGCAGTAAAGTTATGGTGGGAACACCCTGGTTTTATCCATCCATCCAGTAAAGAATGGGAATTGATGCAAAACACACGTGGTGCCGTCAGTTAAAGCAAACTGCTGTTAGGGTTCCTGTTTTGGTCCTCTGTGTGTAGCTGGGGAGGAGGTGGGAGGTGGAGAGAGGGTAAATTCCTGAAGATTTTGTGCTGGTGCATGGGCTGGTGGTGACAGTGTGGGAGAGGTGACAGCAGACATCAGCACAGCTGGCCTGGAGCAGGTGCCTGTTCCGCACAACTCACCCTGGCCTGGGAGTGAGGAAATGAAAATGCTGATGTTGGGCTGGGCTGCTGGAGTCTGCAAATAGTTGAGGGGAGAGGGAACACCCCAACATCCACCTGCTTTACAGCAAGGAAGACCACCTGCCACTTAGGGATTCAAAACTTAATTAACTGTGGTAACTTCTTCCCTTTCAGGTTTAGCCTAAGCCTTCAGATCAACGTTGTTGAAGGCCATCTTTACAAGAACTGACCTGTGAATGAAAAAAAGCTTCAGTAATAAAGTCTAAAGATGTCTGTTATCTTGTTAGTTCATATATTCACACTTAACTCTCCTTGTGGCTTGATTCCTGCCATAGCTGCTACAGATGTGATACTTAAAGCCGCCAATTAATACAGCACAAAATGGAAGAATGAACAACAAAGCAGAATGAGCTAATGTAGGTAAACTGGTTTGCTGATTGTTGCAGTGAATGTAAAAGATATGGTGCATAAATAAACTTCTCTCTAGAAGTACCTTGCTGCAGTGGCCTTGAGTCCAGTCTGAAGGGTGAGCAGGGGAGAACTGATTTTGGCAGCTCCTGTCTGCTTGCCAGGAGTGGTGCCTGGAGGGCTGGAGCTGCTGGAGTCAGAACTGCTGTAGCTCAGCTGTTAGCTGGGTGGGACAGACATCTGCTTGAGCATTTGAACCCCACAGGCAGCTTCTGATCAAAACACATAGGGACAAGGAAGTATGTCTGATCCATGTTGTTCTGTGTGCAGCGGGTCTTGGGTCCCCTAACAGCATCCTGTTGTACTTTTAAACTAAAACAGATTCTATATTCAGATTCAGGATATGCTGAGAAATAACCTCCCCTGTGCTCAGAGAGGATCACTGGTGGGCCATTAGCTGATGAAGCTTCTGCATCAACAAGCAGCTGGGCGCTTCCAAAATCATGTAGTCTTAGATGAAACTTAGTTCCCAGTAACACAAGATGAGGCTGTGGGTTTTCCTTCTCTCCCATCTTGTGAGGGAAGTCTTGAACTGACATGAGAAGGTGGTAACTGGGTGGGTGTGGCTTTTCTTACACCTGTCTCAGGTGAGCAACAGAGCTACTGCTGCCATGTGATGAAAAATAAATAACCTGATTAAAAAGTACCTACTGATGTAAAGGGCAAACCCAACTATTTTCCATCAGCAGGAGCAGCCAGGTTTAGCCCTGCTGAAATCCCCGGAGCCTGCAGAGTAAACGCTTCTACTTAAGGAGTGTTGTAAGCCCTGCACTGGGAAGCTGAGCTCCCACAGGGGCAGGGAATAATCCTGCACCAAAAATTGCAGTTCTGCTTTGCCTGAGCTGCTTTTATGCTGCTGGGTATTCTGCCAGTTCCTGAAAGCCTTCATCCCTGATCTGCAGTTCCTGGAAGTTAAAATATTAAAATGGGGAAGGGTTACCTCCAGCACAGGGCACAAGGACACAACCACCTTTCCTCATGGCATGGGAAACTTCGCTTCTGCTGATCAAGCTGACATCTCACTTCCCAGCTCCGGCACCCTCCTGCTGCGAATAAAAAAAGCCATTTCGGGCCAGAAACGCCTGTGCAGGCTCTGACCTGCCACAGACATCCCCTAAAATACCATTCCCCAGCAGGCAGGGAGATGCTTTTAGACATTCAGGGCCGGCAAGCACCGCAGCGGTGCGGGAGCAGCGCCGGGAGGAGGGTCCCGGGGGAGCCGAGCCCCCCCGCAGCAGCATCACCCTCCGGGGGAGGGGATGGGGGGCTGGCTCAGACAGGAACCACACTGGCGATCGATCTCCGGGCCCAACCCCGCGCAGGGAAGGGTTAAGCCGCGCGGTACCTCCGAGGAACTCCCCGAACCTCCGCGTACCCTGCGCGGCTCTTCCTCCGCCCGCTCCCTCACCCCCCCCCGCTCCTCAGCCACAGCCCGGGGGGGAAACCTCACCTCAGGCCGCGGCCCGACATGGCCGCTCGCCGCCCGCCGCTGCCAAGTCGCGTTGCGCTTTATTTTTGGCTCGGGGGCGGCCGGCAGCCCTGAGAGAGCCGCAGCTCCCCGGCGCACAGGCCCTCGGCCCTCCCCGGCCTCTGCCCTTCGCCCGCCATCGCCCGGGGCCCGGGGGGGGTGGCGGTGACAGACCCTGCAGCGAGGTGAGGCCGGCGGGAGCCCGGTGCGGGAAGGAACCGGCTTCAGGAGACGCTGGTTTGGGGGGGTGGGAGGTTTCGGAGACGGCGGGGGTTTGAGCTACCCTCAAAAAACTTGCTTTCGGTATTATTTTAAGCATTCCCTCCCTTATTTGCTGAATAAGTCTCCTTGTTCGTTTTTGCTCGGTGGGCTATGAGGGGCGGAGGGAAGGACCGGAACGAGAAGGGGGTTTGGGGCGGGGGGAGCTCCTGTGCTGGCCTCAAATATGATTTTAGCTTGGGCTTTCCGGATTTATCTCAAAAAAAGATTTGCACGTTATTGAATATTTACTCCGAGAACATTTAAACCCCTGGCTGACAGCAGCGGGCCAGTCTCCAGCGTTCTGTCCTTCAGCATTCCTCCATCCCTGCCTCGGGACTGAAACCTTCCCCCCAGCCCTGACCCCCTTTCTCTCCCACAGAGCTCCAGTAATCATCCCGGTGTATCCTGTTCCTGCTCTGTACCAACAGTTTCTGTACCCTCAGAATGTTTTAAACAAACTCCCAGGCTCTTTCCTCCCAGAAGGTACCACAGAGCCCAGCAGCACTCTGCAGATGCTCTCCTGCCCTTCCACACCAACCCCCAGGACTTTTGATTTTCAGCTTCAAAAAATTTAAATCTCTTGGTTCCCTCCCATCTTGGAGATAGTTTATTTTCCCTACCCCTTGATTCTGCCTCTTGTTTCAGCCCTGACTTGGTTTGGCACTGTTCACAGTATTTCCAGCAGTTGAAATTTTATAACTTAAACCAAACTCATGGCTGTTTAGAAATGCTCCTGCCCTCGCTGGATTATCTCTCCTGGCAGCAGACAGACACCTGGGCACCAGACCTACAGCATCGATCCTCATATCTAGGTCAGGACAGATACACATTGATAACAAGATTTAAACATAGCCAGAGTTGCAACCCTGCCTGGCAGTGTCCTGGTGGAGTTATTGCCACCTCAGAGACAAGGGCAAAGCAAACGCACAGTACTGGGGCTCTCTTGCCCGCCTACTTTCCCTCCCCCAGCACAAACTGCTCCCCCAAAATGATGATTTTGCTGCCCAAGCTTTTAAGAGCTGCTTTCTACACCAGCTTTTGGTGTCTGTATGTTTGTGGAGCAGCTGGACACGAACAATCAGGATTTCAGCAATGCCAAGAGCAGGAACAAGCAGAGGACACGCAGTTCCCAGGGCTTAAAGGGAAACTCTGGTGAAAAGGAGGGATCAGGACTACTTGGTGATTTTTTTCCTCCCTTTATCCCAGACCTCAAAATATAGTCATGCCACTCCTCCAACAACAGCAGCACATACCAAAAAAAAAAACCAATAACCAAACAAAAAAACCTCCAAACAAAACAAAAATGAAAACCAACCAACAAACCAACCAACTGAACAAAAAGGAAAAAAACCAAAACAGGACAAAAGCCTTTCAGGAGCTTTGGAGGCTGCTGGCAGCAGGAACTCACTCAGCTGCTGTCCTCAGTCCTTTTCCCTTCATCTTTAAACACTGTTTTTGCCTCCTTGTTCTTAGCCACATCATTCCAGTTTTAAGACAAACTCTTTTGTCTTAAAAATCAGAGGGGGAAAAAAATGCAGATTTTGGGGCTTCACAGTGGTCTTTGGGGTTTGGAGTGACATTCTGGGAGGCTGCTGCTAGGGACCTTTGAACCTGCTCTGCCAGCACTGCCTTGCCACACGCCTTTGCACCGTGCAAGCTTAAGGTGCCACTCAGCCACTGCCTCCCCACCAGCTCTCTCTGCACTGACCTCAGTGAGAGACTCAAATAAAACTAAGCTGTGAGCTGGATGCAGGTGCTCTGCAGGACAGGATGATTTTTTTTTTTTTTTTTTTTTTTGTGCTGGGGTGCTTTCCAAAGCCTTTTCTGTAGCCTGGCTATGAGGGATCCAGCAGGATTTCTCCTGTTGGCCCCAATTCGATCTCTACAGGGTCCTGAGGGCTTTACTTTGCATTTCCATACTACAATTTCCATCCTTTTGGTCTGTGATCACCTTCCTCTCTTCTCCAGCTTGATGCTTTTCCTGCTGAGGGGGGGATCAGGACAGGGTAGGTCCCTCCTCCTGCCCCAGGTAGAGCCTGCACCTCTTAATGCTCTTTTCTCCTTGCAGCACTTTTGCACCAGCAGACGAGCCCGGAGTGCCACCAGGCAGGAATCAGAGATGACCAAGGAAGAGGACCTACCAGACTGGAACTCATCCCAGGAATTTTATGAAAAATATGAGCCGAAGGAGATTTTGGGCAGGTAAAGCTTGTTTTTCTGTCAAACTCTGGTTTCACTTATTCCAATAACCAGAGGAACAGCATCCTCTGGGAATCTGATATGAACACAGGCCATAGCAGCACCATGTTAAAAATAGCACGAAGATGCTCTTTCCATCAGCTCAAAATCTGTTCCCCCAGGACAGGGCAACAGAGCAAAACCCACGGTTACATGAAAACAACCAGCCCAGGTGCCCACGGCACAGTCAGGCTGGATAGGGAGGTATGGAACCCCCCAATCTTGTCTGTGTTGTCCCTGGCAGGGGGGTGAGCAGCATCGTCCGTCGGTGCATCCACAAAACCACCCGTCAGGAGTATGCAGTGAAGATCATCGACATCACAGCGGGGAACATTTCCCCCAAGGAGGTGCAGGAGCTGCGGGAAGCCACCACCAAAGAGATTGACATTCTCCGGAAGGTCTCGGGCCACCCCAACGTCAGTAAGTCAGGCTCTGAGCATCAGGGCAAGGGGGTTTTCTGCCCCATTTATTTTTCAGGGTGTCCCCAGGACATGGGTTTTGGGGTGAAAGCCCGGGAGGGTCAGGACTGATGGTCCTAATGTGATGCAGGGTGCTTGCTCAGAGCATCGTCTGCTTTACCCTCCACACGCAGGCAGGTGGTTCCCAGACTGCCCAAGTCATCTCCCAACCAAAACACAGATGAAGATTAACTCCTCATTAATACAATTAGCAATGTGATCAGCAATTTTTAGTCCAGGAACATGCTACACACTGTGCTCACAGCCCCCTAATGTTTTATTGCAGTCCAGCTGAAGGACAGCTATGAATCCAGCACCTTCTTCTTCTTGGTGTTTGACCTGTAAGTACCAGCTTGCCCACCCCTACAGCACCAACTCCCTGAGCACATTCCTGCTTTGCAGACAGCCACCAGCCAACACTTATTTCAGCTTTTTATGGCCCAAACAGGGCAAAGCAGAGAGACAAGCAGCACTTGCTTAAGGTAGAAACAAACCTCAGTTCCTGTAAGCCAGCTCACTGCAGCCTTGTGCCAGCAGTGTTTGCCCTCTGTCAGCAGCTCAGTGCTGCTCAAGTTTCCCTGTAACCTTTGGTGGGAGCCTGATGCATCCCTGTGGGTTATTTATATGCCCAGTGGGACCAGGGCTTGTGTGACACCACAACACTGGAACAGTGTGATGGACAGCAGTAGAAGGGGATGGCACCAGGAGAGCCCCATCTCTATCCCATCCAAATGCCACCCTCTCCAGGGGCAGTCTTTTCTTTCTTTTGCCTCGTGTTTTGCAGCAATATAGACTTTCTTACCCCTTTTTATTAACAAGTTGGCTTGTCCTTTTGTGCAGAGGGTGACTTGGGGCTGTTAAAGGGCAACAACCCCCACACCATCCTCCCCAAGACCTTGTGGCTGGCTTGCTGTGGCATCTCAGCCACTGCCTGTCTGTTTTCCCTCCTGCACACAGGATGAAGAAAGGGGAGCTCTTTGACTACCTCACTGAGAAAGTCACCTTGAGTGAGAAGGAAACAAGGTAAGGCCAGAAGCAGATAGCTGAAAATCCTGGTGCAAAAGCAGAGCACGGGTTCAAAAGATGACCTTGCAATGGGCGTGGCACCCACGGGCAAAACAGCACCCTGGGCTGTTCCCCTGTGTCCCCTGTGCAGTCCCTGTCCCTGTCTCCGTCCCTGGGAGCGTGGTGCCTGTGGGTGCTCAGAGCTGCTCTCCCCACCCCCAGGAAGATCATGCGTGCACTGCTGGAAGTGATCCAGTATCTCCACTCCATCAACATTGTCCACCGTGACCTGAAGCCAGAGAACATCCTTCTGGATGATGACATGAACATTAAGCTGACAGATTTTGGCTTCTCCTGCCAGCTGCGTGAGAATGAGAAGCTCAAAGGTAGGAGGGCAGGGAGGCAGGGGCTATGCTGGGCTGGCCCATGGCCACCCTGTTGCTGCAGTGCCCATGGAGAGCAGGTAGAGCCTCTCCAGCCCCAGTCTCACTGCTGCAGGAGCAAATTGTTGCCTGTTGGCTTGGGGCTCCCCTTCAGCTCACACATGAGCCTTCCACATCCCATTCCTTGCCACAAAGAAGTTGCTGGGCATTAAGAGAACCATTTTCCTTTCTGCTTATTTTTTTTCCCTCCAGCTGATCCTCATTATCCCATCCATTTACTGCACAACATTAAGGCATCTTCCCAACTCCTGCCCTGCAAAGAGCCATGTATCCAACAAGCAGCCACACACACCAGCATCCCCATTGCTCTCTTTGCTCATGTTTTGGCTGTTACAATCCACCAAGAGAAGTCACCAGTGAGATGCACAAAAATTGCAATGTCTGCAAAGAACCCACCTGGATCCCACCAAAATCCCAATCCCTCTTCATCAGCTGCTCAGGGGTGGGAGGGAGAATGGCACAAACCCTCCCAGGTGGCTCAGGGAGATGCTCTGCCTTGTCTTTGCAGAGATCTGTGGCACACCTGGCTACCTGGCCCCCGAGATCCTGCAGTGCTCCATGGATGACGAGCACCAAGGCTACGGGAAGGAGGTTGATATGTGAGTGAGATATTTGCCTCCCTGCCTTGCCCCTTGGCCTGCTCCCAAAATGTGTATTTTGAGGTACAGGCAAGAGTTGTGCAGATGGAAGCCAGTTTGAGTTTGGAGGGAATTAAATGATGCACTAAAAAGACCCCCTCAGGGCTGTCTCAGCGAGCAAGGGCTCTGGCACAGAGCTGGAGAAGCAGCATCTTGGGGAGGAGTCCATCTCCCTGCTTTGCCCTAAAAGTAACACTTTCTGCTCATAAAAGTCAATGCAGGGGCTGGGCTCCAAGACACAGGGCTTTTTAAGCACACCCCATAGCAGGATGTGAGCCCGAGGCAGCCCCTCAGAGAGCAGGCAGCTCAGGTAAGCCCATCAGAACTCAGCTTGAGTCCTGTGGAGACTTTTACACCAATTGTGGTGGCTTCAGGCTCAGGTCTGCAGCGATCAGAACTGTAATGAACCACTAAAGACACACATGGGCATTTCAGCCTCTTTCCATTTTAAATACTCCATTAAGCCCACACTAGGACTCTTTCCACAACACAGCACACACCAAGAGAGCCCCAGAGCATCCAGCCTTGCTGGCACCACCATGTTCCACCCTCCCCTAAAAAGCAAATACAAAAATCCAAGAGCAGCAAACACTGCCAACTCACATCTTACTCCTGCAGCATCCAGAGAAGCAGCTCCACATCAGTTCAACTCAAAAACCCCAAGAGTGGGGAAGCCCCTGCTCTTTATTACCCATCAGGGCTAACGAGCCCCAACAGGGAGCTCAGCTTCCCTCACCAGACACCAGGCAGGGCTGTGTCCTGATTTTCCAGGATGGCAAAGCCCCACCCTGCCCCAGCTGGGGGGATGCACCAAACCATCTTTTGGGCGCAGATCTGCTCGGGTGTCCCCAGGGTGTCACCCAGGTCTTGTTGGGTTGCCCACAGGTGGAGCACTGGGGTGATCATGTACACCTTGCTGGCTGGCTCCCCTCCCTTCTGGCACCGCAAGCAGATGCTGATGCTGCGGATGATCATGAATGGGGATTACCAGTTCAGCTCCCCGGAGTGGGACGACCGCTCGGACACCGTCAAGGACCTGGTAGGCACTCAGAGCTGGGAAATCCTATGTGGGAAGGGTTTTACAAACACCTGGGACCCCTCCCAGTTGACCCAGTGCCCTCCTGCAGATCTCCAGGTTCCTGGTGGTCGACCCACGGCAGCGGTACACGGCTGATGAGGCGCTGGCCCACCCCTTCTTCCAGCAGTATGATGCGGAGGAGGTCCGGCACTTCAGCCCCATCCAGAAATTCAAGGTGAGGTTGGGTGTGTGGGGTGTCTCAGCACCCAAATCCTGAGCCTGGGAGCTGCAGGAGCCGAGCAGTGGGATGGGTTTCCCCAGATAAGCTGGGAGAAACTGGGAGGTCAGGGAGGCTGAAGGACCTGGCCTTTGGCAGGATGTGGTGGCCTGGGTGGAGACACTTCTCCAAGCACTGTTATCACTTTCTGCTACTTCCTAAGGGCTTTTTCATGGAAGAGGATAAAATAAGAAAAAGGGAAAAGCCTGCCTCCCCCACAAAAATAGAAGAAAGATTATTTCTAAGGGGAAATGGATGAGCCTGACTTCACTTGGGTGCATGAAGTGATGCAGAAGTTGATAAAAACAGATTAATCTTTTCCTTTTTTGGGGTCCAAAGGCACACAAAGTGACATTAGGTGACACACTTAGGACTAACCCCCAGTTTTGATGTTCAGGACACACTTGAAAAAAACCTGTACCGCTCCCACAGGACTTAAATACCTGTGCCAGGAGCCGGGCTCCCTCCTGGGTAGCAGCCACATGGATAGCAGTTGGTGCTGATCCAGTCCTGGCCATGAATTCCATCCTGTCCCTTCCCCATGCTGCAGGTGATCTGCTTGACCGTCCTGGCGTCCGTCCGAATTTACTACCACTACCGGATGACCAAATCTGTCACCAGGGACCTGGTGGTCAGGGACCCCTACGCCCTGAAGCCCATCCGCAAGCTGATCGACGCCTGTGCCTTCAGGACCTACAGGCACTGGGTGAAGAAGGGGGAGGCACAGAACAGAGCTGCCCTCTTCGAGAACACCTGCAAGGCCGTCCTGCTGACCCTGGCAGCAGAGGAAGGGCTGTTTTGATCTCCCTGCTGTGTATGCCCATGGGTTTGCTCAGTTAAGGCGAGTAAAATCTTTGAAAACCAACTGGTGGTTTCTTCCCCTTTTTTTCTTAATGATACTGCTGGCAAATGCAAAGCCAGCAGACACCTGGGATTTGCCCACCTTGATGCGTTCCTGAGCGACCCTGCCCTGGCAGGGGGATTGGACTAGATGATCTTTCCCTTTCAACCCCTAACTTTCTATGATTTGCCCCCAGAGCATGTCCTACTGTAAGGGATGGGTTTGAAGAAGCTGCCTCCAACAGAGCTGTAAGCAGCCACAGCTCCTGATGGAGAAGGTTCAGCCCGGCACCTAAGTGGGACCCTTTTGGGGCAGCCACAGGTGAAGGAGGGATGTGCAGGGCCTAGAGGGGTGTCCTTGTCCCCATGTGTGCTCAAGACTCTTGGTCCCATCAGATTTGGTGGCAGAGCTGGTTTATAACCCTTATGCTGGCTCCAGCACCTGGGAGAGGTGGGTCATTGGTCACTGTCACCAATGAGCTTAGAAACCAGCACACACATGGCTTTGTTTAAGGGTCAATAGAAGTCCTTGTTCCACTTCTGGGAAGGCTTGGAGGCTGGTAGGAAGCTGGGATTTCCCAAGGAGATGATGACCAATGATGATTCATCCTTCTAGGGACATGTCCCCTGGGCTTACCCCTGGCAGCCACCCCTCATGGAAGTGGTCACATGGAGGCTGCAGGTGTTTGCTCCATTTGGGCTGGAGGTCAGAGCTGCTCTGTCCCCATCCCACACACAAGCATTCCTCTCTTTATTTAAAACCAGACTCTGAAAGGAGAGCTGTAAGATCTGCTGCACCAAGAGGACATTAAAGACAAATCCAGTCATTGTGCATTCCCAGAAATCCCAGTGCAGAAAGGAGTTTTAGCTGAAATATTTATTTTTATAAATTTTAAAAACTGCCTAGGTTTAACAAAAGTGGCTGCTGGGGGTTACTGTTCATCTCCACAGGAGAAAATGCCTTCAGGTCTTCTCAAGTGACCTTCAGAGGTCAGGTTTGATCCAGCTTTTCTCAGCCCTGATGGGCAGGGTGTCAGCAGCACAGCGGAAGCTGAGGTTGTCGGAGGCTGAGTCTGGTGTGTTCCCCATTCTCATGGGGAAAAAGACACCCAAAGTTAGGGATCTTCCCTGGTTATATTTACATCCTTTAAGGTGGCCCTCTATAACAGACTAGAAATGTCCTCCACTAGCCTTGAGTAATTTAAATTGTTTAATTCTAACTACTTAATGGAAAACACTCATGATTTGAGAAGTAATTAGGAACATATTCATAACAGGAAAATTTTTAGGAATATTTGCAATATGTTCTCCCAACTGCTTCTTGGAAAAACTGAGCAGGAACAGACAAAGGTCTTAAAATACAATCTACTTCTTCTATAACCAAGGCAGAAGAAATCACTGTGAAACAGCACCTGGGCATTGCCCAGACCTACCTGGTTGTCACACGAGCTTTGTGATTTGCAGCTCCATCTGCAGTGTCAATCCAGGAGGCACCTCTCAGGACGTGCATTTTCTGGGCACGCTGCCTTGATGAGAGCCCTGGGGCCAGATATTCTGATGCAGTCCATTCCCAGGTGTTTCCCAGCAGGTCATAGATCCCTGAGACACAGATGGTTTTGTGTCAGGATTATGAGAGCACTATGTTGCAAACTGGCCCCTCTTAACAACTCAACCTTCAACAAATCTCTCATTTAAAGGTGTCTCATTGTTTCTCACCAGCAGGAGAGCATGGTATCTGATGCCCTCAAAAAACCACACCTGGGATCAGGCAAATCATGTGAAAGAGCAAAATAAATGAATTCTACTTAAAAGCAGGGTCTGGTTTGGTGCATTGAAGTGCACCAAGTCAGCCAACTTCAGTAGCAACCAGCAGCGCTTTTGCTGGGCTCGGTTATTCTATCAAGATGCTGACAAGATCCTACATCATGCTTGAAACCTCTGCTACTACTCAAGTTCATAATTAGTGTCAATTTAGGAAGCAGATGCCACCCCCAAAACCAGGGCAGGGATGTCTGCTCCATACCATAGTTGTTCTGAGGTGGGAATGCTGCCACGGGTGAGACGCCGTGATAACCGTCCTCAGCTGTGTCCTCCCTTGGGAAATCACCCTGAGGGAAGAGAGATCACTCCAAGCAAAGACCCAACCAGGAGGTGACACAAAGTCCTGCTCTTCACAGGACCATTACACTTAAATAATAGAAATAACTCTGTTGTAAATTAACTCCATACAGCGAGAGGACATCAACCACCTCAAGTTCTCCCAAGACAAACCCCCTTTCAAACAGATTTACATATGATTTTTTAGTGATATGTGTATTTTTGGAAGCACTGAACTCAGCCAGGCTGAGTCTGCTCCCTCTAAGGGTATTTTGGATAACCCACCAGGAGCTGGATTTCTGTACCCTGCAGGTAGCCCTGCATTGCTGCACAGGACCATGCTCAGGTGGCCACATATGATGCTCTGTAGTCGAGTTCACCACCAACCCAGAAGAGCCCAGTGAGAAGGGACAATGTTCAGGATCTTACCTGCCACAGGTTTGTACGGTTCAGCTGAAACTTGTTTCCCCAGGGATACACCCTTTCTGCCAAGGAGGAAGACACACCCATTACCCCTGTGTCACTCCCCTCTCCATTTGCCTGTTTTCAACCAGGCTTTCATGCCTGTCCCTTTCCTCTGAGGTCAGGCCACCCAGATGCTATATACCTGGGCCTTTGTCAGTCTAACCCCTGCAGACACTGGCAAAGAGGTGAGGGGAGATGGGAATCAGCAACAGCTTCCCATTTCCAAACCACTGCTTTAAGCCACTAGCAATATGCACAAGGTGGGTCATTCCTAACCCCAAACCCAAGAAAAGGTATTTTTAGCTGAAACAAATGCTTTGTTTAGGAAGATACATAGATAAGCCACTTCTATCATTATTACTACTACTACTACTACTATTATTTCAACTCCCAGGCCAAAAGAGGTGTCTCAGCTCCCCCCATTAACACCTCTGAAAACATCCCTGGATGGAAGTTTAGATCTGTCAGACCCAGCATTACTCAATGCCTCAGCTTGGAGAAGGGTCAGAGCTTGCAGTACTTACGTTCCAGCCCTCCCCTGGCAGCAAATTCCCACTCCTCTTCTGTCAGGAGCCTCTTCCCTTTCCACTTGCAGAACGCCTGCGCATCGTTCCAGCTCACGTGCAGCACTGGGTAATCCAGCCTGTCCTTAATGCTGGAGCCAGGGCCTGAGGGCTGGGAAGAATGGCACCAAACAGATTTTATTTGATTTTACAAACTTCTCAACTCAAAAGGAAATAAAGGACAGAACAGACCAAGGCAGGGAATGAGCAGCAACCAAAGATGCTATTTACTTCCCCATTTCTGGTTGATAAAGTCCAGCACACACTAAGATGTGCATGCTCCCAGCACACAGAGGAATCACCTCAGTGGGTTTTACTCACCTGCCTCCAAAAAGCCTTCTCAATGGGCAACCACCACGGGGCAGACTGGGGAAAAAAATGACACCAAATTAAAGCTGAACTGGTGGCACACACACACCCCATGCCACCATCCTACAGCAGTGTGTGTAAAGAGCACCTGTTAGCCTGGAAATTGTTAAGTGCTGCAGTTTGAGCTGGGTTATCACAAGTATTTTGATAGTGCTTTCCAATGGAGCAGAGGCACTCATTTTTTAAAGTGAAAACAGATCAAGAGGCCCGTGCTGGGAAGTTTTTCTATTTTAAGGCTTGATGAATAAAGTACTTTGAGACATGCATTGTTCTCTCCCAGGCTGGTGGAGAATCCAGTCTGAGTGTTTGGAGAGAATGTGAACAGGGGAGCACCATAACTCAACCCAGGCTCAACCCTGCTGATAGTTTCAAAAGCAAAACTACCCATGAAAAAACACTAAGAACAGGCAGACTCTGCCCAAAGAGGTAACAGCTACTCAGCAGAAAAGTAATACCAGCAAGGCTCTCCCCTCCTTAGTTATTTTAATTAGAACAGAGACACCAGACAGGGATGTGATCAGAAATACCACCTCCAGCATCATCACTGAAACTCATCCTCATGGGATTTAGAGTTACCTCCAGTTTTTGGGTGACTTTTTTTTTCAGCTCTTCAGATACAAAATCCTCAAAGACAAAGCTCCAGCCAAACACTTCCGCTTCTGTTTTGTATTTCTTGTCTCTCACAAACTCCCTGCCATGAATACAACATGCTCAGGCTTCAGGGTAAGAGTTCTTCAAGAGTCACATCACCAGACACAGCAATCTGCACATGTTGAGAGCAAAGCAAAACGCACACAATGCACAGACATCCCACCTGCAGAGAGCCCCAGATCCTTCCTGGTTTGACAGGGATTTAACGGATTTAAAAAGTCCAAATTGCATCTCTTCAAAGATCTCACAGTCAGGTACAGTTACAGGTAAACTCATCCTGCACCCTGGGTTTCCATAAAATATAACTCCACACAAAACACCCAGCACCACCTGCCCCCTCCTGGCAGAGACAAAACCTTGGATCTTACCTGAAATCCCTGTTTGTGACAGGATATTTGTCAACAGAGAATGGCTTCACTGTCACCTCCCGGACAGGTACCTCTTCGTTCCTCTTCTCCAGGGAGCTGGATCCCATCTGAAACGTGCCCCCAGGCAGCCACACCATGCCTTCATCCTGCCCAGATCCTATAAGTGAAGAAATTCAGTATCAGAAGCTTAATTTTTTAAACACAACCACCCAGGACAGCTTGGTTATTGGTTATAAAGTCACTTTATGTAGTGGATGTTGGGTGCAATTTCAGTGCCAGTGATTAGCATTCCTACAGTCCTACATTTTTTGGCTAGAAAGCTGAAAAGATGTTCAAGTCACATTTTCAGCGTCTCTCTGGGGTCAGGAATACCCCCAGTCGGGTGAGATCAGCCAGGCGGCTCCGTTAAATTACGGGATTGATGCTGTGAGAAGAAAGGGATGAAAAAAACTTAGATTTTAGGGCTTCAAGAAGCCAAGGGGCAGAGGACGCGCCCCCAGCCCACCCCAGCCCCCTGCCCTGCGCTCACCCAGCGCCAGCAGCGCCAGCAGCGCCAGCACCCGGGGGGCCATGGGGGGGGAACCAGGGTCACACCGGGGATTGATCCGGAACAGCTGCGGATTCCGGGAAGTGTTTCCGGGCCCTCCCCGAGCCGGCACCGCCCCCACGGGGTGGGATCCGCCCGGCCCCGCCGCTCGCTGGGTGACACGGCTGATTTGTCAAGGGACACTTGGTGACACGGCCCCAGCAACAAAACCACCGCCACCATCAAGGAATTGAAGCGTTTCACACGCCCAAGCAGGGCCTCGGTGGGTTGGCTGTGTTTTGGTGGTTGGTTTGGGTTTTCCTAAAGGTTGCTGTTAGAGTAATTTGAGTGATTAGGGAAGGGGGATTGCTCAGCCTGGGGAAGGCTCTGAGATCCCAGAGTAATTCCAGTACCTGGAGAGGCTCCAGGAAAGGTGGGAGGGACTTTTGTCAAGGGCCTGGGGAGATGGGACAAGGGATGATGGCTTTAAAGTGGCAGAGGGGACATTTAGGATAGAGATCGGGAATGATTCCTTCACTTGGAGGGTGGCAGGACCCTGGCCCAGGTTGCCCAGAGAAGCTGTGGCTGCCCCCTCCCTGGAGGTGTTTAAGGCCAGGTTGGATGGGGCTTGGAACAACCTGGTCCAGTGGGAAGTGTCCCTGCCCCTGGCAGAGGTAGTAGGGAATGGTCTTTAGGCCCCTTCCAACTCAATCCAGTCTGAAATTCCAACTCTATTTAAACATAAAGCACAACTAGGATTAAAGAAGATAATTTAAACAGAGGGGTCTGTTCCCCTCCCACAAACCCAACCACCTTGTCAGCTTGACCCAAAGCTGTGGTCCTGCCTAGGTCTGCTATATTGCTATGTACCCATAAATACCTTAATGCAGCAGAAACAAGCACTAAAAATCCCCCACTGCTTTATGACAATATCCAGTTAACTTTTAAACACACACCTCAAGCCATTGTGAAGCACCCAAACTCTCTCATTTACCTGTGGAGCAAGAACAAAACACTAAAGTGATTGGCTTAATCCTGCTTTATGATGGACTGAATTTTCAGCCTGCACCCACAGCCCCCCAGCAGCAGCCTCCAGCTCTATTTTGGCAGGAACAGGCTCCTGGGGGAAGTATCAGAATCCATAATGGAACCCAGCACAGAACTGGGAGCCAGGAACTGCACATCAAGGCCTGCAACATCCCCACTGCTTCCAGACCTTGGCCCAAAGCTGTGAAGTTTTAAACAACCAACACACAAAGCACAGAACATAAGTTTATTGGGTAAAAAGGAAAGCAACTTCAAGTGTACACTTCAGTGAAATTTAAAATAAATAGCTGATTTTTTTTTTTTTTTTTAGAGCCAAATATTTCAATAGTTGCTAATATTTTGAGTGGCCACGTTTAGCAAAGAGGGGCTGCTTGACCCAGCAGAGAAACTTCCATTGCTGGGAAAATCCCCTGAGGGCTAAGAGAAGTGCACCTGTGGATGGATTTCTTCAACATTCATTCCATGGGGCACTACCAGAGCCAACTCAGCCTTTTAGAGAGGACATTCCAGCTCGCATAATTTCATCCACCAAGAGAATGTTGCTGGCAATCACCGTGCTAGAAATATTAAATAAATAGTTAGAATATCAGTTTTGACATAGTTAAGGGACACTCAGCTTCATTTCTGCCTATGAGACAGCTTCCTCTACCTGGGATCCCTCAATTCCACATTACTCTATCAATTTAAGTGATCACACCCACTGATATTTACAGTGAAAATACTGTAATATTTACCATGAATGAAGCAGTTGCTTTTTGACATTGTAATTATCCCAGATTCCAGCTGCTGCAGCTACCATTGGCTCACCTAAAAAAGAAACATAAGTCTTTAAATCACATAATTCAAAGGAAGACTTTCTATTAACACCTGATAGTAGTTACTAAGCACAACATGAACTGTTAACTGTGTGCTTCATCCACACAAAAACATAAACCAGAATGCATGTGAGTACTACAGCACAAGACTGACTGCAGCAACAGACACCTGCCTGAGCATACTGCACGGTTTTTCATTTAAAAAAGGTACAGCTTTCTGCATCCAGAGCAACTTTACTCTTCGTAGAGCTGAGTCACAAGTTTTTTAATAGAGCATCACCCAATTATTTTTGGAAGTTCTTACCAGTGTTCAGATCAACCCCAGTGAGCTGCCCTGACTCCGTATGCTCCGTCTGCACCTTCACGAGGGTCTCCTGGGGATCGTAGCCCGAGTTCTGAGCAAGAACCTTTCAGAGGACAGACACCATTTCATGTTGCTGATAAAAAGAGAACTCCAGCAGAAATAGCAATGGGCCTCAGTGTGCTTTCAAGCCACACACTTTATTCAGGAGTTCCTTTTTACCTTTGGAATGATGAGCAGAGCATCAGCAAAAGCTTGGACTCCAAGCTGGGCTCTTCCCTTGACATTAGGTTTATGCTTCACCAGAGCATTAGCTACAGCCACTTCCAATGCTCCTGCTCCTGGGACCACACATCCTGCAAGAGAAACCTTGCTGCAGACACCTCACAGTAAACACCAACTCTAATTTAACCAGTGTATTTTTAATGTAGTTTGATCTCTTCCCTCATATTTAAAATGACAGCTTAGGCTGCTAACAGTAATTTATTTGATCAGCTACATTTGCAAAACACAAGGTGTAAGAACAGTAACTGAAAGGGAAGTGGAATACACCCTGCTTTGACTGCACTGGATACCAAGGAAAACAACACAACATTCACTCATTTTGAGGTGAAATTCAACAAAAGAGGGCTAAGCAGAGCAGAGCCTTACCATCCTCAATGGCATTTTTAACAGCACGCAGACCATCCCGTACTGCATCCTTGATCTGTGTCAGGGTGTGCTTATTGGGTCCCCTGATCAGCAGGGTGACAGAGCGGGGGTTGTCACATTTCTCAATGAAGGTGTATTTCTCTTCACCCTGTAAAACAGGGTTATGTATTCATGTCATACATTTGCCTGATCAACATACCCATGTGATAAAAAAAAAAAAAAAGGTCAAGACACTGATTTCAGATTCAGGGCTGTATTAACAGCACTTCGAAAGCAAAGAGAAGCAGCAGAACCTTATTTCTATTTTCTGTTTTACAGATATTAAAAGCTTAATGCAGAAATAACAACAGGAAAACACACCATGGCAAGAGCTAATATCCAGGTATTCACATACAAGCTGACACTTTTTCATGGCTCTGTATAGCTCTTAAAGCACTTAAAAATCCAGGCACATCCCAAGACAGAAGAAAAGCTGTGCCAGTCACACTCACCAGTGTGTACTCATAGACAAGCCCTGCATGTCCCAGGCAGTCAGGAGTGAGATCCTCCACGGAGTTCATGGCAGTTCCCCCACACGCCAGGGTCAGCCTGAGAGAGAAAACAGAGAGCTCAGGACCTGCTGTCCAAAGTGCAACCCCAAGTCACCAACAGGACCATTGCACTTCAGCACCTCCCAGGCTTTGAAAAGTTTGCTTCTCTTCATGGAAGACCTCTTCAGCTCTTTACAAAAATGAGCTCATAGAATGAGGTCTCTTCTAGAGGTGACTTTATTTGAAGCATTTTGATAGCTTCAATTCCTACAGCAACACTCCTAAACCAACAATTTTATGATTTGTACAAACTACCCTCAATTACAGCAAGAAGAGCTGGAGAGATTGAAGTGGCCTTTTTGGTGCAAGTCTGTGAAGCTGGATTCAAGCCAGACTTGATGACAGTTTTGAGTTCAGAAGAGCAAGTTATTTTACCCCTTTCCTCTCCCTAGGAACTCACCTTTCCATGTTCCTCCTCTTAGCTCTCCGCAGAGCAACTATTCCTTCTTTTGCAAGTGCATCCAAGGAAAATGGGTCAATTCCCTAGAAACAAAAATGACCATCAGGATAAAGAAAAAGCTAAACACACCCTTCTCTCAGTCTGACACTTAATGAGTTTTCCTCAGGGTTCAAAGATCCCTAGTACATCAGCCTAAATTTACCTATTTCTATAGGTAAATACAAAGTGAGTCAAACCACACACAGCTTCCCTAGAAACCCAGCATTTTAAATCAATTTTTTTAGTTAGTTAGTTATACCCCTCCCTCATCTTACCTTCTGGTTGATCACAATAAATCCTTTATCTGAATCACCACAAACTCTTCTTTTCAAGTCTATGATTTTGTTCACTCTGTCTTCAATGAATTTTCTTTCAGCTTTCACCAGCTTCTCTCTCTCCTCAGCACTTTTGTAGAAGAATCCAGAGCTCACCTCTCTGAAGAACAAAAACCACAAAAAAGCAGTAAGACAACTATTTTGTGCTGAGAAATAAACTTAAGGAATCAATCCTTTCAGCTACATTCAACCCACACAAAACATGGAGCTGTTCCTGCTCTCTAGTTCACACCTCTTTGATTTAAAACTGGGTGAACTCTGAAGTATTTTCAGGTATTTAGTCTAGAAAGTAGAATTATACCCAAGAAAGGACTTCCAGCCTTTCTCCAACAAAAACACACAATAAAACCCAGTAGAAAGCTCTGCCTCTTAAAAGAGATTTTCTCAGCCACCAGCTTTTTTTTCCAAAAAAAGGAGTGACATCTCTTCCACCTGCCTCACTCTAGGAGAGTCTCTGCAGTTCTTTTTGTTCTTAATTAAGCACAACTTAAATAAAAGTCTGATTTAAAGACAGTAGCCATTTTCTACCCCTCCCCTTGTTGCTCTGTACTCACGTTTTCTCATATTCTAAAGAGACATTGCAAGTCAGGACATAAGCATCTTCCACTCTTTTTTTCATGTCAGGATGACGGGCACCATGATCCAGAACCAGTCCCCTGATCAGCCTGAAAGATGAAAAAACATTTTGTGTGGTGACTTCCATGCACCAGGAGACACAAATCTGAGAAAAATGCAGACTCAGAGAACTGAGAGTGCAACTGGTCAAACACCTGCACACTTGAGTTGGGAGTGAACCATTCTGTATCCCACTTCCAAGGGCATGCTCATTCTCACAGAAAAAGCACACCAGAGTGTGAAACAGGAATTTACTCTGGCATGGTGTCTGACTGCACTAACTACTGAGGAAAGCTAGTGCAGAATTCAGCCATGCCACTGAGATCAACACAAAGCCAATGGAGTATCTGATAAGGTGACTACAATCCAGTTTCCATTTATCAGATGCTGTTTTGTAATCCTCAGGAAGGCAGAAGCCTAACACATAACTGAGCCACAGATGCTATTACTAAGAAAAAAGCATTTATTCAAAAGCATGAGCCACTGTTACTCTTTGCTACTCAAAAAATCTCATCAGGGAATCAAGGTCAGTAACTGGGGAGCTTTTGCTATCCCCATAATTTATGGCTGAAATGTGTTTCTGCCTTCTTTTCACCCTTCCCTAATAACTTTTCCAGTGGAAGCCTTAGGACACCCAAGCTCTTCTACAAAAACAAAACCCCACAAATTACTCAAACATCAGGATACCATTAAACTGAAGCTCAAGGATACTCATTACTTACGTTGTGTCAGTTTCTGATTTGTGCTTCATCTCCATGATCTCTACCATGTGGAGGTCAATAGGCTCATCTGGTTTTCTGACTGTCAAAACAGAATCTACTACGGCCTGGAACAGAGAGGAGGGAAAAAAAGCCCCAAAAGGATCATTAATCTTCCAAAGTTCTCATCTTTCCATCCACCCTTCACTGAAATAATGATCACAGCACTTTAAAACCTGTCTGCTTCACACAAGGGGCAGAGGAGGCCCCTGCTCTTACCTCTGTCAGGATGTCAGCCAGCTCAGTGTGAACTTTGGTGCGGAGGGAAGTTCTGGCAACATCCATTAGGGTCTCCCTGTCCATTTCCTTGGTTACTTTGACCTGCTCCAACACTTGAAGTGCTTTTTCCTTTGCAATCTCAAATCCTTCTGCTACTATTCTGGGATGCAAACCCTAATGCAATGGAAGAAGGGAAATCATCAGCCGATAGAAGACAAATGGTACTTTTACCCAAACCTGTGGTTTCAGCATTCCATGGAACATTAAAACACAGGGAACATGGATCTTATGAAGACAAGGAATGTACTGTCCTTCTGAATACATGTAAAAGGAATGCAAATCCTTCCAATGCAGAGGAAAAGCACAGATTGCTCTAGCACAGGACTGAAACCAAGGGAACTACAGAGCACACTTGGGTGTTCACTGTGCAATATGGATGCCTCTCCTTTAACTTTCCTCCTCTCAGGGAAGGTCTCCAAGTAAAAGAGGCAAAAAACAGGGAGCAGTAACAGCAGGTATTAAACTTTATTAAATGCTACAGTATGCAAAATAAGTGGGTTTGACTTTGAAGAAATCTTAAGTCCTCCTCTCCAGTTATTCCCCATGTTACAAGTTGTGTGATGCACTCATTATAAGCAGAAATATAAATTTTCATGTTTGACTTAGGATTATTAAGCATTAAACAAACAAATCAAATTATCTCAGAGGAAGCTTTTAACTTGTCCACCTACAAATTAAATTTTCTATACATACCTCAGAAATATAGAGATCTGCCTGCTTTAGGAGCTCTCCAATTATCAAGACATTTGAGGTGGTACCATCTCCAGTGATGTCATCTTGTGCTGTGGCTACTTTGGCTATCAAGGAGGCTGTGGGGTGTTGTATTTGCTAGACAGAAGTAAGAAGCTGAGCAGTAAGTCTTACTGCAGTGCTATATGAAACCAGTAATCTTAATTCAGCTAAACAGAATATGGGACTGATATTTCAGCAACAACCACTTTGAGAACAAATTGAATTAATCTATGTAACACTATTTCCTCACTCAGACTGTGCATTTATACATAAAAATCTTAAGTGCTAAGAGCCAAAGCAGCCCTCAGCTCACTGTGAGCTTGGCAGAGCCCTTTTGACAAAGCACACACCATTACAACTGATGCAATCAGATTGATGGGAATGCGGTCTAAGCTTTATTTACCTTCCTCCCAGGGGACGTTTGCCTCTCTATGCCCCTAAACAGCACAGATATGCAGGCCTGGGGGCAGCTGGGGACATCACACCCCTTCAGCCACAGGCACTATAAGAAGATACGAGCAGGCTCCTGCCTCCCTAATTCCCTCCTCACCTCCCTAGGGCTTCCACACCTCCCCCCCCACCCCACCCCGGGCGTAAGATCTCGCTCACCATTTCCTGCAACAGCACGTTGCCATCTTTGGTTAGCTTGATGTCTCCAGCACCCGACACCAGCCTGCGGGGGACACGATGCGGGTGAGCAGCCCCCCCAGGGGTGACCAGCAGCCCCTCCCCCACCCCATACCCGGCCCCACCACACGTGCCCACCCCAAGGCCTTCACCTCCATTCATTCCCCTCCCGGCCGGGCAACCTCCGTCTTTGTTCCCTACCACATGGCGGCGGCAGGAACAGGGGCAGGAACAGCGCCCGGGCCTCCCCGGAGCCTCCTCCTCCCGCCTCTCTCCTCACTCATCCCCTCAGGCCCTAACGGCCGCCGGAGCGCTGAGGCGCTTCCCCCCCACACCCTCCGCGCCCCCAACCCCGGCCAGGGGGGGTCCCCTCACATTTTCATGGTTCCTTTGGGGCCAAGGTTGGTTCTCAGCACGTCCTGGAGCCCTCGGGCCGCGCTGATGTTCACGGCCAGCGCGGCCTGGGCACGGGCAACCTCCGCCTTGGGGTTCAGGGCCTTCACCGCCATGGCCGCCGCTCCACTCGCGCTGGGACAGCCCAGGCGGGACGAGGCGCCGGGGGGCGGTGATAGGCCAGGCCGCGCCTCCGGTCCCGCCCCTTCTAGAACACTCCGGGGGCTCTCATTGGACAGACGCGGCCCCAAGCGCGTTCCCATTGGCTGAGGCGCCTGTCGCTCCGCTCCCAGCTCCCGCCCCGCCGCCGCGGAGGTTACCGGGGTGCGGGGTCTCGGAGGGGCGGCCCGGCCCTCAGCGCGGGGCTGGCGTGAGCGTTAATTGCTGTTAATTGTTGTTAACTCTTGTTAACGGTGGTTAATCCCACCCGGTCATGTGACAGACCCCCCGGAACTGTGAGAATAAATAATTAAACCCGGAGATTTAACATTAGATCGACTGACTTAACAGTTAAGCGGGTAAGATTAATAATCAAAACGGTTCGTGGTAAAAATTCCGGTAGAGTTAATCGAAACTCATCTTCTTTTAATATCGGATTTATTGTGTGGGCTGCTGGGGCCTGCACAGCCAGCACAGCTCTGAACCCTTAGGAAGGGTTTCTGGAGGCGGGGGTCAGGCTCTCCCCACAGAGGCTGTGGAAGAGGAACAGAAATATTGTTAAAATCGAGGCAACCTTGATGGGAGCTGGAAACAGTGGCCTACATGGCCTGTCAGAGCCCGGCCCTTGAGGCTTTGGACTCCAAAATGGAGGAATATTAGAGAGAAAAATAGAAAATAGGAATAGGAAAAATAGGTGAGCCCTGGAGAGCCCTAATAGGTAAAATAGAGAGCCCTGGCCCTGGTTCCTGACACACATCACAGGTACCACGGGTGCTCCCACATCCCATCTGGGTTTGCACCCCCAAGCCCCCACCTCCTGCTTCTGAGCAACTGGCAAGATGGGGTGTGACACAACACTCCTCTTATTTCCATTATTTCCTGCAAAAGGAGCCCACAGTTTATATGCTGAACGATGCATATGTCTTGTAATGCTTAAATGCTGATTCTTTAGTAGCTGGGCTTTCTCTTCTGTTACTGGAATCACTACAAATAAACATTAAAGATTGCAAAATGCAGGAAATCACCCATGGCATTTCAAAATTGTCTCTGGAATTCTCCTGTTAATGTTTAGTCTTCAGTTTTGGGATGCTGCTGGCCTGCTGAAACCGTAACAAAACAGAACACACCAACCCATGCTGAGGCTGTAATGCTAACATGAGAGACACTGCTCAGTTAAACCACCTGAAGCTCTGACTTTGCCCTGGATTTGGCAGCAAACAGGTCACACACAAATATTTTCCTATCCTTGCTTCTCCTGTTTGTGCTTTTTTTTGCTTGATCAATTCTCCCAGGGCTGTTCTCAGCAGAGGGCAGCCTTGTCAAACCCATACACATACCAGTGAGCTGGGTATATTTTGTTTTCCTTGCTGCTGTTGTATGACCCTCGTGGGTGATGTCCCATGGAAAAGCAGGAATTATCTGTCCTAAACACCTGCAACGTGTGGGATTGGCTGCTGACAGTGATAGGGCCATTCCCCAAGCAGGGTCAAGTTTGAGAGGGGAATTACTCCTGTAGGAAAACAAAGCAAAAAAAGGAAATCCATTTTTAAAGGTATTCTAATCCTTTGGGTAGGTGGTCTCTGCTTTTTTTTCTACAAATGGACAGGTTTTGTAGTCATGTACAAGTTACCTGCAGTGCTTCTATTGATGGTGACACATCCAGGTGAGCTGTGCTTCATCCTCAGCATCCTCTTAAAACTTCCAGGCAGACCTCTCTGTGTTTGTTGGATCACGTGTCTGAGGATAGTTATTTCAGGGTATAATAACATTTCTCATTAGCATTTTCACATTAAATCTCCATTTTGCAGCATTTTTCAGACATCAGGACACACTTTTCTACACTCTTCAGTCTTAGCTGTAGTTGTTGAACTGTTTGTTTTTAATGCATAGTAAAAACACAGGACAGATGCTTATTAGGCCAAAATTGCCCTTTGGAATCAATGGATTTATAACACATTTCACCAGATTAGAATCAAAATATTTCACTGCATTACAACCAACATAACCATTAAACTGAGATAAATAAAGGGAATATCCTTCATGAAATATTCAGCAGTGATTCTCTTAGTCAAATAATGCGCCGCTTATCTTGGCACAAAACCCTCTGAGATTCTCAGTAAAAGCAGCTTGCTTTCATCTTTATCAAGATCTGTTTTCATTTAACCTTATTCACAGAAATTCTTTCTAAACCTGCTTTAAAAACACACTGTCCTGCCACGCTAAAACTAACAAACAGGAGCAGACTGAAGAGTGAACTATTTCACCAGTTTTGCAGCAAAAGGGGCTTGGTACCAGCTTTTCCTGACACAAGATGTTGCTAACAGATGCTCCTGCTGATAAATAAATGGTCATGTACTGGGAATGTCTGAAAAAAACAGAAAGGAAGACATGGCAGGAGAGGCACACAAGGCTTTTAATCAGTGAGGCTTTTAATCAGTGCAGGTAATTTTGAGGGGCAATACTGCCAGAATGGCAAAAGAGGGGATGCAAGGAATGTGGTTGGGGCATCCAGTGGTGCAGAACAGTCTTTCACGATGGGCACCAGTCATGAGACTCCTGTCACAAGTGAGTGAAAGAAGCTAAATCAGGTTTTCCTGACCTTGAACCAAGCAGCTTCATCGTTCTGGGTTGGTGACCGAGGAAAAAACTCTCCTGTGGGATTGCAAAACACGAGCACAGGCAGGTTTGGGAATTCTTGTTGCTTTAGAAGACAGAAGCAGCAAAGTTTGGGGAAACAAAACAGAGCCTTCTCTCACAAGCAGAAGTTTTAATTTTGCCTTCAAAGCTCGTGATGAGTTTTGATCTGATATTTTTGTGTAACACTGCACGCTCTGATGCGCAGAGCTGCAGCTCAAGCCAAAAAGCAGTATTTACCATCTTAACTCACAGAACCTTTCATCTCATCCCCAGTGAAAGAGCAGAGTGTCCCTGCCTCACCTCTCATTTCACGCCAGCAGAAACTCCCGGCTGCTCCTGCCAGCGAGCTCGGCTCCTTTCCTGCCGCTCTGCCTGGAGCCAGGCAAGTTTCCCAAGGACTCTCTTGTTCTCCACGCCCGTGGCACAGGCTGGCGGAGGGACCACCAAGCTCCCCATCCTTTTGGGCAGGTTCTGCTCCCTGCCAAGCCGTGTTCCCCCCTCTTCCCCAAACTGGGAGCGCCCCAAACTCAGCCCGGGCGGCTCCTCCCCCGGCGCAGGGTAAGGTTACACCTCTCGCTTCCCTACGCCTGTCAGCCAACAGCTGGACTTCTCTGGTTACATGTGTGCAACAGCCTAAAAAAAAAAAAAAAAAAAAAAAAAAAAAAAAAAACCAACACAACCCATCCAGGCCGGCTTACTCAGCAGATTATAAAAGAGTGATTTGCAAAATGCGGCTTTCTTCCAGATCAGCCCGTGCCGGTGTGTTTATGTGACCGAAGGTCTCAGCTGATCCTTTCTTTTCTGGTGCAGCCAAGAGGTTTGCAGCAACAGCCACGGCCAGTCCAAGTCCTGTAAGTCACTGGGAACGTTTTATTGCTCTCACTTTGGAAGGGGTTGGAATATCAGATCCAGAACACGGACCATCTTTTGCTAGCATAGAAAATTATTCTCTTCTGCTGGGGCTGTGCCTGTGCTGAACTGCGAGGTGCAGCAGCAGTGCGGTGCCTGGTTTAGAACAGCAGCATGAATGAATGATGCAATCATGCAGGGGGGAAGCATCATCGTTTTATTAGGCAAGAGAGAGAGTGTGTGTCAATGTTCATCAGGTTCCTTCTACCCCCTTTCAAGGACTTTTTAAAAAGTGCTTAAATAAATTCACTGTCAGGAATTGCTGTTCAGTCTATAGCTGCAAACAATTCATCTCTTGACTTGCATCCAGGCTGGGATTACTACTTTGGAACAGAATACCAGGAAGTGTGAAGCAAATTTAGTGAAGTTAAGGACTGAATTTTTCTGTTCTCACATGGAACAGAGTGAATGGGTTGAGCTTTAAAAGAATACTTGCAGGGATATAAAAACCAGTCACAATTTGCTTAAATATAACTAATCTGCTTTAATGTATCCCCTTTCCTCTAAAGCTTTCAGACTGTATTGCTAATACTGATAATTAAATCTCATCATAGAAAAGCTGTGTCACTGTATTAGTCCCATTTTACAGACACAGGAATAAAAACAATGAAATGTTTTTTTAACCTTAATACCATGGGAGTGTTCCTGTGAACATTATTACAAGCAGGATCACTGCTGTAGTGGGAGCAGGTCCTGTAAAGTTTCAAGAACTATTTTTTCCAAGTCCCTCACTCCAAGCATCAGTTTCCCTTCAGAGCCACAGGAAGTGTTTAAAGTGGTTGTGTTTCTGTTACTGGGTGCCCAATGCAATCTTGTTTGGCTGTGAGAATGTCTCTCCAAGTGTACTTCAGTGACATGCTCACATGGGAAAGTGAACCAGAAACACCAAAAACTGCAAACTAAGATATTCTGGAGTGATATGTTGCAAAAGATGTTTTAGGTAGTATTTCATTAAGATTCACTTAATTTTTAAATAGCAATAAATATGAACATAACGCTGTGGCAGCACTTCTGAAAGCTGAAATATGGTAACAAGTGAACTCTAATCACAACGAGGATTTTGAGATCTCCTCAAAATATACCAGTCCCTGAACACCTGTAGTTCTCAGTAACATTTACTTCTTTTGCATTAGACATAGCAGACTCTGCAGATGTTTCAATTTTTCACAGTGCAGCAAGTGTCCTTCTTTGAAGGGCCAGCAATCAGAAAAGATTTCAGTCGTTTTCTTTTGACATGTGGTTTTATATAATACCTGTGTGTGCTTCTCTGACTCCACCCTCTGTTATGAAACAGAACTACTTGTGGAAATTCCATGTTTTTTTCCATATTGCCTAATGAAGTACTTCATAGTATGGAGGCAAGGACATCTCATGGAAATTTCACATTTCCATTGTGATTTCCTTTTCCCTCCATCTTTATTTAAAGTTTCATCCTACCTTTCTCACTCTTCCCTTCTCTTGTCACTTCTTTGCCCATTGTTTCTTCTCTTCCCCACTTTCTTCATGTCACCTTTTTTCTATGGTATTTTATTCTCCAGCTTGATGAATTGTTTGCTCTTGGATGCCTTTCCAGCATGCAAAAAATAGGATAGGAATAGATTACTTACCTGAAATTCAGTGGCAGAATGACCAGAGATCTTCTACCCACATTTTTCATATGGAGACAGAACTCATTATTTCTGTGGGAATTTCTTTTTTCTTCCCATCTCATTAAAACATTGACTCCTGATGCTCTGTATTTCAGAGTAATCAATCCTTGCCAACTGTTGAGGCCTGTAGCACTCTGGAATTTAAAAATACTATTTCTTTACAATAGCTGTTAGAGATGTGTCCATAGAAAGGTTTTACAGAGCTTTAGTTTTTTTTTTTCCTCATGTTTCCAAGTGACACCTACCTGTGGACAAGCTGCTGTGTCTGCCCTTGTTTCCTACACAAAGTTACCAGGAGGTGAACTCCAGGCACCTTCCTGGTGGGTGACATGCCAGGATGGCCCAGTGAAAATTCTGAAGACAGGGGAAGGAACCAAACCTTTTCTCCTCCTTGAATTTCCCCCCATCTTGTTGCCCACTACTCCATCACTAATAGCCTTGCCTTATGCTCTCAGCTACATTTAGGGCTAGAAAATAAAATTCACATATTACTGACACTGGCATGTGACCATTTGGAATGGCATTCGCCAGCCTCTGGAGCTGATGGTGACCCCTGAAGCTCCGCCAAAAAAGGAAGAACCTTATTTCAGTCCAAGTGAACCACCTTTAACTCCTCAAATTTGCTTTTCCCAGGAGCAAGACTCCCTGCAATAGCTGAAGCTTCTTTCACAGGTTCTCCTCTTTGCTCCCCTAGGAGCTTCCCTACTTTACAGCCCATCACAAGTTCTCCAACATGTGTGATGATACTTCAGCCAAAACCAGGGCTGTGTTTTCCAGGATTCAATGCCCAGCTGTAGTAGAAAGTGGAAAGATGTTGGCAGCCCACAGGCCAAGGGAGATCAAGAACTACTCCCTTCCAACTTGTCATTCTTAGGCACTATAAACCACAGCTTGAAACATTTTTGGAGTTACTGCATGGAACAAAGAGAGGGACAGGGTTAATTCCAACCGTGACTCCACAATTGGGATCTGTAATTTTTCCTCTAACTTGTCTATTTCTATTTGTCCATCAAAGTGCAAAGTCCACCACAGCAGTGATCTCATCATCCTAAGGAGCTTCCAGAAAGGAAAGGACTATGGAAAATACGTTTACCAAAGAGATGAAATATTAATGTCTCTTATTCTCTGAACTGCATTTTCTAGCGATAACATTTTTTCTGAGAGCTTAAAATTTTGAAGAAATGCATCCAGGAGAATATTTCAGGTTCTCACCAAGGAATGGCGTCACAGTGTGCTGGTGACACCCAGTGACATTGCATGATGCTGTGGCAATGTTTCAGTGCAGCCTCAGGTTAACATGAGGCAATGGGGTAGCTTTGCTTAATAAGGAACCAGTGTTGGGACAGTGACGCAAATGTCACCCCACGGTGATGCAACAAGTTTGTCCAGTCGGGCAAATCTTTCAAATTGGCACCAAATCCGTGGCTGCTGGATTTTAGAATTTCCAGTAGCCTGGAAAAAATAAACCAACTGACATTTTAAAAATGTTAGTGGCTGTATTTTTCTTTAATTCTGCTGCACAAATGCATCTCGCCTGCCCGAAAGTCCAAGCCCTCCTGCTCAGGAAATCAAAATCTTCCACTGCAAATACCAATACAGTGCTGTGGAGCCAAGGTCAAGTCAAGGCTAACACAAAGTAAACTTAGAATTCACGTGTCACCTGTCTACCCATTGCCAAGTCTTAGCTCAGAACCAGCCTCTGCCAGAGGGAAGTTCTCATGGCCAAGGCCATTTAAGAAAAAGAGGTTTCTTTTATGTGCCATGCTGATAACTGTATTTCTTGTATGTACAGTGTAGTCTTTGTAGAAAAATATTAAAAAACCCATGCTGTTTGGACCAAGTAATTCTTCAGTGATACTTCTAAGGCTAGGCCAAAGTTTTTGCACCAAGAGCAGAGGCCTATCCAACTGTGGTTCAGTCCCTGTTTCTGCCCTTCCCAGAGGAGAATACTATAAAATTCTTTCCTGGAATATCCCCTTTTTACTGCATCCTCACTCACCTTTGCTTCCTGGCACCTGGAGGAGGTCGAGCCAGGCTCTGTCCTACCTTCCCACACCTAAAAAGAATGGACAGAATGAAAGTATGGGCTGGGGGACACCTGCTCTCCCATTCACACTCATACTTGCAAGGCAGATGAGCTCTGAGGAAGCTTTTTTATATCCTAATATTCACCATATGGTTATTAGTTATAGGAGAACAACCAAAGCTTCCTGTTCCATTAATTATTTAGCTGTGATTTCTCTGTGAGTGCCCAGAAGGCACCTCAGGAAGCAGCACTGGTGCTTACCATGTGTGATCCCTGGATGACTCCTGTCTGACAGGAGCTACACACCAGGATCAGTCAGCTCCTTTACTTCACCACAGCAAGCTACATAGTGATCACCTTCTCCATCTTTACTGGATGTCTTCTGTATCTGGGAGTGCAAAGTTTGTCCAAAAAGGGCAAAAAATAAAAATATAGTGGGAACTTGGGTGTATAAGACCCTTCACTATCAAAATTCACATGGTATGCAGGAGAAAAATAAATTAGTGAGAGGAAAACAAAAGATAGAGGTGTATAACACAATGAAGGGACTTAGTATGCTGTTTAATGGTATTTTTTCCCCTATCCTAGAAAAAGAACCTGCTACCCAGATCAATTAAACAAGATGTGTCCTGAGAAACAGTTATGAGATTAGAAGAGACAACCAAACAAAAACTTATACAAAAATTTGGGAAGTGAGACAGATAGGAAGCTGTTATTTCTGTCTAAATGTACATATTGGTAAAGTCCACACTGAATTCCCTTATGGGAGGGTGAAACACAAGATAATTAGGTAATAGTAAGAAAATACCTGATTAATGCCTCATGCTTCTGAGCTGCAGAAGAGGTGCTCAACGTTTTAAAGTGGATAGATATAAAGGAGGAAGAAAATAAGCTTGTGTCAGCCATTGTTATGGAAAAAAATGTGTCATGATGTGGTATCTTAACAGGTTAATTTAAGTTCTCAAAGCTGAAGGATTTTAATGGATTTTATGAAGGACTAATTCCCAGTGTTAATGGCCAAACCTGCAAATTCACAGATGATGATATTATTTAGATTCTATTAATCAGGACATAAAACCAGATTTAAACCATCATGATTTAGGGACAACTGCTCACTGATAGCTTTCAGACAGTTATGTCTACAATGATCAATGAAATCCTTAAGGGCTGGGTGTCTTTAACTATCTCCTGGAGCAACTAATTTGACCCAGTAGCCTGGGTCTGATGAGAAATTCAGATCCACTTGAGAAATGAGGGCAAGACAGAGAATTGCAAGTCCCACCCAGCACTTGGCAGTCTGATGGTTCAGCAAATGCCAAGTCTTACAACCTTGAACCCCACGTGAATATCAATGGGCTGAGCCTGCAGAGAGCAAATCAGGGACTGACCAAAGCTCCACTGCCCACCTGTAACGTAAATGGAACACCAGGAGGCAGCAATAGGGGAGAGCAAATCAGCAACGGGGCCAGACCTCCACCACCACTGACACTTTTTGATAAAAGCTGGCTACCAGGCTCTGCTTGGCCCTTCTCACAAGAACCAGACCCGCTGCACAAATGGCTCAAGACAAAGTGCAGTACTGCCACTCAGAGAGAGACTTTATCTTGTCCCCTCACAGTAAGAAGCTTCCTAAAAGGATGGCATCCCTCATGGAGATGAAAGAAATCTTCCGCAACGCCGACGCCGTGTGCTTTGATGTGGACAGTACAGTCATCAGGGAAGAAGGAATTGATGAACTGGCCAAGTTCTGTGGAGTTGGAGATGCAGTGGCAGAGATGTATGTATAGTTGCTGTTTACTTCATGGGAATGAGGATTTTAAAAAAGCCTGGATAAGGTCAGGCTGTGATAATGAAGTTATAATAGGGATCAGTGGAACTCTGTCACAGGAGTTACTAGTCCTAAAATCCTTTTAAACTCTTAAGTGGAATTAATGCAGAGTGAACTAACTCATTTCTTTGGGGATTGTGAAGCCACTCAACAGAACTATAGAGACATAAATTCTATAATGGAATATTCTTCGATAGACTAAGATCTGCCCTCATCATTAAACTTGGCTAAGATTCAGAGAACACCACCTGGGCTGCAGTTTAGGAATACTGGTCCCAGTGGCTCAGATGCAGAGGGAATGAAGCAGTTTTCCCTCACTGGTTCTCATAACAGCTCTGATCTGGGGAGATTCACCAGTGGCTGCTACCAGTCTCTGCAATGTCCCAGTCTTCTCCTTTACCACATAGATATGGTATAACCTAGAATATGGTATAACTTTGCTCCTTGTCATTCTTCTTTACCTAACTGTTTGTGGAGAAGCCTCAGCTTAAGTGTCACTGATTTGCTTTCCTTGGATCACAATTCAGGACCCGCAGAGCCATGGGTGGCACCGTGACATTCAAAGCAGCTTTAACAGCACGGCTGGGGCTCATACGTCCCTCCTATGAGCAAGTGCAGAAATTAATATCTGACAAACCCCCTCAGCTAACACCAGGAATAAGGTAAGAAGAAAGTTCAAATGAATCAGTGAAAGCCTTCCAAAATCACACGGCATAGATCAATGGAATTCTGTGACATTAGTGAAGCTGTCACTGAGCTGGTTCAGATTGCCTTCCTACTCCACTTCCATGCTGTTTGTGTACAGAGTTTTATCAGGAGTTTATAATGGCCTGAGTCCATGTCAAGTGGCTAAGTGTCTTTAAAAAAACCCTAGTATTAGGTGCTAACTGACATTTTGGCTGGCAAACTCAAGTTCTGACTTGAGTCAGATTAAGCAGGCATGAAAAATAATCTGTTCCATCACATCTGTTTTTTGACAGAGGATGGAATTGTGAGGAGATTTAATACCCACTATGAACAACTGGTTTGGTTTATTCTGCAATTGTATTGCTCTCTCCTACACTTCTGTGTGCAGTCATGACCCCAGACTCAGCTTAGGGGAGTTCAGAGCTACCCATTCGAGTGTAGTGAAGTCCCTAGAAAGTATTAAAAAATCATTAAGGGGAAATGTATATCTATGTGTGTATTCATTCATCTTTGGGTTTGGGATAACCTTTATCTATTTAAACTTTTTTTTCCCTACTCAAATTGTCTCAACCAATCCAAAATAATTTATTTTTGATAAATAAATCTGGCTATAGCTCCAAGACTAAAATACTTTTTCCACATACAGTAGTTTTAGGTAATATTGTGCTTGTATTTTCTCCTTGAAATGAATCACATTTCTGTGGAAGGCATAGCTACATTAACTACAAAGACCACATTGTTTCCTTGTTTAGGATCACATGATTTTCCTTTTCATTCCTTCCCTTTCTTCCTCCTTTTCTGTGTAGCCTGCTTTAAGCCTCCTCTTTGCTTTTCAGTATTTAGCATTTCTGCTGTTACTGCTACTACTTCTGCTCAGCACTGCTGCATGCAAATCCTCTGCTTCCAGAGCCAAGGAACGTAAAACTTTTTAACTGCTTCCAACCCCCACTGACATTAACTGGGTCTGAAAAAGTCTACTTCTTGGGATTGTTTTTCTGTAGCTGGTGCCCTCTTCTAAAGATGGCATCACTGCCTAGAAAACATTTGTGCTCTGCACACTTTTCAGTCCCCTTTTGTATTTTGGTGCAGTGGTTTTATCTCCCTACTTTTTTTCCCCCACATTATAATTTGTTTTCTTGCTGTGTTTTTACTTCAGAAAAAAATTTAAACTGGGTCTGCTCTCATTTGTTCAAGGAAACTCATGTTAACTGTATGAAAGAAAACATTTACAGGGAGTGCTTGTTTCTGAGCAACTAAAAACCTGCTTGTCTCTAATGTGATGGTTTTGCTCATCTCTTTTCAAGCAAGGTGTATGCACTAACTTGCAAGGGAGAGAAATAACAGCTTTGGGCAGCAGAGATGGATGGAGCTGGAAAGCAGCAAATCCTAACTAAATGCCCAGACTACTTGTTTAGGAAAGATGTATTTTAACTTCCTTGTAATCCCTGGATGCTGACAGGGACTCACTTTTGGTGATTGCTCTTTCTTCCCAGGGAGCTGGTGAGCAGGCTCCATCAACGAGGGGTTCAGGTCTTCCTGGTGTCTGGGGGTTTTCAGAGCATTGTGGAGCACGTGGCCTCCCAGCTGAACATTCCAACAGCAAACATCTATGCCAACAGACTGAAGTTTTACTTTAATGGTGAGATTCCCTCAAAGCCTCTCTTCTTTACTAATGAATGTCACCTTTTTTGGGGTCAAATTGTCATATATTGGGCTACAGATAGTTGTCCAGCCTACGTGACCTTTGTTGTTACGAAGCCAGCGAGCTCCAAGCTGGAAAATTTCAAGACCTTACAAAAAACATGAGTTCAGGTCATTTTCCAGCTATAGTTACTTTTTAATTGCAAGCTGTGTCAAAGGTAAAACAAGTACAGTTGCTGACAGCAGAGTTTCATTTTCCCTGGCTCCTTTAAGTTAAAAGAGTTCATTACACTTACCTGCTTTCAGAGGCAAACTTCAGTTTCAGGGACTTTGGGGTATGTATGGAGACTGATGTACAGTAGTAGAGCTGCTCTGCACTTTAAGCTGGTGTAATCAAGCAGAACTTGAGTTAGTGAGGTTGTTTCTTACTTGGTGTTCTTACACTCTCTCCATCATCCTGGATGCTGCTTTTGAAATGTTTACATCAGAATGACCAGATCAGAGTGACTGGGAATGGATTTGTAACACTACCCATACAGGGGTTTCTACTTTTGGCTTGGCATTTCAGCTCTCTGAATATATCCCCACTGAAGACTTAAGTCAAATGGTTGCTATGCTTATATTTTAATTACTTTTTTTGTATACTTGATATTGGGAGTCTTACAGGACTGCATGTAATTAGCAGTTTTTGGAAGTAAAGACCACAAGCATGCATCTTTCTTCAGTTTACAAGAAAATGTGCTATGTGGCTGACTTGTCCTTCCATTGTCTTCTAGGAGAATATGCAGGATTTGATGAAACACAACCAACAGCTGAGTCAGGGGGGAAAGGAAAGGTTATTACCCATCTGAAGGAACAATTCCACTTTAAGAAAGTAGTTATGATTGGAGATGGAGCTACAGATATGGAAGCCTGTCCTCCTGCTGTAAGTATTAAACAACAGGAATTCTAAATTTCTTCTGAGCAAATCCTCTGGGGAAAAAGGAAAAAGAAAAAAAAAATGGTTTGTATTCCTTATAAAACTTCAGGGAAATCTCTAGCACTTCCCACAGCCTAAGAGAGATCTGTGTAGGTGGTTTTCCTCCAAAAATCTTGCATCATGCAATGATTTTTCTCAGTTCAACCTCAGTAAGGGTGTCACTCTCTGAGCCAGGGTGCTGGCTGGGTGTAGCAGGACTGACAATCCTGTCTCAAACCAAGCTGGTACTGTCATGCCTGCCTTTCTCCTCCATCCCCACAGTGGTTACTTCTGTGCAACCCTCCCAAGGCTGCAGTTCTGAGCACTGATCAGTGGTGCTTGGCATGAGGGTCTGGCACAGATCTGGAGCACCTGATCCTGGCCTAGCAAGAGGGTTCATCTCACCTCACTGTACAGTGATGAAAGCTGTGAAGGTATCAGCCCTGACAGGGTGAAATAATTGACAGAAACAAAGCTTTTATGAATGGCCATTTCACAGAGGACAGATTTTAATTCTGTCTCCTCTTTAGCACCTTTCTCTACATAAAAGTACCCCAGGACTCCTCCTTCACCAGTGCTGGGGAACAGATATCCCAGTACATGGAAATGGAACAAACTCAGAGCTACTGCTGATTGGAATCAGGACAGTGGGTCCCTTACTATTAAATACACAGTATCAGCTCAGTATTGGCTGAATGCTTTCTACCCAAGGCAAAAAAAAGCAGTGGAAATTTTAAACACTGCACTTTCACTGCAGATGCTTTTCTAAGATGTAGAAATGATGATTGTTCCTGGTTAATTATTGAAGACATGGTTACTGTTTACCTTTGGTATCAAATGAGGTAAACACAGTAAAGATAATATAGGCATGATTGTGAGGTGCTTCATACATGTTAACTCATTCTTGAATAGAAAGGCCTTATGTGGCACCATATTTACACCAGATTTTCAGTAAAATCTCAAATCTGAACAATCTTGAAGTTAGGAGGCACTGAGACACAACTTTCCTACTGGAACAAAACTCTAATAACCAAAGTTAATGAAGTTCTTCTTAATAAATTTGAAAAATTAACAAGCAAAATAAAATAGGGGAAGAGGCAGGGAGCAATATAATAATTTTTAAAACCAATCTTAAAAGCAGACTTAATTGCTGAGAAGCCCCATTCTTTACACTGGACTGCAGTAATAAATAAGTGTGCTCATTCTTTCTGTTTTGCCAGGACTGCTTCATTGGATTTGGAGGAAACATAGTCAGAAAACAAGTGAAGGAGAAAGCTAAATGGTACATTACTCACTTTGATGAACTGCTAAAGGAACTGGAAGAGCGATAAATTATACCTTAAAGTAATATATTTAACAACTGTAAATCCATTATAAAATGCAATTAAACATATATTTGTTTGCAAAGTTGTGTTCTGGATTTTTTAAGGTAGGAAATTGTCAGTAAGTTAGCAATATCTTAATAGATTGGCCCCTGTAAATATGCTTATCTATTGTTTCAGAATTACTGAAGTTAATACCTCTACAAAAGATGATTAAGGGGGCCACAAACAGTAGGTTTGTCTGATCAATAATAATAATAATAAAAAATAGAGTCCAGAAGGTAAACAGTATGGTAAATACTTTCCATTCCAAACAATCTCAGAAACATTAATAAGTATCTCTGATTTCATTAATATATGGCTGGAAGGTAATTCATCAACTTTATAAAAAACAAAAAGTTCTACTGAATAAGAAAATACTGTGAAACTAATCTAGACTCTTCCTCAAGAGTGGATCAACCACCCTTAAACTCTACTGATTCTCCTCCATCCCACCACACATTTCAAAGAGGAAGAGAAACAAGTGATGTGCCTCCCTCCAATCTCCACAAGATAGTCACGAGTTGCCACAACTTGCTCTAGATCTCTGTAAATTAATAAGATAAAATCAAGGTGCAGTGAGAGAGCTCCTGTCCAACTGTTTAAACAGCACCAATAATTAAAACAAACACTGGATTTTTCCACTTTGCAACAGCATCAGAGAGCACACAGGGGAAAGAGGCACTGACACAACCCCCGAGTGATGAATGGCAGCTCTCAGTGCTGAGACCATCTCATCTGATGGTTTTGGTAGAAAGGCAATAATTGTTTGAAGTTACAACAGGATTTAAATACTAGAAAAGTAGAAGGGTTTAAAACAAATCCAGAAAAGAACTTCTGATTGCTTTGTAGAGAAAAAAACAAGAAATGAGTATCTGTATACAGTTTTTAAAGCTTCACAAAAGCCAGGACAGACAATAGTTACCAGGCTGCTCACCAGAACTCTTCTGGGAGAGTACTAAAGATGATCTCTTTCAAATTCTTGCTGAGAAAAATCTCAGACAGCTCCAAGGGCAGCTCATGTACAATCATGCTTTTGTTTACCCAAGACTGCATAGTAGAACAAGTTTCGACTCTTTCTGCTCTCATTCTGTGTGTTTCTCTGCAGTTCTACAGTTAGGAAGCTCAAGTGTTTGCTGCTTTATTTCATTAAAAGACCATTAAAAAAAATATCTACCCTCCAGCTGATCAGCTATAGCTACAGACCCTGATCCTACAAGCACTGTGTCATGCTTTGCTTCAAGAATTTGTAACTTCACTGATGCTGAAGTCAGAAGACTGTGCAGGAGGCTCTGTGCCACAGAGATGTTAACATTCACAGAAGTATCTTCTGCCAGTCTGACTGCTATGGAAACGTGGCATCATGCCAATGATTTCACAACAGCTCTTTAGGTCTGACTGGTTTGAAAAAAAACACCACCCCTCTTCCAACTGGGCAAATAGAAAGCCCGACCTCAAGTCCAGGAGGTACCAAAAGAGTTACTTGGCCTACTGAGTGGGTAAGCTCTTTTGTCTGTAAAATACTGGGGAAAAAAATAGATGGGAATAAAGCAGTGTGAGGGAAGTTTCAACGTTGCAGTCAAGGTACCAATTCACCCCAAGATATCCCATCACAGCAGAACAAAGTCTGGAGAGAAGCAAACATCAGGCAAGTAAATACCTGGTCTTCAGGTGGGGCTCCTAAGAGCACAGAGAGGCACACAGCTTCCTACAAAGCTTCTCTTTTAATGTAATTATTCACTGAGGCAGAACTGGTTGAAGTTAGATATTCAATTTGCATGAGGGGACTTCTTAAAAGAAGAGTTTGCAGTCTTTTCTAGGAAGAGCACAGGACAACTAAATTTGATTTTAATTGTCTTCATTACAGGGGAATTGAGAATTAGCCCAGAGACTCCCAGGCATTGTTTCTCTCTTCCCAACCATTTCAGTTCTGAACTCTACAAGTGTTGCTGTAAGAAATGCTGAAGTTCTGCTAGTCAGAGGAAGTAGGCAGACATGGCCATGAAATTAAGAGGGGAAAAAATCACAATGTTCACAGTGGGGGAAAACCAATTTCAGAAAGGGCTCAGGCAAAGGGAAGCAAGGAAAGGGTGACATTACTGTGTTCTGTCTGGTCCATGAGTTTACACAGTTAGCTGTAACTAAAATAACAGAACTAAGCCCTTTCTGATGGCAGCCAGTGTGAGTTTGAAGCTCTGCATGACAGGAGGCACATTTGTAATGCATGACAACACCACCAGGAATTCAGATCTTCAGCAGACTGAAGAGACTTGTGCCATATGACATCACCCTGCAGAGCATCCAGTGATTCCTTAAATTTCTTATTTGTGCAAAATTTCATGGTCCTTAAATAACAACAGCCTGGCCTGACTGAAATTAAATCTGAAGGTAAGAAACATGGATTGCATCAGCAGCCACAAAATTCTGTAACTTTGTGAATGTTTTTCACCTTATGTCTCTGACAGGTTACTGGTTATGAGGTGTAAGTTATCACACAATTCTCTAGGAACAAGAAATATGGGAGGTTACTGTGAATAATAACAAAGTCTGGAAGCTGATAGTAATATTTTTCCTTTTGCAGCTAAACAGTAGTCTCAAAAGTCTGGAATTATGACAGCCCCAGATGACAGTACTGCTTGTGACTACTTCACAAGAAGGAACAGCTGAAATGATGCACTTGGCCCACTTAGGAAGCCCAGCTGAGAAATGTAAGCTAATACTGTACAGAATTTTACTCAGTGAAATCCTATCATTAGAAGGAAAATATGAAAATAGACAAGAATCAGACCAAATATTGACTTTGTTCAAGACGAAATTCAAGCCAAGGCAGGAGTGCAGTGTTTCACATGGGAAGAAAAGAAGAAATCAGACCTGAGCATAATTTGTAGAGAAAATCAACAGGAAACATAATTTGTATTTTACACCACAGCACTTATGACCTCCAGAACACTTAGCAAAATGGGATGTAACAGAGATACTGCAAACTCATTTTGGAGAAGGAGAGGAGAATACTGGGACATGCTGTCACTGACACAGAGAAGTGGTATGGGCTAAGCTGACATCTTCAATGTAATTGTTCAAATTTTTCATAATAAGCACTGCAAGAGAGAAAACACAGGTGCTGCAATACATATAAGGTGCCAGTAATATGTGAAAATTAAAAGGATTTTATTGACTGATATGTTCTTCCTGAAAACTCATTGAAATGTACAAACTGGACATTCAGTAGCTGATTTGTACATTCTGTATGTTACACTGATTTTTGTAGCCAGTTGAAAGAGAGACTATTATTTTCACTTACAGGATGTTCACATCATTGCAGACACCAAAAGTGTTGATATATTCTAATCTAAAAGTGAAACCAAAATAGAACTGGACATAATGGACACTGCTTTATGCCAATCCTACTGGCTCAACATGCTGCAGTTTCACACATCAATTCAGAAGTACCTACTGTACAGTTAGTGAAACACCTGACCAAGCATATGTCTGAAGTCATGATTGCTTATTAAATTAAACCCCTTTTCCTAGACTTCTAAAGTATTTGTAGAGAGAAATGTATTTAACTCGACTTGATTCCCTGCAGAGTGTTCAGACAACCACCTCTTGTCAAGATTTGTTTGGAAAGCGTAGGTTGTACTTCACAAAATTAATTTCAGGTGCAGATTATCTACACAAATGTGCAATTAGTTCCAACAGGCTCCAGAGTCCTTGCAAAACAGAATGCCCTATTCTCTGCCCATAAGCTATCTCCTGACAGAGCCTCAGTTCATGACTGCCCATTTGTAAATTCAGAGCTATTGATCTTGGAACAGCCAGGTGTGTTTCAGAGCTGCCCAAGGGCTCTCCCACATTTGTTTTTAAAATCTGTGGTCACTGTTCTGCTACTCAAAGGCTGCAGCAACTGTAACACTGGATTCTGTTGTTGTTTCTGAACAAGGGCACTGTCTACACAGCAGAGTGTATTAAATACTGTATGCCAAATTTAACCTGAGGAGCTGTCTCACAGAGGAACTCGAATGTCTTTGCACTTGTTCTCAATTAACCAACCTTTTAATTACAGTCCCAGATATCTTTTTTTCTTGTTACAATCCTAAAAGCAAAAGGTCATTAGATTCTGAAGAAAAGAGGTCTCTTTTATAAGCTCAATACAGTACTTTTATATTTCAGACTATGATATACAATGTATACCATAAATTAATTTAAGACAAAAACTTGTCACTTTAACTATGTAGGCACAAGTAAATCAGGGACTTTACTGAAGCGGAGAAATCTTCAACGGTATCATAATTCTGGACTCCATTTCCTGAATAAGGGGCACTGAAAAAAATTGAGACAGGGTTTAATTTCACTAGCAGAGATCTTCAGTCATTCTGCACACTCAGTTTGAACAGATAATACTGTCTTCAAATTACTCTGCTAGCTAGTGCATGCCAAGCCATCAGTAACCACCAACATTCCTGCAACTGAAGGGTAGTTTAGAGAACAAGTGAATTTTTAAATATAATCTGTCTCCTCCTTTGATGACAAATATTCCTATTCCTTTTCACCATAATGAAAGTTATCTTACATTTTTCTGGTATACTTCCTTTGAAATGCACCCTATGGAGCCAAATCATACATGCTTAGCATACTTTTGTGAATTTTGTTATGAAAGATATCTTTGATCTCCTGGCTTCTGGTTCCAAAGTCTAAATTCCTTTTTCAAAGGAATGCATTTAACAAGGCTCCTGTATTCCATGAAGTATTAAGAGTTAATAATTTAATACAAATTTCACTGCTGGCTCCTTAAATTTTTGGACACAAATTTACACAAATCTGTTCTGCTCTAGGAGAGGTGCTTGTATAAAAACTTATTGTTAAGGCAGCAATTTTTTAGCTAGTAGTGTCCCTTACAGTAGAAAAACTGACACACCAACACACATGCAGCAGGAATACAAAATATTTTATCCTTAATCAATGTACTGAAGAACAGAAATGATGGCATGCACAAGAGTCTAGCTCCAGCATTCCAATGAAGTTAATAGGTTACCTGTGTAATAGACTAGTTCATCCCAGCCAGGTTTATTCCATGCAGCATTCCTTATATCTTCTCTGGTTTGGAGGTCTTTGTAAGCTGGTGAGGGAAAATAAGAAGCACAAAGCTTAGAAGTAATTCCTTTTCCTTCTGCACATGAATAGCTCCTTTAAAAGTATTCTAGTATGTAACTAGGAGGCTGCAAAGACTGGGAAGGAAAAAAGTCAGAAGAAGTTCTCCATAAAGAGGAAAAGCTCCCAAACCAATGCAAACAGAAGGAACTGGGGAAGAAAGAGAATGTCTTGGACACAGGTAAGAAAGATGATGCAACAGAGTAAAGTTCTACATAAGTAGTGTGAGATTTCTAGTCTCAGAATATTCTAAATTGCTGAGATATGAAGATAGTTCTGCTTATTTTCTAAATAAATATTAGACGAGAAGTTTATTCAACTTGAAACAAACCTAAGGGGAAAAGCAGCTAAGAATTTGTGCAGACTAACACACAGAGAAAGCCAAACCACCACGATGTAGTAATCTAAATAAATGCTGGATTGTCTTTTTTGTAGGGGTGCTATATGTGATGCTCCAAATTAAAGTGTAAAAACCTGACTTCAGCATGAATGGGGAAAGAGAAAAGAGATGGCAGGACATGGCTTGTCAGGCATATGCTATTGAAAGCAAACTTAAGTTGTCCCTAATAAGAAAGGACCATGAGAAACTGTTAGCAGAACCAGAACAAAAGATGTAGTGTTCAATTCTGCTTGCTAAAGTTACCTACACAAAAGATAATAAAAAAATAGTCACACTGTTGATGTAAAACCGAAAAATTCTTTTAAAGACACTCCTTTGCCTTCTGTAAAAACCCTGTCTCCTGGGCAAAGTCATAAGTCAAGGGGATGATTCAGTGAGAAGAAAGCAGAGGACAAATTTACCCCAGAGGTGGTGAACCATATACAGCTGTCCAATTTGTGAGAAAAATCCTCCAACTGCTTCATTATTGTCCTGTCGGAAACGAATTGCACGAGCCCTACAGAAGAGCAAAACAGGCACTGAAAGAGCAGGTCTGGGGAGGGAATAAGTGATAATTGAAAGGAAAACAGAGTTAAAAAGAAGCCAAAATGTTAAGCAGCATTTGCAGTACACTTCAGTAGTTAAAATTAAGGAAAAGATCTGCAATACACTGATTTTCAGCATTGAATAATTAATATCTACCTATATACTTTGTTAAAATGAGTTAAAATTGGAGGCCTACACCTTTAGTACACTGTGCATTGGTCATTCTTCAGCTACAGATGCAACATAAAGATAATTGCTGTAACAGTATCAAGTGGCAGCCCATCTTTACAGCAGGTTCTTCTAAAATTAAATCCTTGAGTTTCAGTCATATCATCTGTGCCACACTCATCCAGCACAGATTTTGTGGTAGCAGAATATAACTTTTTATTCACAGAGACCTTTGCTATGAAGCTCTCCTATCCACTGCCCCATGTTGTGTTGTGTGAATAGGATAAGTATTGCTCTTAACTATGAATATGTTGCATCTTCTACAACAGATTGGGTACTGCTATAGGTATGCTTATTTTATAAAAATCCTAAATTCAACTTATTCAAATTACTGTAATTAAGTAATTTATACCAGTAATAGTGACATGTAAAAATCCAAGTCCTCAGTTTTGTCAAAATAATTGAAAATATTCCAAACTGTTTAAATATCCAATATCAGAATTGCAACAACAGTAAATGTAAACTGAAAGAAGTTTACAACTGATTTTAAATAAGGAAAACTCAGAAGCATGAACTCAACAGAAGCCTGTGAAATGTTTTTAACCTATATATTAAAATACAAATCTGATGCCCCACAGCTTTTCAAGAAGCAACTTGACTTTTAAAGATTAGAGAAGCCAAGATATTAGCCCATTTAAACTAAGCCAGCTTCTAGTGGTCTTGTGAAAGTTCAACACAGTCTCAAGGATTTAACTGCCATAAATAAAGGAAAATAAATGGTTTCTGCTATACTACAGCAAACTAGAAGGGTTTTGTGAAGGGAAGTCAAACCACAGTAGCCACAATGTTGCTTGCACACAGAATTCCTTTTTCCTTCCTCAAAGGGTACATTAAGGGCCAAAGAACTATCTTGCAGGTTGCAAAGCACAGAAGCAGGACATGAACCTGGGAACTGAAATGCTGTGTTACCATTCTGCTTCTTCCACATTCTATGATTCTGTAATTTTTAAACATCCCAAGTGCTAAATCAACACTTACCAGTAATTTCCCCACTCAATCATTGTTCCAGGCTACGAAAACAAAACAGACTGTTAAAACTGTAGTTTAAAGACTTTTAAGTCAGAATACTCGGACAGTTTTCACAACATTTACTTATGGAAAAAAATATGCATTAATGAAATCACTTCCTTCAGGTGATGATCATGTTATAATCATCTCTAATTGCTGTTTACTTACTGTATTACTTCTTAGTCATTTGCCTGGTTTCCTTCAAATAAAAACACAGAGTTTTCAGCCCTGAAGATATCAGTATCTCATTGCAGCCTGCCTTCATTTTGGACCCCACACTGAGAACAACAATGACTCAGCTTTGATAAGAACCAGATTTTTAAGATGAGCTCTGTTTTCCACCCACCCCGTATAAACACGCTTCGAGCATTTTACGACAGCTTAAAAATTAAACCCCCCCCCCCAAAAAACCTTAAACTTACTCTAAGTTGGTAGGATCTCAGTTCATAAATATTAGGACCCTCTCTGGGAACAGGCTCATTCCAGAAACTGAACTCCAACAACAACTGGTTCTTGCGTGAGAGGAGCATGTTCCCCCGTTCTTTGCGGAACTCTGTGAATTCCTAAAAAAACAACAGGATCCCTGTCAAACTGTGCATTCTGATTCTGCAACAAAAAGCAGGATGCCATAAGGTGGCTTAGATTATTTGTTTTATGCTCTCTTGGGGTTTTGAGGCATCTGTTAAACTGTTTTGAAATCCTTTAAATTGGAAAGGCAGCTGAGTTCTCCAGGTGTGTTTGAAAATCTCGGGTGGTGTCTTACCACAGTACTGAGTGTGTTTCATAAAGTGTTCCTGGAGGGTTTTTTGCTGTAATCTTTGTTCTGTTTTCAGTAAAATAACCAGTTCTAAAAGAATCCCTGCCTTTTACCTTATTTTGACGGAGTTTACTCATGACCTCATTGAGAGCTGGATAGCCTCCCTCATACCTCCAGAGATGAACTGAAACAGAAAAAAAGAAGCTTTCTCAGGGAAGTCACAGACCAGTGCTAAATATTATGGAACATTACAGTATAAATTGCTCCTGATACTACAGAATTATAAAAAAACAGAAGTCAGGTAACAGGTTTAAAAAATAGGTTTTCATTAAAGAAAGCACTACACTTTTGAATGTTTTAAGAATAATTGAATCATCTGGTTTTTAAAAAGGATTCTCTTGGAAAATTTTGCCATCTACTCTAAAGGTAAGAGGGAAATTTCTGCAAGGACTTTTTGTTGCCATGCTAGTAGGATGTGATGACTTTACATGTCTGTAGTGGAAATTGAGATTAAATCTGAGACGATGACAATTCCAAAAAACTTGTTTTAGCCCAATTTTATCTAAGAGCAATAAAGGGGTACACTTTTTAGTTCAGTAAACTACTCAAGCAATAAGAGTGACACATTTTCTGTAGGTCATTAAAAACAATGCAAATGTTATTTTTGAGCTAAAGTTTATATTAAAAAAAAAAAAAAAGCAAAAGCTATCTGAACATGCTAGAATTGTTATAATTGCTGGGATTTTCCCCATAAGAACAATTTTAGAACAGGTATCTACATATCTACATTTGAGGTTTTTCAAAGCATTATCTCTTTAATAAATCGTAATACCTACTTTTAATAAATAATGAAAAATGTTTACAAGCACTTGATACAGCAAGGCAACAGCATTTCATCTCAAAGAGTCACAAAAGTTATTTTCTCTCCTCTAAAGCAGTCTTGTGCCTTTTCCAGAAGAGCAAACTGGAGATTAATGCAAGGCACTTCACTATGACAGGAGATTCATTCAATGCTCCTGTTGTCTCTGCTGCCTTATCCCCAGGGCAAATTTGATTTATTAACCCAATATTAACACAGCCTGGGCACAAGAAAACCCCATAAGCTGCTTTATTACACTGCTACAACTGTTGCAGTAACATTTTCAAGGCAGGCTATGGATGCAATTACAGATAGAGTCTATGTTAATATGTTACAAAAGCAGCAAATTAAACCTAGCTAAGACAGTCTCATTTAAATTGTCTTCATTCTCCAATTTCCCTTCAACTTTTCGAACAGTTTCTCAGATGCTTTTTGGTTCATCTACTGTTATTTCTTTGCTTTTCTTCAGTTTCAATATTGCAATATGCTGAGAGTGCAGGAAAAAAATGTGAACATGAGTTTATTTATCAATAATGAAGCAATGATCTTGATACTAGCACAGCTCTAACAACAGAGCTACATAACAGGTATCAGCACACCACTCTGTACTGGTGGCTTCCCATTCCTTCTATTTCCCAGAGCCCAGGAAATGTTCAACTTTTCTCTCTACACTGGGCTCTTTGTAATTACCTCGGTGGCAGCTCTTCAGTAACTTCTAGTTCAAATATATTTGCAATCTGCATAGTTAGGCAGTACATTTATATAAATGTGGACAGAAATATTTTTACTTTCCTCCAGTAAAGGCCTAGTTTATTGTTGACTTTACAGTGCCATCATTTTTTCAGATGGTGTGAAGGATTTCAGTTTTATTTTCACACAGCAACTGAAGTCTGAGTAGAGCTTTTATACTGGCCAATGCAAGATAAAGTCTGTGTTTTTCAGACTTTTTTGTTTTTTGTTGTTTGCCTTTACCCTAAATATCCAGGAACATGATCTGTGCCCGCAAAATCTCACATTTTACAACCATTTTCCCACTGGTTATTCTACCACTTGGAAAACATGCAAGTGCATTAACAATAGGACAAACTTTAGGAATTAATGCTTGGCTCTCAAACTCAGCAAGACAAAAAAGCAAGCACTGTACATGTTGTTATGGCTACTGGTAGCACACACACCCTCGCTGGATACATTGCTGAAGGTTCACTGTCAACAGAAATGATGTAAAGAGAAGAAACCTGCCAAGCACACGTTTCACTCGTATGGTTTTACATTCTGTTGTACTTCTATCTCCTACCAGCCTGATCTTGCTCTCCGTACCACGTGTTCCAAGTCCCCACCAGTGCACATGGGTAGTGTTTTTCTTCATGAATCTTTGGCAGCACCTCTTGACTTGAAAACAAGGAATACAGACACTGTGTTGCATTTCCTCAGGGAGGCTACAGTTGATATGTATAACAAATCACCACACGTTTAGCATTATGGTATGAAAATTCACAAGCTCTACTTTGCAAGAAGAGAAAGCTGAAATACAAAAATCTGCATTGCAAGGGGAAAGAGAGCTACAACAGTAAAGAAATTTAAGGTAAGTGCTTCTTGGACTGCATGACAAATACACAGCAGGCTACAATTCTTTCCATGCAATAAATTATGTCTATCGCCTAAAATTCAACACATTAGGAAAACAAACATCAGGATGTCTCACAGCAAATGCAGCCTAACTACATGGGGGATTTGCTTCAGGAAAAGCTTTGCTTTATCACGTAAGGCAGAACACACAAAACCAGGAGAGAAGTTTTCTGTACCAGGTGCAGTGCTACTACTTCTGTTGAGCTGAGTGAATAAAACACAGTAACTTCACTGATAAATAATGTCTTTACTTCATAGCATGTAGTCTTATTTTTTCTGCCATTTCAGGATGTAGTCTTGAGTTTGAGGCAGTGAAATGGCCTTAAAAATACCTCTAACACAAATTTCTGTTTGACTATTTCCAGTATTTCTAACATTTTTCCCCAAAAACTTTAAAAGTGGCCTACATTAGCATTAAGAAATTAAGTTTTACCAATTGCTGCTTGATTAAGACAGCTTTCATTGTACTGTATTGGTTAACTGATAAATAAGTCAATTAATCTAAATAATTACCCCTCTTCCTTGGTTTGGCTCAAAGGTAATGAGTCTCTGCACAGTATAAAATAAAAGGAAGTAGGCTTGGGCAGAGAGTCATTACCTAGGAGTTTTCCTCTTGATCCTGTCACTTACAATAACCCTAAAACACATTTTGATGCAAGTTACAGAAAAAATAGTCCACAGAGTCACTTATGAAACATCCCTTTTTTCCTTTTTAAGTGTAATTATTCAGAAGGGGTTCTTAAGTGCAGTGACTCTCCACAGAGATAAAGTACTCTAATAATTGTCTTCATTATATCATTTATTTATCAATACATGCTGACTAATCCTTACCCTGATTTGAAATAGAGTAGGGAATTAAGCAATCTGTTCATCTTTAATTTAGGAAGGAGGGAAGTTCAGAGAGGCTTATGTTCTTTTTATTACTCCATTCTTATGTTTTCTCCTTCCTTGGAATACTTAGGTTTCCTTTGGTTTGGAAAGAGTAAATCTAACCACAGACACTTCATCTGATTGCTGCCAGCAACTTCCTTCTTTGCTACTGTCTTTTTCCTCAAAAATAAAATACTCTGGTGTCACTCAACACTTAAGCAGCTCATAAGATGAAGCAGAGAAGTGGTTTGCTGCCTTGTATAACTGGACATGTTTATATTAAGCTTTTAAACAGAAAGCTGGTTGAATGCTAATGATGCTTCTGCATGCATTTTTTTTTTTAAACGAAAAAACCTAAAAATCCCTTAGCCTGAATGTTATTCTAGTGGATTTCTATGTTTGTAGAGCAAGGAGAAAAGTTTGCAGTTATTTAGAGTTTCAAAGCTGAGCACATGAAGGCACAGAGATGTTAGGAGATTACTCATGGCTGTGTACAGTCAACTAACAACAGAATTAAGGATGTAAACTGAGAGTTGTGAACTTCCCCACACTCCAGCCCTGCTGCTCTCACCACTACACCACACTTAAATAAATGGTTGCACTAGGGGGTATCATTATGCTGAGAATGTTCTGTTCAGCTGACAAGATGATCCCTGTCAGCACTAAAGCACTGCTCTTACAAACCATGTGAGAGTCACTACTACATCTCCAAACTTAAATATACAGTTCTTGAAAAGGAAGTTGTTCTGGGTCCAGAGGAATGATTATGCAGGCAGAACCAGACTGATATTTCTGAAATTTCATCCTTTTAAGTACTAAATTTAAAATGTTACTAATTTATACATTTCATAAAGCTGTAACTTTTGAGAAAACTCCTAACAGTACTGCTCCCTCTGGAGGATATCACCCCAGTGCAAAGATCCTGTCCAAAGACTTGCAGCTCTTCAAGAGCAGGTAAGTGGCAAGGTTACTTTTGTAGGATACAAATTAACTGACAGAAAATCAGTTTCTTAAATCCCCTCAGTTATACTTGGATTTAATACTGGCGTGTAGTTTTACTTACTGGTGATCCCTCTCTTTCCCTCTTGTATCCAGACAATAACCAGTCAACACATTCCTACATGGCAGCTGGAGTGGGACCTGCTATAGCACCAGGGTCTACTTGCATGGAACAGCAATTAAGGGAAGAGGGGGAGCATTTCCAAAACCAAAAGGGTGTCTTCACAAAAGGCATCATCCTAAATTGCAGCTTAGGAAAATGACACCTCCAAGAGGGAAGGCAGGGAATGAATTAAGCATTTTTTGCCATCTCTCTCCAAGGACATCATTTAACACCATACCCTGAAATTAAAAGCAGAATTTTTCCACCTCCCCTCTAAATAATTATCTTTGCCAATTTTCAGAGCTGCTTGTGATCCAATCAACATTGTCTAAAACGTGCAAACATAATCCACACACTTACCAAAGCTTGTTGTAGGCCTCTAGACATTCTGGTTTTACATTGTGAACTGAAACAACAACATCACATGAGAAACGCAGGAACAGAATCAAGAAATGGTAATGTCAAATATAAAAATAACACTCACTCTGTAGTTTATACAGACTGCTGGTCTCTCTTTTGGCTAGAAGGTTGGAGTGAGCATCTTTCCTTGGATCGACTTTGCGAACAAATAGCGTTTTTAACCAACTGTCTTCACGAGGTCTGCTAGCTGAAGATACCAGCCCCCTACATGTTAACAAGTACATCACACTGTCACTGAGTGTGTCTTGACAATGCTCACAAGGCAGGGAACACAGGCACAATCAAGCTTAATGCAAACAGTATCATAACACACAGTTACGCAGATGTAACTTTCCGCTGAGCCACTTCCTACCAAGGTAAAGGCAATTTTTTTTCCCCCCAGAGTTTACCCTCTCATACAACATTTTACTAGATGCAGAGCTCATTAGTTAACCACCCACCATCAACTTTTATTCTTTTATTCAGCTGCTCTTGCTGCTTATTTATCTTATTTTTAATCAAGTGCCTTTGCTGAAGAGGCTGGGCCTGTCCTGATCTACAGACAGGAGTGAAAAGGAGCAAAAAGACAGCAGGCATAAGGAAAAATCTGTACAGAGTAAATAGGAAAGTAACTGCCATATGTTCCTATGTTGCTAAAAAAAAAAAAAAGGAAAAGTTAAATAGCACATCTCTAGACCAAAAAAAAAATTAATGAGGAAGTCTAATCTTGGAAAAATGACCCGTGGCAGGATACAAACAGCCTGCAAATATTTCAGTTCCAAATTCTGGCAACTGTACTGTGCAGGGGTACAGATCCATATTCCTTGCCAAACACGTGCAATTTCCCATTTTTTAAAAAACAGAAGAACGTAACTCTCTTTTTTTTTTCCTAATCCTCATGCAGTTTCTGCAAGTACGTGTAGATAATAACTTTGCTTTACATCACAGAGTGCACAAAACATAATTCATAATGTGGCTTTTAAAGAGATGTGTTCAAGAAATTATTCTTCTCTTTTCCATCTGACAGAAAACCCATCACCAAAAATTGTGCAGCAGGACGAGAAAGCCAATGTATTTAACTTATACTTTACAATGTTTGCCAGGGGACCCCAACCTCAATTTTTTTTTCTTCTTTCTTCTAAGAAAGGCTTTCTTTTATTTGCCTCTTTTTGATACGAGGTTTCTGCTGAGAAACTAAAACATCTGACATTCTAAAACTGTTGTACTACAGCTGAAAATTTAAACCTTTTCTTGCTACAGAAGTCAACTCTTCATCCTTACTTAATGACAACCAATCTGTCTCCCAGATATCAAAAGTTTGTGAAAATCCCTCAAGGAAAAAAAAAATGGGTAAGAAAATCTCAGCTTTCATCAGGAAAAATATCCACATGAACATGTCTGTATTGCACAAAAGTAGTTCACATTAGTGATGTTTTTCAACAATTAACCTTTTAGTCCCAATAGCTGAAAATAACATAATGAACTGGTTCACCCTGTGGAAGGAGGACAGAGGAAAGCAGAAGTATTTCATTGCAGAGAAAACAATAACAACCAGAAGGACAACTGCAGCTGAGATGACCTTCAGTATTCAGAACTGATAAATACCTTAATGGTGCATTTATTGAAATGGGGCCTTCTTTGGCCCTGGACAAACACACAAACAAGCTACTGTGCTGAGAGCTAAGCAGCTATTCCCCAGCTCAAGTATTTAAAGGAATATTCCATGATAAGGTGGTTGCTAGAATAGAGGGCACACAGCTGCCTGGAGTTTAAATATCTGATCTCAGCTGGAGGAGATGAGGCACAGGTGACCATAGTTGTGTTGTCACATCTCCATGGAGTGCCACAGGAACACAGATTGTCCCAGATGACAAGGTAAAAGCCCACCTAAAAAATCCAAGTTGTTTTAGAGAGTTCCCTTAAAGTGATCACCAACACTCACTGGACAGCAAGTGGGGCTCTGGGAGGCAGAATTCAATCCCAGTCCTACAGTGCTGATTTCCAGTTCAGATCTGTAAACTCTCACCACTTCCTCCCCTTATTAAACAGACAGCAAACCAGAATTAAAACACCCTTCTACGAGGGTAATGCTTGCAGCAAACTTTTGAGATGAAAGGAACAAATAATCATGATGCTCTTTTTGTGAAGCAGCTTTATCAGCAGGAAGAGCAAGCTGGAGTTACAGGGATAATACCAAGAAGTAAATTCCTTTGCTATTAGGAGTCTCATGACTTGAATGTTAAACTGCACCTAAAATGGGAGGTATGCTTAATTTGCAAAACAATTAAATGAGTAATACTTTACATTTACTTAATATTTACATTTATGTAAAATTTTTTACCTAGCAATTGTTCCTCATGATAATGACTAACAAATCACAATTATCCATCTGAATATATTGCTTTACTTGTAATGAAGAATGGTTGCTGCTGAAGTTTATTAAAACAGAGATTCAGTGCACCCAACCTGAGCTGCTAGGGCCATACTTTTAATCCATACCCTTTGAGAAGTCCTCCACTACTGCTGTCATTCTAGACACCCACAAATCAAGAAGCCCTGAACTCATTACTGGTTCAATTATGTGAGCAGCATGAACACAAGATTAGCTCTGGAATAGTAGAGACTAAATTAATGTTTTCAGACTGACAGCTGTCACCATCAACCACAACCACGTTTCATAATTTTTTGCTTTCTAAGAATAATAGTGATTAAAGAGAGATTGCATGCAATCTTTTAAGGTACTGCTTGACCCTGCCAGCAAGATTTTATCCTAGAAATGTTAACTATGAGCTTAACCTTCTTTCTACAATAACTGGGCTGTGAACACAAAAGGGTAACACTGAATAGCTTGCTTAGATTAAAAATTATGGTGAAAACATGTCTCCCCCTTAGCTTCCACTTTAGCACAAAACACAAAGTGTGTGGGAGATATCAGGTCAAATATTTAGATTTTGTAGTAACCCATGTCTGCCTGGAAGAGAAAGAAAAACAACTTGTCTTAATTGACAGGTTTTGATCTGTGGTCTAAACAAAGTTTATTTGAAACTAAACACCCAAAACATGCAAGCAAGATCTCACAACATATATTCTCCATTCCTGCTTTTAAATAGCTGCTTGAAGTGATGCCTTTGGTCTTGCACAGGGACTGATGCCCATTTGGAAGCTTGAGACAGCAGCTTTCCCCATGTCAAAGAAAGGGAGGAAAAAATGTGTACAGATCCATCCAAGCTTGGTCACTTGTGTCTCCAGCTCCCAGGGAGCATCTGTAGTCTGCTTCCTCTACCCAAGAAACATGTGAACATCTCTCAGCTGTGTGTGTGTGCACCCTTGCCACTCGTCTGCACATCTGACCCTTTGCACATCAGACATATGAGCATGCACCCCAAAACGAGACGGATGAGTCTGTGCGTGTGCCCTGATACCTGGGGATTGTCTGTCTGTCTGTCTGTCTGTGCTCCTAAGGGAAGCACCAGTACGTGTGCCCCGACACTGGAGGGGAGCACGTTCATGCTGGGTGGGGGCTGCGTGTTGCTGTGCGTGGGGAAGGCAGGGAGATGCTGGGGTGCAGAGCCACGCACCCTGACACGGGGGGAAACGTGGAGGTGGGGAAGGGTGCAACCCAGCAGCGAATCCGGAGTGGTTGGTTGTGCGTCCTGACACCACGGGGAGTTGCTGTGTGTGCAGCCACGCACCCCAACATCAGAGGACAGGTGCAGGGAGGGCACCCACCCTGCTGCTGGGTGGAGTGGGGATGCAGAGGAACTGTGGACACCCTGATCCTGGAGGGACAGCCGGGTGCAGAGCATGCACGTACCCCAACTCCAGGAATACAAGCATGGAGGGCGGCTCTGCACCCCGAAATCCGGCGATACGTGGCCGCGGGGTGCCTGTGCACTCTGCTGCCTTCAGCAATGGGGTGTCGGTGCCTCCTGAGCCTGGGGGTTGGAGGGCACCCCCGTTCCGGGAGGGACAGGGCTGGGGTGCGGCGCGGGGGGCTCAGCGGCGCGGCCATCACCGCCACACAGGGACGGACTTGGGCAGGGAGGGAGGGAGGGAGGGAGGGAAGGGGTTGGCCTTGGGGGCCCATGACCTTGAAGGCCACCCCGAGCACCTCGCACTCCGCGCCCCACGGGAGGGCCGCGGGCCCAGCCCGTCAGCTGCTCCGGCGAGCGGGGCGCCATTTCCAGTCAGGAAAGGGGTTGGGGAGGGGAGGCGGGGTAGGGGGAAGGAAGGGGGGGGATGTTTACGCGGCGGGGCGAGGAGAGGCGCGGGTGTCGTTGTCTCCATCTCCAGCCTCCCTCGGCGGCCCTTTCCCGCCCGCCTCACCCTCTCAGGGCTCACCTGAGGGCCAGGCCGCCGCCGGGCGGGAGGCGCGGCACGGCGCTGGCTCCCGCCAGGCTCCGCCGCAGCAGCACTCTCGCCGCCATCTTGTTCCTGCCGCCTGCGGGGGGGGGGGGGGGGGGAGCAGGAGAGGGAAGGGAGGGGGGGGCGAGCGGCGCGCGGAGGGTCCGCAGGCCACGCCCCCCGGGCAGAGCCCGCGCATGCGCGAACAGACCCTCTCTCCCTCTTCCCCCCCAAAAAATTATAAAAAATGGGGGGGCCCCGGCCTGAAACACGGGGAAAAGAGCCCAGGAGTGCGCTGAAGTCTGTGCAGAAATCGCGTTTCTTGTTTTTCAGGCGCATCGCTTCACCCCCAGGCAGCCAAAATATTTTCCGGGTGCTGCGGTTGAGTGGCAGCAGCCGTTAATTGGGTGAAAGGGGAGGTGGTTGCTGGCATGGAGGCCTTAAATTGGATTAAATTAACAGTAAAGTTGTAATTAGACTAATGGGTAAAGGGCAGCTGTAAAGAAAACCAGCCAATAAATACAGATTATAAGTTAATGAGCAAACTGGGTCTTCCTACACAGAACACACAAAGTGTAGGGGAGGGCACTGTGCAGCTTTCCCTTGGCATTTTATGGCTTTTTAGATCTGAGGCTTCTGCATCAGGGAGGCACCTGTGGTGTCCCTTTAGAGCCCTGATAAACCTACAACTGTCATAAATCTTTTACAAAGGTGTTACACTTGAAACTATGCCCATTTAACCCCAATCTGAGCATCAAGGTCTTGCACAATCCTTCCAGTGCTGGCACGTAAATTAAAACCAACATCCTGAAGTGAATCTTAGGAAGAAAAAGAGATTTTGACATCTACTCAAGGAAAATCACAGGAGATACAGGGGAAGATTTACTCCAACAGTTAGATGTAGATGCAACTCATTATTGGAACAGGAAACTTGTTCCATTTCTTATAAATCTGTCTAGTTAGAACACTTGTATCCCAAGTGCTGAGGACCAAATTCCTTTATTCTACAACTAAAGTGCATTTCCTGAAGTGCAGGGCCATGTTCCAATGGGGGTCTGATTCCTCTCAGTCTCTGCTGGGGATGAAGTTTCACAATTTACATTTCCTTGAGGAGTCAGAGCCCAGGTTTCCTTCCACTCTGATAAGGGCATTAACCACCCAGCTGCAGTTCCTGAGTGATTTACACAAAGCTAAACCTCTACAGCAAACACAGCAACAGCAGCAACCCACACCCAGATGTTGGAGACAACTTTCTCAGAGCACATTTACATTACTGATTTGCAGACACCTGAATCAAGGTATCTTGACATCCCAACCTATTGATCTGACAAGCAGAACAGTGTTTGAGGACAAGCACTCCAAGAGGAGTGTTTTTTTTTTTTTCCCCTCTGAAGCACTGAATAAAATTTAAGTTTCTCATTCTTCCAGGCCCAAATAATATGCTGAGTTCAACTGGACTTTGTTAGCAATTTGCAGGCAGCTGAAATGGATTTTATGCATGTGAAGGAAGTTAAAGGGCAAAGGATTTACACTACTGACCATGGAAGAGACCACAAGCAACAGATTGGTAGTGCAAGCTGGCTCAGATTCTTAAAGTAAGGTATTTTACATCATTTTACTCTGTTTAGATACACCTTGTTTAGCTTCTGATGTCCAATGACATAGGTAGAGACTTTAAAATAATTTCTCCCAGCTTGGATACACCACTCTCCCCTCCACACAGGGCCATGGAATGCTGTCCCCACAAATGCTGGGTTTGAGGGTGAATTCTCATTTATATCCAAATGAAAAGCCAGCAACACCAGGCTGCTGGGACAGCTGAACACACACTGCTTTATGTCCTGGAAGACAGGACAACATCCCCAGAGCTGTAACAGGACAAAGTCATCTTTAATCATTCACTGCTGCAGCCTTCTAGTTTAGTATGAAACTCTGTAAGAGATCAGTCCCTGTATCCTTACCAAAATGAGCTGTTTTAATGAGTTTTTCTGATGAGACTAAGTCTAACAAGCTGTACTTCCATCTTTTTTGCCTTGTATTCTCAGCTTCTATTTCCTGCTGGCAGTTTGAGGAGATCCATTTCTGCCAGAACTCAGTAATTCCTTTGACAGGTTACAAAAGCAACCACACTAAACCACCCACAGTTTTTGTTCTCACCTTACTGCTATTATAAAGATAAAAGTGGCTGAGGGTTTGAGATTTAGAAGCCAGAAGATACTGCAATGTGCTATGTGCAACTGTCAGAGGAAAAAAGGACACATGCAGGTAGCTGGTTTTAAAATTCTGCACTTCCTTCCAAAAGGTTTAATTGCATTGTATTAAATAAACCTACAAACCACAAAATACTGCCTGAAATACAGAGAAATCAAACAATGTAATGACCTTCCCACCAAACTCAAACATTACACAGTTATGTTTTTATCTCTCAAGACAGAGGAGTCATTCCAAGTGAGCAGTTGACTTTTGAACCTGACAAAGCCTAGAGCAAAACTACATGCAACAAAAAAGTGTTAACACTAAACTCACATTTTCTTTGTATTTTAATTTAAAGCTCAGAAGTGCCTATCAATCTGTATTATCTGCTCTTACAAGCAGCTATGCTGACTCTTCAATTTGACTACAAATGTCACTGAAACATTTAACATACAACAGGAGGGCCCCAAACATCTCACACGAGAAAAGGTGAGAATCCCTCTGCTTAAATATTTTCTTGTTATTTGTCTGTTGAACCAACTTTAAGTTCCTGAAGTTTTTCACTTAGATAGGTAGTATCTGCCTCAGTCAGATTTTCTGAATCTGACAGATTTTCCAGGAATCTGGTTCCTGCACAGGGTTTTCCTGTTATTGGATCTATGACATTTCCAACCTTGAAGACAATTTCAGCCAGTTCATGTTTCACGTGTTTGCTCCTTCGCTCGGGCAAAGCTTTAAGAAGAACAATGTCTCCAACTGTGCACTGCTGCAGTGGGTCATGGGCAAAATAGGTCTTTCTTTTGTTAAAGAACTGCAGAAGAAAACCAGGAAACACTGAATTAGATTTTGAAATGAAACAGTTGATAAATATAGTCAATATAAACCAAACTACGTTTCACTAAGGAGAAGCCTCATCTCTTTTTTTTTTAATTTGATTCATTTTTGATCAGAAAAGAAGAGACAAACCCATAAAACATTGTCCCACACACTACAAAAATTACCATGCAAGCAAAGTTGTGAAGCAGCACTTACCTTTAGTAAGTAGGGATCCAGCACAAGCCTGGTAACTCTCACTTTGGCAGTTTTCTGCATTTTGGTTCCTATAACTTTCCCCACTATCCATTTTGCATGGACAGCTCCACGTGGCACAGACATCGTTTAGTTGTGGTCATCCAGTGCCTGGCAACAAGCAGACAGTTAATTTAACAACAAAAAAACAAAAAAAAAACCCAAACGCAACACAACCAGTTTCTGACCAATACCAAAACAGTAATTTCCATTTCAGAGCAGCATCTTAGCTAAGTCATTTTATTAGAAAAACAGCATAAATCCAAGCAGTTCAAAACTCCCTGTGTTGCACTACAACTCAGCCTTCTATTACAACATAAGGGACATAACCATGTCCTCCTTACCAGGGAAAGTTACTTCAGGAGGGCAGTAAAAACACACTTAATAGTGTGAGGGTGAGACCTCTACCCATAAGGTCCAGAAAATTCCTTTGGATCGTGCCACTTGTCACACTTGCAACATAAGAATGCACAGGTGTGGAAATTATGATGCATTTAACTCATATGCCAGCAGCTGGGTTTGATGGACTAGTTCATCAGGTCTGTGGATGACCAGAGTTAACCCAAACAGGGAGTAACATCTGACTCCTGCTCACAAAGTCATTTGGCTTGGTGCATCTCATTATTAGCTGAGCTGATGAAACCAAAGAAAGGTAATAAACTTCCCAAAGAATAAGTGACATAGAAGAGAGCTGCCTGACCTATGGTATGTGTGACTACTTTAGAGTTAGTTCTTTCTTGTAATTATACTCCATTATCCTATTTTTTTTTTAATTAAGGAAAGCTTTCTTCAGCAGTCTTGCAATTGCCATGAGCAAACCAGCCAGAACATTAGAAGACCCAAACTAATATTACAACTGACAAAGACTAAGAACTTTTTTCTCTCCTACTCAGCTACTGCTGACTTATCCATCTACCCATTCTTGCAACACATCAAAAGTACACTTCAGGCACACAAAAACACATCCATAGGGTCGGGGCTGCTTTTCCCATCCTTGACTCAGCTACATGACAGGGCTGGAGGAAGGAGGCAGTGTGAGAGGCCCTCCTGCAACAGAGGGCTAACCAGGACACCTCACAGGGACCAGACGTGTACAAAATAAATAACACCCAGAAAGCAGAAGGGATCTACCAGGACGACAGCAGCCAGCCGGTGAGGCCAGGTGTATCTCACCCAGAAGAAGACGATAAAAACGGCAGCACCAATGGACTTAGAGCCTTCCCTCACCCCTCCAACAGCTCTCCCCAGGCCCCCCCACCAGGCCCGGCCTCAGCAGCCTCCCTGCCAGCAGGGCTGAGGGGCCGGCCCTGTCCCGCAGGCACCGGGCCTCATCTCAGCCGTCACCCAGACGGCAGCTCCAGCCCCACAAACGCCCCATAGCCCGGGCCCTTCTCACCAGCACCGCGGCCGCCGCTGCGCCTCAGGGCCCTGAGGAAACGGAGACGGAAAGGGCGGGGGCGGCACCGGAAAAACCGCGCGGCGGGGGCGGAGCCACGGGTGTGATGGGCGTGGTCATGTGTGCAGTGGGCGTGGCCAATGAGGGGCGGAGCCTCTGGGCAAGCGCTGAGGGCGCAGGCGCCGTGGCGGCCCCTGAGGAGTTCCGCGAGTTGGGTTGGTTTGGTTTGGCCGCCGCTTTCTGGGCGGTGCGAGACTAAAGCCCGTGGAAATTAAATATTTTTTTAAGCCTCTCAGGTAGAGGGAGAGCCTTGCTGCGCCTGCGGCCAGGGGAGATGGGGTGTAGGGTGCTGGTGTGGGCCCTGTCTCCTCAGGGAGCTGCTGTCTGTGCGGGGACTGCTTTGGCTCCGGCTGCTGAGGGCTCCCACAGCTGAATCCAGGCTGGTTTTCCTCAGAAATAGTTTCTGGGTGCCACGTTTAGCAGCAAAGTGGAGCTGGTCACAGTCTGCAGCAGGCCTTGGCCTACAGGTGTTGGGAGGAGGTGAGGAGGCTGAGGTGTGAGAGCTGAGGGGCCGTTTTACACCCTGCGTTTCATGGGGTGAAACCCTGGGTCAGCACGGTGTCTTCTGTGTTATTATCTGTGGGTACAGAAATTAAATTTTTCCACTGCCACCTGTTGTTGATGATCCAGATCTTAAAGGTGTTCCATGTAAAGTTGGAACAGTTGCAACATGTATGAATTGAGAACTGGCTTCTTGTCCTTACTTATATATATCCTGGTGGAAATTCAGCTACAATGTATGTATCAAAAATGGGAGGTTGGAGAAAACCTTCCAAAATCAATAATGGCACAAAAAGCCTTGACTTTGCCATTGCCTTGGAGGTAATGTGCTCCTGGCAGCTCCCAGAGCTTGTGGTCTCTGTTTCTGTGGCTTCAGGCTGTCCCTTTTTTTTTTTTTTTAATTTTTTTTTTTTTTATTTAAATGTGTTAATGTTGGTTTTTTTTTTTCTACTGGCAAGTATTTTGGCTGCTGCCCACTTTTCAGGCTTGTTCTCTTCAGGCATTATTGTCCCATCATCTGTCACCACAGGAAAGAGGGCAGGTAGGGCGTAGTATTTACTTACGAGGATGACAGTGCAGAGCTTCCCCTTTTTAAGGTGGCAGGGAATGGTGAGAACAGGCTCTTCTTTGGCTGGCTGGAGGCACTGTTGGAATAGTTTGATCAAGGGACTTACTTGCAAGTTTATTATCAGTTCTTGGAGATATTCATGGGCTTCTCATATTTTAGTGCCTTGTTGCTTGAGTTACAACGGAGAGAAGTTGGGAGGAGTCTTGCTGGCACAGGCAGGAAAGGGTTAAGAGGCTTTCAGATCACCTGGGAAAGCAATTCTTTGATTTTTCAGAGGGCGCTAACAGTTCCTGTGCTGCAGTTCATAGGAAACAAAGGGAAAGGGATCAAGTATAAAAGTTGTTCTTCGGTTTTATTTTCAGTGGCAGAACTTTGGAGGGCTGAATATTGATGTCTGCTTAAAAAAACACGGAATTTTTGACTAAAAAGAATTTTCTTTCATATCTTGATTCAGAAAATGATCTGTGAGGTAAGTCTTGATTCCGACTGGTGGCTTTAAATAACTGCTTTTTAGACTGAGAGGTGAGAAAAAACTTTATATTGCTTGACCCATTTTGAAACTGTAAATTCTTTGCTTAAATTGTTACTTGGCAGAGAGCACAGGCAGAAGTGTGAGTCAACAACTGCAAAAAGCCCCAAATGCTTTTTCTTTCTTGTCTGCATTCAAATTGCTTGCATTAGTTTCCGAGCTTAAGTACAGAAATTCAGGAGCTGGGAAAAACATAATGAGAATTTGTATGGGAGTTGGAGTCTTTCAGCAGTGACAGGAAACTCTCAAATTGTAGTAGCATCCCTGTTAATGTACTTCTGCAGTTGATGCTTCAAGCATCTTCTATTGGTGGCTCTTAAAGTACTTCTCAAACCTTTTTTCTTTAAACCACGCTGCACTCCCAAGGGTTTGGTGTTTTCTGGTGGTGGAAGGACTTTGCTAGCAGATGAAACAGCTGCTGCCCCTGTGTGTGTGCTCATCCTTTAGGGCAGACTGCTTTTGGGGTGTAAGAGTCTCATAATATCTGTTGATTCCCAGCCTGTCTGCAGCTGAGGCTGAGGAGGTCTCACCTTAAAACGTGCTGCTGGCATTTTGCTTGTTTGTGAGAACAAAAGCTTTTTCACTTGAGTGTGGCTGACCCAGTCTCACTTCAGGGTGGTTGGATGGTACCAGCTCCTGCACAGTTCTCACTGAGGGCAAGTGTGTGTGGAGGGAAATCTTGATGTCCTGTGGAGAGCCCTGCAAATCATCCATTACCTTGGGAATGCCAAACTGGAAAGTAAATTGTACTCTTCCTCTTTGGCAGGTGAATTACAGCTTGTTTGCTGATGTGTTCCTCTGTGTCTGTCCCTAATGTTCTGAATTCTGGTGGAGTTGCTGGGCTTGCTTTGGGGAATGCTGATTTCATTTACTTTCTCTCTGCAATTTTTAGTTAATACTGTAGGGAAGTGATATCTGATGTGTGGGTGACTTCCCAGTCCAATAAAATGTGCAGTGTAGTGGTGAAACACAACTGCCCATCCAGAGCTGTGATACAGATAAACATCAGTCTTTGCAAGAGTCACCTTGCCAGTTCTTCTTGCTGTTGCCTGCTGCTCCCAGCTTCCCCTGCACCCCCACATTTTGCTCAGGCTGTAGTTTCCAGTTGTCAGGAGGGGAGAAGACTGTGGTGCAGTCAGAGCTGGTGGGTGTCAGCTCATCTCACACGTGAACACACTGAAGTGCAGACTCAGGACTGTTTAATTCTTTCAAATGATATTCTTCAGCACTGTGTTTCTGCTCCCCTCATCAAGCAAAGCTTTTATCATCTTTCTGATGGTTTTCATAAGGTGCAGGAGAAGCTGTAGACGTTCACAGCTTCTGAACTAGCTGTTCCCAGATTCTGGCCAGACAGGAATTTTTTATCACTCTGCCCTATTTGGAATCAGTGTGTTATTTGGTAAGGTTGTGACATGCTGTGATCTATTGCATTTTGCTGCTTCTGACTCTTAGTGCTTAGGTCCCTGTGGCAACTGCAGAAATAAATCATGGGGCTCAGTGACAGAAACTCTGTCTTGAAACCCTCTGCACGTGATTTACAGTTAAACATTGTTATTAGCAGGAATCTAGAGAGTGGATTGCTTTTGCATTTAAAAAAAAAGATTGCAAACCCAGATTGTCTTACTCGGCAAGATTTCTGTCACAGGAATAAGTTATTTTATTAAAAACCTGACTGGTAAGTGCTTTTGCTTATGTTGTTAGCATCTGTCAGTATCTTTATTTAAGTTATTCACTGTGAAAACCTTTTCTATTTCTTTACCAGTGCCATTGATTAAAATGCAGTTTACATTTCTTGGGAAAATTTGATATTCAAAAATGTCTTTTCACTGTGAGTCAGAATGTACTTTTCCATGGAATAAAAATTCTGGAAAGGAAAAAAAATGCTATTGGAAATCTTGAACAAATTATACTGTCATTTCAACCAGGTTATACAAGAAAAAAAAAAGAACTTCAAAGTTAAAATGAAGGGCTCTGGTGTTTCTGTCATATTTTAAGAAAATTAGTACATTCTTCTGCAGTTGTTCAGTTTGATCTGTTCAGCATTTTCCATATGAAACTTTCAGAATGTTCTGTTCTGGCCCTAACTACAAGTTCCTGCTTAATTCAATTGGCTGTTTCAAATTACATATTAAAAATGAGTTATGAAGCTATTTTCTCCCTTGTCTTCAGCCACTGGTGTTTCTTCTAGTTCTAACAGAAGAAAGGATTGTACAGAAGTTTGTGCTTCAGCTGCTGCATCCAGTGGTCCAGTTATTTACAGTAAATCTCTGGTTCTAAAGAAAACTGGCCAGCAAAGACCTTTGGAATGTAACAGGTTAAAATAGAATTTTGCTGTTAGTTGTGTTGCAGCTTGCAGATTAGAGCTCAAAAAATTGCTGGAATAATTATTGCTGTTTTGGATGCTTTGATATGATGGTTGCCCTGTCAGTATTACTGTGTTCACATTACCCCATTCTATTATGGTAATTTTTTTTGTTTTTAAAAATGCCTTTCCCCTTAATTGAAAAGAAACTTAATAGAAAAGATCTGAGCTCTGCTCAGTCGAGTGCACTGAGGTGTTGCCTAAGTTTTAGAGGAAATGCTCACTGTAGCAAGATTTTCACTCCTCTAAAAATATTCCCTGAGGACAAGTGTGTCCCCTGGGGGTGATGGGATGTGGGCTCTGGATATGCCTCTTCCTGCAGTGCTGCTTGGTGTGAAGTGGCCTCTCCTGGGACTGGTGGCAGCCACCAGCAGAAGGACCAGCTTGGGAAGAGTGCTCTGAGGAGGGAGCAGCTCCTGGCACACTGCTTCAGATAGAAGTTGAGGAAGATAAGGATTCCATTCCATGTTTTTCCTGCATCACAATATTCTTAGTGAATTTTTCTCAGTGTGCAACCTGTCTGCAGTTTAATTAAGCCCATTAGTCCTTGTCCTAACCATTGTGGTCACAAAAAGCAGACTGTGTCACCTTGCTTGTCCCTTCTCTGTGCTAACCAGTACTTTCATTTTACCACAGGTGGTTTTCTAGCCCTTGGAGCTCTCCTTTGGATTCCTCCACTTAGCCCATTATCTTTCCTGAAGTGTGTTTGCCCCAAACCAAGCAAGACTTCAGGAGAAGCTTCACCACAAACAGAGGGAGAGGACTCCTCAACCACTCTCAGTGATGTCAGCAAGATGAATTTCTTCCTGAGCTTTTCTTCCCTGCTCTGAATTGTTTCAAGTACTTGTTCTCAACTCTGCTGCTGAAGTCCATATGATTTGGTAACTAAATCATCTGTTCTCTGCCTTAACTTCCTTACAATTTGAGAAGAAAAAATTCCTTTTACATTTTACCTCTTATTTAGCTACTTGAAGTTTGTGGATGAAGGGCACATACAAAGTAACTGGAAAAAGCCAACTTAGTGCTCAGCAGAAGCCAAGAAGGGGACAAGATATTTTGTAAAAACCTGAAAGGTACAGAAAAATTGAACTTTTCAGTTCAAACTAGAACTTTATTTTGGAATTCCTTAAGGAGAGATTGGAAGTCTGCCACACTGTAATAGCCTTTTATTGTAGGAAACCAAGAATGCCTCAGTCTTGTCTTGACCTATATAGTCCACAGATACTAAGAAGTTTGTGCATGTCTAAGCTGTTAATTTTACAAAGCAAAAAAAGAAGAAAACTTGACTGGCTGAATTCCTGTGCTCAGAAATAAACATCTGAGAACTTCACAGTGCACGCTCACACTGGCTTTTAATCCAAATGTTCAACATTTGGTTTGAAAGGTATCCACAAAACCCTGTGGCTGTGGAAATAGCTCAAGTCTCATCAGTCTTTTGTGGCATGCAGTCCATTGCATTTACAATAGAAGATTTGTGAAGGAATTTTCTGTAGGTTTCTGCACAATTGAATTAATTTCACAAGGACTCCAATGGGAAAATTTCTCTTCTAAATCACTTTCATTATTGTGAGTTAGTGTGCCCAAGAGAAACTGGTAAATTAATCTTAATTTCACTGCATATACTGGCACTTATATAATTTTATATAATTTTACTTGATAATAATCAAGTTTGGATGTAGTTTTGTGCAGAAACTTGATAGGCTGGTTGCTCAAGGGTCCATAACAGATGGAAAAGGATTAAGTTGACTGGTAGCAAACTAAATGTTTTGTTTCAAGATGCATTCTTACAGCTTTGGACACAAAAATGCATATTTAAAGGTGACTTTATTCTGCGAGTTTGGACTCATCCTACTTTGGACTCTAGCCAGGAAAATGTTACTGAATTTCCAGCCCTAAACATAATGCATGTTTGATTTCAGGTGTGGCTTTCCTCATAAACTAAAAAATATGTCCATCCGAGGCTTGAAGAAGAAACAACCAAAAACTTTTAAAGTCAAAATTATAACAGTGGATGCTGAAATGGAGTTCAGCTGTGAGGTAAGGGTCCTCAGCAGGGTGCTAAAAAGATGGAGACTGAGCCACCAGCAAGACAATTACTTTGTTAGTTTAAGACCATGAAATCCAAGCTGTTTCCATGAAATCCAGTTGACTGGAACATTCTCTTCAAATGTAATTTATCATTTATAAACTCCAGTTTATTTCTTTAGCTACAATGGCTGGTTTACACCTCTGTGCAGAAGAGAGAAATGATCAAAGTAGAAAGCTACCTTTTCTTCTGTTACTTATGGCTGGCCAGTAAATGGGATAGAGAAATCATGACTGCAGAAAAATATGGAAGAAAAATGTAGCAAGTGATGAATTACTAAATGAATTGAGCTGAACTCTTGCAGAGACTGAAAGGTGCCTGATTAATTCCTAATCATCTAGCAAAAGCAAAGAAATTCATTTATTTTGAGGAGTTAGAAAACCAAGGTCCAATGAGACTGAAAATTCTAATGAGAGAAGTGACTGTCTTGTGGGACATTTAATATTTCATTTACCAGGTCCCTCAGAGACAGAATAATTAGTCACAAGCAGTGCACTTCTGTGACTTACTGATCTAGAATACTTGCAGGCAGAGTTGTGAAAAGAAAGGATTTGAAAAATGTGAGTTGGAGATCAGAGCCCTTGTTATCAAATCCAGTTTGATGTATCCCATCCCTTGCTCTGACAAATAGTGCTCTGACACTCCTTTGATTTCCCCTGCTCTTCTCTGTCTCTCCAATTTGTGTCACCTATGGAAGAATATTTTTACAAATATTAATAAAGCCTTGCCTAGGAAATCAACAACACAATCCTCATTCCCTGTGCTCATGAAGTGCACAACCCTGTGGCTGAGTGACCACAGCTGCTCTGGGAATGTTCCTGTGGAGAGGAGGATGTGGAGCAGTGTAGCTGTGGCACCTTTGCTGTAGGCAGCAGTAGGCATGGATCATTCTCTGAAAACCTAAAGGTGAATGAAAAGCTTGTAAGAGAAAGGCAGATGTAGTCTGGTTCCCTTGACTAGGATGTAGCAAATGTATTCAAGACATGCCTGTTCTCCTTCATTTTCTTTCTCTTTCAGATGAAGTGGAAGGGAAAGGATTTGTTTGATCTGGTGTGTCGAGCACTGGGTTTGAGGGAGACTTGGTTTTTTGGCTTGCAATACACAATAAAAGGAATGTGCACCTGGTTAAAGATGGACAAAAAGGTACAGAAACCAAAACATAAGTGTGGCAGTTTTCCACTTTTAAAAATATTTACTATTTCTAACCCAGGAGCTGGAGGAATGTGTTACATGGCAACTCAGGTTTAGATGGTGTCATTTTGGAAGGCCAAAGTTCATTGTGTTACTTGGTCTGATTGCTTCTATCACATTTGGCCTGAAGTATCATGCCCCAATCACCACCATATGCACTGATTGCTCTTAGATGAAAGCTTAGCATTCCCCTTCCTTCTAAAATGTAGAAAGGCTGTTTTAAGAGCTGCCTTCTGATTTTCCTCTGAAATATTGAGACACTTATCCAGTATTTTTGCTGTTGATTTTATTTTTAAACAGGTTTTAGATCAAGAAATCCCCAAAGAAGATCCCATTAGCTTTCATTTTTTGGCAAAATTCTACCCAGAGAAGGTAGAAGAGGAACTATTACAGGAAATTACCCAGCATTTATTCTTCCTTCAGGTCAGGAACAGTTTTTAACCATGAATTCCTTTGGTATTTACTCCAGTACTTTTGTATTGTCTTTGAACTTGCTGGCAGCTGTTAGTCTCAGAATGATTCTACTGGCTTTAGGTGTATCTGTGTCTCTATAAAGATCTCATTTTTATGAAATACAAACATCTCCCCTGACTGCTGTGATTTTGTGTACTGGGAAGCTGAAGGTTGTTTGCCTTCTGCAGGTTTTTGTTCTCATGATGCCTTCTCTTGCTGTTTGTGCTACAAATGAGAGTTAAATTGCTGAGACCTGTAGTTGTATGTAAAGTGACTTTTACACTTAGAAGTTTGGGTGGTAATTCCATATCTGGATATTCCAGATTTTTTTTTTTCTTCTATAGTAAGGAAAAAAAAGAAACTATGGAAGGGTGTCACTGCTTGAAGAACTGTGAGGCTTTTGCACTGACTGGTCAGTGCTGAGCAGTATGAAATGAAGCCACACTTCTTATCAGCTTCAGAAGTTACCTTGAGCACTATTTCATCTGCTCTGCTCTGGCTGCAGCTAAGTTTAATGAAGAGAGTGTCAGCAGCTCCTTGTCATTGTCATTGCTGGTGTAACCTCTTGTGCAACCATTCCCTAACCTAGTTCTTTCAGAATGAGCAGAGTGAGAAGAGACCTGTTATTAAATGGATGTGCTGAGGAGGGGAGTGCCTACACAAGCAATTATGGTGGCAGCTGAAGGTGGAGAAGAGGGAAGGAATGGTGATAAGCACTTGGGGACAATAAGCTTTTTCACCCCTATCAGCTGCAGATGGAACAAGAGCTGTGACTCCAACCTATCCCTGAAACTAAAACTTGTGAGTTCCTAAAAATAGACCAGGTGCTTACTGGGAGATCTTGCTGTGTATGACTGTCACCACAGTCACCAGAAAACAAGAACTCCCTGACCTGTTCTTCATCATAAATCTTCATTTTGGGTTGTCAGGACAAAAAAAATCATAGCATTTGACAGCCATTCTGAAAAACAGGGCTGTTCCTCTTGCAAGCTTCAAAAAGGAATGGAGCAGCATGCACAGCTGTGGTACAAAGAGAGCTCCCCACAATGTTTAATCCCTTTCAAGACAAAGCCCAGAGGCATCATATTGTCTGACTGGTCCTGGCTGAGCAGTGCTTTTCCCTTAGTATGGTGCTGGTGCTCCTGAAACATGCAGACCTGCTCACACTGACTTCTGCCAGTAAACTGAGCCAGTTTGAGTTGCCTTCCCTACCCTGTAGGACTGGGTGCCTGCTGCTCCTGCTGAATAAATCCCCAGCCCTGACAAACCTTCATTACTGAAAATGGAACCCATTTCAGCTCTGCTATGGGGGCAGCTAGTGAGGAGCTGCAGGCTGGCAGTTCTGTGCTGAAGAGCAGAGTTTTTAGCTGTGTGAACACAGCTTGGTCTTCATGGTGTGCTGGTTCTTACAAATATACAGCTTTCTGTGAGATGGGAGGCAGTTAAAGCAATAAAGCAAACCCCACACTTGGATTAATGCTTTACCTTTGCAGAGGCAGCTTTCTGATTTGCCAGTTGGTTTTCTTTTGGCTCAGAAATTATTGGGGTTCCCTTAACCCCATTATAAAGTAAATAAAGGAGCAAGTTATCAGAGTGCAATGCTTCATGATCAAAATAAAGTTGCATCAACCAGGAATAGCCATGCTGTGGCTCCATAGCTGCAGCAACAGGCTGTAGCTGCATCAACAGGTATAGAAGTATTGAGTTTCAGATGCCTGCTTGTTGTTCAGCTGTTTGTTCCAATGCCTGTGACATTCACCTTCCCTCCTGAGTAGCTGTGGAGTCCTCTCTAAGTTGCAGCCTTCTTGTGTGTTGGTTTCTCCTGGTAGCTTTCAGCAGGATGTGTCTGTGCAGGTAGGTTGGGTGTATGGAATATATTCAGTATGCATCTGTAAACAAAGGCAGTAAATACACTTGTTCCCTGGGGAGGAGGTGTTAATGAAGTAGTGGGAAAATGCTGCTGTTCTGAGGGTTAATGTACTAACCAGAACTTCATCCAGACCCATTAGCCACTTGGCAATTTGTTTCTTAAGCTAATTTTGGAAAGGAACGAGAGGGGCAGAACTCTTCTTAGTCTTTTAATCCTGATTTTTTTCCCCCACTTTTTTTTCTTTTGTCCCTGAACCTGCCTTAACTAGAAGATATGCAATTAGCAAATTCTTCTCATTCCGAAGTAGAAAAACAGGACTAAAACAAATTTGAACTTGCAAAGTTTCCTGACTGTAAGAACTTAAGCTCACACCTGGATGCTAATAGGAAAAACATGTACAGACATCTGGATGCCTACAGCTTTCAGCTCTACTGACTATGCAGACCTCTGCAAATTAATGTGGCAGAACAGCTTTTTGGGAAATGTGTGAACAAATGTCAGTGATTAAAGCTGACTGTTTAAAGATTAGGCAGTTTGCTTCTTCATAAAGGAGTGTAACAAGATGTCACTGTAAGAACTGATCAGAAAAAACCTCAGACATTCATGGGAGATTTATCTTACATTTCAGAATTTAGAACAACTTATGATTTGCACAGTGGAGTATGAAAGCTGGAGCTTTCCAATTTGGAAGTCTTTTTCAGTCTTTTCATTCTTTTAGTTTTTTTCCATTTTAACAGCTTAGAAAGAATTTTCCCTGTGCTATAACTCAGGTTCATATATTGTGCTCACCAGAGACTAAATTTTAAAGAAAAACTTTCTTGACAGTTCATTTCAGTTCACAGTACCTACAGTGCCAAAGTGTATTTGTGAAGATATCTCAATGATATCTCAAGTATTTCTTTTTAGAATTGCTTAAGACTCTGCATTTATGCAAAATTTTCTTGTCTTGTGCTTTTTAGTAGGCTAAACACATTATACCTGAGAGAAGAACTTGTGAAGATTAATTTCCCATCCCCTCTTGAGGTTTTCAAGTGAAAATTACCCAACTTATTTAAAATCAAGCAACATCTTATGAACTATTACACCTCTGATCTTGGTAGCACCAGAGATTATTAAAATGAAAAGAATGTTAAAAGCTTCTCTACCTTTTTACTGGGCTTTCATTTTTAGACCCCTCTGTTTTTGTTGTGCTTAGGCCACTGTAATTGAACAAGTCAAGTGCTCTGCCTTCCTTCTGTGGGGCCTCCTTTCTTCTCTCCTTGTGGAAAGGTTGAGTACATAACTACTGTGGGTTTCAGTCTGTCTGTCCTTCCCACCTGGACAGCCCTGGTCTGGTTGAACCTGCTTTGAGTAGGTGACCTCCAGATGTCCCTTTCAACCTAAAATTTGATGTTTTACATCTTATAAAGCTAACTTCCCCAAAGTAGGAGGAAAAAGAAGAATTATTAACAGGAATTGTGCAGACAATGAATTTCATGTTTTCCAACATACTCTTTTTCAGGTCTCCTTATATAAATATGTGCAGATAGCTGCTATGAACTTAGAATTAAGGAACTTAAACTTTCAAAAGATGTTCTTTTCTTTTCATTAAATGTAATACTAAGCAAAGGCTTCTTGTGTTTCTGAATGCCATTTTATTGTTGCTGGTTTTAACTAATAATGGTGATGTTTGGTGCCAAGTTATAGTCTAGGCATGTCTAGTTTCATTTCAAGCCTGATATAAGTCCTGACTTTGAGCTTCTTTAACTTGCTTCCCCCTGTTTTTTTTTAAATTTAGGTTAAGAAACAAATACTGGATGAGGAAATCTATTGTTCTCCAGAAGCAACAGTTTTACTGGCTTCTTATGCTGTTCAGGCCAAGGTTTGTGCATAGAAGTGCTCTATTTCTCTCTTTCACTGTGTTTTTTTTTTAAATTTCTATTTTAACCAATGCTCATACGTGGTGGTATGCAACACACAGCAGTGTTAAAATTTGCTGTTAAAGAAGTAGGACATCCTGGGCAGCACAGGCACTGCTAGGAAAATAAGCATTGGATACCCCTACAGGGGTTTTGGTATTCTGTACTCTGCTTCTGCCACTTAAGGGATTTCTTTGCACCCAACATTTTCATGTCATCTTTTTACCAGCTAGAATTATTTCCTGTTCTTTAAAAAAAATGCCCATGAACACAGCAAGTGCTGCTACCAGCCCTCACAGTGAAAGGATGTGATGTTTGTTAATATATCTCAGAACATTTCTCATGCTACCAAAAGCCAAACTTAACCAATGGCAGGAGGTAAACACAAATTCAAAGCAGGGCTGTCCCCCTGCAGCAGCCCAGCCTTTATGCTGTAGGGTAGAGGAGTAGGGGAGTTTCTGCACCTGAACCTGGCCTGTGGTTAAGAGGGGTTTGAAGTCATGGGAGACTCCTTTGTATCTGCAGTTACTGAGAGCTGCAGGCCAGGACTGGAGCCAAAGTTCAGTGCTGTTTTGGAGCCATGTGTGTGGCACACAGGCTGGAAGTAACTTCAGTGCACAGTTCAGATGAGAGGAGCCTGTTTTATGTGTTGCCCTTTATATGGGAGAACCAAAACAAAATCTGTGTCACAACTATTACAACAAGTTCTTCAGCATTCTGCATCTAACAAACTGCAATATCTTTTCTTTTCTTGGAACAGTATGGTGACTATGACCCAAATTTTCATGAGCCAGGCTTTCTAGCCCATGATGAACTTTTACCCAAAAGGGTAAGTCTTTATACCAACAAATCTTTGAATTTACTCTTTGCAACACAGATATTGCTGTGGGATTAACCAGAGCATTAGAAATTGTTTGTGTCTGCCCTGAACCTGGCAAAGTGACCGAGCTGTGAACTGCATTCACATTGCTTGGGAGAGGCAGCACTTGTATTTGTACCTTCAAAGGAAAGCAAACTCCTGTCTTTCTCTGTAGGTCCTCAGGCAGTATCAGCTGACAGCAGAGATGTGGGAAGAAAAGATTACTGCTTGGTATGCTGAGCACAGGGGTATTGCCAGGTATGGAAATAAATTATTTCTTTGGAAGTTCCAGAAATTTCAGTAACTGGTTTTTTGCTCTCTTCAGTGAAATTTGGCTTTTGTAGAGAGAGCAAAGAAATGCTGATTTCCAAGCTATGATACCAAGAGGTTAATTTATAACTAAGGATAAAACCACCTACTTATATGGGGTAGAAAGTGTGTAAGGCTCCAAGTCCTTGTAAACTGGGCTTGCTTTGAAGTGAAGCTGATGGCTCTTCCAGAGCTTCATGGCCTAACTCATCTAAAACTGGAGTCCTGTCTCATCCAAGTCCATGTGTGCCAGCAGAGAGAACTTCATGCAGGAAGTCTGGGTTGTGTTGAACTTGCAGTTAGCCCTGCATGTTTAGCCTTTTCATTTAAGGCCATCAGCTTCCTGGAGCTTTTGGTTTGTGTTCCCTATTCAGCAGCTGCCTTTCTGGAGTCAGACCACACCAGCTTCCCCCTAGAATAAAAAGAATTAATCTGATGTCTTTTATGTTTGTGAAAATAATGGCTCAAAAGGGTGTGAGTGTATATTGCAAGGAAGCAAAATGGTAAAGACATGGCACCATAGTTGCAGGACTGAATTTTGGGGCTTGTCCACGTGGACACTGAGCTCCTTTGAGACATTCAGCATGACTGGAAATTCAGTTAAGAATTAGGAGCTGTTGGCACCCAGAGAGAGCCTTCCCTAGTATTTGGGTTCAATTTCTCTTTGGCAGTTTTAGAGGCTTCCCAGCATTATTTTTACTGAACGTTTTCCAGAAAAATTATTTATGCCTCACCTTGAAGGGAGAAGAACAGTGAGTGGAGAAATTCTTGCTGCTCTTTGGCCTCTGCCCAGAGTTCAGTTTAGAATTTTTTTCAGGACTCATTTCTAAATGAATTGTATTTCCTGAAGGAAATATCCTCGTGCCATGGCAAACAATGGGAGGGTAGGTCTCTGAGACATAATAATGGTGTGGCAAAACTGACAAAAGGATAAGACTGCACTTGAAGTTTTATAAAGATTACACTATACATGACTCAAAATAGGTGTGGCTTTACTGTCTTTGTTGTGTGGAGATGCTGTTTTTTTAATCCTTTTTCTATTGTTGAGAGTAAGATGGTAAAATTAAAGTACAAAGGACCAGATTGCCTGTTCTTTTCTAAGTGGGAAATGTGCAGTCAGGTAGGAGAGAAAGGTTAGAAAGGAATCTCCCAAATATAATCATGGCCTTGTTCTCTAGGGATGAAGCTGAAATGAACTACCTGAAAATTGCCCAAGACTTGGAAATGTATGGTGTCAATTATTTTCCAATTGCTGTAAGTGCTTTATTTTAGTAGTTTTTGATTGCTGTAGATGATGGTACTTTTTAAAATCCTCCAGGGAGCTGGAACTGGGATTCCTGATTTTTGCTTTTGTTTGCTGATGGTGGGTTGTGTACTAATTGTCCTGAGTAGGTTTACTTGTCTGCTAAATGAGTAGTTGAATAAAACAGTTAAGATTAATGTTTTACAATCTGACAAAGGTCTTAAGTAGCTCTGGGTTTACAATAGGAAGAAGGAGACTAAAAGTTTGAGCTGCTGTAGTCAACACAGAAGACTGGGTTTTAGCTAGCAGTGACAACATTAATAATACTTTGTGAAAATACCAATTTCCTAAAAATACAGATAAATATTAATGTATTAGAGTAGGTGTGGGGTTTGTCTGTGGTTGTTTAATGTCACCATAAATGGCATTTACTGATTTTTTTTTTTTTTTTTTTTTTTTTTTTTTTTTTTTAGCAAAATAAAAACCATACAGATCTCCTGCTTGGAGTTGATGCCAAAGGTATTCACATCTACAGCATTAATAACAGATTCTCTCCAAATAAGTCGTTTGAATGGAGTGCTATCAGAAACATTTCCTATAGTGAGAAAGAGGTATCATGGCTTTGATATATTATTCTTTTTATAGGGGCATGGGTGTGGACTGGGATTCTTGGAACAGGCTGAAAGCTGCCTCTGTTTAAACAATTTGGGGGAGAAGGGGAAAATCCTAGGGAGCTTTGTTACAAAACTAAAAAATAACAGACCTGCCTTTCAGATGTGCTGCATAACCTTAGTTCCCCTGGAGCCAGAGCCTGCTCTGAGCTCTCCAGACCTGTGGAGCCCTCTGTTCTGGTTCCTTCCCTGCTGCTTGTCCTTTTCAAAACAAGTGTGTTGATCTCTGAAAATGATAAATATTAGGAATGCCACCATGACAAGCTGCTTCAGTTATCTCAGCAGGAATTAGGTGATCCATAAAGACTTAATGCCATTTTCACATGGAGAAGCTGTCTTTGTAGATGAGGTTTGAAGCACAGTGGCAAGAGGAGGCGTGCAGAGAGTTATCCATGTTTTTCTGCAAGTTTGTCAGTGCATGATTTCAGTCTGCAGCACAACCCTACCCTTGCAGTGTCACAACCCATCTTTTACTTGTAGAAAGTAGTGGGGAGTGGGTGAAATTGAGTCTCAGTACAAATCCTGTGGCTACAGGGAAGGCTTTAATCAGAAAAACCAAACCAGAAAAACTGCATTGGTACTGAAATACCTGGAATTTGTCAGCTGAAGAACAGGGCGGCCTGTTTGATTTTTCTTTTGGCCTTTTGAAAAAAAATCGAGGAGGAGATTTCCTGCTGGGTCTTAGATGCACATGCATTAAATCAGGCAGAGCAGCTTTACAGGTGTTCTGCCTCCAAGAAGGTTTTGGTCCTTGCATGACATTAAAATTCCCCCCGTGGTCTGTGAATAAACTGCTTTAACTCCCTGTTGTTAGGCAATTGGGCATCCCTGTATTAAAACTCCACTATATTCAGTGAAACATTTACAGCTCTGCTCCTCACAAGGAAACACATTCAGGCAGTTGTTACCTAAGGGGTAAAACAAGCTGTAGGACATAATGATCTTGGTGACTCAGATGGCCTGAAATCATACAGTGCATTGCAAATGAATTATAGGAATAGAGGGCTACCTAACCCATGAGTCACAGAAAACAGTATCTTGAAAAATGGAGCCAAATTTTGTTAAGCAGCCAAACCAAGCACAACATATGAAGTGAAACACTATGCAGTGACCTGGCAGCATGAAAGCCCTTCGTGTCCTCTGGAAACAGCTTGAGAGATAGGACTGAAAAGGTGAAAAGCAGGAGCTCCAGGATTGTTACCTGATGGTCAGAAGAACAAGCCCTTCAGGCCTTTGACACATTTTCTTTACACCTTCAATGATTTGTATTCAGAGAGGTGTTTGACATCTCCCTGACTTTTAAGAATATGTTTGCATCTAGGGATTAGTACTGTGTTCTGTTTTCCTGATAACCAGTGCTTCTGCCAATGTTCTAAGTGTGGTTTGCAAGGCACAGGTGGTATTATTATGAAAACCAGCATCCAAACTGGCACTGGGGTGAGTCTGTGGGAGGATTTATCTTCTAACAGAGCTTGCTACAGGAGACGAGGAACCTCTGTAGTGGCAGCTCTGGTTCTGATTCTTTTGAGCAAAGCATTCTTGCATCTCTCTCCCCACATTTGTGATATAAATCACTGCTTCCCTGGAGGGAACTGGAGATGAGCTGAAGTTTGCATTAGTGTTGATAGTTTCAGCTTGTTTTTTTTAAACTCATTCTCACTGCTTCCTTTTTTCTTTTGCCTGTGTAGTTAACCATTAAACCTCTTGACAAAAAGGCAGAAGTCTTCAAGTTTTTTTCCTCTCAACTCAAAGTGAACAAATTGGTAAGTGTTCTGCTTTCCTTCTTTAAAACCAAGCCTGGTAATACAACTGATATCCAAGTGAGAAATACTGCTTGTAAAAACTCTGGAGGGGCCAGGGAGCACTGAGTTTCTGCATGTGGTTTCCTGAGGATTGTTCTGTCTGGGAAGGCAGGGCACATACGTTTGTTTTCTCTGGGAAGGGGAGATGATGGGTGGAAAGAGAGATGTGAAACAAGGCCTAAATCACAAAGAAAATCCAGATGCTGAAAGAAGAGGTTGTGTAGCCTTATGGAAAGGTGCAAACCCACAGCAGCACCTGCCTATCTGGCTGCTGTAGCTTGTTAATTAGCTACTGCCTCTCCTTTTCTGGGAGAAGCAACAAGGAAGGGACCTAACCAACTGGCTAACTGTATCATCACTGACTGCTTCCTAACACAACCACAGGGGCTGGTGCACTTCTCAGTGAGCTTGTGGAATTGGAGAGGGATGAAGGAAAGAAGGAATCCCTCATCCTGTTAGGAACTTTCCTAAATGAGCATGTACCTGGTGTGAGTATGTATGTACTTGGTATGAGCCTGCCCTGGGTGCTGGTTTTCTTAGAAGGGAAACAGTGCCAGCAGTTGTGATGAAGTCAGAATTGTCAGCTTCTGTCCTGTGAGGCAAATATTTGGCTTGTCCCTCTGGCTGGGGCACAAATACATCAAACTCACATTTGCTTTGCTTTTCCTGTCTAGATTTTGCAGTTGTGCATTGGAAACCATGATCTCTTTATGAGGAGGAGAAAAGTGGACTCAATAGAGATCCAGCAAATGAAAGCACAAGCCAGGGAAGAAAAAGCTAGAAAAAAGGTAGATTCTTTCTGTGCCTCTCCTGTTGAAAACACTGGTTATTATTCCAGCTGGTGCCCTTGCTGTCCATGCATTGCATCAATATTTGTGTGGGAGGTGAGAAAGTGCAGCAGGATTGAATGTGGGAACAGCTCCAGTGTGTGTGCAGCATCTGAGGATGTAGGTGATGTTTGTGAAACAGAAGAGGTGATCAGAGAGAGATTTGGGGTACATAGCAGATTGATCCAAGTGCTTTCCCAGCAGTCTGAAATAACCAGTACAACCCGTTAGAGGAGCTCAAGTGCTGCAAGGGACAAGCAGCTTCAGCATTGCATCTCTGCTGAATATCTGTCCACCAGCTAGAGAGCAGTCCCTTCTTCCTTAGATTCATTTGTTGTGCTGCCTCGGGCCCAGATGAGATTCTGTTGCAAACCCAGAGCCGTGGTGTTGCTCATTCCATTTCCAGATGGAGAATCAAAGGCTGGCCAGGGAGAAGCAGCTCCGAGAAGAAGCTGAGAGAGCCAAAGAAGAGCTGGAAAGGCGTCTGTTCCAGCTGGAAGATGAAGCCAGGCAGGCCAATGAGGCTCTGGTGAGTAGCACTTTAGTCTGAATATTCTTGTGCTTGATGGTATTTCTTGATGTTTGAAAGCCTTAATTTATTTTCTTAAGGCTCCTTTAAGATGCCAGGAATTCTGGCTTAGACAAGGCTGGAGAGTTGCTGACTGCTGGGGGAGAAGGCCTGGTGAAATAGCTGAGAAAAATCTGATCTGACATAACCTCCCTTTGCTGTGAGCCATTTGCTCCCTGTGTTTGGTCCACAGGGATTCTGTGGTTCTTCTTTGCCTCTTCAGGCAAAGAGGGAGGAAAGGAAGCAACCTTAAAGCTGAAATTGGGAGAAAGGGGAGAAACTGGAAACTTAAGGGGCCAACTTGATGTCTTTGTCCAACTCAAAAGCAAATGTGTGTTCTTGCTTTGTAGAGGTGAGAGGGAGGGAGGAAATTAGGCAGGTCTGGAGCAGAGGAGGAACACTGGACCCTACAATTATGTTTACTATACTTTTTAAGGAATACTATTGCTGTCACTTTTGGGGAAAGGTGTCCTGTTCCTGACTGTCTGCAGGGATGGTTTTGTAGATGCTCAACAGGTAACTAGGAAAAATTGTTTCCTCTTAGCTCCGATCCCAGGAAGCAGCAGAACTGCTGGCTGAGAAAGCTCAAATTGCAGAGGAAGAGGCAAAATTGCTGGCCCAGAATGCTGCAGAAGCTGAGCAAGAACGACAGAGGCTGGAGATCACAGCTCTGAAAACCAAGGAGGAGAAACGTCTGATGGAGCAAAAGATGAGGGAGGCAGAGCTGATAGCAGTGAAGCTGGTGAAGGAGTCTGACCGAAGGTTGGATTTGCTTGAGTGGGGTCTCTAAGGGGGGTGCTTGGGTGGAGAGATTGCTGCTTTTCTCAGAGCTGAGCCTGTGAGGGAGGGGTTGTTACCAAAGCAACACTTCAGAGTGACTAAGCCTTCGTGCAATTAGTAGCAAGTGATAGAATTAGAAGGAAGCTCTTGTATCCCTGTCAGATCTTTAAGTGTAAAATTGTGAGACTATAAACCAGTCTGCAAGTGTTTGTAACACTGTGCTTCCTGAAGATGCAGAGCAGTGTTGACAAAGGATGTTTAACCTTGCTATTAAGGACTTTCTGCTTCTTTTAGCACGCTGTCAAAAAGCTTGCCAAAATAAAAACACGTATGTTGCACCTCTCCCCTCTTCAGGGAGGATCTCTTGACAGCCTGGAGTATCTGAATCAACAGGTCATAACTGAGCCCATGGAAATTAGGAGTAGGAAAAATATTAATTCAGCCAGTCTCTGCAGGATTGTCTTTGAAAGCATGTGTCATGTTGTGCCCAGTTACTTCTCCATGTGATTTCCTTACCACAAGTGTATTTGGGTAAAAGAATCAGTCACAGTAATGGATCTGGTTCTCTGGAAGCTAGTGAAGTTTATTGCTCTAAATCCACATGTTGCTCTAGACTGGAAATCATCATTCACATCAGGATATTTGTCTTACAGAGCCAAGGAAGCAGAGCATCTGAAGGAAGATCTGCATGAAGCCAGAGAGGCTGAACGGAAAGCGAAGCAGAAACTCTTAGACATAACAAGGCTTAATTATCCTGTAAGTTTCTGCTCTACTTGGCACCACTTCATCTTCAGAGATAATCAGCTGCTGATTGCAGTTTTATAGCCCCTATCAAGCTGAGTAGTGGCATGTCTGCATCCAGCTGGAGGACAAACACCTGTAGGGCCAAGTAGTGCTTAAATACAGTGTTAGCTAGAATGGAAGTTTTATTTGTTTGGGACAGTGAGGCAGGATGAAAAAACTTATAAAAACAGGCCTGGTGTCGGGAACTTAATGAGCAGAGACTCTCTTGCCTGGATTCACACCTAAAACTGACTCTGCTGTCTCAGTCAGGCAATGCTTTGTGGAGGTGGTTGTACTGTGCCAGCTCTGTTTTCCTGTGAAATTGCCCATGAGTGTCTTTAGGCAAAGCAGATGAAGCTGTCTCCAGTAAGAAGGCAGTGCTAAGGGCTGTGTGCCCCAGTTTCTGTCCCAGTCTTGCTAAGAATGGGTTTCTCTGCTGAAATAGAATCATCCCAGCACTACTCTGCCCTTGGATCTGTGGGTTGTGTACTTCAGCAGTTCATCTGGGGCCACTTGGGTAGAGGGGAAGGGCTGCAGGAACATCTGTCTCAGAATCCATGGGTAACTTGTGAAATGGTTCAGCAGGGCATTCTTGCAGAAGCTGGGGAGATAAAACCAAACTCAAACAATCAGATCTTACTTGTCAGTGCTTGTGTTTACTCTTTCAGCATATGGTTAAGTACCCCCAGTACTTGCCAACTGACGCCAGAGATGCCAACTTTGACAAAGGATCCATAAAACTGGATTTGAAGGACATTGACCTCAAGAGACTGTCCTTTGAGATAGAGAGAGAGAGGTATCAGTATGCTTGTGGTGTAAATGAATGAGAATAATGGAAATTACAGAAAGGAAAAAAAGAAATCTCAGGGAATTACTGTTCATCCTTCTAACAACTAAGAAGGGCTTCCAACTTGCACATATGGCTGGAGGCCTTTTCCTGGGCTGGTGTGGGTTAGATCTGTGTAAGACAAGTTATTTAAAGAGAGGAAGAGTGTTCAGGTGGCATCAAACCATGGCAAGTCCAGAAGTGTCTTGGAGAGCATTATGCTAGGGGCAAAGTACTCTGTGGGAGAAACAGCCTGTTACAGGACAGAAGTTTCCCTCTAGTGTTGAAGTATAGGAATTGCTTTGGTCTCATAAATGAAGTGGCTTTTCCTCTCTCTGGAAGGAATTGCTTGCTAAACGTTGACAAGTGTGTGGATGCTGAAGGGTGGAAATGAACCCCCTTTTTACTGAACCTGGGGGGTGCAGGGTGGGATCTGGCTGACACGTGCCAGCCTTCATTTTGCCTATCAAAAAACCAAAATGAAACAAAGAACTTCCTCTCTCCTCCCTCCCTCCTCACACACCTGCCCTTGAGTTATATCTTGCCAATAAGCTTTTTGTCTCCAATATGTGGACCATAGGTTGGACTACTTGGAAAAGAGCAGAAAATTTGAAGATCGATTGAAAGAACTGAAGTCTGAAATTCATGCCTTGAAACTGGAAGAAAAACAGGGTGGGCTTTACTCTCATTGGAATGAAGTACTGGGATCCTTGGATCGCTCCTTAGGAAACGTATGTACCCTAAACACTGTTTGCAGCAGGAACCATAAGTAAATAGTGTGGGTGTGCCAAAGGTGGTTGCTGTATTTCAGTTCAAAGCACATGCTTCTAGTAACTTGATAGTAAAATACTAAAAGCATGAACACAAGGAAAATTTTTTGTCAAAACAAAATCTAGTAAGTTCTTCCTGGGCGGGTTACCAGTACTATAAGCAAAAAAAAAAAAAATCTTATTTTACAGATTATGGAATCATAGTAAGGGTTGTAGGTCTTGGAGTACACTAAGTTGTTGTAACTTAATATCACACTTAACTGTGGTTCCTCAATAGTTTACATCACGTTCACATTCACGTGCTTTGTGATTGCTGAAAGTCATAAAAGTCTTGGTGAAATTTTTTTGAGGCACTGAGGAACTAAACCCAGATTTTTGTTGTAAGTTTTTTGTCATTTATATAAACACTCCTGTCTCTTCCTGAACCAGAGCAAGAATAGGGCTGGCTTTGGCTTTCCAGGTTGTTCAACATGTAGCACAAAATGGCTCCAAGTAAATGGTTTTAGAGAGAGAAGGGAGGCTTGGAAAAATTGAGGGAAGGTGGCCTTTATTTTCTGAATATGCACCTGATATTCTTTTTGGCTTATTGAGAGGGCATTAAATTTCTGTATTCTTGTCTTTTAAAGACTCCAGCATGGATGAAAACTTTGGAAACTGGAGATTCACTGGATATAAATCTTCAAAGACCTTTCCCTGCTTACTCGTTAAATACCACAAGCAGTTGGCCTTGTACCAACAAAATTCAAAACACAGTGCCAGCAGAAAAGTCATCTTTTCAAGCAAATTCCTTGGTTGCTAACAGTCTGGGCACAGGAACCAGAAAACAGATTATCAAGGTAATCAGATTTTTCTGATCAGAATCAGTAAATTTCCAAATTTAGAGTTCAGAGATTTAAAGAGTAGTTGGCTGTAAGGACCTGTTTTGTCCAGCTCTGTCACAGGCTCTTAAATGACAAGTCAAAGCATCACTGTTGCAGGAGTTTGGAGACCCTGCATTGGTGCATTCAGAACTGTTTGTAATTCAAGACCTCTTTTTCCTCACTTATGATCTAACCTGGCCTGCAAAGCTGTGAGCCTTGGTAAATGAACCAGAGATGCCCATTTGAACTAGGAGGATCTGTGTTAATTTTTATTTGTATCAGACAGACTTGGAAATGAGGTTGTGCTGCCAGGTATAGAGAGCTTAGAACAGACCATGCTTGTTTTCTGTTTTTAAGGGGCAGGGAGTTAGATAATAAATGCATGGACTTCCAAATGTTCCATTCTCTTCTAATGTGGTCCCTGCCAAAGAGTCCTGGAGAGCTAGTGAGCTGGGTAATATGGGAAAACAACCTGCTTTTAAACTTCACTAGGAATCTGGTAGGCATCAAAAAGAACTGAAGAGGCAAGAGGTCTTTGAAAGTGGGAAGGAAATCAGCTTTCTCTTGGCAATGCTGATCATGTAAGGTACTGGAAGTAAAGCAAGATTGATGTATTTGCTGCTGTTTTGTAGGTACAAAACTGAAAGTTTTTAGAATCAGAGGCTTTAGTAGATAACATTCAATACCTGAAACTTCAGGGTTGTATGCTTAGAAGTAGAAAGAACACAGCTGAGTATAGCAAGGGATGAGGAAGCAGCTTTTTCTAATGCAAGTAACAGAAGCAGCTTTTAAAACTGACCTAATCCAAAGAGCAAGGGTGAGGTAAATCTGCTTATTTCAAGAAGGAGAAAAAAAGCTATTGCAGAGCATCTTGCAAAAGGCTACAGAGCCAGAGGTAAAGGAAGACCTGGAAAAAGGGAGTAACTTTGCTTGAAGTGGGAGTTCAGATTGGAACTAATTTTCCCTCTTTGGTTTGCTTGTAGGTTCAGCAGCATGACTCAGATGTGATCTACATTTGAAGCTCCATTTCTTAACCAGACTGGTAGAACCTGGTGGCCATCTTCTCAGCTGCTGCAAAATACACCTGTGTGAGGACACTTGTGCAGCTCTGCCTGCTGACTGGCATGGGCACAAAAGCCATGGCACTGAGGTGTCATTCAGCTTCCAAGCAGAAAATATGAGCTTGGGAGCACTAAAACTGCTCTAAAACGTGGCTGGTGTCTTTGGGTACAATGATAAACGTAACAAACCCAGAGGAGTGTTGTTTACTACTTATGCACTTTTGAAGAAACACTTTATACTTTGCTAAACCTTCCTCCTCCTGGGTGTTTTTACACACTGACTTATCAGGATGGTACTGTACTTTTGTTAGGCAGCAAGTGTCCAGGAGATGTTTGGGATGAGAAAAAAATTACACATGAGTCTGGTGTTTACCTACAAAATAGACTAATTATGTTTTTGGTCTGGTGTCCAAGGGACATGACTCCCATGGAGCTGCTCAACATTTTAGTGTTTGCCTGCCAAATATTTTCCTTTTCCTCCCCAAACATTTCTTGGTTCGCTTAATTGATTTGCATTTCTCTGTGAGAAATCTCAGCTTTTAATTGCAGATGTAGAAGTGGATGTCTTCAAATACCTCTCATTCCTGGGGGAATCCTCTGTTTGGAATGCAAAGCTTCTGTGCTCTCTACAGTTTCTGACTAGATCAAGCACTTTCTGTTGCTTTTGCTGCTCCAGCAAACTTTGCATGCATTAAATTCTTTCCCAGGTCTGTGCAACACAAATTCCAGATTAGACAAAGACAAAAGATGCTGTTGGTATCTGCTGAAATTGGACTTGTTTCTCTGATGGAGAGGTGCATACAGCAATATGTCTGCCTCGTTAGTAAAACCTACTTGCATTTTCTGGTTTTGTGTGTGTTTAAGTTTCTGTTTCACCATACATCTTCAGTCTGGGGACTTCTGGAGAAGCAGAATATATGCAGCTGTAGCTAAAGTAGTAGCACAGTTGAACATGTGATAGGATGTAAAAATGAATGTTAAATATAGTGTTTTAAAAGCTTAAGATTGAAAAAAAAATATGTTTAATAAAAAGCTTCAATTTCCACCATCTAGTAAGCAGCTTGGAACTGAATGCTGTGTCAGTATTACCACAACATTAACAAGGCAACTTCTGAGAGGGAGAGAGCATCTGTAGCAAGTTCTGCTCTCCAGCTTTTACCAGTTATGACAGTTCCATGGCAAGATGAACCTGACAGTGATCTGCTGTCATGTTGTCTGTCCTCTCAGCTTTGAGGCTTGTTCCTGCTGCTGGTGTGCAGAGGGAGAAGAGGGTGTCAGTTCTCTTTAACAGCTCTGGTATGTTTGCAAACAATAAGATATTAAATGCCCAAGTCCTGATCTGTCTGGGAAAAGCCTCGTGTGTGAGATGGAGGTGTCCAACACCTCATGTTGGAGATGTCAGACTGAAGGTCTCAAGGTTGGGTCTGTGGCACTGGCCAGAACTGGACGATGGTGAGGTAGGAAATGGTCCTACAGGAAAACAGTACAAACCAGCTCTGAACATGGCAGTTTTGGATTTGGGGTGGGAAGGAGTTACCCTGGTTCTATTTTTCCTATTTCCTCTTGGTTTGGTTTTGTGTTTTTTTGTTTTGTCTTGCCACAGCTAACTCAGGTTTGTGCCTTCATTCTGCAACATGTGCTGGGGCTTCCTTTGGCTGTCAGGTCTGAGCTTTGTCATGATACAGGGCACAGAGAACTGCTCCACATGATTTATTTTTTTTGGACTTGGTTCTGTGTATCACAGCAAAGAAAATGACAGGGTTGTACTGCTGCCAGCTGAAGACTGAAGCCTGTCTGCACAAGTTGTTCTCAGCCTGCTGGCTCACAGGTATTCTTGCTGTGCTTTGCTCATGTGCAGCACCATGTTTCTGCATGCTTGCATGGGTGTTTGACAGATTAGATGGAGCAAGAGGAGCTGTAATCTGCTGGAGAAGGGCTTGCACAACCACAGATGAAGTCAGATGTACTGGGCTATTGCTAGGAGGGCACTGCAAAGAGGAGTGCCACATAGGCATTAGTTTGCTTAAAATCTGAATAAATATTTGCAGCGATTAAACCCGGTGTTGGTGCTTCTGATATTAATACTCACTTTCAGTATTGGCCACTTCTTAAAACAGGCAGCTGCAGATGTGTTCAAAAGGATGGGAGAGTCAGTTGAAAAAAGAATGAGAATGAGCTCTGGTTTCCTCAAAAGCTGGGAAGAGAAAGCAGACATCATGGAATTAGTGATTAGAACAAGACTTTTCACCCTAAATAGCAAGGTATTTATCTGATGATGGTATCAGCATCTTTGAACAGTGGAGGTCCAGCATACAGCTGCCCATAGTGAGGATTTGTGGTCCTGCAGGCAGCAGATGGTGCTGCAGTACTGCTCTGCTGCACAGCAACTGCTGTATGGCAGCAGTTTAGAAAGACCTGGCTGGGAAACCCTGCATTGCTCCGTGGAAACATCTGCCACTTTGTGTGTTCCCACACTAGCCTTAACTTGCTTGCATTTTCTTGGAGTTTAACCTGACAAATTTTGATGGATATTTAAAATGTGCAAGCACTATACTCTGAGAGGAGATCATTGCACAAACAGCTTAGTCCCATGGGTCTGAGCTAGTTCCCTGTATCACAAAAATATCCTATAATAGTTCTGACATGTCATTGTCACCATCAGACTGTGGAAGTTGCCTTCTGAGTGGATTTCATCCGTGATTTCCAGAAGCAGAGGGGTCCCACAGCTCTGGTGCTGTGTGATGTTTTCATTAATGCCATTTGAAACAAGAGGAGGCCTGTTACATTTGCAGAGTGTAGAAGGACTGTGGTGTGTTGTCTGAGAGCAGACTCCAAGGGTCGTTGCAAAGAGGAAAGAAATTTATCTTTTGTTTTCAGGCAGGACAAGACACAATGTTCTGGTCTCAAACTACAGCAAAATATTGAAGTAAAAAATATTGCAGCAATGAAGAAGTGCTCGTAAATCACCTGGAAAGTGAAGAAGTCTGTTCCTGGAGTGACACAGTGAGTTGTGGATCTGTATGGAAGCCAATGGCTCTGCCTAGCCCTATTGTCTGAGTTTCTCTGAAAAACCACTTGCTCTGACCCCAAGGGGCTCTCCCTGCTCTCATAAAAACCTCAGATAGGAAGCCACGTGTTCTTGGCTCAGCAGGATGCTCCTGATATGAGCTCTGGGAGTAAGCAAATGCTCCTTAGTCCTTAGAGAGACTCTCCAGGAACTTGTCTCTTAAAGACCAGTTGGATCATATTCACCTGGCCTGGATCCAGGGTTAACCTGGCCTTGGAAGGTGGGCACCCCAGTGCCCATTATTCTCTATTATAGAGAATAATTCTGTCCTCTGTTTTTTTTGGTTTGCCCAAACTGCTAAGCTGTGACAGGAGCCCAGTCACCAGAAGCATGAGTTCACACTCTCTTGCAGAATTATGCACAAGCAGGATTCTTCTTCTTCCTCTTTCTTTTCCTTGCAAACAGGATGTCATCCCTGTGTCTCACTGTGCTGCCACCTCATTTCTCTATAGCCTCATGCACTCTGAGCCAGAAAGCTGGATTTTAGTCTCCTGTATCCAATATATTTATTTTCTGTTGCAGGAGGCAGCTGCCAACTTCTTGAGTCCTTCCCAGAGCATTCCCAGCACTTGTGCCTCTGACAGGACAGTTTTTCAAGCAGAACACTGGCCCAGATGAAAGACTGAGTTGTGTGTTGGCCCTTCTGGGTCTCTACACTCTTTGGACTCTTTCATCTTCTTGCAGACCATTTTCAGGGGTAGCTGCATCAGCTTTTTGGAGGGGCTCTGGGCACATAGGGGAGCCCCCCTGTGGGATGGAATGGAGGCATTTAGACTGGGGTAGAAAGCAGTTTTCACACCAGGGAGGCTTTGATTCAGGAGCAATAACTCTCCTGGGAGGAGAATTGCACCCAGCAGGGTCAGGGCCTGGAGCCTGCAGGAAGGAGTTGGCTCTTAAAAGGGTAGTAAAGAGCTAAGGGTTGCCATTACTCCAGGCTTGCCCCGAAGGGAAAAGTCAAGATGTGACAGCTTGTTACCTGCCAGGCCATAAACCCTTGTGCTTTCACTGGGGAATTCACAGAAAGGAAAATCAGTCCTCTTCAGCTGAAAAGGAGAAGAGACCTAAAGAGGCAGCTTTGAGGCTGGGCCATGGGGTTGGAAAGGATGCTGTGGGTGCTGGGGGTGACAGACTGAGAAGGAGGTGTAGAAATGAAGACACCAGCAGGAAATAATCCTGCTCCAGTGTGATTCAGTCCTATGTCCTGTGGTTGAAAGGAGAAAGGAGAAAGGGATACAAGCTGACCCTGCAAATAATCTTGAGCCAGTAAATTAGAAAGGGAGATTCCAGAGAAAGAGGAAGTCAATAGAAAAAGCCTGGAAATGTAAAATTCTGATATAAAAATCTTTTGACTCAGCAGAGAGGCAGACCAGGAAGCCCTTTGGTTTGTGGCATACATCTTTCCCTGCCCCATACTGTTATCCCTTGTTCCCCACAGCATGATGGTACAGTCTGTGCTGCTGAATCAAATCCCTTCTCCATTACTCCAGTCCTCAAGGTCATTATAATCTTTCTGTGTGATATCCTGGCCTCTTCTAGATTGATGATAGCATCTTGGTTTGCTTCATCAGCAAATTTCCTTTGCATTCTCCTGCTTTCTGTGCCAAGATCATTAATGCAAATGTTAAGCAGAATAATTTTTTGCAGGAGAAACTCAAGGAACTGTACTGGTAAACCTCCTTCAGTTTAACACATCCCCTTTCAGCTGAAGCAATTACCATGCCCCTTTTAGGCAGCTCTCTCCTCACTTTACATTTCATATGCCAGTCACACTTCTCTTACTTAGCTAATAATTTACTCTGTGGCACCATTTCAAATGTCTTTCTGAAGTCCAGGCAAGTGAGATCTACTGCATTTCCTTCATCACAAATATCTCTGAACTTAAAAAAAGAAACCATTAGGTTAGTCTTGGTCTGCATCAGGACCAATGCTGCACTATGTACTGTGAATATAGTGTGTCTGTGCAATGCCTGAGGACCTGGAGGGGGAATTTCAGTGGGAGGCAGATGTCTGCAAAATACAAGATTATTTACGTTAATCAGGGCTAGAGAAGGCTGGGGTTTAACAGAGTTAGTTGAGGGAGAAACATTCTACCAGATGAGATTCTATCAGGAATCACTTGAAATAATCTCTGTTTCTAAGGTCAAATTAGTTCCTTTGGGAGAAAAAGGCCTGTGGTAAAGTTTTTTATATTATAGCCAAAGTTATATATATAGCCCAAAAATACTTGGGTCCTGAGTATTTTGTTTTTGTTTGTCTCTGTTTCATTCCTTTTCAATGACATTCAGATCCCCTAAGTTAGAAAATGAAACTTGCATATTTCCTTCTTTTCTAGAGATGATCCTTGGTGCTGCAAGTCCAAGAATTAAGCAGAATATTGGAGAGTGTGAAGGCTGGGACAGAAACTAAGTCTCCAAATGCTGTACAGTTGTAGACAGCAGCAGGATGATCTCTGAATGCCACCTTTAGCTCTTATCATTTTAGTTCAGAGATGGGTGGAGATGATACAGAAGACTTAGAGCCAAGTGATGAAAGCATTTAGCAACTCAGAGATGAAAGATCAAAAAGAGTGGGGCAAATAGATGAAGGAAGCTTAAAAATAAACATTCAATATTGATTATTTACCCTTTCATGTAGAAGAAGAAAGGAAAATCTGCCTGGTTAAAACCATTTAAAGAGAAAAACTTCACTAGAGAGAAATATTTTGACACATGGTATACTCAACATGTGAAATTCTCTGCCAGAAGGTCTCATTGAGGGCAAAAAGTGGAGAAGAAAGACAGAAGCAATTGCTGTGAGATAACCCCAGCTGGATAAGGTTAGATAATTTTTTTATTTTTAGCCTGTTTTCATGGAAATGGAGCTTATGCAATCGCCGTCTGGGTGCAGGAGGTGTCTGCAAACTTAACACTGAAATCACTTCTTGCAGTCAGACAACTTCTTTTTTTAAGTCCCAGTGGTGTATTTATCTGGGCAGGCACAAACCCCTGCAGAGGCAGTACCTGAGAGCCACTGGCTCTGCCAATTTGTCTGAGCAGAGTCTGTGTGCTCCTGCAAAACCACAACCAACCCTGGGGAGAATCAGCCAGAGTTTTCCTCACTTTGAATGCTGAGTTACTCTCATAAAACAATAAGCAAGCAAAGGTCAGTGACAGCTAACTCACTACAAGGCTGATGACCTGTAACCTCTGGTCATGAGACCCTTTTGTATAATTTTTATCAATGATGAGTGTCACTTCCCTGCCGGATGTTGCATAATGCTGCATGGTTTCCTCTGTGCTCACATGGGATTGTGCTGCTGGCAGTTTCTTTAATTCCTTTCTGCCTCTGGCTTCCTTCTGTCTTATGCAGGTGCATGCTCGATGCAGAATGCTGCATGGTGGAGGCAGAAGGACTGTTGTGGTCCTTCTGTGCACAGCAGCCCACATGTCTGGCAGCCTCTGCTGAAAGAGGTGCAGTGAGCATCCCTCTGCTCTGGCTGAGGGTCAGAAATACAGCCTGCTTCTGCCAGGGGTTTGCCATCAGGGTAAACTCTCTGCAGGGCTGGGGAGACTTTCCTGAGGTGAGCAGCAGGCTGAAGCAGTTGTGTCTGCTTTCCTTACCAGGTCTGGTGACCAGAACCAATCCGTCCTGAGACCATCCCTTGTCTTCTAGCCTAAAGGAATCTCATGACATTGTCCAGCTGTCCTGTCTGGACCTGGGACTGTCTTGGTGCTTTTTCCTTACTCTTCTCCTATCACTTATTTCTTAAAATGTGTGGCCCTAAGGGGCAAGTTCCTCACCAGCATCAGTCATCCCAATACAGAGCAAACGTGAGGCTCTGCTCTGACCCCACACTCTCCATGCTGCTTCTGGCTGCTCTCTCAGTGCAGTTCTTCACATGTCAACGTGTCCCCCCCTCGTGTCTTTTCAACTGCCTGCTGCCAGGTGGGTAGTAATGGTGCCTCTGCTCTTTTAACCCTGCTCCCAGTCCCTGGGGTTAATCTGTTTTTTGGACTTTAATTCCTTCTCCTTTAAGGAAACACCATGCAAGGCAGTGCTGAAAATGGAAGATGAGTGTCATGTTTGCTCACCACTGTCTTTCTGGTACCTCTCCCACTCCACTTGAGCTTGTTCTGCTAATCACCAGTGATTCAGAGATGGCCACAGCCTGGCTGTGGGGGGACTTCAGAGGAATCTTTAGGGCCTTTCTGCTTGACCATACCTGCCTTATCTACCTCTTCCTTTTTTATTCTCTTCTCCCTTTTCTTACCTGTGTACACTAAATTTTGATTGTGTTGAGTACTCGACCATAACTTCTTGTTTTGCTCATGCAAAGCCAACCCACAAAGAAGTGGCAGCTTTGGCTGCTTGCTCCACTTCCTAACTAAAGGGCTTTTACTTTATTTTGTTTAACAAATTTTTATTTGTAAAGCTGTTTTCTGGTGTCCTACCCCCCCGCCATGTTCCTCTCCCCCATGCCCCCCCACTCCCTTCTCTCATGTTTCTCTGCCACATTAGAAAGTCATCTGCTTACAGAGGTCTTCCATCACAGGACAAGTAAATCCATAAATCATTTCTTCACTTTCCCTTTACATCAGTTCCTTATATTTAATTATTTAAACACAAACTACCTACTTTTGCTGAGCTGCAATTTTGTGCAATTCGTTGAAATATTCTTGATTCCAGTTAGAATGGAAAGTATTTCATCAGTGTCCAGTAAGAAATCCCATTCAGCTCTAAGATAAATGGAGAAGCGAAAGCTTGGCCAACCACTTCTGCAGCAAAGAGGAAATATTTTCACCATTTCCATCAGAAATAATCTTTGCTGTTGTGAGATTTGCTGTGGTTCCCACCGGATGAGAGCCTTTCCTCTGGCTAAAGCAAGTGCCCACAGATCATCATGCTTCCATTTGTCATTGCAATGATCTCAGGTTCTAATATTTGCTGGGTATGGGGTATTCTTTACCACCATCCTGGCATTTTTTGCTTTCTATTAATGATCTTCAACCTACCCCACACCTTTTCTCTCTGCTTGGGCAGGAAAAGGAATTCCCACCAAGGTAGTGTGGGACATACCAGCCTGCTGCAGGCTGATGTCCTCTCTCACATTTCTCCATGTTAAAAAGAGGAAAACTGGGGCTGGTGAGGGCAGAAGAGGTGCCAGAACGGAGTGGTTGGAGGGCAGAGGTCTGGGACAGGTCTTTGTGGGGGACATGGGGCAGAGGGGTTCATGCAAACACAAAAGGCTTCTGCCAGCTGATGCCAGAATTTGGGATTCCTCTGCACACGGAGGTTAAGAGGAACCTCATAGTGACTCTGCAATGGCATTAACAGGAAAAGTCATGCAAATTTTTAGTCCTCTGAGGAAGTGAACCTTTTTCCTTCTGGGTTTTGTGTATCCAGTGACATTTGACAAGCAGGAGCATTTACAGCAGCTACCACCTCTTCTTAAAGCCCTTCTCAAATCCCCCAGATGTTTCTTATTTATTCTCTTTATAGCCCCAAATACAGAGTGGCTTAAACAAAAGTAGCTGAAACATAAGAGGAGGAAACTGGAGAGGCTGTTTCTGTTCATACCACTGTCCTGAGGCTGGGGCAGTGCTGCTTAGCTTCTCCTGAAGGTCTCTCTAGTGAGAGATGTCCTCAGTGGGCATTGGTATGGGCAGAATCCTCTCCCCCCTCCAGCTCCTACTCATAATGTCGTGACATGGGTATATTTGCTTTTTGGGGCTAAACCAGTAGAGAGTGCTTAAACTGGGGGAAATTATCCTACTTGGGAAGAAATGGGCAAGCAGTTAGTTGCAACAACTTGACTATTAAGAGTCTGCAGACTCCAGCCAAAGCTAAAATCCTTGGAGAGGTGTAAATCCTCTGTTCCCCCTGGGGGCAGGGAGGGTGGCAGGCAAGGCTGCACCCCCAACCCACTGCTCCAACCATGGAGCAGGGTAGGAGACCAGTCCTGACAGGCCACCCAGTTCTCCATGTCTCTGCAACCTTTCCAGCATAAGAATATGGCTTGTGACCACATTACTAACAAAAAAGGGAAAAATGTGAGATCCCCAATGACTTCCAGCTTGATACAACCTTATTTCTACATGACCATTCTTTTCCTATGTGTCCAGCCAAGGATCAGTGCTATCAGTGGAGATGAATGTGTGTGGAAGACATTGTTCTGGGACTAACTATAGCTGCTGTGGCCATGGAGCAGGGTGAAGAGTGGGCTTTGTGCAAAGATGGAGATAAGTTGGGATTTGACTCCCGGCAGTGGTTTTGGGATTGCCAGGGCAATGGCCCTTCATGTCACAGCCTGGCTTGTGGCTGGTGGGGTTCTGGCAGCAGCAGCAGTGTTGGTCTCGTGGTGGTTTGGGCTCAGACTGGTCCCTGCTGGACACCCAAATGGAATCTGAAAGTTGTAGCCCTGTGGCTGGTGCTTCCCTTTCTGTGGTTTCCTTTCCTTTTCCAGCTCAGCAAAACTGGGCAATCCTGACATAATTTCCCTGGTATGATGCACTCATTTTCTTTCCTTGAAACCCTGTGTCTCCCCAGCAGCCAGGGATAAAAGGAGGGCATCTCTACAGGGGCTGAGCATCGTGCAGAGAAGAGAGCCCTGCAGCCCTCCAGCTCCAGCCCCACTTGAGATCTCTTGGTCCCTGCAGCACCATGAAGATCCCTGCAGCTGCCCTGGTCGCTCTCCTCCTCGTGGCCACCTGCTCCCCATCTGAAGCCCATCTTGGTGAGTCCATTATGGTGACATCCTCCTCAGGGCTGGGTGCCATCACTCCATGGGAGCTGCAGGGTGCAGCTGGAGAGCCCCATCCCTGTTAGCAGGGACCCTTGTTGGCTGAAGGGAGGGCTGGGAGCAGGAGACCCCCACCAATGCTGGGACTCATGCTTGGGGACAGGACCCCCCATGGGAGCCACCACCGGGGAGTACAAGACAAGATGTGGAATGGGAGATGGCAAAGCTCCTGGAGAACCCCAAGCACTGATGGGGCCAGAGCCTGTGCTGGAGCCTGGGATCTCACCAGGGTTCTCTCTCTCTCTGTCCTCACAGATGGTGTCCCCACTAACTGCTGCGTTACCTACGAGCCACGCCCTGTCCCCCGGGGCCTCATTGCCTCTGTGTACATCACCAGCAGCAGCTGCACCCAACCAGGGGTGATGTGAGTACCCACTGCTTCTGGGGACTTGGGGTGGGATGGATAGGACAGTGCCACCACATGTGGCTAAAAGGGGAAGGGGACATTGCCAGGGTCTTCCAGGCCCTGCCAGCAAGACCAAGTGCAGCAGCTCACTACCATGGCTCAGTGCCACAATGTGTTTTTTTTCCTGGCAGTCTGGTCACCAAGAAGAAGAAGAATCTGTGTGCAGACCCCCGGATGCCCTGGGTGCAGGCATACCTGAAGCACTTCCAGAAACTAAAGAACTGATCCTTCCCTACTGACAACCCCCACCTAGACTTGGCTTCCAAGGACACAAGAGAGGAGTTGGACTGCAGACATCTTCAGCAAGAAAATTTATTCTATTTAACTTATTTAAGTTAAACTAAATATTTTTTTGCTAAGAAAATGGAAAACCCAAAAAATAAAAATTAGGTAATTTATTCAAGTTGGTTGAACAAGAAATGGGAGGGCAGCTGGGGTTGTCAGGGGTGTCGATGCCTACTCCTCAGCTGAAATTCCACAGGCTCAGGCCGGTGATGCATGGCTCATGGCTGTCACAGCCATTACTGGCAGGTGACCGAGGCACCTGGCTGCTGGCAGATGCAGCACCTCTGGGGACAGCACGGAGAGGGACAGTGTCAGTGCCGCATGACACAGGGAGCTCGGTTCACCCAGCACGGCTCTGCCATGTCTTGGTGGCCGTCTGTTCAGCACTGCACAACTGCCCAACGACGGCGGGGTCACAGTCTGCGCGCCGGCACAGGCCGCACACTGCTGGGGACAGCGGCACCGTCACCCCCAGCACCGCGCTGAGGGGTACTGTCGGGGGCTGGGGGGGATCAGCGGGAGCGGGATGGGGCAGAACCCGGAGCACCCTCCCGTGGCACGGGGCCTGTGCTTGCCCAGCCGGGCACCGGGCAGGATCCCCTCCGGCAGCTGCCCGAGGAACGCTCTGCGCTCACCTTGCGGCTGTGGGGCCCGACGCTTCTGTGGGCGTCGGGGAGGCTGCTCCTGAGAGCCTCTCGTCTGCTCAGCGGGCACCAAGCAGCGCCCTGATCGCAGTTCCATTGGAGCTCCAGGGGTGCTGAAGAGCGTCCTGACCCTCTGGCACCCGTGGATCACGGGGAACTGAGCAGGGGGCAGTTGCCCAGGGGTTATTTCCATGGGCGGGGGTGATTGTGACCTCAGACACCTCATTGTGGCGCCGTGTCAGGGTTCCCCGGTGTCCGTGTCACGGGGACTGGGCTGTGCCAGGAGAACCCCCGTGTTGGGGTGCTCGGCTGGGGCAGCGGCATCCTGGGCCTGGAGGCCCCTGGCGTGAGCAGGGTCCCCCCCGGTGCAGGGACCTTGCCCAGCGCCCCGACTCCTGTCACTTGGGCTGAGGAAGAAGAGGCCGGGATCCTGCCAGGACACCCCGACACCCAACTGTCCTCCTAGGCAGTCCTCCCCGTCGCAGACTCGGCCTCCAGCCCCAGGCACGCTGCCACGGTTTGAGCAGACCAGGAGGATTTTTAGTACCAGTACGAGGACCTAAAGGAGTGTCTGTGGGGTGCTGGGGGATCCCAGAGGGGTGGAACACAGAGGGGTCAATATTCTCTCCATTTCCTGCCCATGTTCTAGAGAAAGTCAGGCAGACAGGCAGCCTGGCTACTGTTGTTCCTGCTCCTTGCTTGGCTGCTGCTTCCCTGCGGTTCCCTGAATCCACATCCATCGGGTTAGGGAAGAGCCGTGAAGCCCCCTTGAGTCGGCCCTGCTGCAGGGGCCCTCAGGCTCCTATCCCTGCCAGCATCCAGATCGGGTTTGTGTCTTTGTATATTGGTTCCTTATCCCATGTGTTACTGCCCTTCTGTTGTAGCAAACTTGTGATTTCACAGATTCAGCCACCGTGTGAGGCTGGGACAGGGTAGAGGAGGGCTTGGGCTCAACTGTCCCATGTTCTGCACATTCTTCTGCAAAGAGTAGCACCTGGAAGGATCTGCTCCTCCTGCACTTCCTGCAGCCACTGCCACTGGTGGGATCAGGCTCCAACACTGGGCACAAGGACAACACACCCAGCTTGGGGACAACAGCCATTAAGCCCCTGTCCAACTTCATATGAACTTTTCAATGTTTATTTCTGTATTTTCTGTTTCCTTAGTAAAATGTATTTAGTTTAACCTATGTTACAAAGAATTGAGTTATCTTGCTGAAGACAGCTGCAGTCCAACTCTTCCTCTGTGTGTCTGGAAGCCAAGTCCGGGGGATTGTGGGATTCAGATAAATAGCAAACAGAGATTATATGAAAGGCAGGGTCATGTTGAGGTCCTGGTTGACTCCTTCTGCTGCCGGTACTGCTGGAACCAGTCCTGTTCTGGGTCCACACAGAACTTCTTCCCCTTCAGCAGTGTCACACTGGGGAAGAGAGAGAGACTGCAGGAGCTGAGGGGGGGCCATGGGATCCAGCTGTGCCGTGGAGTTCCCTTGCCAGCCTGGTGATGCCTGTGGCCTCTAGCCCCCCACATTCCCCAAATATACTCATTTTTAGCAGTCTCTGAAACCTTCCCATTCTTACTGCTTGCAGCTGAAAAGTGGCTTCTTAGCTCTGTTACAGATAAAACAGTGAGGAGGGAGGTGCATGTGAAGGGCAGGAACCCTCCAGCCGTGACACCCTTTGTGGGTGGTTCACTTTGGGGCATCCTGAAAGGCGGAAGAATTTGCAGGGGAGGTGAGTGGGTGAGGGTGAGGAGCTGGGTGCTGAGGGAGGAAGGCTGGGTGGGGTTGGGGTTACTTACCGCACAGCCCTGTGGGGGCAGTGGGAAGGTGTCTCCTCGTAGCTCCTGATGCGGAAGGCAGGGATTTCCCACTCTGTGAACATCATCTTGGAGCAGCACATTCTGTGGAGGCTGCGGACTGAGAGGTGGCAAAAGGGGTTGGTGCTCCCCCCATTGGAGGCTGTAGGTGCTGACCCAGAGCTCTCCTGCTCTCCCCACCACCACTACAAGGGGGCTGATCTCACACCCCCAGCCATGCTGTGCCCCCAGGGTAGGAGCCCCCCGTTTCCCTGCCTGTAGGGACTTACTGCTAAGCTCCCAGCCATGCTGTGGGGATGAAACCATCCCCAAACCTGGTTTTGCTCCTTTTGAACAGGACTGTGACATCCCCATGCTTGGGCAGCTGTCGATGCCCCTCAGTCCACAAAACCCACAGCAGAAACAGGAGTTGAAGCTCTCACTCTTCTCCCTCACCCCACTGCCAAACCCGAGCAGCTGGAAGAGCTGGGGACAGCACCAGGAGAGCTGTGGGGAAAGCACCCATGTCAGTACGCACAAGAGATGCAGTGGTTTCCAGTCCAGAGAGTCCCCAACAGAAGGGTGAGCAAGGACAAGGAGAAAACCTTCATGGCCAACCCAGTGCTGAGCCAGTAATAGCAGCTCTTGACGACTTGGGGCCACCAACAGCTCCCTACCTCTCCTGTCTGCACCTTGGTCTTATATACCCCTCTCCTGCCTTTCCATGACACCACTGGACTCTCCCTGGGAAAACCACCCACAGATATTAAGAAAGGGCAAATGTTGAACGGAAATTCCTTCTCCTGGGCCACTACAGTACCGGAGGGCAGCACGACAGTGTGGCAAGCAGCCAGCAGCTCTGTGCCACCAGTGATACTCCAAGGCCCTCGGTCTATTTTGGGTTTGGTTGTTCTCACTGTCAAAGCACACAGGATGGTGCTCAGACATACCAAAGTTTATTTTCAAAACCCACACATTTTCAGCTCTCCTGCAATGTCTCACTTGCAATTTTGCTCTAGGGTGAGGGGCTCAGCAGTGGCCAGCCTTGCCCCAGCCCACCCTGAGACCCATCACTGGCTGCCCAACACGGTAGCTGTGCCTGTCACGGTGCCTGCCACAGTGGCAGTGCCCATCACATCTCCTTGTGGCATCCCAGGAGCCTGGGCTGTTTGTGGGACCTGACCCAAGGCACCCTCAGGGGGCAGCTGTGGTGGGATTTGGACCAAGACTCTCCACTCCTTAGGATGGCTGACAAGGAGCCTGGGAAGCCCCATCCTCCCAGGCTGTTCCTGTCTCTTGCCCCTTTCACTGGAGGCTTCCCCAAAGCCTACACAGACATGGTCTGACCCCATGGACCCCCTGAACTCCTCACAGAGCTGTGGTTGGGACTTTGGCTCTTCCCAGCTCCTTACAGTCCCCAGCAGTTACAGATGGGGTTTAAGACTGGGTAGGAAACCCATCAGCAGGATCTGCCCCCTCCCCAGACACTTGCACAGCCAGAGGTTTGCATGCATGAAGTCACATTTAATTCAGTTCAGTGTGTTGTACAAAATACAACCATGGAGCTGCTCCCCTAAACCCCTCTGCTGCTGCCAGGCCAGTGAGCACAGCCTCACTGACACTGCTGCTGCCTCCCTGCCAAGCAGGGGGGGAGAAGGGGCTGTGGGGGCCACAAGGGGGTCTGGACCTGGGCACACTGCAGGGTTGGCACATCTCATCCTAGTGGGGTGCCAGGGATGGGAAAGGCCCCTTGCCTTCAGGGGCTGGTGAGGGTTGTCACAGCATGATGGGGAGGATGTCCCCAGGGAGCTGCTGTACCCAAATGTGGTATTCCTGCAGGTCACCTTGGCAGTGCCCTGTCCCTCATGGAGGGGGACTCCCTGTGTTGCCTCTGGCCACTCCACTAGCTGGAGATGGAGAAGGAGCTGACTTGGAAGCTTTGCTGGTACCTCTTCACCCAAGCTCTGCTTGCCTGGGCGCAGATCTCCTTCCCGTTCCTCACCCTGAATCTGGGGCAGAGAGGAGATGGGGTTAGCAGGGTGATGGCACAGGGACCCCTGTGCTGGTTTTCTGAGTGGCTCAGAGGCATAGGGGATCAAAATTAGACCCACCAGTGCAAGGCAGGGGGCCTGGAAGGGTCTAGAGGGGCTTTCCCCCCAGGACTGGGTTTAAAGTACTCACATTACAGCCCGGTGTGGGCACTCAGGGCTGGTGGGGTAGCAGGCGACGATGTTGGCTCTCTTGATCCTTCTCATCTGGAAGTTGAAGCAGCACTTGTCTGGCACAGCCGGGGCTCCTGGAGCGACAGCAAAAGTTTGGCTTAGCCTGGAGGCCCCCATTTCCCATCTTAGCCCTTCTTCTTCTTGGGGGGGGGGGGGGGGGAGGTGAGCCCCCTGCCCACCCATGCATGAATCAAACCCATCCCAAGGGCCGGGGGGGCTGTCCCCATAGTCCCCCAGCCTGCAGGACAGAGGGGATGGCAGTGCTCACTCTGAGCCCGGCTCCGGCAGCACAGCACAGCAAGGAGAAGGAGGAGGAGGAGGAGGAAGAGGCAGGCCACCCTGGCCACCTTGGCCATGCCAGGCTGCAGGAGGGCTGCACAGTGCACAGTGCTGGGGTTGGGGCCGTGGGGCTATTTTTATGGGGTAGCAGTGGGGCCGGTTCTCCCCAGGGCCAGTGGTTGCGTGAGCAGGGGGAGGTCCTGGTCCCCTGCCACGTCCCAAAGCACAGAGGGTGAGCAATACTGATTCCCTCCCAGGACAGCTCTGGAAAGGGAAAAACCTGCTCCCAGGCTGTGCTTTTGGCCGACAGTGAGCTTAGGATTTTTCCTAAATCCTCCAAAATTAGGGCTGGTGGTCAGGTGGCTCCCAAAGTTTGGCTTCTCACCCCAATCCCCTGGGCAGGCTGTGTGCCCCGTGACAGGAGTTCCAGGGTAAGCGAGAGTCTGGGCATCTCTCTTGGATGGGATCAGTGCTGGGCTCAGCACCCTGCAGGGGCCCCAGCAGCTGCACACTCTCCTGACAGCCCATGTCCTCCCCCTGCACTGCAAAGTTTTGCATTTCATCGTTTTGCATCCTGGCCCAGCAGATAAATGGCCAAATAACTGCACCTCCTAACAAAAGCCATGGGGAAATGGCTTCTCTGGGGTTGCACCGGGCACGTACACGGCTCTGTTGTAGTTTTGGGGGTGTCTGGAACTGGGAGAGTCTGGGCAGGTGGCTCCACTTCCCTTCCCCCCCCGGTCCCGAACAGCAGCTCATGTTCTTGGCCATGCTGATCTGGGAAAGGCAGAGACCAGTCTGGGGCTTCCTTAGTGGATTTTGACTGGCTGCAGCTGTCCAAAAAACTCTTTCTCCCCCCTTCCAGCCTCAGCAAACACTGGGGCACATTCCAGTTGCCGGCAGCTGGCGGATGGTGGGAAGCAGTGGGGAGATGCAGACATGTCCCTGCCAGCCCAGCTGTGCTCCTCACAGCTTCTCCACATCCCTGGACACAGAGGCCAGACGGCTCCTGGGAAAACCACAGCTTCCACAGGGATTGTCTCAGATGCTTCATCACCCTTCATGCTCAGAAGGGTGATGAAGCAGAGCTCTGCATCGCAGGGGCTGCCAAAGAGAGCATCCAGGGCAGGATGGGAACTGCTGGGCACAGCCCCCCTGGACAGGCCACTGGCCCCTGGTTGAGAGCTGCTTTTCCTGCCCTGATTGCAGATGCTTTATTGATGCTGCAGCGTTTCTCCTCATTTCAGCTGATCGATAACCCCGGGGGAGGAAGATCTAAGTGCAACGCCTGCAGGACAGGAATGCTGCTGCAGCTGGGGCAGCCAGAGTCATGAACGTGATCAAAGCAGCTTTGCCAGGTCAGGTCTGCTTCCTATAAACTATTTGTTTGATTTATTCTTCTCCCTTTTACAGCTCTGTCTAGGGTGGATCAGCTTTTCCATTACCTTGCTGGGGCTGATGGTGAGATAACCACTAAATGCACACCACGAGTGTGCCGTTTCCTTTTTTAAGGTCCTTGCCCAGCTCCAGCCACCAAGGACTTCCCCAGCTGCTTGCAGAGATGATTTTATATTGAGATGGGTCCTCCCTCGCTTGTCCCCAGGAAGTGGTGGCTCATAGTCCCCCCCTCCTCACCACCCACACCCTGCAGAGCCTGGCTGGCTCCTGCTCTGATGGAGGATGGGGCCATCTCTTCCTGTCAGAAGATGCAGATGTCTAGAACTGAAAAGGAATAGATCCTGATATCCTTGCCCAGTGGAGATTGCACCAGGAAAGTCAGGGCCAAGCCCCAATTTCAGATGTATTTATCAATTAGGTCACGTTTAATCAGTTAAACCTGCAGTGGTGGTGCCAGGCTGGGACCAGCCCATCTCATCCTTCCAGCCTGGGCACAGGGAAAGGCTGCCAGCAATGCTCCCTGGCTGCAGGAGCTGAGGACCCAGTGGAATGGAGGGCATCGTGTGGCTTTGATGGAGACCTCTGGAGGTTCAGAACCCTCTCTTCATTTTGGAGTCTGTGCCGTGCTCCCGGCTGGTGGTAATGCCAGGGCAGACCCTCTCTCCTGGCTGCTGATGCCAGGCAGTGGGATGTGGGAAGTCCTATATCCTGCTGGCCCCATAACTGGGAAAAACAGCCCCAAAGGGAAAGGTTTACGGCCCAAAGCAGTGGGGAGGGGCTCAGGGCCGAGCTGATCCCAAAGGTGAAAGTCTTTTCCTCTGGGATGAGGATTCCTCTCCACATCATCCTGGGGGAGGGACTTTGCCATACCCACGTTGTGTCATTCAGGGAGCTTGCGTTCCATCCCCTCTCAGCCGTCCCAGGCTGAACTCTCCTCCTTTCCCCTCTCCCTGCCGGGTGCTCCCTGACTCATTTACCGTGTCCTTTGGCCCCCGGCATCCTGGCTGCCTCCGCGCAGGGACCTGCCCTGGCTGAACCGGTGATTTCACACCAAACTCCTCTGCGGAGTGAGATTACCATCTCAGTGAGCTGCTTGAGCTGAGTGATCTCTTCCCCCCGTTCCCCAGCCTTGGCCTTTGAAAATCCAGGGTTTAAAACTAAAGAACTCCCTGCCTCCTTATGTGCACCCTTATTTCTGCAGGTTGAACCCATCCATATGACTTCCCAGCAACCCAAAAGGCAAGAAGCAGCATTTGATGGTGGGAAAAAACCCTCCAAAGATCAATAAAGATGCTCATAAAATCCTCCAGACCTGGGTCAAAAATAATCAAAAAGCTGTCACTAGGGACCTGCTGGACTCTGGATTTTCTCCAGGTACAAGACCCAAGGCTGGGCAGTGCCTGCAGAATGTGGGGAGGTGGTGACTGGCAATAGGGATCAGCATCACCAGGATGTGGGGGGCTCTGCTACACCACCCTAAATCCCCCCAAACCCTGGCCCTGGGTGGTTTTCCCCAGGCTGCAGCCATCAGCAGCCACAATCTGCAGTTGAGGCATCAGTGACTGTTGGTTTTCACACGTGTTTTTCTGAAACCACCTGCCCGGGGGAGGAAAAGACACCCTGGGAAAAGATGAATTCATTTTCTCCAGGACCAACTCCTTGTGCATCCTTCCCCTGGCAGCCTCTCCAAGCCAAGGGAGGGGGAATTCGTGCAGCAGCCCCGGCACAGCTGCCCTGTCCCCCTGGGGTGAGTAGTTTTTGGAAATTTAGATTACTTCAAATACTTTGGCAAACATTTCCCGGGTCGGCCGTGGGAAAGCTTTTCCTCCCTGCTGTTCTGATGAGTCTGATGCAAGGAGAATTAAAAGTCGGGAGCTTTGGATGTGGCACCAGCCTGGCTGATGGGCCTGGGCTGTGAGGGGTTGGGGTGAGGGCTGGATCACACTGGTCTGTGTCTCTTTTGGGGACTTGCCTCTAAGTTTTGGGACTCAGATGACGAGCCGGGTGAGGTGCCAGCCCATGGGGACCCATTGGTCCTGCTGGATGGCTGCCCTGGCTCTGCTGGGCTGGGCGAGGGCAGGATTTGGGGTGCACAGCAGGAGGGGAGGGGTTTCTACCTCCCTCCAAGCCTTGCCTGATGTTTTTCCTCCGTTTGGCACAAGATGTCAGTGCTGCCCAAGGAACGGCCGCCGGTGCCATCCCACCCCATGGCCTGGCTGGGTCATGGTGCTCCTTCTCCAGCCCCTTGGGAGATGCCTAGGGTGCTGCTGGGTGCTCCCGGAGCCCAGATGCTGTCCCCCCGCTGGCAGGGACCCACCGGGGCTTTTCCCAGCCAATGGAGATGCCCCAAGATCAGGGCTCAGGTCCTCCTTTGGGGATGTCACAAGGCCCTCAGGCAACCCCAGCACCATGGAAATCATCTTGGGACAAATATGGGAGCCAGGAGGAGGAAGGTGGAGAGGGATCAGACCCATCCTCATGTCTCATGACACCATCACCTCTGCCACTCTCTGCCCTCTCTGCTGTGCCAGTCTCTGCAGTGCCAGTCTATGCACAAGGGATGGAGAGCAGCTCTCCTGGGACCAGCATCCCTTGAGGAGAGATGAGCTGTTTGCTGTGAAAAAAATGTAGGGGAAAAAGAAGCTGGGAATGAAAAACTGAAACCTGCTGCCAGCCACAAGTGGAAAGGGAGGGGAAAAGCCCCCACAAAAGAATGTTGGCTTCTGGGACGTTTGGTGACCAGAAAAATAACACCTCAAAGACCTCACAGATGCCTAAAGACTGATAAAAAACTCAGAGCCAAAATGTTCTATGAATATTTAACTGCCATTAATATTTAATTAGCAGATAGAGAGAGATTAAGAGCAAAGGGATCCATCCTTCACGTGTGCTCCAGTCCCACTCCCTGGGTGAATGTGGGCTCATGGTGAGGGGCATAGAGCTGCCTGCAAGTTGGACTTGGCACAGAGATAAGGGCACAGAGACCATGAAGGAAAGGAAGGAACACCCCCAAAGGAAAGACTCTGCTTTCCTAGCCCCCTGCTAGGGATAGAGGGGGCATAAATCATGCCAGACCTGGGTGTTGCATCTCTGAACCAGCCATCCAACAAAAACAAATTTGCAAAAAAGTCTTGTCAGACATATAGGATGCTCCAAACAGAGCATCTTTGCCCCCAGGCACTGTGGTGCTCTGCAGAGCCAGGCTGCAGAAGCTGGCCCCGGATGGAGGACACTGGATGCATCTTGTCCCCCTGTCCCTGGTTCCTCCAGCCTTGAAATCCAACTCCTACCCTAGTCCTTGTGAAACCCTCTGCCTCTGGGCTGCAGCCAGTGGGTCAGAAAGGTGCCAGCCTGCCCCCCAAGCTGTCCCCTCCCCTCCCACCCCCCCATGCTGCTCGGCTGTGTGCTAATGCGTGTCTAAACCCTATGTGCCTGAGTGTCTAATCCACTATTAATCCCTGATGAATAATCCTTTTAGGTGACAGCAATGGCTGGGGGGGTGGCAGGAGGGGTTGAACGCTCCACATGCCACTGCAGTCCCCTCCTAGACAGTGTCACCCTGTCCCCTGCGTGGGGGGGCATCTCAGCATCCCTCCTGGAGCATGGGGAGAGCTCATCCCTGGGGCTGGAGGGAGGGACAGCTGCAGGGGGGGTCTCTTGCCACAACTCAGCCCTGGCTTTTGGGCCCCTCTCTCCCAGGCTTTGAGGTTACGTCCTACCCTGGGAGCTGCTTTAGCTGGCGGGGGACTGGAGAGGGCAGTAGAAGCCAGGCTGCCGTGGGTTTTCCGTGCCTGTCAGATCGGGGGGATGCGGGACAGAATCATTTACAGCGTTTGCAGCCCCCCAGAACGCCTCAAAAGCTCTTCCCAACCCCTTTCCTGACCAAACTATTTCTTGTGCAAGCGAAACACCTCGTGGATATAACCCTGAGGGTGTCTGGATCAGGGCTGGGGTTGGGAAGGTGCTGGGGATGCCCCGCACTGCTCCGTCCCGTCTCTCCACCCCTACAGCCCGTGCCAGCCGGCGAGCCCTGGTGCCATGGGGTCGTTCTGGTGACTTTACCCTCCCAGCCGGGTTACCTCGGTCCCTGAGCATCTCCCGAGCTGCTGGTGCTGCAAATTAGGGGCTGTTTGATGGCTGCTGGGGGCTGCTGGCAGCGTGCAGCCAGCAAAACTGCTCCGCCAGATGCTTTCCCACCAAGCCAAGGCAGAGGGTTATTTTCCCCTGCCTTGGATTATTTTAGGATGGATTTAAAGAAAAAGCCTCTTCCCTCCCCGGCTGCTGGAGCCCGGGCGAGCAGTAGGAAACAACCCACCGGGCTGGCAGCAGGCACGGGAGGTCCCCACGCTCCATCGGGCACCCAGAGAATAAAACCAACCTCCCAAAGCCCAGCCTGGTACCTTTCATCACCACCACAGCCAAATCCAGCCGGCTCGGGACCCGACACCCCCCCAGCCGCTCTGTCACCCCCGCGGCGGTCCCTGGCCCCGGGAGCACGGGGATTATGCCGGATCACTCGTGTATAAAATTGCTCCTCGTCCGGCGAGCAGCCCGTCGGCGGAGGAAGCCGCGTTGGGCTCTGCTCGCCGCCTCGGCACCGAGACCTGCCGGGCCCTGGGCTGCCGCGGCTGCAGTTTCCATATCTGGGCCATTCACCACTCGAGACTTTTAGCGCCCGGAGCAACGGCATGTACTGCTGATGAGTTCTTTCTGCTCCAGTAATTACAGTGAGGAATTTGTCAGAACGAGCTTTCTAAAACCTTCTTGTCTTGTTCTGATTTTACCTGGAGTGTAAAAAGTCATTAGTATGGTAAAATAGGAGGCTGTGCTAAGCCAGCAAGCCATCCAGATAACGCAGTTTACAGCCACTACACACTCAATATGCACACACACACACAAGAAAAAAAAAAAAAAAAAAAAGGAAAAATTAAAAAAAAAAAAAAATAAAAAAATCCAGACCTCCTGGCTTTCTGATTCACCCAGATGGAGTTTTTCCATTATTGAAATTAGCAGGATGAGAAGGCAAAGGGAGAAGGTGGTGGCAGGCCTGTGTGGGCATGGTGAGATGTGCTGGCTGCTGACACCTTGGCTGCATCCCCAGCACGGAGCTCCCTGGCCGGTGGTCCCCTCTGGGATGGGCCACCCCTGCTATTTGGGGTGATTTGGGCTTGACCCACAACCCCTCTTTCAGCAGCTTCTCCCCTGCCTGCAAAGGCAAGGCCAGTTTCACCAGGTACATGCATCATGCTTTGGAGAGGCTCCTGCCAGCCCCAAGCCACAGCCTATGATGGGGCTGTGCTGTCCCCATAAAAAAAAAAAGAGTAGAAAACTCACCCGGATGATGCCCCGGATCCCCCAGGGCTGCTGTGGACATCCCACTGCAAGGCATCGAGGTCAGGGTGGGGAAAACCCCTCCTGAGCTCATCATGGCCTGAAAATAGCATCCTTTGTGGTTTCAAAGCCTCCCAGCCCCTCTGGCCTCTGGTTTCAGGAATATTAGCAGATGTCAGGAAGAGTCTGGGGAACTCAGGCTTGAAATGAGCCAGGGAAAAAAAATGTAATAAATCATATCAATAGGAAAAAAAAAAAAAAAAAGGAGATAAGGTCAGGAGATGTTGCAAAGTGGGTGTCAGCACTGTCCCCACTATTTTCAGCCCCAGCCCACAGCCCTGGTTTGCCAGCAGCACTTGCAGGGTGCAGGGGATCATCAGCCCTGCTGAGGGGAGATGGATGGATGTGATTAGACCTGGGTCTTTTTTGTTGTTGTTGTTTTCAATCTTTCCAGCCAAAAAATGATAAAAATTTAGCAAAATATATTATGTGGTGAAGAGGATTTTGCTTACAGACCCCTCCACAATCTCCTTTTGGGGGATGATGCCTGGCTGGGTACCACATCCATCCCTGGTGCTGCTTAACTGTTCTGCCTGGAACCCAGCAGGAACTCCCATCCTCTGTGGCCTTTGGGGGGTTTTATTAACAGGAAGGATTTTTTTAAAAAAAGAGAAGTTTCTATCTTGGGCTTTAATGAAAGCATTTTGGTTTGGATTTAATTAAATTATAACATTTGGGGGCTGAAAGGAAACCCTTTGGTGGGGGCTGCTTGGATTTCAGGGTATTTCCAGCATCCTTGAAGGCTACTTCAAAGAAAAGAAGTGATTGCAAGGCAGAGCTTCTCTCTCTGCCAATGCAAAACCCAAAACTTCAGATTTCCTCCCTTCTTATTTACTTCTATCAGCAACTTGGCAATTTTCAGTCAATTTTGGAAATGTTTTTGGTGTCACCAGATCTGTCTTTTGATCCTAAGGAACAGGGGGAATGTTTCAGACCCAGTGTTATCTCCCAGAGACACAATGACTCCTGGCTGCCAAGCAGGTATTTTGGTGCTTAGATGAGTTTCAGGGGAATGATGTTTATAAGCCAGGCAGCAGATTAATCCCTTGCACAACAAAGCTTGGCTTCTGCTTTTCCCCTTTTCTTATTCCTCCCGGGGGATATTTTGGGGTTGAAAGACCCCTTCCCCCTTTTGTTGCAGGCTGGCTCTGCACACCTGAAGGGCCCTGGTGTGCAGTGCACAGCATCTCTGATTAATGTTAATTATTTCCTCTTATTAACAATGTGACACCCATATCTGTGTACCCCGGAAAGGCTGCCTGCTTCGTGCTCTGCTCCCAGGGTAAATGGTGGGGGAATAAGATTAGGAGCTGTGAGTGCACCATCTGAGAGCCTTAACCAGCAATTCCCAGCAATGGCGGGGAAATAATTCAATATTATTTATGTGATGCTGCTATGGGCTTGGATCACATCTCCCTGCAGCACAAGGAGCCCCCCAGGGCACAGCCACCCCATCTCCCTGTGATTTGGCTCCAGAAGACTGGGGAGATCAGTGGTGATGGGGAGGGGCTGAGGGGCTTCCCTTCCCTGGTGTCCCCAAGTGGAAATCCCCCCTGATTCCCAGTTGTCACCCTGCAGTGATGGTGGAGCCCTGGAGGTGGTTTGGAGTGTTCCAGTCTCTGCTTCCAGAGATGGGGAAGAGCAGCACTCATCTGGCTACTATTTTTATTTTGCTGGAAAAACAGCAGTTTTGGGGTTGGTGAAGGGAAACGAGACACTGGTTCAAGGTCAAGCTCTAGCAGCTTTGGCCAAAAAAATGGAAAAACAACCCTATGTGGGTGGTTCAGAGCATCCAATCTCACGGTCCCAGAGGGGGATTTTCTTTCACCTCTTTGCCCAAACCCAGAGCCAGAAGGTGTTCCCAGTCACAGAGAAGCGTGTGGCCAGGGACCTGCTGCCCTGTGCTTGCTGCTCTCCATGCTCCAGCTTGGCCCTTGCCTGATTTTTCAGCCCCTTTTTCCAGCCCCATCCGCAGCCTCTTGGCTGCTGCCCCTCTCTGCAGTGAGCGCTGCAGTTGAGTCCCTTAATAAAGGTACAAATATCGCCCGTTGAGCTCATAACCTAGGGTTTGGTCAAGGAGAAAGGGAATTCTATCATTTTTCAGTGTATTTGGCAGTGTCTGGTCAGGGCAGGATCCGAGAGCTGCCCCATCCCTTCCCTGTGCCACCCAAATGTGTGTCTGCTCCCTGGGGATGCGTCTTGTCACCCCCATGTCCCTCTTGGAGATGTTCCCATGGATTCCAAGAAAATATCAAATGGTTTTACTGTGCTAGGCCAGGATTTCTTAACCTCCCCATCCCCTGGCCAGACCCTGCAGCATCCCCGGGTGCAGGACCTGTGTTGGGAGGAGTTGAAGTGGCTGGAAAATGCTTTCAGCAACCTTCAGAGCCACTTTGCCTCCTCACATTGTTTCCAGTAACAAAGTTGGGTTATTACAAAAATCTATTTACCATCAAAAGCCCCAATCCATCCCCCCCTGAGGTATAATATTCCTCCTGGAGAGCTTTCCCTATTCTGCACACCAGTCTCTTATCTGACATTACCCACCTGGGCCTGGGTTTGAAATTTGGGAGGAGGTGGAGGTGTTGATTTCTAACCCACAGCATTTTGTTTTCAATGTGCTGGAGCTCTTGGATCCCACTGGGGTGAAAAGGACCCAAATGGAAGTGGGCAGGCAGGGAGACCTGGGTGACACTACAGGGATCAAAGGTGTGAGTTGGGAAACACCCCCCCCCAAAAAAAAATCAACCCACATTAAATCTGGAGGCTTTAATAGCAAAATTCTCTGTTGGCAGATGAAGTGCAGATCCCTGGCGTGTGCACCAGGGTGTAAGAGCTGTTGCAAAGAGCAGCAGCTTTTTTGGGGATCACTCTGCACCCCCTAAGATGGGCTGGCAGCAGAGCAATGAGAAAGGGAATTTTTTCCCCAAAAAAGTTGCTGGCAGTTTTAGAAAGGGAAGAGGAGAAATCTGCTTTGGGATGGATGGAAACTACTGCTTCTTCCCCCACCTCTCAGAATTGTGGTTAGATGGAGACGTGGGGGAATACAGAAAATAAGGAATAAGTAAATAAGGAGTTAAGGATAAGGAATAATGCATAAGGGAATAAGGAATAAGGCAATAATAAGTATGGAAATAAGGAATAAAAGCATAAGGCATGAGAATAAAGATCCATGGATGGGGACAGACCCTGCACAGCAAAGCATCCTCCTTGGAGCCACGTTTTGGGGCTGCTCATGCTGAAGCTGCTGCCAGAGCTGCCACTCACTTCCAGGCTGGGTAAGTGGGAGTCCGGGATGGAGACTTCAGTGACAAATTGCCTGCTTTTTAGTGGGATTAAAAATAGACAGCAGGCTCCTGGGATGGCACTAAGGCTCTGGCAGATCTGGCTGCTGGCCGGGCTGATAACACCGGCGCCGATGTCTGTTCTGGGGAGACAGCTCAGGAGACAGAGAGACCCCCAGTCCCGGGGCTGCAGAGCCCACCACGGGGGGGAGCATTGATCAAGGGCTGCTGTTAATTGCTATTAGAGATGTATGGCCTCGGGGGGCTGCTGGCCCAGCTCAGGCTGGGGGGGGGGGGGCTGTAGAAAGGAGGGGGGCTGGTGGGGATGCTCAGGTCCTTTCTGCTCTCCCTGGGCTCCTGTTGCTGATTTTGAGGTCCTTCTGCTTGTTTTGGGGTTCCTCAGCAGACCTGAGCTGTAACCCTTTGTGTCTCATAGGCACAAAACTTGGGTAGTTCAAGAGGGGGGTAATTACTGAAGATCACTGATGGTGCTCACACCCCAGCCACCCTGGCTTCACCCATGGGAATCACCCCACTGGGGAGCATCCCTTCCTCCCCCCATGCTGGGCCAGCCCTGGCACTCAGCACCTCCTTGGAGTCTGCATGGTCTCTCTGGCTTCTGGAGAGGGAACATAAATCTTTCAAGGCTGCAATTTTTTTTTTTTTATTATTATTTTTTTTCTGTTCTGGGTGAAGAAAATGGATTTTTTTTGCAGCTCTCTTCAATGTCACTGGTATGGAGAGATGGGAATGGCTGTTTGTGCATCACAGACCCCTCCCATCTCAGCCAAGCAGAAACCTGCTGCCTTCCTTTGCCTGGCTTTTGCATACTCTTATTTTTCTGGCTGCTTGGCTCTTTGGGGAGAGTTGTGTTGGATGATATGGAGAGGGATCTGTGGAGCTGGGGTGCTGTGGCATCCTATGGGCCAGTCTGCAGTCTTTGGGCACCCTTCAGAGGCTGAGCCCAGCTCTCCTGGGGGCTGAGATGTGAGCTGGAAGGATGCTGTGATGGCACAAATTAAATCACCTGCTCACAGAGCTGGGGATGGAGCAGAAATCCTGGGGGGAGAGGGCAGAGAGAAGCCTGCAAAGGGGGTTCAGCCCCTCGTGCTGTGTGCCCCATGATACAGGGGGACTTGGATACCAGGCTCTGGAGAGGATGGGGATGTGCTTTCCCATGGGAGAAACGTTAAAAATGTTTTAAAAAAAAATTAAACAGCCTGGTTGTCTCTCACAGGGGCCATGTTAGTCAGGGCAGGTGACAAAGGACACCCTCTGAGTTGGTGGCAAGGGCTCAGCCCTTTTGCCCACCTCTTGCAGAGCCCTCAAAGGCTCTCAGGGCAAAGCATAATCCCAGGATGGGGAAATGCAGCCCTTGCTCTGGAAACCCCTGGGCAAACTGGGGACCCTCACCCTTCGTGCCCAGCTCTGGGGGAGGAAGATGAGGCTGAGGAAGGATGAGATCATCTCTCAGACCCTCCCAAGAAGGCCCTAAAAGAACTGCAGCCATCAAGAAAAACATCTCCATGCCCAACCCAGTTAGCAAGGTTGATGTAAAGGACACATCATGGAAGACATTGGGGGCTTTCATTGAGATGTGACCACCTGTAGCCAAATACTGAATCATCTTTGGCCAGATACCATCAAGGTCAGGAGCGTTTTGTTCCAAAAACTGCTGAGCTCTGGTAGAAATTGTTTCTAGAAGCCTTTTGTCACAAAATTGTCATTTTTTCCCTGCCTGCTTCCGAGACAGCCCAGCAGCTATCCTGCTGGAAAGCCCTCCTCTCCTGACCATTCCCCATCCTTCCCTTCCATGTCTGGATTTTCCAGGGGCTTTATTTGATTTTAAACGGCTGCTGCATCTTGAGCAGAGAAATAATATTTAAGGAGGCTCTTTTGACCCCAGTGCTATTGTTATTCCAGGTTCCAGCGATGCACAGGTTCAAATATTTTTTTCCCTGACTCCTCCCAGCCTTGCCTGGCAGCTCCTTCCCATTGTATCCAGGATTGCCTGTGGACCCAGGGACTGAACACAGGTAATGGGGGATGCAGGCAAAGCCCTTTGCATAGGTTTCCTGGCAAGTTTTTGCATCCTGCAAATGCCCAGGTGCAAAATGAGGGATTTTTCCTGCTGGTTTTGGATATATTTCAGATGAGATCCAATTTCTGCTGCTGCTGGGGCTGCTCCTACTCACTCCCTGCCAGCTTGAACCCCTCCCAGCCACGATGCCAATCCTTCTGGTGCAGACAGCAGGTTGCTGTCAGCCTGAGAGCAAAACAAGGAGCTGAATCCAGCTCCTTCTCCTACCTTTGATTCCCTCTGCATTTACCCCCCTCCCCGTCTCCCACTCCCAGGCAGGATCTGCCTGCTCCATCCCCAGCCTGGGGCTGCTGAAAGGGGTCAATCCACTTTGTACAAAACCAGATGGGAAAATGGTTGCTGCTAAATGAGCTCCTGAAAAATTCATGGTCCAAAATGGACTTCCAGGGGGTTTTACCCCCCGACACCCAAGAGGATGGGAATGGCCCAAATCCCAGCTGGGAGCTATTAATGACAGGAAGGAAAGGGCTTTGCTGGGTCCTGCTCCAGATGGGATCCCGTATCCCGGGACACCTCAGCCATTACCTGAGTGGCCATTAGGCAGGGCTGGGGCTGACCCAGCTGAAGTCACAGCTGCTCCATCCTTATCCCATGGGACACAGCAGCCGGGCAGGCGCTGGGGATGGGCTCTGGGATTTAAGCCAGGCTCTGGTTTCTCCTCCTGAAGCTGGGGGGGGGAGGACAGGGGAGGTTTCCACCTGCTGGGGTGGGCAGGTGCCCCCAGCAGAACCCTGACAGCTGCTCAGGAGGCTCCAGAGGGAATTAGGGCTGTGTTGGATGACTCCTTGATTGCAATTAGCTGCCAGGACAGCCCCCTCGTCAGGCTGGCAGGGCCCCTGCCCCCTGTGTGCACTGGAGGGGGCTCGTCCAGGTCCTTCTTATCCTGACAGAGGGGACACCGTGGCCACGCAGGGGCTGTGGGAGGGCTCTGCTCTCTGGTCAGCTCATCATCAACCATTACACAGCCCTGAATCCTCCCTCCCCCCCCCACCATGGACCCTTATCTGATTAGGGACCAGGGGAGACCTAAAAGCCTCCAGAAAATCAAACTGCTGAGCCCAGCCAAGTAAGGGGGCAACTGGGAAACCAGAGCAAATGGGCTTTTCTCCTCTTAAGTGCTTTTCCCTGTCCGTCTTTCCATCTTAGCTAAAGACTCAGGGAAGGGGGAGGGAGATGGATGGGAAGATGAGTTGGGGTGGTGGGGTATCCCCTGGCAAGAGCACAGGGATGCTGATGGGGACCTGGGGACATGGCCCCCCTGTGAGGTCCCAGGCAGCACAGTATGGGGAGTAAGGCTAGAAAAGAAGAGAGTCTACACTTATTTTATGAATATATATATGTATAGGTGTAGGTGAGCACAGTGGGTGGGTGGTGGCACTCATGAGTGGGGACCCATTGCAGGCAGGGGCTTGTGAACACCCACCCTGTCTCCTCCCTGCCCTCCAGCCCACTCAGTGTCTACAAATAAGTGGTGGCAGCTTCCCAGCCATTTGGGGATGATGAAGGTTGCTCCTCACCCTCACCAGCCCCTGGCCATCCCTCCAGTCATCCCCAGGTCAGGATGCACCGTGTGCTTTGGGTTAAGACAAAACCTGTTGCCTTTGATTTCTTGCTGTCTGCTGATGCCTCTTGTCCGTGGAGTGCTTGCTGTTTGATTTATTCACTGCAAATTCTCTCCCTCTCCAAAATAAGGATGAAATAACACAGGCTGGTCCTCCTCTTGCCACCCCCTGCATCCAGCAGCACCCAGCACTGGGTGCTTGTGGCCACGAAGCTACTGGTGTTGGAGGAGCTGCCCTTGAAATGCAGTTTAATCCTCCCCTGAGTCTTAACTTTTGCTTGTTTGGGTTTTTAATTATTTTTTTTAAGGAGAAAACCCTCGAACCGACAACAAACAGCAAAGCAAGAAAAAGAAACATTATTGCTGGCCTCCCTGGCTGCCAAGATAAACGCCCCCTCCTAATGAGCTGCTGTAATGAGGTGCCTTGGATCCCTGGAGCTGGAGAAACCTGATGTTCATCACTTTTCTGTGAGGATGCTGGGATTCTGCTTTCATAAGGGCTGTTTTGCCACGCTGTGGATGCTCTCAGGTGCACACAGAGCCCAGCCTGGCACCTGGCTGCAGGGATTTAGACCCTGACCTGTGAGGGAAACTCAAGTTTTGGCTTTTTTTTTTTTAATTATTATTATTTTTAATTTTTTTTCCTCAGAAATACAGCAAAAAATGGAAATAGAGGCATTTCCACATGGGGTAACATTTTTTTTGAAAGGAAAAAAAGGAAAAAATTCACTGCTGGTCTGTGAAGATGTTCCCCTCTGAACTGCTGAGCCACCAGGGTTTCCTACTTCCAAGGACACCCCATTACCCCATTCCCCCGTGCTGAGCCCCAGCAACTTTGATAATGTTGACTTGTTATATCAGATAAAATATTAAAGGCCTATGATATAGCCTGAAATTAATATTTTAATGGAATGTAAAAGTCGAGGCAAAGACCAATCCAAACAGTAAAACTGAAATGAAACATTTTTATCTTGCAAGAAGGGAAGGACTTGGCACAACTGCTTTGATTCACCCTTCCGCTGCTTTTATAGGCTATTAAAATATTCATTTTAATATTATAAATATTGCATTCAATATCTAATGTGCTGTTACACTGTTTGGGACACCCGAAAGTCAAAACAATTTACTGGCCATGGTGGGGTGCAGCATCTTGGTGGGGAAATAGCTCAGCCTCTTTCCTGCTTCTCCCTTCTCTTTTCCTCTGTCAGCGTCACCCTGGGAGGAAGGAAACCCACGGGGTGGCCCTGGAAGTGTGATGGGGACAGTCCCCAAATGGGCAGTGACAAGGAGGAAGAGCAGGACGGAGCCATGGACCCACATAATGAGCCAGAAACTCCCTGAGGAAACCAGCTGGACAATTAATTACAATAAAAGGCTATTTTTTTTTTCTTAGAAATACTAATATAAAATTAATTTATGGCAATTATGGGATTTCTGTATTTTTGTCATTATCAGAGCTATATAAGGCAACGTGGATGATATTAATGTATTTCCAGTGCTGCTTTGAAGGGGAGGGATTTAATCCATATTTTTAATCACTTTCCAGGATCAGGCATTCAGCTCTGGCACAGAAGAAGCCATTGGGTGCAAGCCCTTCAGCTGCTTCTGGGCAAGGATCAGAATCCCCCACCTCTGTTAATCTTTATTGGAAAATAATGGGAAAAACAGGGTCTTGGGCTGAGAGTTTCACTCTCCTGAGGCATTTCCAGGGCTTTTTTTTTTTTTTTTTTTTTTTTTTTTTCCTGTAGCCCTTTCTGGCTTATGGGTGATTTATCTTTTTTGGAGGGTCCTTGAGGTCATGGTGTGAGAACTGTTCCCCTGGGTGCAAACACCCATCCCTGGCTCACCACCCCAAAAAGTGGGGTTTGGTGCTTCATTTCCCAACACCACTGCTGGTTCCTGCCTTTCCTAGCCCCATCCTTACCAGCAGAGCCAGAAAGGTTTGGATGTGCCTTAGGGGGCATCGTCCCTCTCAGTGCCTCAGTTTCCCCACGCAAAGGGGAAGGGGGGGGTCCTGCCTTGACCTCTGCAGGGGCTCCCACAGGGATCAGGGCTGGATTTGGGGATTAGCACCTCCTGGGCACCATTATCCCAGTGATTAGTGCAGCCCTGGGATTACAGGCAGGTGAGAGGCAGGCCAGAGGTGCTGGGGGTGCTTTCTGCCTGACCCCCATCACTCTTCCCTGGGGGTTTGATCCCACAGCAGGGATTTATCTGTAGGTCCTAAGGGCCTCCAGCCTGTAGGGTTTGCACCCCAAAATCCTTCCTCGTGCAGGGGCTGGAGGGGCTGTTGCAGCTGGGGAGGATGAAATGAAGCCAATGCCACCAGGGTGAGCAGGATGTGTGGTGGGAGGTCACTGGTGCCAGCTGGTGGCCCCAAACTGCCCCGAGGTGATGTGGGAAGCCAGACCCAGCCCTGCCTGGTGTTTTTTAAGGGAAATCCTTGGGAAATCCATCACCTTTGGTCTTCCCAGTTCATCGTACATCTAATAGAGCAGGAGATGCTCAGGTGAGTCCTGGAGAGGATGGACAAGACCCTGCACTGGTTTATGAACAAAATAAGAGGAAATAAATAACAGGAATTTAAAATAACAACTAAAATAATAGGACTTATCTCTGGTTTCTCCCCCATACAAGCAGCAACCCTGCCAGCACTCCAGCTTCAGTGCTTGCTCAGTAAAGAGAGATCACAGCCACCTGCACTTGCCCACCCCAGCCCCTCTGCCTGCCAAACCTGGAATCATAAATAAAGTCCAGCCGGGGTAAAAATACTTATTTCTGTAACAGCTGAAAAATATCCCAGTGGCAGTGCCAAGAACCTGCCAGAGGCACCGCAGGAAGGCAGGAGGGATGGCTCCCAAACACCCTGCTTTAAAAGCCTTCATCCATCAGCAGGAAAAGGCTCCAGTGATGGGGCAGGACACGGCGTGGTCTTCTCATTGTCTCCAAATCCCAGGGCCTGCTTTGGAGTGGGGAAACTGAGGCACCTTCTGGGCAGGTTGGGGAGGGCTGAACCATGACCTGGCCGCTGCTTTCCTATGCCTCTTTTCCATCCCTGGGGATGGGGGCCCGTGAGTCAGCCCTTCCCAAAGCTATCCAGAGATTGGTTTATAAATCACAGGATTTTTATGAAAACAAGTGGTGGTCACTGGGGTGGTGGCACGGGGCTGCTCACCGCAGCAGCCAGGCCTTTTTTGGTCACCAAAAATGATGCCCTGCCCTTCCCGTGGGGCTGTGGGTGGGGGGTTTTGGAGCAGACCCCCCCCTCCCTTCTCTTCTTCAGCCTGGTCCCTCTGCCGTGCCCCACCATGGTTTCCAAAGACCTTCCAGCAGGACCCAAAGGTGCCAGGGGTGCACAGGGGCTTGGGCAAGGGGCTGCCCTCCCCCCTCAGCACTGCGGGGCTGCTGCTTCATGGGGGCATCTTCAGCTTCTGTCACTGCTCAAGGTCAATGCCATTAATTGCCATGAGTTATTTTGGCATTAATGGAGATGTCTTATGCACTTCCACTGTAAATGAGGCTGCCAGGAGGAACACGCCAGCCAATATTTCCTGGTGAAGGGAGACAGTGAAATCTACAGAGGCAGGGAGGGAGGGGGCACCTGGGGGGCTGGTGGAGGCAGGAACCCCCCCTGGGGTTGTGGTGGCTGCACCCCCAGGGGTGTGTGCATGCAGGGAGGGGACAGGAGAGCAAGGAAGGGAAGGGCTGCCATGGAGACTTGGTCCCCAAACGCCACTATGGTGGGTGAGGGCAGCGTGGCATTCCCGGGGGGTGGGGGCAGTGGTGCTTCCCAAAAACCCAGGGAACCCCTCCCCAGCCATGCTGCCGGCATCCACGGGCCCTGGGTGAGGGGTAAGGAGGGGACCAGACAGCTCCCGAGGGACTGGTGTGAGGCTATTGTTGGTCCCTCATCCCCAGGGATCACAGCCCCCCCCCCCCCGGCTGTATGAGGGGGCCACATCCAGGCCCTGTCTGTGTTGGTGCTGCAGGGAGCAGGGGGGACAGGGCTGATCACCCCCCGGGTGGCTGGGGGGCAGGGGACCCCCTGGCCATATCAGGGATGGAGAGGGGACCCAAACCCTCCAGAGGGGAGGGAAGTGACCAAACCCAGCTGGGCCCCTCCATTTGGGAGTGGCGAGGTGTGTGCCACCCCCCTGCCCCGCGCTTCTCCGTGCCCCCCTTCACCCCTGGGGGGGCTGTGTGTGTCCCTAAACCTCATTTTTTATTATCCTCCCCTTGCATTGCAGCGGCCGTGGTGCAGGGCTCAGGGGAGGGCAGGGGAGCCGTGCAGCCTCCCCCCCCCTCCCTTCGGTGCTGGGCTGTGCGGGGGGGCCCCTGGGAACCTGCTGGGGGGAGAGGCTGCAAAGCATCGCGCTGCACAGGCGGGGAGCGGGGCTCGGCTGCCACCTCCCCCCCGCTCCGAGGAGGAGGAGGAGGAGGAAGGCACCTCCCCCTGCTGCCCCCCTTGCTGGCACCTTCCCGAGCCCGTTGCGGCTCCGGCCGGGCGAGCGGCCACGGGAGCGGGCGGCAGCGGGGCCCCCCCAGCAGCGGCACAGCACGGAGAGAAGAGGGGGGGCCCGGAGGGGGGCAAGGGGCAAGCGAAATTTGCCGCTTTCTTTAAGGCTCCCGCACCCCGTCTTTGATTTTCCGCTCTTCTTTAATCCGAGGGGGGGGCTGGGGGGGCAGTTGAGGCGGGGACCCCACTCCTGTGCGTGCTCACGGCCGGGTCCCCCCGCTTCCAGCCCCTGCAGCGGCTGAGCCACAGCCCCCCCCTCCCCGCCCCGCTCCGCTCCCCCCAGACTTTGCCTTCGGATGCGGGGCCCCCGCCGCCGAACTGTTCCTGCCGCTGATTAACTGCATCTGCCTGGGATTAATTATTCACCCGCCTGCTTTGGGTTGTGGCTGGTTTTTTTTTCTTTTTAATTATTATTACCGATGGGTTTTTTTTTCCTGAGGGAGCGCTTTAATTTTTAAATTTTAAATTTTTTTTATTTTTTAAAGAACCCCTCTTGGAGATCTTATTTTCATTCTTGGGCATGGGGGGGCTGGCGACCTGCTAGCCCTGCAGCATCATCCTTCATCAGCGCAGCTGTTTTTGGTTTTTTTTAGTTTTTTTTTTTTTACTGCGGGAGGGGCTTACACGTGCTCTTCTTGCCCCCCAACTCCCCAGCTCCAGAAGAGGAAGAGGAGGAGGAAGAAGAAGAGGAGGAGGAGGGGGACCCGCCCCCGCCGGCTGGACGCTCCCCCGGTCGCCAGGCGGAGGGGGGGGTTGCGGCAGGTTTGGGGTGCGGGGAGGGGTGGGGGGCCGGACATGGGGTGCTCTGCTCGCTGAGCTGAGGTGGCAGAGCCGAACCCCTCTAACCTGTGCCGGTCCCCCCCCCCCTTCTCACCAAATTCCGCCGTTGGCTGCTGCTCCCGGCTCGCACGTGGTTGGATTTAGGGGATTTCTGCGGCTTTTTGTGCTTTGGATTCCTTTTATTTATTTTTGGGGTTTTTTGTTTGTTTGGCCACGGGGGGGTGGTGGTGGTGGAGGCTCGGGGCCCGCTTGTCCCCCCGGCTTTCTGCCTGCCCCCCACCTTGCAATGGCCTCTCCGGAGAAGATGCACCCCGGGCCGGCCACGCTGCTCTGCTGCCTCTGCTCCCTGCTGCTCCCCGGTAAGTGCTGCTGGCAGGGGGTGATGGGGGGGGGGGAAATATATCTATTATGTCTATATCTGCATCGGGAGGGGGGGGCTTTGCACCCCTCTTCCCCCTCCAGCCTAAGGGGCAGCCCTAACCCCACCGTACCCAGCTGGGATTCCCCCCTCTCCTGCAGCCTCCACCTCCTCTGCTCTTCTGTGCCCCCACCCCCCAGCGAAATGGGTGAAGATTAGAGTTTATTCCTGGCTTAATAAAATGACAGCTTGTGTTTGCGAGCGTTTGCAGCATGCTGCTTCCCGGAGCTGGGAGCAGGGTGTGTGTGTGAGGGGGGGACACGGGGTGAGGGGGCTACGGTTCTCCCCCCTCCCCTTGTCTCCTTAATGCAGAGCTGCTTTAGCAGGAGGATCAGGGGCTTTATCCGCTATTATCCACTCGCTGATCCCCCAGACCCCCACCCGGGCACTTTCCCACCCTCTTCTGAATTACCAGGCAAGTGCTGTCGAGGTGGCACCGTTTTGGAGTGTGGGGAAGGGGGTGCAGCCCCTGCCATCCCTCTTTTTCTTTCTCCAAACCCCTTTCCCCGCATGGATTTTGGGGGAAGGGTTTTGGGGCTGGCGGTGCTTCCCTTGCCCACGGCCTGGGCAACGGGGGGGTAAGGGGGGGACGGCCCTGCTGCCTGTGCTCGGTTGCTTGAGTTGCATCCAAATCACTGCCGTGCCATGGCCGAACTGCGGTGACATCCTGGTCTGCCCCGGTGACAGCCCTGGGGACGCTGGCACCTCTTGCTGGGGAGGGGTTTTTTTTAGCTATTGAGGCTGAAGTGGGGTCCCGCTCCCTGGGGGACACAGGACTGTTTTCTGTGGGTGCTTATTTCAGATGGTTTCCGTGTAAAACAGATAACCCAGCCAGAGTTGCCTTTGCTGGCAGCTGGCTTGGCCAAGCAGAAAGTGGGGGGTGCTTGCAGTTTGGGGGAAACCACCCAGACCCCTCTTGCCAGCCCATCTCTGACTGTGGGCTCAGCTCAAATGAGACACCCCAAAAACTGGAGGGATCTCTGGACTGTGTCCAGCTCCATCTCGCACCAGCAGCCCATGGCCAAGGCACTTTTTGGGTTCAGGCAGGGCTTTCTTGGGCATCTGCAGTCATCTCCCCTCCTCAGGCTCTTTGAAGGGATGCCCACCCCCAGTGATGAAATAAGGAGAAGGGGGGCATTGCAGGGAGCTGGCAGGGGGTTCCCCCCATAAAAAACTCTGACCTCAACACAGGAGCCGAGATGCTCCAGGCTAGCAAGCACTGTAACTTCACATGGCATCCTTTGGGGGGGCAGATCCTACCCCCTGTGCCCCAAGATGGGGTGTTTGTTTGGGGTGCTGCCTGGGCAGAGTTTCCTGGGCAGAGCTTTTCTCTTCGGGGACAGGGTTTTGGTTTGTTTTTTTTTTTTTTTTTTTTTTTTTTTTTGCAGGCAGGGGGTGGGGAGCACCATCTCCTTCTGCTTCTCAATTTGCCTGGATGAGGTTCAGCTGTCTGGGTCGGCAGGTCTGCAGGTGGTAGGAATATCTCTGTGGGAGTGATCCCTCGGCAGTCGGGTTGGATGTGCCTCCCATTCCCCATTTCCCAGCCCCCCTGTTGCTGCTGGGACATCACCAGCCCTATGGGTCAGGCCTCATCCCTTATCCCAGGGCAGGATCCAACCCTGGGGCTGAGGGATGCCATGGGGGGGTTGTCCCCGTGAAGGGGGTGAGGGGGGGCTGGGGCTCCCCATCCTACTGTCTGTGCCCGAGGGGAGAGAAGCCTCTGCCGGGAGTTTTTTTGGCTCCTTTCAGGATGCGTGGAGGCTCTCTGTGCTGCTTTGGCCTTTTCTGGACCAAATTAAGGTCTCGGAGGGAGCTGGAAAAAAAAGCTGAGAGCTCCTATTTCTCCCAGCCTTTCTTACAAATCGTTCAGGCTGGCCGCAGAGGTCAGCCCGCGGGGAAGCAGTCCCTGCTCTCCTGCACGCTTTTTGAAATTCCCTTTGTTTTTTATTTACAAGGAACCCTCAGCTCCAGCCTCGCCTCTGATTCACCCCGGGAGCCGCTTGGCTGCCGGCCCCGGATCAGCTGCTTGCAGAAATTGGGTTGTTCTTGTGTTTTTTGCTTTTTTGTGGTGGTTTTTTTTGTTTGTTTGTTTGTTTGGTTTTTTTTGGGGTTTGTGTTTTGGTTTTTTTGTTTTGTTTTGGTTTTTTTGTTTTTTTTTTTTGCACCTCCGGGGTGAGATGGCCCCAGGACTCACAGGAGGGATGGACAGATGGACCCTGGGGCTGTGGTGTGGTGAGGGGATGCTGGTGCTCTGTGAAGAAGCTGCAAGGGCCCTTTTGGGATGCAGCACAGGGGGGGGATTTACCCTGCAGATTGCAAAGTAACTCGTGCTGGCCGTGGGGTTGAGCCTGGCTTCCTGCATTTTCTGTCTGCTGGGGCTGGCTGTCACACCGTGCCTCAGTTTCCCCTCTCCTGAAGCCAGCACTTACCCCGAGGCAGTGATGGAGGGGTGGTGGGGTTATTCAGCATCTGTCTCAGCATCCAAGGCAGGGTCGGGATCTTGCACAGCCTCCCACAGCCCCAGCATAACTACGTCCTGCTGCTGGTGGGGATGGAGCTCTGCTGCTCTCCCTGTATCTCCCATGGGTTATTCCCACCATGGGGAAGCCCCAGGTGTGGGGCTGGGGGTGAAGGATGATGCAGTGACCTATAGTGGTTTCATCCCGAGTGGGTGGCTTCAGCCAGTGCACCCCAAGCTCATCATCGGGGGAATGCACACCACCCCCATCCCTGTTTCTGCTCAGAGCATCTCCTCAAAGATTTTCAGGCCAGCAGGTGGAGATGTGCAGTAGCTCTCTCACTGCCCGACCCGGAACAGTCGCTCGGCGTTTGCCCATCTAAAGCCCGAACCGGGCACATACACCCGGGGTTTGCTCGGGAAGAGCCCCCATCCTGGCCGTGCCCGTGGGCTCGGTGCAGCTGAGCATCCTTAGCTCCAGCCAGGAGCAGAAAAGAGGCAATGGGATCTTCCCTCACCCTGGCACAGATTCCCATCTCTGAGCTGGGTTAAACCTGGCACAAGTTTTACCTTCGGTGCTACAGAAATAGGGTCACACACGTGCCCTTGCGTGACCCCAGGACCCATCCCATTTCTCCCCAACCCTGATACCTTAAATACCAACCAGGGTGCTTGTGCTGTAACATGGGGATGACCAAGTTGGACACCCCACCAAGAAACTGCATTTTCTTCTACCCCTTGCGTCCACTTGGTGTTGTCGAGGAAAGAGAAAAAGATGAGGGATGCTATCAGCAGCATGATGGAAATCCTCTGAGTGATGGTTTTTGGCAAACATCAGTCACAGGGCTTGGTACTGGGGATTTTGAGAAATTAGGTACCTTGATACCCTCAGCCAGAACCATCCCTTTTGGGTGTCCATGTGCCTGGGGGAAAACTGAGGCAGAGTACTGGGCAGCAGCAACCCTGGCTGGGATTGCTCAGCAGTTTTTAGAAACCTGGCTGGATTGTGATGTGTTTTTAAGTGCTACTATTTAATTCACTCCACCATGGCTGGCTGCTGAGGTCCCTCCTCACCCAGTCTCTCTGCATCCTAAGAGGAAAGGAAGAACCAGCCCAGCCAGGTCCCTGCAGAACATCCCTGGTCTTGCACCAACACATCCCCTCCCATAGCTCCCTCGGCTCTAAGAGGGGGGTGGGCAGCAGGATGCAGCCTCGTTCTGGGAGATGATGGAGGATGACAGGGGTGCTTTCATGCCATAACCTGATTTCTGGCTCCTCTAATTCCCTGGCTGCAATTCCCTGGCCATGGGTGTGTGGAGGAGTCAGGGAGATGCCCGGGTGCTTCCTCCCATGTGGTGCCCCTCACCACTGCCGGATGAGCGTCCCATCCATCTGGAAAAGGTCACTCTTGCTAACCTAATCAGAGTCTTTTATTATTAAATACATGGCTCCACTAACGAGTGGCCCTCGGGGAGGGAGGGAGCTGGCAGCTCCTGGGGTGGGATGTGCTGGGATGGGGACAGTGTCCCTCCCGAGGAGTTTTTTTCCGTGCACGATGTGTGCAGTGTTGTGAAGCAAGGCAGATCCTGGTGCTCCTTGCCCAGGGGAGAGGAGGCTGGAGCTCCCCATTTCCCTGAAAACTGGGAGACACAAAGTCCTCCAGCTACATGTGATGGTGGCCCAGCATCCTCCACCTTGGGGGAGGCACCAGCCAGGCTGGGGGATTTATGGGCTCTCTCTTCTCCCTGAAATAACCCTGGTTTGCAGAGGTTCACCCTTGGGATGGGGATCTCCTGGGCTCCAATCCTTCCTTTTTTCTTTTTTTTATTTATTTCCAAGCTGTTGCCCAGCCTGTTGCTGCTCCCTGCTGGGCACAGGTCCCTCCCCTCAGTGGGGTGTGGACCCCCTTGCTCTGCCTCCTAGCAGGATGCTTCCATCCAGGCGATTTGCAGTCTCCTGATGGAGCTGCTGTCTCCTGCCGGCGGGCGTTTTCCCGTCACTTGGCCATTTATTTATCATCCCTGACTTGCCAATAGCTCTGCTAACACCCCCAGTGAGTGCTGCTGGGGTGGCTTTGGCCCCACACGCAGGTGCTGTCACCTCCTGGCCCCTGCAAGAAGTTATGGGGCAGATGTTGCCACGATTAAATGGGCTGGGCTGAGCCCTTCCTTTAAATTTTTCTTTTAATATTTTTTTTTAAATTGTTTTTAAGGAAAAGCTGTTTTCCCTCTTGGAAATAAATAAGATTTAGAATGCAACACCCGCTGCTGCCAGCTTGGATGCACTCCTCACCAGGTAGCAGCTAAATTAGAAAAGGAAGGGGATGTACTGGATTCCTCTGTGTTTGATGCTGGGTGGCAAAGTCCTGAGCTGATGAAGCCCCCAGCTCAGTGCCTGTCCCCAGCTCAGTGCCTGTCCCCAGCTCAGTGCCTATCACTGTCACTGCTTCTGGGGCTGGGTGTTGAACTGGATTTATCTGCAGCTCCTCGGGTGCCTCTGGAATTGAATCCAGCTCCAAAGGCAGCCTGACACATGTCACCAGAGGGAAATTAATCGGTGTCTAATCAGTCTGAAACGTGTCACTTGGCACAGCCTGGGCTGGTGGTGGCAGCAGTGGGGGGGGAGGCACATCCTGAGGGCAGATTTGGTGTTTAGGTTTGGGAGGTGCTGGGAGGATGCTCCTGACCATGGTGGGAGGGGACCAAGAGGGGACAGGGGGGATCTGAGCAGGACGTGTGGCATTGGGGAGGTCACTGCATCACCTCCACCCCAGCACTGTGATGTTGGGGGCTTCTCCCTGGGGACCTGCTGACCCTGCTTCCCCAGTCCCCCCTTGGGGTTCTTTCCTGCTGCCTGATCCCACCTCTGCCTCCCCAAGGGGTTATTTGGGGAAATCATCTTTGCCTTCCTGGTGCTGGGAGCTACTCCCACCTCCTGGAATGTCTGTGAGAGGGACCCAGCTCAAAACCCACCCCAGCACATGCTGGGGGCTTAGGGGCTGCTGGCTTTATCCTGGTTTCCCCCTCTGCTCCTTTTCAGAGTCCTTGGGCATCCCTGTGGACATTCATGGTCGGGTGTTTCCTCAGCAGTTTGTTTTGTGTCTGGTTTTTTTTTGTTTGTTTTTTTTTTTTTTTTCCCCTTTAAATTAATCTCTTTGTTTTTCTTCCCCCTCCATGATGGCCCTCTCCTCCTGTCCCCTGGCCTGTCCCTTGCCATGATTTGTGGAAATTGCTCTAAAGTAGCTGCTGTGTAAAAGCCTTGGCTGCTCTGGGAATTTATGGCAGGCTGCTCCTCTGCACAGCACATCCCATTTAGACCATATTTATTTATTCCTTTAGGTTCCTTGCTTTTTTTTTTATTTTATATATATTTTTATTTCACCCCCACTCTCTTTTTAACAATTTCCTGGGGGAAATGCAGAGCTCAGCACCACAGCCTGGAGTGGTGCTGGGATGGTTCCCTTTTGCTTAGTGCTGGAATCCAGGCTGGAGCTGAGCCCCACCAGCATTTCTTATTTTATTGCTTCTGTTGATGAAGCTGAGCTGGACCTTTTGGAGGGTAAAGGACTTAGAAGAAAAGAGAATATAGCAGTGTCCACTAGGCACAAGCACAACCCTGTATTAGCCACCAGAGAACCCACTCAGAGAAAGCACAAATTAGTTTTCCAGGCCAGCACCAGCTCAGTTCCTACCCTGGGTTGGTTTTGTGAAGCCTGGGCTGGTTGGACCCCCGAGGTTGAGCATTGGGGTCCTTGGGATCATGTAGCTGTGTCCCCCATCACTGGGCAGCACTGGGGACCCACAGCATCCCTGTGTCCCCACCTCCCTCCCTTCCTTTCAGCTGGGGTCTCTCATGGCCAGGCACTGGGGGAAGGTAATTTTACATTTGTAACAATTATTCACTTGATTGAGTTCCAATTAGCTGGGGCTGGAGATGGAGGCTCTGGGTATGTCAGAGGGAAAGGAGAGCTTTGTGTCTTCTATGTCACCAAAAACAAAATTCAAAGCTTTGGCTACTGGGAAACATTTTGGAGGTTTCCATGGGGGACCTGCCTGTGTTTTCTAATTTATTTCCACCTCTTGGGTTTTTTAATGGGTTTTTTTTTTTTGTTTTTCTCTGGCTGTGTGGTAGTGTGGAGCAGAGGGGGGTTCATGTTGGGGCTGAGTGAATTTCGGGTGGAGGGAGAAGCCTCTCCCCTTTTTTGATGATTTTGAGGGTGTTCAGAGGTGTTGCCCACACTTGGGTGGGGGTGTAGTGTGGCAGAGCCAGGAGGGGAAGGGATGGGTGAGATGCCTCTTCCCAGATGAATGGGGAGTCGGGGCCACCTCTATCTGGAGCATCCAGGGGTTGGGACAGTCTGATGTGGAAGCTCCAGAAGTGGGACTTCCCTGGCATTTGGGGCTGTGGCCACTGTTGGCACTGTTTCCCCTTCATGCTTGGCCCTGAAGGGAATGTGGATCAATAGATTTTGGGGCTCTGAAGCCCAAGCTGAGGATCCTGTGAGATGCTCGGGGGGTTGGGGGTGGCTTTATGGAGGTTTGAACTGAAATGCAGGTTGGGACATGGGTGCTGGTGTCCTGGTGAGGAGCAGCCAGACTGAGCCTCCTCCTCAGGTGCTGCAGGGTTTTGCTTTGGTCTCCTTGCTCTTGATGTTTTGCGTGGATCTGTCACTTCATCGTCTCATCCAGGTGCTGACTCAAGAGGGGAAACTGAGGCAGTGGTGTGTCCTGCCTGAGTCTTCCTGACTGTCAGTTTGTCACCTTGATATGGGGCAGAATCTGAGGGGAATCTGAGCTTTAGTGATCCCAGCATCACTGGTGGTGCTGGTAGGCATTTACAGAGGGCAGAAGATGAGAGCTGTGTCCTGGGCTGCTGAGGTTGTCAGGGTCCAGGTCCTCTGTCCACTGAGGAAATCCAGCTGCCTCTTCACCCTGTGGTCAGGAATCCTGGTGACCACCAAGTGCCAAAATCCCTTCAGAGAAGTCCTGAGCCAGGCTTGAAGTCAACATGAGGCTGCTTTATAGATGACTTTCCCAGCTTGCTCTGAGACAGGAGAGCCCCACGATGGGCCATGGCCATGGTGTGTAGCAGTGGCAGGACCATGTGGAGCTGGCGTGGGACCATGGGGCTGTGTCCTTGTCTCATCTCTCTGCTGTTTCACCATCTCCCTCAGAGCTGTGTTTGGCCCATGGCTTCATGTCCCCCAGCACTGCCCATTACCACTTGCTGAGTTTTTAACCCTCCTGATATGACCTCAAACCTCCCCTCCCTCTTCTCCTGAGCTTTCTCCTACATGCTCTTCCCCTGCTAAGTGGGGATATACATGCTGGGAGCCCCCCATGGGATAAGCTGGGATCAAGATTCCCCCCCAGGATCAAGATCCCCCCTATGGCAGACAGCTGGGGCTGGGACTAAGCTGGAGCTCAGTGCTGGATAGGAGGAGGAGGAGGAGGCTCTTCAGCCTCAAGACAATGGGTGGGAGCAGGGATGGGGCTGGTGAAGCTGCTGGGGGTGCAGCATGGAGGGGCTGAGCCCTGCTCCCTGTTTGCTTGGGGGTTCAGGGCAAGAAGGGAAGGTGAACCAGCCTGTGTCCCCCCTCCAGCCATAGCTACATCCAGGCTGTCCATCAGCCCCTTTTCACATGGCTCCATCAGTCTGTCTGACCCCAACATCCCCAAGCTGGGGGGACAGGGCAAGAGGGCGACTGGTGGTCACCAAACCCTGCACTGGGGCCCTTGACAAGGGGAGGGACAGGCTGGGGCTTTTGGTGCTGCTTTTTGCTTGGAAGGGGTTCTTTTTTGATTTTAAGGCACTGCTGGATGGGTGCTGTCCCCGTGTGCCCTCCTGGCTGGGGGAATGGCTCAGCACATCTGTCTGGGTGGCTGTGGCTGGTGCAGGACACATCTGGCCAGGCAGATGTGGGGGCTCAACGAGGGGATCTTTGTTTCCATCTCCCTCTCTTCCCTTGGTTGCAGATCACCCCAGCTCCCTGGCAGGAGGGGACACAGGGGAGTCCTGTCCTGCCTTGCTGTGGGGCTGGGGTGGCTTCTCAGCTCCAGGGGGTCTGGGGAGCCCTGGGCCAGTTGGAGCCTGGCTGGGCATGGAGATCTTTTTGCTTGCAGTGGTGAGCTGTGAGGGAAGAGGGACCATATGGTCCCCTCTGTGCCAGCCTAATAAACCCGGGAATGCAGGTCAGGCACTGCAAATCCTGTTCCCTGCAGTGGCTGCAGAGCAGAGCTGGCAGCTGGGTTTAACCCTCTGTCCCCCCAAACCCAGCCAAAGGTGGAGGCTCAAGAGCTGCTATCCCTCCCAGGGTCTCCTAGAAACCCAGGGTCTAGGGACCAAAGTGTCCTGAACTGTTTGCTTGTCTGTCCATCCTTCTGCCTGTCCTTTTTCCTTCCACTTGCCTTTTCTGCCCTGAGTTGTTGTCCATCCTTCCTCCCATCCTTCCTTCCTCCCTTCCTTCCTTCCTTCCTCCCATCCTTCCTTCCTCCCATCCTTCCTTCCTCCCATCCTTCCTTCCTCCCATCTTCTGAGCCATTGTGCTCTCCTTCCATCCATCCATCTTTCCATCCATTCTTCCATCCATTCCCTCTTTTCCCTATCCCTAGAGCTGTTCTCTTGCTGTCCAGCCATTTCTGGTCTGCCTATCTCCTTCCATCCATCCATGATTCATGCATCTTCCATTCTCTCTGCTGGTTCATCTATCCTAATCCACCCTTCCTTGCTACCTAACCAGCATCCATACACTGCTCTATCCCCTTCCCTTCCCTTCCCAGCCTCTGTCCCTCCATGGTGCAGGGAGTTCCACCCTCCTGGCATCGCCATGGGCTGGGTATGGCTGGGCTAGCCCTTCTCCTGGGCAGGATTAATTTATGGCCAAGGAACAGAGATGCTGGTCCTGTCCCCCTCCTGGTGGCAGGTTACAGCATCATTTCAGTGAATTTTGGCTGTGGAAGGAAATCTCTTCTCCAGCTGCTTTTGCCCTCCCAGTGTGTGGTGGGTGGCAGCGGGTGTTGGGTAGGGGGGGGGTTTCTTAGGGTATTGTCCCCATCTCCTTTCCCTGGAGATTTTAAAGGACATGAGGTGACATTATCCCAGTGGGTCAGTTACACACAACCTTTGTGCTGGGCTGCCCACTCCTCCCTTGCTCCTGCCGTGACCTCTCCCCAGGGATTGTGCTCCCTGGCACAGAGCTGTGCCCAGCACGGTGTCCCCTCTGAGGACCCTGACGGCGTGTCCCCAGCATCCCGGGGACTTCTCTGTCTGGAGCTGGGACAAGTTTCATCCCCAGCAGCCCGTATCGGCAGGACTGCCCCTCCCCGTATCCAGTGCTAATCCTTTTATCAGCCCCCTAAGCTCCTTAACTCCCCCTCGCCCGGCAGCAGAGAACTCCCTGAGTGGGCTGCGGGATCCCGCCCGCCCCTTCAGCCCCCGGGATGGTCCTGGCCAAGGCTGGGAAAGGCCCCGGGGTCCAGCATCACGCTGGGGAGGGAGCTGAGCCCTTCCCCGGAGCCGAGCCGTCACATCCCTGCCTTTCCCCGCCGTTTGGCAGGGATAATTTCGGCTCTCCTGCTCGGGAGCCGCTTGGGAGCAGTTGCAATCAGCGTCGGGAATGGGGGGCTGGCGGGGAGCCGAGGAGGAGAGGGGGGGGGGGGACGGGGACCCGGGTCTCCTGGGAGCTGTTGGCAGATGCAAAGACCTTGAGATGTCTTCCAGGCTCCTGCAGCTGCCGGCACAGCGAGTGCCATCGGCTGCACCCGCTGCCTCTCACAGCATCTGCTTCAGCAGGAAGGGTCTGGGGGGGGGTTTCTCTCTGCTTGTGGGCAGCAGGAGAGCTGGATCCCTCTGAGGGGCTTGGGCAGCTCCTGGAGTGCATGGCTGGCAGGGATTGCCTGCTCTGCCTGTGCTCTGTGTGTTCTTTCTTTAAGGCAAAATGGTCAAAATGAAGGACTTGGGGGAATAAGTCTCACAAGGAGTGGCTGCGGGTGGTGTTTAGCCTGGAAAAGGAGGCTGAGGGGAGACCTCCCTCTCTATAACTCCCTGGAAGGAGGTTGGAGCCAGGGGGGATTGGTCTCCTCAGTACCAAGTGGTGGCCTCGAGTTGCACTACGGGAGGTTTAGATTGAAGATATGGTACCCAATGTTCATGGAAAGGGTTGTCAGACCCTGGCCCAGCCTGCCCAGGGCAGTGGTGGAGTCCCCATCTCTGGAGGGATTTCAAAGCTGTGCTGAGGCAGGTGGGGCAGTGGTGGCCTTGGCAGTGCTGGGTTAAGGGTTGGACTCCATGATCTGAGAAATCTTTTCCAACCAAGATGATTTGATGTCTCTGATTCCTAAAGGCCATAGGACCTGCCTAATTTTTGGTAGCAAGCCTTTGGAGAAACTCAGCATCTTTTGTGCATTTGGATGTAGCCACTTGTGCCCTATTTCTGCAAGTGGGTCCGTGCTGTTTCAGCTGGTGTCTTGGCATGGGTGCCAGGGTGGGTGACCAGCACTTTGGGCTCCCCGTGGGTGATACCAAGTTTGGATGTAGCTTCAACACACCCTGGCCCCCAGCCTCAGGCAGCTCCTGAGCGTCCCTCCTGGCTGCACACCCCATCTCCTGCTGAGGGTGGGTTTGGTGAGGCTGGAGCCACCCACTGGGAAGCACAACAATGCCTGAGGTCCTGGGGAGGTCTTCTGGCCTGTTTTGCAGGAGAGAGACCCAGCCAGGCTCTTGCTGCCCTTGCCAGGGTTCTGGGGACTGAAGCCCCAGCACCTCCTTGCTGTGGGGCTGAGAAGCAGCTGAGCTGCTGTAGGGCTCTACAGGAGGATGTCCCACGCTAACCCGGTCTCCATCCCCTTCACAGCCCAGGCCAAGGGCCCAGCCCCCAGCCCCGAGCCCACCGAACCCACTGGTGCCATGATGTTGCCCGTGAGCTACCGCCTGTCCAACACCCGCTTGGCCTTCTTCCTCAAGGAGGTCGGATCCATCCCAGCGGGCAATGGCAGCGCTCCCCTCCAACGCTCCGAGCCCTTCGTCGTCTTCCAGACCAAGGAGCTGCCCGTCCTCAACGTCACCCTGGGACCCTTCAGCACGGGGCTGGTCCTGCCCAAGGAACAGCTCCAACCTTCCAGCACCCTGGAGGTCCCCGACCGCCTCACCGTCAACTGGAAGGTTCGCGCCTTCATCATCCAGCCCCGGCTGGTGGCCAACCAGCCCGTGGTCCAAGTGCTCTTTTACGTAGCCGGCCGGGATTGGGACGACTTCGATGTCACCGAGCGGTTGCCCTGCGTGAGGCTCCACGCCTTCCGCGACGCCCGGGAGATCAAGAGCTCTTGTCGCCTGCGGGGCAGCCTGGCCACCTGCCTGGTGCAGGCGGAGCTGCCCCACGCCTGGTTCGGGCCCCCCCCCGCCGTACCGCTGGGCAGGCGGAAAAACCCCGAGAGCCTGGAGGTGGCGGGAGAGAGCCAACAGGCAGAGCTCTACTACACCCTGCACACCCCCGACGGGGCGGGACAGTGCCTTGGGGAGGCGGCTCCTCGCCGGGGGGCCGGGGGCGCCAGGACCGAGGGTCCCACGCAGCACCCGCTGCTGCGGATCGGCAGCGTCAGCCTCCTGCAGCCCCTCCCCGGGCAGCCCATGCAGGAGCACCGGCTGGACGGCAACGTCTTCATCCGCCTGCCCGACAAACCCCTCAAACCGGGCGAGGTGCTGAGCATCCTCCTCTACCTGATGTCCAACTCCACGGTGGAGCACTTCACGCTCAGGTGAGGTCCCTCCCGTGGGGTGGGTGTTTCTGTGGGGCTGTGCTGAGGCAGCTGTGGGCAGGAGGGAAAGGATGGAGAGGGTCTGTTGTATTTATGGGACTTGCCAGGTGCTGGACTGGGTCTGGTGGGGCTTCAGGAAGGGCAGGAAGATCAGAGGAGGAGCTGGCACAGGACTTTGGAATGTTTTGGGAAGGGGGAAAAGTTTTTCACCCAGAGTTTCCATCTCTGCATTGCCACTCTGGACTGTCTTTACCCTCCCAGTGCTCCCAGTTGCATTAGTTGATTAGGGCCTCATCAGCAGATGAGGGTTCATCCACAGCTGCTTTGTGGACAAAGGGCCACAGGGCTGCTGCCTCATGTTCCCCCATCCCCCCACAGAGCTGGGGTAGGAGCAGGATGGGGCAGTGGGTGGGGGATGTCAAGTACCCTGGTCAGGGGGGATCCCTCTTGCTGCGTGTCCCTAAGGATGGGGAAGTGGAACAAGCCACAGCCACATCTCTTCAGAAGCCATTTACAAGTGTCCCTGTGGCCACCAGTTGAGCAAAGAGTCCCTGGCACGGGGGACGTGGCACTTGAGGCTCTCCTGTCCTTCTCCCAGGGATGCCCAGCCCTGTAGCTCTTGCTGCCAGCCTGGATGCCCATGGGAAGGGTGCCCGGGGGTGAATGTCTGACCCTGACCATGGCTCTCTGCAGGGTGAAGGCCAAGAAGGGAGTCAACCTGCTCAGCACCAAGTCCAGGAGTGGGCAGTGGCTGGTGAGCTCGGAGCTGCTGACGGGTGGCAAACATTCCACTGCCACTGTTGATGTGGCCAAGGTGGATGGTGCTGGGCCCAGGTAAAGGACTCCCCCTTTTATACCCCCCCTGGGTGCCTGTTTGTCTGCAATGCCACTGGAAGGGGAAACTGAGGCATGGAAGTGCACAGCCCAGACTATGGGATTTGGAGGAATCAAAGGGAGGGGGGAAATGAGCAACTTTGGGGTCACAGCCCCATGGCTGACTGAATCAGAGTGTCCCTGGGGCCACCAGCCCCCCATGTTCTGTATGGCCACCACCCCAGGAGCTGCCAGACCTGCTGGCTGTGAGGTCTCCTCTCCCCCTGCCCCCTCTCCCCGCCTGCCACCACTTCAAATCAGCCTGGAAAGGTTAGAGACGGAGGATGAATTTAAAGTGATTACAATCACCTTTTAGACAAACAACTCCATCAAATATTAAGGGAACAGGGAGTGTGACTGACTCAAAGCTGTGTTGCCCTCCAGGCTGTGCAACCGGAGGAGTTTCCTTCACTGGGGACCTGGGGGCTTTTGGCAGTGCTGGCTTTTCAGGATGGATCCTGAGCTTTGGGGTCATAATGGCCAATTTACGGTGTTTTGCACCCCAGAAGCTGCTTCTTAAGTATTTCCCCCAGTCTGGGCAGTCCCACTCTTGTTTCTGCTGTGGCTGAGGGCAGATCGTGCTCGGGGAGGGCAGGAGGTGGTGGCTGACCCCTGGCAGAGCTCCTGGCACCCCATGGTGAGGAGTCCCTGTGCCAAACTGCTGCTAGTTTGGACCTGCAGCTCTGGATCACCCTCCAGCCTGTCTCTCTGGCAGTGCTCAGCCTTTCCATCCCTTCCTGCCTCAGGGATGCCCCAGGATTTGCTCCCTGTCTCAGCTCTGGGTCCCTCAGTCCTCAGCAGTCACATTAAACATTGGGTTTTGATGAGCTGATGGTCTCAGGGCCATTATCCCCTGCTGGTCCCCTCTATCTCCCCTGTCCATCCACCCTGCATGTCCCCATGCCTCAAGTCCCACCTCAGTGTTGTCCCATTTGCTCGCTGGGGTTAAGCCCCTTTCTCCCGTGCCTCAGTTTCCCCATGTGAACTCCTTTGAAGGGGCTGCAAAGTCAACAACTTGGGCTGTTTGGCTTCTTGCCATCCCCAAGTGCTCTCTTGGGTGTGTGGCACTTGGGAGGTAATGTGTGGGAGATGAGTGCTCAGGCAGGACCAGGGCTGCTGCTTTTGGGGGCACACATCATGGTGGCACTGGCAGCATGGGCCCCCCAGGAGGTGGGGAGGCCCCGAGATGGGGATGCTCTGCATCACTACATGGGACTCCCCAGTGCTGACCCCGGGGTGTCTGTGGGACCCAGGGCACCCAGCTCACCCTGTCCCCTTACTGTTCCCCTGCCCAGGGATGGGGACTCCTCCTCAGAGATCATGCAGCTGGATTTTGAGATGGAGAACTTCACCAGCCAGTCCGTGACACGCCGCATCCTGTGGCACATTGACTACCGGGGCCGCAACCCCCCGCCCGACCTGGAGAAGGTGGTGACAGAGCTGACAGTCATCCAGAGGGACATCCGGGCCATTGTGCCCCTGGCCATGGTGAGCAGGGACTTGTGTCCCTCCCTTCTGCTTAGCTTCTCTGGTTCAATGGTGGGGATGGGTTGGGGCCACCTGAGGGATCTCCCACCAACCCATCTGCCCTGTAGCACCTCTATATCTATACATCCCACCCATTCCTCCTTGCCCCAGGGGGACAGACAGGCTGCCCTCTAATGTGACAGTCCCCTTTGCACCCCATCCCCAGGACACAGAAATCATCAACACAGCCATCCTGACGGGGAGGACAGTGGCCATCCCCGTGAAGGTCATTGCCATCGAGCTGAGCGGTGTCATCGTGGACGTTTCGGCTATGGTGGAGTGCAGGTCCAACAACGAAGACATCATCAAGGTGGGTGTGGGAAGGGAGGGGGTTTTGTGACCTTAGCAAGGGGCTAAGCTTCCCCCAGGGGTGCTGAACCCCAAGAGCTGGATGAGCCGGGGCTGGTGGCTGAGATGTGCCACATGAGGCATCCCGAGCGTCATCCCCTCAGTGGCTTCAGTCCACGGGTGCCTCTCCCTGGGACCTGTCAGGAGAAGGACAAGATGCTTTGTCACTGTCCCCAGAGAGGCCACGGGATGGCCAGAGGCTTGGTGTTGGCTGGCCCCAGGCAGCATCAGTAGCCGTGGTTCTCATGGCTCTTAGTGCTGATAAAGTGAAATATTGTCACCTCGCCATGGGAGCTGCACATTCCCAGTGGTGGCTTCACTCCTGCCTCTGGGTGACATTTATCTCCCGTGTGGATTGGCTGCTGGGCTGAGCTCAGGCTGGGGCTGGGGACTGGCTCCAGCGTGGTGCTGGGGGATGAACTGGGGATGATGGAGGGAAAAGAGGGGCTGGAGGACAGGGCTTGATGGGAGAGATGCTGATTAGGGGAATGCAGAAGCCATCGCTGCAGTGGCAGTGGTTGCCCATGCATCTGCTGTGCCAGCAGCCTGTCCTCCAACCCTGCCATGGTTTTTCCATCACCAGACTCATTCATCCAGATACAAACTCTTACCACTGTATGTATCCATCTATCTACCTGCTGGGTTATTCTGTCACCATGTCTGTCTGTCTATCCATCCATCCATCTGTCCATCCCTCCCTAGACATCCTTCTCCCAAACACCTCCCATCCCTCCCCCTGCTCCTACCCAGCCACCCCACCCTCTCCATGTCCCTGCTGTGTGTGGGAGCAGCAGGGAGCCCTGCTGAGGGGCTGTCATTGCTGCTGTCCCCACGCTGAGGGACACAACCCCTCTTCCCCATCTTTGCCAGCAGCCACCAGCTGCTCTCCCAGCTGAGCTGGGGGTGATGGGCAGAGCATCAGCCCCACTGCCCCGTGCCCCACTGGGACTTGCTGTCCCCAGGGGTCCGTGGGTGGGTGACAGCCAGCATCCCAAACTGTTTACCCAATCAATTTCTTTGCTAAAACTCTGCTCTGTGCCATTTACAGCGCTGGGTCTAATTTATGGAGACGGGTCCTCCGCAGCGTGATAAAACACTGGAGCAATAATACACTTCAGGATGGACTCCAAGACACTTAAACTGTTTAACGGGCTGCCTTTCTACTCATAAATCTATTTACACGCTGTCCCCAGACCTGGGGGGGGGAGGGGGGGGGGAACACACCAGACACATGCACACAAGCTGGGGATGAATAATGCATGGAGCAGCCCTCCGGCCCCGGCTTCGCCTCCCGCTCGCAGCTTTGTGCAATTTCTTGCTGAGTTATTTTGTGTTTTTGCTGGAGCTTTGTTTCCGAGGGAGCTCTCGGTTACCCGCTGAGATTGGGGAGCATGATTGTGGTGTCAGGGCTCTAAACCTGGTGCATAAATCAAAGCTTACAGTGGGATGCGCTGTCTGCTACTGTAAATAATTGAACGGGAGAGGAGGGCTGGGGAGCTGCCGCCGCCTGTAGCTCCGTGGTGGTTGTTCCTGTGTGTAATGGGGAAGGGAAACACCCTGGTTGCCAACCGTGTGAAAGTGCCCAGAACACCTGTGAAGGATGGTGAGAGCATGGGTGGGTGTTGTCACCCCTTTTGCAGTGACACAAGGTGAGTGCCTGTGCTCAGCCCAGAAAGGGGAACCTCGAGGTAGGGCAGATACAACCCCCCCCTTCCCTGCCTGTGTTATGGCCCTGGGGACTGTGTGCCTGCCTAGGGACAGGCGTGGAGATGTCCCCATCTCTGCTGCCAGCCATGTCAAAGGGAGATGTTGAACCTCACCTGCTATGGGAATCTTTCTTAGGAGCCCCCCAGGAGCCAAATCAGCTCAGTGTGGATACAGCCACAAGGACCGTGCTCACCCACAACCACCAACTGGGATCCCACCAGCCATGGTGGTTCTGCCCATTCCTGAGGGGCTTGGAGAAGATGTCTCCTTGAACCCCTTCTTGAGGCCATGCAAAGGAGGGGGCTCTTGGCTGCAGAAGAAGGTCTGGAGGTGCCTTGGCTTGGAGCCCGGGCAGACCTCAGCCTCTGCCTTCCCAACACCTTGCTTGAGATGCAGGGAGTTTCTCCAAACGAGCATATATCTCATTTAAAAGCTGATCAGCAGTCACTCCATCATCAGGACAGGCCTGATGTGCCAGGATTATTTTTTTTTTTTCTTGTTGTTGTAGTTTCAACCCCACCCCAAGTTGCAAAGTAAGTGGTCCCCAGAAGAAGATGCCAGGGGGTATTTATTAGCTAAGGAAAACAACAAGCAGCAGCCCATCACGTTTATTGTGATAAATGACACAATATCCAGAGCACTCCTTTGCTGGAGGCTTTGCCTGGGAGCTCATCTTTATTCAGCTGCCGCCCCAGAGCTGAGTTTGTCTTTTCAGATGTGCTGAGCTGGTATCTCTGGTGGGAAGCCAAGGAACAAACCCTCCTGCACTGCTCCTCTCTCCCACAGCTGGGGAACTGGGACTTCCCAAGGCTCTGCCTCTTCCACCAGCCTTGGGGACCAGGAGCACCTCGTGGTGGGCTTTTCCAGCAGAAACATGGAGCTCTTGTAGAAGCCAGGCCTTGCTCCTGGAAATACAAAATTCCTGCAGCCGAATGACCATCGGTGCCCTGAGATAAGTGGGGAGGGAGACAAGGATGCTGTCACCTCCACTGCCAGCTGCCTTTCAGAGTGGACTCAACCCCTTATCAGCCATCTGAGAATCCACGTCGGAGAGCAGCTTGTTGGAAAGAAGTCCTTTGGAGAGTGACTGTGCCTCTGTCTGAGCAAACAGCTTGGATGCAATTCCTGATGGTGCAGAAGGGATGGGGGGAAAGGGTCCAGGCTGGGATGGTCCTGGCCCACTCACTGGGCAGGGGAAGGTGGTGGTGACTTCAGTGGCCTAAGCCAGAGGGCAGGGGCTGCTGTGGCAGCATCTTCAGGTCCTTAATTGGCTCGGATGGGCTGGCAGGTCCCCCCAGGACATGTTTGGGTTTGTAGCACATTTAACTGATGGCATTTGCATAAATAGGAATTAAAAGGGAGAGAGAAGATAAAGGTGAAGATGCAGATGGAGTCCAGAAAAAGTTCCTCCTGGGATGAGCAGGAGGGATGGGGACAAGGCACTGGTGGGTACCTGTACACAGGCACACGGCTGGTCCATGCTCTGTGCCCTCTGGATGTGGGAGATTTTGGGACAAATGTCCAGGATCAGCAGTTTGTGACCTCTGTGAAGCTTCTGGGGTAAGATTCAGTGCAAGGGCCGAAGAAAGTGAAGCACCAAAGGAAGGAGTTGGGTCTGGTTGTGTGTGTGTCTGTGTCTGTGTGTCTGTGTGTCCATCTGTCTCTCCCCACTCCTCTGAGCTGGGACTTGGGGAAGAACATCCCTGCTCCTGGGGCCACTTTTAACCAGGTACACGCCAGATGAAATTCTGCTTCTCCAGCACTTCCCAGCCTCCAGGCAGCCTCTTGCCAGCATCTCTGGTGTATCTGTAGGGGCATTCCAACCTCCCCCATCCTTCCTTCTCCCCAGGTCTCCAGCAGCTGTGACTACGTCTTCGTCAGTGGAAAGGAGTCACGAGGCTCCATGAGTGCCCGGGTCACCTTCACCTACGAGCACCTCTCTGCCCCTCTGGAGATGACAGTGTGGGTGCCCAAGCTGCCACTGCACATCGAGCTGTCAGACAGCCGGCTGAGCCAAGTGAAGGGCTGGAGGGTGCCCATCCTGCCAGACAGGAGGTGGGTGCTGCTGACCCACCACACCTGGAGAAGGTGGTGGTAGTGGGTTGATTGTCTTGTTCAGCTGCTTAATGAGAGGGTTTTAAAAGTGGTGGAGCCAGAATCATCTCAGGGGTCTTCAGTGAAAAGGTGAGATCATGGACAAGGGTTGAACCTTTGTATGGAAGGAGGGAAGTTTCAGTGAGGCTGGTCAATTCCATTCTTGGTAGTGGTCAGAACTTAGCTGGATGAGGGCAGGAGCAGCCAGGCTCTGAAGTAAGCCCTGTTTTGAGGTCTGGAGACCTCCAGGTGTCCACCCCAGCCTGAGCTGGCTTGTCCTCTCTGCTGGTTAGGGGGCAGAGATGCTGGTGACCCTGTTGCTGAAGCCATCAGAGACCTCACGGGCAAGTGGCATCTTTTGGCTGGGAGCTACTGTTGGGTTTTTTGTTTCGGTTTATTTTGTGACCTTGGATTTGTCCCTGCCCGGCCACTCCTCTCCTGTCCTGGAGGTGCTGAAGAGCCCCAGCAGTGAGGACCTTGGCAGCAGTGCCCACCCATTGTCCCATCCTACAGGTCGGTGAGGGACAGCGAGCACGAGGAGGATGAAGAGGAGCGGAAGCAGAGCCGGGGCTGTGCCCTGCAGTACCAACACACCACCCTGCAGGTCTTCACCCAGTTCCACACCACAGCAGCAGAGGGCACAGGGCAAGTGGTCACCATGCTGGGACCAGACTGGTTGGTGGAGGTCACCGACCTGGTCAGCGACTTCATGCGCGTGGACGACCCGCGGGTGGCACACATGGTGGACAGCTTCACGCTGGCTGGGAGAGAGCCTGGCACCACGCTCTTCAAGGTACCTCCCCCCAACTCCCCCAGCCACCCTTCCCCAGCTTGTGTGGGGGTGGCAGGTGGTGACACGGGCACCCTCATCCCCTGCAGGTCGTGTCCCCGCTCATGGAGGCGGTGCTGGGCGAGACGCTGGTGACGGTGGCAGAGGAGAAGGTCAGCATCACCGACCTGAAGGCCCAGGTGGTCTCCAGCCTCTCCTTGTCCCTCCACCCCAGCCCTGGTAACAGCCACACCATCATTGCCCGGACATCCGTGCAGCAGACCCTCAGCTTCTTCAAGCAGGTGAGGCCTGGGGGGGCTGGTGAGGGATCTGGGGTGGGACAAAAGATCCATCTGCAACCTCCCTCCCCCCTCCCTTTCCAAATCCTGCCCACAATCGTCCTGGGCCCCCTCCAGACACCCCGGTGACCCCCCCAGCACCCCAAAAACCTTCCTGCAGACTTACAAGCAAGCCCTGCCTAGCATGAGCTTTGGAAGGAATCCTGTCTGGTTGCCAGCGCTGGTAGCCACATCTGGCACCTCTGGGGCTGGGATTTGGGGTGAGTCTGGGCAGGTATGGGGAAAACTGAGGGATGAACAGGAAAAAAGGAATAACAAGGTGACGGTGGGAAGGAACAAGCTGGATGATGGAGGGGTGACGGGTGAATGGGACGGAGAGAAGGATGCAAAGGAAGGATGGCTGGGTGGAGAGATGGGTGCTGGTGGGACTGGCATCCTGCTGGGCAACCGGTGCCTGTGTTGGTCCCGCAGGAAGCGCTCCTGAGCCTCTGGATTTCCTACAGCGACGGCACCACGGTGCCCCTCTCCCTCTATGACCCCAAGGACTACAACCTGGTGGTGAGCAGCCTGGATGAGAAGGTGGTCTCGGTGACACAGGACCGGGCGTTCCCCTTGGTGGTGGCGGAGAGCGAGGGCTCAGGGGACCTGCTGAGGGCCGAGCTGGTCATCTGTGAGAGCTGCCAAAAGACCAAACGCAAGAGCGTGCTCTTCACAGCCTTGGCCAGCGTGCGGGTCCATTTTGGGTCCGAGGAGGACCCAACCTATGACTATGACCACGTGCCCAGCAAGCCAGGGCTGGTGGAGACAGGGGCGAGCACCACCCTGCGGGCAGAGGTGGAGAAAAAAGCAGAGCCAAGCGAGGACAGTAGGATGTCCAGCGCGTCTCACCCCACCGAGGACTTCCCCACCATCCCCACTGGCTTTGTCCAGGTGACCAGGGGGCTGACAGACCTGGAGATAGGCATGTACGCCCTCCTCGGGGTCTTCTGTCTGGCCATCTTGGTCTTCCTCATCAACTGCATTGTCTTTGTGCTGAAATACCGGCACAAACGCATCCCTCCGGAGGGCCAGACCAACATGGACCATTCCCACCACTGGGTCTTCTTGGGCAACGGGCAGCCCTTGAGGGCTCACAATGACCTCTCCCCCCAGCCCGAAAGCCCTGGGAACCCCCTGGAAAACGTCCAGACCTGCTGCCACGGGGACCACCACAGCAGCGGGAGCTCCCAGACCAGCGTGCAGAGCCAGGTCCATGGCCGTGGGGACGGTTCCTCGGGGGGCTCCACACGGGACCAGAGTGAGGACCCACTCAACTCGCCCACCTCCAAAAGGAAGCGGGTGAAGTTCACCACCTTTGCCACGCTGCCCTCTGACGAGCTGGCCTACAACTCCATCCCCATCGCTGATGAGGAGGACTTGGAGTGGGTCTGCCAGGACATGGGGCTGCAAGACCCCGAAGAGCTTCACAACTACATCCGCAGAATCAAAGAGATCGCTTAACGCAGGGGCAGAGGGGATTGGGGGGGGCAGGGAGGGAGGGTGGGGAGAGGGGCTGCCACGCTGTGCCACACCGTGCCACCTCACACCATGCCACCTCACGCCATGCCACATCACACTGGCTGTTTCCCCCAGGGCTGGAGACCCAAATTTGGCTCACTTGGGCGTTTCTTCTTCCGCACATCTCTCGTCCTCCTCACACCCCCCCTTGGAAGGCAACCCCGGGGGCCTTTTTTTCTTTGCTCTTTTCCGTATGGTTTTTTTCCAAGGGGAGGCACTGGCACACGTGCAGCCCCACACCCAACCCCCAGGGAGGGGGCAGCAGGGGAGGTGAGCTGGGGAGGGAGGCGACAGGAGGTGGATGGGGACAAAACCTCAATGCAATGTCCCAGGGTGATGTGATGGATCCTCCTGGGAGAAGAGGGGAAGTGTCCCAAAGTTTCCCCCCTGTTCCCTGGAGCCCAGGGGAAGAGGGGTGGGTGGGTGCCTCCAAAGGCAACCATCCCCCCCCTCGACTTTGCTGCACTTGGTTGCACAATTTTGAAGGTGAGTTCAGGGATTTGCTGCCCCAGGGCTGCTGAGGGGTTCTGGAACCCCCTGCCCCACGCTGTGGGTGATGGCAGGTGGGGAAGGAGGGGAAGGTGGCTGCTGGGGTGGGGGGGCTGGAGCCCCATGGCCATGGGTTTGGGGCACTGCTGTCCCCATGACTCCCTGCAGCCCAGCCCAGATGCCCACCTCACCCCCACTGCCTTTGGTATGGGGTGGTAAGGGTGATGTTTGCCATCCCTTGGGGACTATGTGGCTGCCTCTGACCTCCCCTCCTCTACCCAAGAAGGGCTGTGTCCCGGGGGTGGGGACAGTCTGGGGACAACCAGCACCCCTTGCTTGCTCACCATTGCCTGTCCCCCTGCTGCCAGCAGGGCCAGCATTGGGTCCCCACCCAACAGCCCTGCTGGGACCCCCAGCTCTTCTGCTCCCCCCCCCCTGGTGCTGGGATGCTGAGAGGTGGTGCTGGGGCTCCTCACTGTTTTGGGAGGAACCAAGCTTGGGTGGGGACACCCACAGCCTGGGTCTCCCAGTTCCCAGCCCAGTGGGGATGCTGGGAGCCAGGCTTAGCCTCTGTGGTGCCTTCTGACTGCCATACCCCACTGTCCCCCTGCTCATCCCCAAGCTGGTGGCAGCTCCCAGCCCCTCCCACTCACCTGAGAGCCCCCCCAGCCCAGGGCCACCCCATCTCCCACCCTCAGCCAGGTCAGCCCTGAGGGGACCACCCGGGTACCAGGGGTGGGGGTCCTGGCTGTGGGCACCAAGCATGTGGGGAAGGGGACCCCCCCCCCCGGGCATCACCCGGTGGAGGGGGGGAGGTGGAGGTTGGCAGGGGATTATTTCTGGATTGGAAGTTACCCACCACTGTGTCTCTTTTTTTTTTTTTTTTTTTAATTTTTAATTTTCATTTTTCTTTTCTTTTTTTTTTTTTTTTTTTTTTTTTCTTAAATAAAAGACTAGAAAAAAAAAAAACAACCCAGCAAAACTCAAGGAAACAAAAATCCAAACCCAAAGGGTACTGCAGTGCTGGGCTGTATCTCTACTCTGGTGCCCAGGGTGGGGGCTCCCAGGGACCTGGGGGGCACCCTTGTGGGTGTGGGGTCTGCTGGGGGGGGGGGGCTGGCTCTGCTTTGATCCCCACCTAAACTCTGAACACTTCAGAGTGTTTAAAGCTGTGGCTTTAGGACTTCCCCCTCCAAAATCCTCCCCTCTTGGGCAGCCTGGTCAAAGACCAGGGGCAGGGACCAGGTGAGGCTGCAGCCCCATCCTTGCTGGTCCCTGTGCCTCAGTTTCCCTGACAGGGAAGTGGCAGCCCATGGTGGTGGGAGGTCTTCAGAAAGCCTCTTGGAAGCATTATCAGTTTTTGGGACAATGCAAATTTCTCTCTCCCCCCCCAACCCCAAGTGGCCTTAAAACTTACCTGATAGCTCTATGCTGATTTTTATACTATTTATCAACTTCTATACATACCTGGGGAGATGGAGATGTGCTCAAAGGCTGGGCAACTGTTGCACTTGGGTTTTACTCTGCCTTGTTATCTAAAGGGCCCAGGTCTGGCTGAACGACTGAGCTGATAGTGGCTCCAAGCAGTAGAATTAATAACAGCTGATTTCCCTGCTTGGAGCTGCCAAACCTCCTCAAATTAACATACATGAATATTTGACCTAAAAAAAAAAAAAAGAGAGAGAGAAGAAAAGGAAGGGGGAAAGGTAAGAAAAGTGTATAATAAAATTTTATAGTTGCAATAAGAGCTGGCAGCACCCACCTCCTGATCTGCGAGTGTCCCAAGGGCTGTGAAGGTGGAAGGCAGTGAGGGATGCACACAGATCCATGGATATCAGGCAGGAGGCAGCCTGGCCAGGTTGGATGTGGGGTGTCCCTGCAGCTGAGAGCTTTGCCCCCTTCTCCCAGCTGCTTTCTGCTGCCCCCCCCTCCCTGCTCACCCACCACCTCCTCTTGGCTGCAGCAGCACCCAAGCTCTGACACCCACCAGCAGCAGTGCTTTTCCAGCCTCTCACTTCCCATCTGGGCTGATGGATCCAGCTGAGATCTCCAAGAACCCTTGGGAAGGCAGTGCCCATGGAGCAGGGAAGCTGTTAGCAGGGATGGATGATGGGTTTTGTGCCCACACACCCTAAAAGTGGGTTTGCCCATCCCTGCCAGCATCCCTCACTCCTTCCTTCCCTGCTGCAGCTCACAAAGACAGGGGGTGGTGGGTGAGAGCCCTGCTCAGGGTGGCTTCACTTGTGAATGAAGAGAGCAAAACCTCTGCAGCTGTAGAGCTGGCTATTTATGGATATAAAAATATCTATATGTTGATAGGTCATACATATGCATACCTTTATAATTTAGACATATATATGTATATGCAAGTATAATATGTGTGTGCATATATATTTTTATATGCATATATATATAATTATATATATATATTATATATATTATATATATATATATGCATATATATATGCATATATATGAAGGTTATATGTGTGCAGCCCCTGTGTGGGCTGACACAAAGCTATGGACCTGAGCAAAGCCCCTCGTGTCAGGCAGCACCTCTAAAGACACACACTTGCCCCTGAGCATCCCAGCCCTCCACCAGACCCCCTTAGGTATTAGGGTCACCACTCACTCAGTTTATTTGGGTTCCTGATGCCCTTGAAGTCCATCAGCAAACACAGCAAGAGGCAGCAGTCAAAATGCTGGGGATAAACCCCAGGAAAGTGGGAAGGTGCTGGTGGTGCCTGGTCCCTTCCCCAGCTTGTCCTCTGCACTCCTGTGACTGAGATTTTGTTTTTTCCTGTCAGGAATGATCAGCCAGAACATGGAATAGTAACAACACTCATAATAATAATTAATAACAACAACAACAACAATAAAAAAGACCCAAGAGAGCAGTTGGAGATGGTGTGATGCAAGCTGCAGCCACCAGCCACCTGTGCCCCAGCACCCATCCAGTCCAAACCCAGCACCTTCTCCCTGATTGCTTCAGATCTCATTAAATAACGTCCCACCAAACAGCCAAACCTCACTGAAAGATAAAGAAAGGAAAAAATAATTAAAAAGGAGCCTCTATTCCAGCTCCCCCCGTGCTACTCTCTGTTATTCTCTGCTGCCTCTTTCCTGTTTAGTGTTTTACTATCTGCTCCCAGCAGACAGGGACAAATTTGCATTTTAATGCAGCATTTTAGGCTGCACAAACCACCTGTGAAGAGGAGGCAGAGCAGGGGATGGGTCCCCCTCAACCCCTCACCTCCTAGGGGGATGCTTGGGCCCCCTGCTCCTGCCTTAAAAAATTCCCTAGAAAATCAGACACGTTTTAAAAAAAACAACAAAACAACCAACTCCCCCAAAGCATCCGAGTAACTTAGAGCAGTGAGCAAAGGAGAGTGAAAAAAAGGAATTCTCTTCTGCTGAAGTCAGCCCAGCCATGTCCCAGGCTCCCCCTCCTCCTTATCTTCTGTCCACCCCACTCCCCATGATCTTCCCCATTATTTTCTCATGCTTTGGGTTTTCTCTTGACCGCCAGCAGCCCCAGGGAGCTCCAGCCCCCTCCCCAAATCCCACCTCAGCACATCCCAGCCCTACCATCTGTGCCTATGTCCCCAGGATGAGACTTTCCAGCCCAGGACAGGGACCACCACACCCGAGAGTTTGTGCAGGCCCTGACTGCTTTGCCATCCTTGCTCTTGTCCCACCATGCTGCCTCCACCCTCCGCGGTCCTGCCTGGGGATGGAGGGATATTCCTGACATTGGGAGAGAATTTTCTGGGAATACAAGGGATAAGAAAAGCTTTTCTGCAGCCACCTCCTCCCACCAGGAAGTTTAGTCAAGGCAGGATTTGGGTGATGCCAACCCCCCCGTAGCTGTTGCCATTAACTGGGCAGGATTTGCACAGTTCCAGGAGAATTCCTTGGATAATTTCACCATTATTTCTGGGGGCTCTCAGAGAAGCTTTTGCCTGGCTCAGCAAAGATTTCTCCCAGGGGAAAGAGGAGGGAAATTCCCCAGCCCAGCTGGAGCTGAGGATGGGCTTCCCCAGTGGCCCCAGGGAGCAGGAATAGGAAAGCCAATCAGATCCCAAACTTTTGGGGTTTCTTCTCTGTGCTAGGAAGCTCCTGGCAACTGGGGATCCATCCCTGCTGCTAAAATATTCCTTGGGACAGCAGTAGGGGAGCTGGATCATAGTGGGGAGCAGGACACAGATCCCCAAACCATTTGGGAGCATCAGGAGTCTCCAAAAGGCTTTTAGGAACCTGGCATGAGTTTCTCCTTGTTTTCTAGGAATTCCCTGGCCCTTTCTATGGACAGTGGGACTTGTGCTGCTCTGCAGGACACCCCTTGGAATTTTTGGCTCCAGCCAGTGCCAGGGACACTGCTGGCACAGCCGGGTGGCACCACTCTGTCTGGTGATGCCAGGTCTGAGCTGACAGGGCTGGAGCAGATGTGGAGGGCTCCTGGGGTTGGAGATCATTTCCCCCAGAGGGACGCAGGGACTGCCCAGCTGGTGCTTTGCTAAATTCAGCTACTCCTGTCTGCACAGCCCAGCCAGGCAGGGCAGGCAGCAGATGCCAAAGAAAGGCCCCAGTTTTGTTAGTTCCTGGATTTAGAGGTCACCAAAGAGCATCTCATCTGCCCTCCCATCTGCTGAGGCTCTGCTGCACACCCTCTCACAGGGTTCCTCTTGGCCAGGCTTGGAAACAAGAGTGCTGGGTCCCTTCACCTTCCCCCCAGGAGGGAACATTCCCAAATATTTGGCTTTTGAGGTGAGCACCTGGAACTGCTCTACAGGATGGGGACCCACAGCTCAGCTTTGATGGAAGGCTTCAACTGGGAAGATCAAACTGGGGATGGCAACAGCACCTCTGTCACCATCCCATGGGATGGGGAGAGGATGCAGAGCCCCAGTGTCCCAGAGCTCCCTTGGGCAGCACTGCAGGAAATGGCTTCACCCCCCTGTGCCTCAGTTTACCTTAATGCATCCTTATCCCTGCTGGGAATCCTGTGACAATGTAGGCTCAGGGCTGCAGCCTCAGATGAAGCCTAATTAATTAAATATTCATTACTAATTAATCACAGCCATTTTTCACACCCCCTCCCCTCTCCAGATTTTCAGGGTCTAACTCTGTCCTTCAGGCCACAGCTGCCTTAGAGCAAATAAACCCAAACTTCAGCCCAAACTTCTCTCCAGCTCTAGCTTGGTCACCACTGTTTACCAGGGACCTGATGGCCCAACCCCCCCCAGGATGCTTTGCCCACCCTGGCCTTCCAGGGATTCAGCTCCTTTGGCTCCCCCATCCCTGCTGAGAGCAGGGGGGGACCCTGGAAGGAGGAGCTGGAGGCAGCACAGATCACACTAATGATGGCAAATCCAATTAGCCAAGGATCAGCACTCTGCTGATGAAACCCAGGGGCTCAAACTGCTGAGCCAGCAAAAACTCAGCATTGATCAATGCCAGGGAAACAATATTGTCCCTTTTTGGGAGCCCCTTTCTTTCCATTTCACCAGTGAGATCCATGTCCCAGGACTCAGCTGAGAAGATTCAGAAACATCTCCCCAGTTTTAATCTTGGTGGGGACACACAACAACCTAGAGAGCAGTTTTCCCAACTCACCTGCACACACAGTTAAAGAAAATGAGGAATAATTGCTGCTCATGCCATGCTGACAAATGTTCCTGGGATTGCTTTGGGAAGGAGGAGGATTCTCTGGATGGTATCTGTAGTGGAGAGGACAAAAATGCTGTTTGTAGGTTGGTTTGTAGGTTTCTGGAGTGCTCAAGAACATGAGTTTGGAGACACAGAAGCACCTGGGGAGGGCTGAGCTCACCCACACCCATTGTCACCTCTGCAAGATTCAAGTCCCACTGTGGGTTCTCTAGTGGCTACTAAAGGTTGTGCCTCTTCTCTGTAGGTCTACACATTACCTCCCCTTCCCTCTCCATTTTGCTGATCAGATTTTCTCACACTCTGGACACTAACCAGGAGGCACAGAAACAGCTAAAAGCAGAGAAAGCTCCATGGGGGGGACCTAAACCCCCTAAACCCCCTCTCCCCACCCCAGGTGCCTGCAGGGACCTGTTGGACACTGGTGCTCCTCAGGATTAGGCTCAGCAAACACTGCCATCCAGCAGGGAAAAAAAAGACAACCCCACAACAATAATAAAAAAACCCCAAAATCTAGGTACAGACAAAGGTGATGGTGGGCAAGGGAAGTGGGGTGAGTGCCATCAGGGACAACAGTGGTGTCACCTTGATGTGTTTCAGGCTGAGTGCAAGGGCTTGAACTCAGCCAAATTACCAGGGAGGTAATTGCTCCAGGGAGGCTTTTTTCTATCTTCTTTTCCCTCTCCTTTCTCCTTTTCTCACCTCCCTCCTCCCTCTTCTTCCCAGCACCATGTGATCTAGAGCAGGATAACAGCTTCAATTGCTCCAAATTGCTTATTGAGGACTCTGTGGTAAATCAATGATTTTAAATGGGATCACAGAACAGCAATCCCACCAGCAGAGGGATAAAAAAAAAAAAAAAAAAAAATAGAGCTGGTCAGCAGCAAGCAGAGGCAAAGCAGCTGGGCTGACTGCATCCAGATGGAGACCAGAGGCACCAGTGTGAGACACGAGATCCACCAAACCTGCTTGGACACCTGCCTGGGTAAAGCCAAGTCAGGGATGCAAAGGTCCAAGTGAGCTCCTCTTGCTCCTTTGTCACTGGTGCTGCAAATAAAATTGGGTTCAGCTCTTCAGAAGCAGACAGGATCCCCTGTGCTGGCCCACCAGCCATGGCAGTCCCAGCAGGAAGGTCCTGAGCTTCTGTGCACAGGGCATGGAAACTGAGGCACAGGTGTGTGGACACCTCCAAGCTCTGCACACTGGGCTCTGTGGCCATAAATTGGGCTAAAATCCCTGCACATGTGCTTGTGGGTCCCTGAACACATCCCAGAATGTCTTTGTACACAAAGTGCAGACACAGCCAAGCTCCCACCCATTGCCCATCCCCTTGAAATTTAATTTCTGGGTGAAAATATCTCCAGCCCTATCAGAATCCCAGAATCCCAGACTGGTTGGAGTTGGAAGGGGCTTTCAAGATCATCCAGTTCCAACCCCTGGCATGGGCTGGGATGCCTCCCACTAGACCAGGTTGCTCCAAGCCTCATCCAACCTGGCCTTGTAGATCTCAGACCAAACAGCTTGTAGGTCTCTCCTGAATTCCAAGTGCCTCAGATCCTGCCAAAGCTGGAGGCTTTCCTGATGTCCCAGGCTCCTACCTGGGACAGTGAGCAGAAGGGATCTCACCAAATCACAAGGAGAAAAGTCCCATCTGCCAACCCTCAAGCTGCTGCCTGTTGCTGGGGACAAACTGAGCAAAATCTCTTCTCACTTTGCTGCTCTCCCTGTCTGTAAATACTTTGAGATAGCAGCTGTAAAAGTACCTTAGAGAGAAGGCAGCAGTAAAATTACATCAAGCCTAGAGGCTTAAACTGATTGAAGGATACATTTTCCAAGCTGATAGAGCTAAAGCAGCAGCAGAGCACCCGTGCACCCAGCAGCTGGTGGAGTTTGATCATTTTTTTGCCCTTCTAACTGGCCAGACAGTTGGGAAAAAGCCCCATGAATATTTTGGGAAGGGGAAGTACAGCAGTGGGGGAAGGTGCTATCCAGAGGCAAAAGCCTCCAAGATTTTCTGTGCAAACAGCCAGAGCTTGGAAAATAACCAGGATAGCATTAAATCTTGGAGTGGTGCTGTAATGAATGCTGCTTTCTAGCCCATCCAGGGGCTTCTGCATCAGGTTGTGAAGGGTGATGGTGGCCCTGGAGCTGCAGCTATTGGGACAGAAGGGGAGGAGGAGACAGCAGCTGCCTTAGCAAGGGTACTGCTCAAATGTACATGTTACTTTATGTTATTTTATTTTAAATAGATCTCTGCACACCTCCTCTCTATTTCTTTCCTACCTCTCTGCCCCTTCCCAGGGGGATGCACCCCATCCCCACAACCTGTGGGGAGCACCCAGACTGAGGGGGGCTCAGCCCCGCGGGGACCCCAATCCGACAGCTGAGATGCAATGGGGTCAATCCACTCTGACCCTCCCTGGCACCTCTAATTAAGATTAATGAGGGTGACTGTTATCTGGTTGACTCTTACCCCGTGCCCTGGCCAGTGCTGGGGGCACAGCTGCCTGACCTGCCCAGCACGGGGGGGCTGGGGATGACACCAAGGATCCATCACAGTGGCTGCTGGGAACAGGAAGGGGAGGGAGGGCTGGGATTTGCTGTGGGAATTTCCTCAGGGGATGTGAGTACATTGTGCTAAAAAGGATCCTTATGACTCTTCAGTTACCACCCCAACACTCCCCCTTGTACCTTCTCTGCATTTGCTGAGTGGGGGGACAGGGCAGGGGAGCTCAGACCTTAAGGCTAAAGTCTTGAGTGATTTGTGTCATCGAGCCTCCAAGCCTTCTCACCACAGAAATGAGGCTGTCAAAGGGATTAAACACTCACTTTCCCCCCCAGCCTGTGAAATATGGCAGGTGGGGGTAAGGGGGGAAAGGATGCAGCCTCCCATCCCACCAACCCCCTCCCCAGACTCTCCTTCTCCCTGGGACTTCCCCAGGACAGAGCCAGAGGGGATCTGAGCTTTGTCAGATGGGCTCAGAGGGTAAAAGCCACCCAAGTGCCCACCCCACCCCATTCCCAGCTCTCTCCATCACAGCTGCTGGCATGAGGGAAAGGACAGCAAGAAGAGGAAAGGGACAAAGGGCAAAATCCCCTTTTTTTAGCAACAAGGAGTCATTTTGAACAGCGTTAGGCAGTCTCTACTCACCTCATGGAATCACTTTCCAGGGAGAAGGAAAGGCCTGGGAAGGGCAGCCTGGATGTGGCACCTGGGTGGGATAAAACCATCACTGAAACACACTGGGGAGGACAACCCAAAGCATCCCTATGATGAAGCAGGTGAGGTCAACCAAGACTGTCTTGGCTTCACCACCAGGATTCCAAGCTTTGCCTAAATGCCTGGAGGGCAAATATGGACTATGAATTATCAGGCTGGGGCTCAACATGGGCATGATGATGCTGGGATAGCCAGAGGGGCTTCAAGGATCAGGGAAGAAAATAAAGGCAGGCACCCCAGTCACAGCTCACTGCTCCTCAGCTTGGTTCTAAAATAGTTCCCAGGTTTGTAATGAAGTACAAGGTTATGGCAGACTAACAAACAACATAGACACAGCACTATGCTAATAAATGCTGATTTAAATTTGATGGAAGCCAGGAAGAGTTATCCTAGAACGTATTAATTAGTGTGATTATGAGGTGTTTGTAAAAGGAAAATGCAAAGCAGAGGCTATCAGGAGGAAAGGTATTTAAGGATGGAGAGCCTTTGAAGCTCTTCCCAGGGAATGTGCCTGGATTCCCACACCAAGGCCATTCCTCACCCTGGAACTCACTGCAGAACCTTCTCAGGGACTCCCTCAAGCTGCAGCTCTGCCTGTGCCCCAGGCAAAGCCCTGAGCCACCCATGGCCCCACACACCACTTGTCAAGGTGTAAAAGGGCAGGAGGAGCAGGGATGGACCCCCAGTCCTCCCCACTGGGCACTGCAAAACTGCCTTTTGCTGCAAACGCATTGGAATCCCAGAGTCCCTGCCCAAACACCTCCTCCAAGGGAGCATGATGGTGCTGGAGGGGCAGGCACGTGTTCCCCTTGAAGGGGAAGAGTTTTTTTTCAAAGTGAATCTTAAATCAGCTCTGGCTGATTTCCTTCTTGCTCTTGTTTCATTATTGATGTTATTTTACCCCCAATATTCCTAGCTGCCATTTCCTCCACCACCCTCCCCCTGCTCTGCAAATCCCACGATGTACATCAAAACTCTTTCTTCAACCACAAAAGCAGGGACTGGGGCTTCCTCTCTGCTGCAGAAACCTTCCCAGCACCTTCCTGGAAGGGTGGCAGTTCATGGAGGAGAAGGCCAAGCTGTGGCTCTGCCCCTGTGACCATGAGCAGCACCCTGGGATGGAGCAAACCCGGGCACAGCACCAGCACTAAGTGCTGTGATCAGGTGGGATACCCCAGACTGCTGGAAAACAACAACAGCCCTGAGCTCTTTGGATGGAGCTCTGGGCACAGAATTGATGCTCAGCAGTGCTCATGTGCCCAGCAAGGGCTGGCTTGCCCTTCACTGAGGGTTATGTGACCATCCCAAAGCAGATCTCTCTCATTTTCTATCATTCAGCAGAACAAGAACCATGTTGGTGCAAGAGAGGAACAGCCCCAGAGTCAGGCTGAGATCCCTCCTTTGCTCAGGGTCAGTCTATGCCCTGTTCACCAGCCTGAGAGTAGCTGGAACACAGAATTTCAGACTGGTTTGGGTTGGAAGGGACTTTCAAGATCATCCAGTTCCATAACCCCTGCATGGGCAGGGACACCTCACACTAGCTCAGGTTGCTCCAAGGCCCATCCACACCTGGCCTGGAACATTTCCACAGACAGGGCAGCCACAACCCTGAGCCAGGGTCTTACCACCCTCATAGTGAAGACTTTCTTCCTAATATCTGACCTAAATCTTTCCTCTTCCAATTCAAAGCCATCACTTCTTGTCCTATCACTACCTGCCCTTATAAAAAGTCTCTCCCCAGCTTTCTAATGTGGGTAGAAGGGGGGACATTTGCCTGGAGGAGGTGAGGAAGCACACAGAGGGATGGGTACATGGGGCAGCTGGCTACAGAGCCCAACTTGGAAGTTTTCCCATAATGGCAGAGATCTCTCCATTCCTACCTTTCACCATCGAAGAAGATGACTGCTCTGCAGCATCTCCCAGCTGAAGCTCTCCTGTGCAGGCATGTGGTCAAGAAGGGCAGGATTTTCCTGAGCCTCACTCACAGTCCATTTCATCCAACCTCATCCAAGTCACATCTGGGACAAATTCAACATGAAGCCGGCAAAAAACTCCCCAGATCACACCAGCCCATCTGGAAGGGAAAGATTTTGATTCAAAGTGACTGCTCCTTTGGAAATCTCCTCCTGCTGAAGGAGAAGCATGAACAAAACCCCTTTTCTTTGGGAATAAAACCAGGGAAACCAGGCTCAGATCAGAAGGGAAAGCTGTAATGGGAGCAGACACCGTCCCCCGCCACAGCTGAACTGGCCACCGACAAATCATTTCAGGTCAGTGCAGAACAACACAGGCTCTTCTTGGAACTGTGATGAAAAAGCACCACACCAATTACTTGGGGTGTTTTTAACGAGGGCAGCTCCCCTGGGCATCACAGCTGAGCTCAGCTGGCTGTGGGGCTGAGCCCAGGGCTGTGGTGCCCACCTTGAGGGGAAGAGTCCAGCCCTGCCCACACATGAGGTCCAGGCACATCCTGGACAGTGCCCTGAGCTGCTGCTGCTTTGGGGTTGATGAAGCAGAGAAATTTCCTGAAGTTGACCAAGATGATCCAAGGCGTCTGTCCCAGGTCTGTCAGGGGGTCTGGTGAGGTCACTGATGGTTTCTCAGGGAGGAGCACATGGCTGAGCAGAGGAGAGCTGGGGATGAAGAACCGGGTAATCCACGCGGCATCCCGGAGCACGCTCTGCAGCAAGGCTTTAATAGACTTATCTTTGCCACAATAATGTATTTTATTTTTCCAGTTCACATTCATTATTCACACACTTATTTTCCCCCTGGATTATGTATGCTGCCTGAGCTCTGTTCTCCTGCCTTATTTTCACAATGTTGGCTCTGGTACCTACTTATTTTTACAGCACTGTCACCTGCAAACAGGTTTCTATTTAATCGCCCAAACTAATAATACGGCTCAGTGGAGATGTCAGAGGTAGGATGCTCCTTCACTTCCCAAGTCCCTTGCCTGAAAAGGACCAGCTGTTGGCACCAAGGCATCCTGGATGCAACGATTTGGGGGCTGTCAGACCACCTCCTGTGCAGATCCTCTGCCACGCTGGGTGAATCTTGGGGCTGCTGCGGCATCCAAAGCTGCGAGGTGGAGTTTGCTGGAGGAAAAATGAGGAGTGTACCATGCAGAGAGGCTGCTGCTTCATTCCAGGTTGAAAAAGGAATGAAAGGTTGAAAGGTTGACCTTTAAAAGGCTTCCCAAACCCCTCCCAGTCAGTCTTTGGACCAGAGCTTCCCACATGGCACAGCAAAACCATTTGACTTGTGCTGGGCTACAGAGTCCATGATTATTTTTCAATCTCTCAGACCCGGGATTATCCATGGCACAGGGAGGAAATAATACAAAATAGCTTCTCATTAAGCAGGGACATCTGTGAAGCAGGTGAGTGCTGGTGCTGTGGGATGAGCAACATCTGCTCAGAGGCACTGAGCTTGGTTTGCACAGAACAGCTGCATGAACTGCACCTTGGTAGCCCAATTTCCAGCATTCCTGGATTACCAGCCTCTTGGCATGTAAAAGCCAAGAGCTGTCCCTTCCCACAGGTTTATGGAGCCCACAGTTACCAAGGGCACTTCCAAACACACACATGAAGCTACCACGCTGTGCTTCCCCCCACATGCAGCCACACACACTGCATATCAAACCAGCTAATGCCCCAGTGATCTAACTTTTAACTCTATCTTGCCTGGTTTTGGAATCTTGTGAAGGATGAGTATCTAATTTCATTGCTTTCCTTACCTGGGAGAGGGAGGTTACTCCACACCAGAGGAAACAAGGGCTCATGTTTGCACACACACCTTTTGTGTTGAGGGAAGCAGCACAAAAAACCTCTGCAAACTGCCAAGTTCTCTGAAAGGAAAAGACTTCTGTTTTGTCCCCTGAAATGGTTTCATGGGTTTAGATTAGCTGCATGCCAGGTTCAGGATCCTCAGGCAGCAGAAGGGAGCTCAGCACCTTTATCCCAACCTTCTCCATTCGCTCACCTTCAACCAGGACAGCAAGGAAGGATGAGAAAGGTGAAGCCTCCAAGCATTCAGGGAGAGAACTTTCCTTGCAGTTGATTTGTCAGTCCCTCAGGGCCCAAGCAACCCATATGAAGTGATCTCCCAGATGGGTAAGCATCAGTCCTCATTCTTCACCTTCCCATTGGGGTGTCCTGGTACTTTGCAGAGTGCTCCAGCTCATGCTCACCCTGTCCTTGGAGCTCAGCCCCCTGGGTCCTGCCCTGCCTCCCTGTTCTCAGCCTGCACCCAAATTCCTAGCTCTCATCCACCATTGCATCCCTGTTTTCCCTTTGAGACTTTTATAACTCCTGAGCCATGCTTTACCCAGAGCCTGGATGCTCCCCATCCAGGACAGGTCCCTGTCCCCACACTGCTCCCCCAGCACAGCCCTGGCTCCACAGCACAAAGTTATTCTCCCTGGGAATTCCTCTCCCTCACCTTTAGCCAGTGTGTTATTCTGCCCACGTCCCTGTGCTCGCTCACTGCCTTCAATGAGAGTCATAAATAAGGCATAAGGCACTCTAAAAAGGGAGAAAAAACATTTATCTTTTGTTCTTGTTTGTTGCAGAGTCGAGATGGATCCAGCAGCTCAGAATCCCAGCCCTGGCCGGCTGCTCCCACCTTCCCTGGCCCCTACTTAGCCAGAGATGAGATGCTGACAAAGGATGGATGCTGGTCCCTTGGGGTTAGCCTTATAATGCAATTTTTTATCCTTTTTTTTTCCTGCAGATGGCAAGTGCTGAAGTGAACATGGGCAGAGACACCTGCACACCCCAGGAAAAGGGTTGAGATGCTCCATTAAGTGGTTTGTGAGCCCTCAAAATAGAGGTGCTCCTGGTCCTTGAAAGCCCCGAGCTCTGCACCCCAGAGAGGTTATTTGAGGACAAAAAAGAAGAAATTAGCTAAAACCCACCTGACCCCTTGGTGTGAAATCCCCAGGCAGAGGGCATCTCCTGCTGCAATGCTCACCTTGTGCTCCCAGACTCAATTCAGGGCTGGGTTTTGTCAGGAGCTTTTCCCATGACTCAAGGACAGGTAACTCATGGTGGGCTTCTTCTGGAAGGTTTTTTTTTGGCAGGACTCCTAGACCATGGGCAAGCATCCCTGGATGGAATGGTCCCTGGATACTGAAGAGCTGCCACTGTGGCTGCATCACTGCTGTCCCTTGGCCATGCCAGGCTGCACAAATTCTGGAGAAGCAAACAAACAAAAAAAAGGTCATTTTGGTTTCTTTAAGCCTGGTGTCCTGAGGAAAAGAGATTTATGCAATTGCACTCCCTGTGCCTGAGACAGCCAGCACGTCTCCCCTTGTCGTTTCCTACCTTACAAGGCAATTTGAACCAAATTTGACAGTAATAATAGGAATCTGAAAAGAATTATGTTCCGACAGGCTTGGTGAGGATCCACAGCCTGGCAGAGGATTGAAAGACCTAATTAACATCCCTGCTGAGAAAAAGGTCGAGCTGTGAGTGTTCTCCTTACTAGACATCAGAGAATCTACAGGCAATTAAGAGCAGTCCCTGAGGGGAGGTCTTGGTCAGCATTTGCATGAACCAGCAGGGAAGCCTCCAGTTAAGAAAAGCCCAGATGGAAACGGGTCTTCTGGGGCAAGTCTGACAAAAAAGTAAAGCTTTTCCCCATGTGGGACACCACACCATAGCTCTCCCGTGGGGATTCTCTCATGTCTACTACGTGGTTGTGGGCCAGGGTCTCCCCATGCACACTGCTGGCTGCTTGGATCCTTCCCTCCACCCTCACCCTCTACCAGGGCATCCCAGTATGTGCTGCCCTACATTTTCCCAGTACAGAGGCTCTGTGTGTGCTTGCAGGACCAAAGGGCTTGTCCTGCCATTTCCACTTAGCTCTGCACGAGCCCAGGGATGTGCTGTACATATCTTTAATCTTAGAATATCACTTGTTACACCCAGAATCCAACTGAACATCACTACTGCAGCAAAGAAACACCAATTTGAATCCTCAGAAGATTTAATAGAAAGGCTGGTTTCAAACCTGAACTTCAATCTTTCTGACACGTTCTATTCCTTATAAAAAATTGTCTTAAACAGTAAATGCAAAAGCTCCTGTTTCTGTCAAGTTTATATCAAGGCAGGTCCCCCACAAAACATCAATCCAGGGCTCAGCTGGACCAGAGATTCAACATCATCTCCCAGAGGGATTTTTTTTTTTTTTTTTGCTCACAACCTAAAGGAGGCTGCCCCAGGGCACAGTGGGCTGCTAAGGAGTTAAAAAGCATTTAAAAACCAATAAAAAGTTGTCCCCCTCTGCTGCCTCACCTCCTGCAATCTCACCTGCATCAGCTGAAGGGAAAGGGAAACTTTGCATCCAAGATTAAAAGTTCCCTGTCCCTAATTTCAATATCTGGAACCAACATTGGGTTCTCCTTTCTGTTTCCTTCCATCTGATAGGGAAAATTTGCAGAAGCTGGTGGTGGTCTCCAGGCAGCTCCAAAGGTTCCACCGTGGGACCAAATTCCTCCTTTACCAGGGCTGAGGGGCCAAGGGGCTGTTGGAATTTTCCTCCATCAGCTGGTTTCTTCTGGAAACACCAGAGAAGGGTTGAAGCTGTTCATGGGCAGAGATGCATGTGATATTTTTTAGTTAAAAAAAAAAGGCTGGAAAGTTCAAACAACCTGCTCTGTATGGCCACTGCAGTGCCAACCACCCCCCTGTGCTCACCAACACATCACCATGGGTGGAATGAAACCCAGTGCTGGGGCCTCCCCTTCTTTGATAAATACAAGAAACCCCCAAACCCAAGAGGTTTGCAAGGAAAAGGAAATCAAATACACAAACCAAGTCCCAGTGCTGGGAGAGGCAGAGTGCCTGTGGAGACTGGCCCAGCAGAGGAATGAGGGGAAAGAAAATAATAAAATAAAGGCAGAATAAGTCAATATAAGAAGAATTATTTAAGAGGTAGAATAAAGCTGTTAAAAAAGGGGAAAAATATAAAAAAAAACAACCCTACCCTCTCTTGGGGGGGGGAGGAGTAAAAATGTTTGATCAAAAGTAGGCCATTTGCTAAACAATGAAAGGGATGAAGATGATGAGTTTAAAATGGCTGAGATGAGGAACTGGTTTTTAAAATCTGCCTTTATCAAGAGAAATGTGGAAAAATGCTTTGGACAATTAGGAAATAACAAAGACCTCATAAAAATAGCTCCAGGGGAGGGGGGACAAAGAAACACTTGGGAAAGGGGAGTGTGCAGGCAGCCTTGTGGCAGCGTGCATTAAGGGATTAAATGATGGAGGGGACCAGGGCCACATCCTGCCCACTCCTGGCACAGCACCAGGAGCTTCTAAATTAGATCTGGGGAAGCATGGGAGAGGGGTGAAATGAGAGGTTAACAAAGATCCCATCAGGCAAGTTGTGAGACTCTCTCTTCTTTGCCTTTTAATAGTGGAGCCAAATTAAAGATGGCAAAAAGAATCCTCGCTGGGTATCAGGATGTGGTATCACTTCCCTGGGGGTGAAATGGAGGAATGATGGAATTAAATTAACAAAAAAAAAGGAAGTTAAAATTGAATCTCTGAAAGGAAATACTGCTTGGAGTAATTCTCAGCTCAGATGCAGAATTGGTGGCCTGGAGGGTGACTGCAGATAAGGTCTGAGAGCACCTGGAGAGCATTCCAACCCCAGGTGTGGGGAGATGCTCTGAGGAGCAGGAAAAGGGGCCACATGCTGACCAAGGGGAGCTCAGGGCCCTCTGTGCCACAGGGAAGGGCTCCTGGAATGGTGGAGAACAGAGGGGGAAAAAAAAAGGAACAAATTCACTAGATGGGGTAGATTTTCCTGATGTTTTTTCTCTTCATCACAGCCACCTGAACCCTCTCATTTCAGGCTGGGAAGCAACAGAGAGCAGGAGAAGATGATCTGGGAACAGAAAATGATGCATATGACCATAGAGGGCACCTGTCTGCTGCCTCAGTTTCCCCCAGGGATGACACAGAGGACAGGGCATGGTGTTCCTGCTGCTCTTTTTTGCTATGGGCTCGAGATCCACAATATCCCTATGGGGTGAGCCCAAAATCCAGCCTCTTTCCAAACCCATCCTCTGAGCTTGCCCAGCAGCAACAAGGTGCATGAGAGCACCATACTGCTCCTCCAGCTCCTCTCCCTGCCTCCAGGATCAGATTCCAGGGACCAGGACAGGGGATGACCCAGCAAACAGCATCCCGTGGGCATCTCCAGGCTGCAGAAAGGGATTTAGTAGAGCCTGGGTGGGAGAGAAGGAATATTTCTCTGCCAGAGCCAAGCTGTCCTGAGCTGTAAAGCTGGCAGCTCCCAGGGGTCAACTGCCCAGCCCCAACTCAGGTGGGCTCTGCTCATCCCTGCCAGCCTCATCCTGAACCTCCCTGAACCTCCCACAGGGACCAAACCACATGTCCCAAACCCTGCTTTCTGGAAACCCCTGCTGTAGAGCAGGGAAGCACTTGGCAGCCTCTTAACACAAGGAGAAAGAAAGCAAGGGTGGGGGAGATTAAAAAAAAAACAAACAAGCAACATGGGAAAAACTCAGGAAAAGAAAATTTGGGCTGCCTGCACTACCCCAAGTTCTCAGAAGCATTTTTAGCATCAAGTTTGGAGCTGAAGGAAACAGCTGCATGAACCCTGACAGCAGGAGAGACAGGAGGTGGGAGCAGACACCCTCTATTTTCATGGCACTTTTCCTTACATCACCCTGAGTCACACATTTGGCAGCTCCCTCCACCCCCCTCCCTCTGAAATGGGAGCAAAGCAGCACCAGCTGCCCCCCCCAAAAAATTTGTCCCCTCCCCAGCATCAGAAGGCTGACAAAAATAGGTCCCTGTTACTGCAGTGCTAAATGTACTCACCACCACCCAGGAGCCAAAACTCCTCTAAGAGCTCCAGGGACCCCTTTTTTAGAAAGCTCAGCCCAGAGGGGTTTGATCTTGCCCCAGCCCATCACCTGGAGGCTGCAGGTGATGCTCAGCCCAGCCTCCCACTTAAAGGTCCAGATTTCCTTCTGAATTCAGTGATTGAAACGACAGATTTTGGGTTTTTTTTTTCTGTTAAATGAATGTCCTGGCTTTGCAGTGGGCTTGGGAGATTGGAGACACCCTACTTTTGGGGAAAAGGAAAGGTTTTCTCTTGGCTGGTGGGAAATAGAGAGGAGCTGATGGTCTCTGGGTTCAGCTGCTCATTTCCTCCTGGAAGAGCAGGGACAAGCAATGACAGCAGGGCAATAAATCCAGGGAAGGGCTTTCTGAGCACTCAAGATGAGACAGAAATATCTCCAACTCCAGAGCATCTGCTCTGTTACCACCCACCCCCTCAGCCCCAGCCAGGGCCCAAAAAGAGGAGATCATTGGGATCTTTAATGAATCTTGCCATGATCCAGCCTGGGTTTTAAGACAAAGAAAAGGGAAAAGAAGCTCCTGAGGGCACCCCAAGTGCTTCACCCACCCTCTCCCACTGTGGTGGGCTCACTTGCTCACCCTGGACTCTTGTGAGAGACCACTCTGAGCCTCCTGGAGAGGAAGAGACCCCCTCTGCATTACATCAAGATGCAGAATCAGGGCTATGAGAAGGTACAAACTTTGACCAGGAAAGAAACCCTGGGTTGTATCAGCTCTAATAATGCAAAAACTTTAATAGGGAAACTTTCTGGTCTGTCTGGGAAGGTCAGGAACTGGTCTGGCATAAAACTGTGAGTCCATCAGGTGTCTGAGCTGGACCCATCTGCAGCGACAAGGAAAAAGAGGCCACCACATCTCCCAGAACAACTGCTGGGTGACTGTTCCCACTAAACCTCAGCATCAGCACTAATCTCTACACCATGCAAAACCAGGAGAAAGGAAGAGGATCCTGAGCAGTCACCCGAGGGTCTGATTCCCTGGATGCAGATGCAAACCTTGGCAAGGAGGAGAGCTGCTGGCCATAAGCCAGGCAAGCACAGCTTGGTGTCTGGCACCAAATGCCACGAGCTAAAATTTCATGTTGAATTCCTTCTTCATGTTGAAGAGGAGAAATTGGCTAAAAAGCTAAAATTAAGGGACTCAGCAAATGTGAGTGACTGGTCAAAGGACCCTCTTGCAGGGTTGACTTGGAAGAGTCTTTGAGTGTCAAGCAAAAGACATGGAGATGCTGAGCTGAAGGGCTGACATTCAAAGGAGCCAAAGGTGGCTTCTGCTGCCCACAAAGAGGGCTGGCTCCTGGGCAGGTGGCTGCTGGGAGCAGCTTCATGGGGGAGAACTCAATTAATTACAGAGGCAGAATTCAAAATCCTGCCTGTCCAACCTCCTCAGCTGTTTTTTTAATAGAGATAGATAGAGGGCTCAGCCTGCTCCATGTATTGGGAAGGGGGAAAATCTTTGTCACTTCACCCACAGCATCCGTGAAATAGAGGCTCAGCCAAAGCTTGGCTGGGGTTTTGTTTAAGGAAGGTGCATCCCTTCATCCTGGGAAAAGAACTTGGGAGTTTCACTTGCTAGAATTGCCTTGGAAGATGTAAGTGAGGGTGAGACAACTGGTCTCTGGGGGCAGGAGCCATCCAACCAGAACAGGCTCTCAGCCCAGGAAAGCTTCCTCAACACGGAGCCCCCGTGTCCGCGCTGCCAGGACCGATGTTGTAAATGGGCCTTGGATGTACCAGCACCTTGTAATAGTGCACAGAGAGCTTGGTGGATCAAGTGGAAAAATGATGACTTTTCAGAAGAAATAATAGACTGGAGATGAGAGGAATAAAAAAGCAGCAGGTTAGACTGATGGGAATATGCTGGCTTTCTTCTGAGCTGTAAAAAATTGAGGTGTTTTTTTCCCCCCCAAGAAAAGCTGACTCTGCCAGAGGTTTGGACAAGAAAGTCCCAGCTCCTGCAAGATTGTGGCACATGGTGCTTGTTGGAGAGTTTGTGTCAGCAGCCAGACAAGGCAAAATCTTGATCCATCACCTCCCTTTCTGCTCACCTTTATTAACTTGGTTCTTTTCCTGCTCCTTCCTCATCACAGCTATAAGCTCCAGCCATTTTTCCTCCAACAACAGCAAGAAACTCAACAGTTCAGGTCTACACTCATGGGCTTTAACACATTTTGCCTTCCGGGGCTGCAAAGAAAATGCAGAAAAATTATTCTGATGGCTCAGATCAGGGGAGGGGTGAAAAGGGGAGCAGGGAGCATGATGGTGATGGATGGAGAAAGGGTCACAGTGGGGTGGTGAGAGTCCCCTGGAGCCCTCTCTCCTTGGGGCTGTGGAGGGGCTGGAGCTGGGGTGGGAGAGCAGAGAGCAGCTGGACCTTTGCTGGTAGCCATGGGCCAGCTGAAAGGGAGCTGGGACACTGCAGACCCTGGGTACAGACAGGCTGGAGCATAAGGACAAGGCACGAGGTCACCTGGAGAGTCTGGAAGCCAAAGCCACTTCCTAGACCACAAGAGTTTGGGAACATGGATGAAGCTATGTCCCATGTCTATGGAGGAAAACAGCCATGCCCCTGGGTTGCACTAATTACTGATGCTGCTAATTACACCCTTCACTTGCACACCCAAGGGATGTGCCTAACAACTTGACCCCAGAGATGTTGGGAGCATCTCCTTAGAGCTCCAGCTCTTGGAAGGGAGGTCCAACAAGAGGGAATGCTGCCCCCACCCATGTTCCCAGATGTGGAGGGACTGAGTGGGGTTGGACTTTTACTCAGTTTAGTCTCCTCTCCATCCTCTGCCCATCCCTCATTTCCTGTGAGCCCCTCAGTTCCTCACCTGTGATGCCAGTGCTGAACCCAAGGAACCCATCCCAGGGCAAAATGGTAACAGCTGAATTCTCTTGCTAGCAGCAATGTGATGTCTTTAGGTAGGATGAAGTTTTCATAGACCAAATTTAAGTCAGAAAAATAGGGATGGAAGTGGGAGGCAAGTAAAGGTCTCCTCCATTCACACCTTTTCCACAGAAAACTTCCCCAAAGTCACCAACAAATGCCAAACTTGTGGCTGTAATTAGGAGGGGACAAAAAAAAAACCCAAACAATTCTTGTTTCACATGACATTTCTTTTGGAGTTTGTTTTTCTTGTGAGAAAATGGAGTGTGTGTGTCACTGAGTGGCTCAGGACAGTTGACAAAAGCTGTGTCTGGGGGTGGCAGGAGCTCTCCAGGCACTGGAGATGGGCAGAATGCTGAGAGGGGTGATGGAAAATGACAATGAGATGAAGGTGGTGTTAAGACACCTCAGCCTACATCTGAGGAGTACAAAACCACCTCCAACTGGTCTCCTGCTTTTTATTTCTCATGGAATTCCACCCGAAGCAGTGAATGCCCAGGGCTTTGTTCATTTAAAAAAGGTCTGAAGATGACCAAAAGCCCTGTGCCACTTCCCACTCCTGAATCTAAACTCAGCCCTCCTACTTTCCCTTTGTTGGAAAGTTGGGAATGAGAACTTGCAAACTACTTTTTAATTTGCTGAGGTGTGGCTGAGGAAAGCTGGGACCAAGGGCTGTGGGATTCCCTCCTGCCTTTGTGGGTTTTTTCAGAGTTCCAGTGGTCTTGCATGAAAAAGACATCTTCAAAGAGTCTTTTGCCTTGGGAAGGCTTTTGCCTTGGGAAGAAAATACTCTATTTTTTTTTTTTTGAAAAAAGGAGACCTGGAGCTTCTGAATTTTGTAGGATGGCCCAGGAGCTCTCAAAAAACAATGAGGATACACTGAAGTTGGTGTTACCAGACTGCAAAAAGGGTTGTGAAGGGCCAAAGTGGATCTTTCTCACTCAGCTGGAGATTTAACATGTTTTTATTTTTTTCTCTCCTCCTGGCAGGTACTGAAAAGGAATCAGGAAGAAGCTGATTCCTCACCAGGGGGAAAATTCCCCTTTCAGTCAGCACTGGGAACTGGAGCCTGCTTGAGAGCATGGAAGATTAACGTGGGGCAACCTGAAAATCCCAAACCAAAGCAACATTTCCTCCCTGTGTGCTTCCTGGCAAATTTCCTACCAGCTCCACGAGACACCAAAGCACACACAATGTGGGACAGACTCATGGCCCTAACCCAATGCATGAAGATTTCCAAGAGCTGCCCAGCAAAGAGGAGCAAATGGAGATGTCAGCCCTGCTCCTAGCCCCATCCATCACGTGGCAGAAGATGCCTCCCAGATCACCCCAGCTTGGCAGATGCCAACAGGCTTCTGACATAGCTCTTCCACCCAGCCCTCCCACACCATATGGCTCTGGCACACTGGGTCCCAGGAGGCCCCTTCCAACAGCTGCTCTACTAATGACTCCTTATTAATAGCAGGAAGCTGGAAGGGCACCAGTGATGCCCCTCTGGAAGGTGAACCTTTCAGGGATGGGTTTGGATCAGGATCTTCACCTTTACCTCTACTGCTGGCAGTGATGGTTTGGGCAGTTCACCCCTGGAGACCCTGTGCCACCACCCCCCCCCCCCCACCTCCTTGCCAGGCTGGGCTCTTGCTGGCCACCCCAGCTCACCTGTGGCATCACCACAAACTGGCAGCTGATGTTGAAGAGGCCAGGTGAGCACAAGCAGTATTCACTGAGCTTACCTTGGTATGGAAAAGAGTTGAATGGAAGATGCCAACTGCTCATGTCTTTAGCTTTCAGCCCTAAGCAAAGCAGAAAACAATGAATAATTAAACTTGCCATGAACTCAATTACAAACCCTTCCTCAGGCTGGAAACACCAAGTGGAAGGTAGAAGCCCTGCCACTTTCAGTAGAAGCAAAGAACTAGTTAGCCAGCCATGGAAACAAATTATCTGGTCTCCTTAGACCAGATAACCCAGAGCAAGAAGGGGAGATGAGGGTGGGATGGAGCTGATTCACCTTAGCAAAACCTGGCCCAGCATCTCCTCATCTCTGGGAGGCAGCAGCTTTCACACCAGCCCTTGGTACCAGAAGCCCTGGCCCAGTCTGGACCCCTCCTTGCCCACTCCAGGAGTCACTCTTCCCTCTGAGGGTTAAGGCAGGGATGATGGAGTAAGATTTTTTACTTTGCTCCTATTTGTAGTTAAAAAAAGCACTAATTCATTCCAAATCTGCCCAAAAGAGCCTTAAGTGGTAATACGCTGATAAGACGACTTTATTTGGCTTAGCATTTATAGAAAGTTTTATGTGTATAAATGGGTGAGGATACCACAAAGGCTCATTTTCTCTCTTTTAGACCAGGGAACTGTCTGGTTTCCCTTCTGCTCTCCTCCCAGCAGGGTTTATACATCCCAGCTTTTCCCCCTGCCACAGGCACGAACGTTCCCTGCTCTGCAGCAGGGGATTATTGCTCGACACAGGACCAACACCTTCTGTGGTTGAGATCCCCCTTGCCCAACAGCCCCAGGGTCTCCCCATGGCCTGAGGACCTCCCCACCCTGTCCCCCAGCCTCTGGGGGGCTTTTTTCTAGCTCTGGTTGGGGTCTCAGTGCATCAGGGTGGTCCCCAGGCACGCTGGAGCCAAAGCACAGCCTTGAAGCCATTTGGGGTGTGGAAACCTTCCCATGAGCTGTGAGGAACACACACTCATTGCTCCCCCAAATCCCTCCCCACTGCTTCCCAGGTACCACCCCAACAGTCCTGGGGAAGAGACATCCCCTTCCATCTCCTTTGGCATCCCCATCCTCACCCCCCAGGAGTGGAGGAGGCTTTTGCTCACTACCAGCCCTCGTTCTCTGACCTCATTCTCAGGTCGATGGGGTTGGGATGGGATTTCACCTGGCTCAAGGTTCATTTATCTCCCTTCATGGGAGTCACCAAGAAGCCCCTGGCCAGCAGTGCCTTCCCCAGCCTGGCCACGCTCTCCTGCTTCCTCCAACCCAACTCTCCTCACCCGAGCCACCCCCACAGCCAGCTCTGCTGCAAAACACCCCATTTCACAGTGAGATTTCTCAGCCTGATCCCCCCTTTTACTCCCAGGGCCATCACAAGACTTCCCAGGAGCTAAATCTCACTCATGAAATGCTCTTGCCAAAGGTTAGCAAGGCTGTGAAGAGCAGGATCATCAGGAGCAGGGAGGATAAACCCTGCCGAGTGGTACTCAGGCCGTGGGAGATTTGGCAAATTTTGTAAAGGTCAGTTATCAAACAAATGAGAGGAGATGAGAAATTTCAGCAAAATGCTCCTTTTTTTTTGGAAATGTCTGACTGAGCACAAGGCCTGATGGATGCTGTAACGGGCTCCCTTATGTCTGTGGGTGTCTGGAGTTCATTTTTGCTCTCTGAGTACCAACCCCAGGCAGGCAGTGCTGAGGGGGCTGCACAGGGATTGCTGCCCAGCTGGCTCAGGAGCTGAGGGCAGCAATGATCTCCAGTTAACCAGTGCTGGTCAAACCAGTGCAAGCACTTGTGTCAGTGGCACAGTCACTTATTCCAGCATTAAATGGCATTAACTGGTGGATGCCCAGGAAAAGGACAATCAGGAGGGTTCAGCTTGGGCAAGAAGGTCTGGCCAGGGACACCCTGAGAGGGGTCTGGAAGGAGCTGAAGTGTTTCATTCAAGATGTTTTTGAAATAAGATACTTCACTTGAAGACACTCAGTTCCCTTTGGATTATTTTGAAGGGGAATGTTCTGACTTGTGTTTAATGGATTTATTTTTTTTTTAAAGGTAGATATTCCCTACAATTGTGTTTATTGAGCTGTGGTGGGAAGGGATGTGCTGGGTCTGGAGGGCATTTAAAAAATACCATTTCCCACTGATATGCAGTGATGTATTTTAAGAGTTTTTTTTTCCTTTTAGTACTCCCAGTCACCCCACACCTCAGAGGAATTGCTCTTCTGGGTGAACATCAGCCAAATAACTCAGATCAGCTGAGCTGGGCTGTTCTCCTACAACAACCTGAAGAGAGGAGGAGAGGGTGGGAGGGAAATGAAGCCAGAGAGTCTGCAGCAAGAGGTGGCCATGGGGACAAGGGACCAGAATCAGCCCCTGTCCTGGCGATCCAGCAGCCTCTCAGGCAGCAGCCAAGTGTCACCTGGACCTGGAGATATCACCCTTGGGCACAACATCTCAAGGAGGAGCATCTCAAGCAGCTGGTCCTACCTTGCAATGTTTTGGTGAACTTCCAGGGGACAGGAGCAGGTGAAAACATTCCAGTGCTGGGGAAGGGAATGTCCTTCAATTGCAGTCAGGTTGCTGTTCACCATCAGGCTTTGAGGATCTGTCTCTCATGGGATGGGAAGACCACGACTCCATGGAGAGCAGGGGCTTAATAAAGAAATGCAAAGCAGAGAGGCAATGAGGCACAGTGAAGAGAGTTTCATGCCTGCCCTAAACAATCTCTGACAGCCCAGGAGGAATTTGGATGATTTCAGTTTGGTTTTTAGCCTTATTCCTATTCCATTTAGCTAAATAAATAGAGGCTGGGTTTAAACTAATTTAGCTATGTGCATGCAGCCAACTTGCACAGCCTAAAGCAAATAATGATTTTTATTGAACTGGTGTGGTCTGAGTTTAGAAGAAGAATCTGGTGAAAGGTGAATTTTTAGAGGGTTTCCTGCCCTTTCCAAAAGGGCTGGTACCCAGCTGCTTACAGGTGGGGAAATGAGAGCAAGTACCTTAAAAAAAAACCAAAACAAACCAACCAAACAACAACAAAAAACCAAACCAGAAACAAGGCAGTTTTTAGTGAGAAGCCTGGATTTACAGCAAAGTTTCATTTGTCCTGGGTTGGCTTTAGAGCCATTTCATGTGCTGGATTTGTCTGCATGTGGGATTTAACAGGATCTTTTCAAAAAGGTTTAGAGAAAAAGAGCAGAGGGTTATTAAAAAGGCAATAATACACAACCAGGTATTAATGAGGCAATGTGGATCCTCCCCTCTCCCAGGGCAGGAGCAGAACCCCCAGGCAGCACAGCCTGGTACCAGGGTGAGCTTGGGAGGGCAGGGACCCAGCAGCAGGTGACATCTTCATGGCTCTTCTCATCTGGAGACTGATGGGATGATCCACTGCTGAGTTTCATTGGTTTATAACAACCTAATCCAAACAGATAAGGATACAAACCCACCCTCCCAGTTTCCTACCCCTGCTCCACATGGTGGGGACATCAGCCCTGCTCCCAGCTCCAGGAGGGAGGGAAGGACAATGCCTTTGCCTGCTTCCATTTCCAGGAGTGACCAAACATCTGTATTTGTGGCAATTCCCTCATTTCCCCTCTTCCATGGCCACCAAAGGGCAGTGATTTGGCAGGAAGGGCTTCAGCCTTGGCAGGGACACAAGGAGGTGGGATGTGGTCTGGGGGTGCCCTGGTGGAGCTGCCAGCACTGGCTGCAATCATCTGGTGGGAGTTTGATTTCTTGCCACACTGTTGCTCACATTTGTTTACTGCAGGAAATTCATCTTTTCAGCTCATGCTGGGGATTAATTAATGGTTATGGCTTCTGCGACCCTGTGATTAACTCATTTTCACATAATTGCTTGAAGACAAAACAATGTATTAGTAGCTTTTCTTCCTCCCCATCCCTGCTTGCCACGATCTCTGGAGAGACCCAGCAGTCAATAACAACTTGGGTTTTCCTTCCTTTTTATTTATTTATTTATTTATTTATTTATTTAATTTTTATTTTTTTTCCTTTATCACCTTTCTTGCACATTCCTATAGAGCCAGAAGAAGAAACCCAGTGAGAACTGGGGTTGAGAGCATGTCCCAGTAGAAGTCCAGCTGACCTCTGGCTGGGCACAGAGTCCTTCACTGCGACCTCCATGATAATTGCTGACCCAGTTTTTAAGGTTTGAGATCTCAGAGTCACAGAGAAAAGGGCTTGGCCTAAGACTGCTGCAACCCAGAGCAAGACAGGTCACCTGGAGAAGGGCAAGGGCAAGGAGAAACAAACCTTCCTCCTTCATGAGCAGGCAGCACCTTGAGTGCTGCAAGGTCTTGGTGTGCAAGAGGTGGTGAGACAGACCTGGCACGTGTGTGGAATCCATCCTCCATCCTTGCACGTTGCAGGGGACCAAGTCTTGCTAAGAAGTCAGAGTCACAGGTAAGGTGAACACATCCAAATCCTTCCTCTGGGATCTTTTCCAACATGTTCTGCCCAGAAGCTGCTCTGCATTGAAGCAGGGACAGAAAAATCAGCAAGCAGAAAAGCCTCTCCTCTGGGACACCTCTTCAACCACCACTGCCAGGTGATTTAGTGCAGGATTTAGAGAAACCCCATTTTCCCCTCTGGGACATCAAAGGAGAGGGACTGCCATGGTCCACATGCCTACCAGGGGACACAAAGGACTTGGTACCTTCACTTCCTGAGGACCAGGGATGGCCAGGATGGAGGAGGAGCCTGGAGATCCAGCACGAGGTGCTTCACCTGTTCCCCTGCCAAAGCCAGGGCTGTGGCCCCATCCCAACTCAGAGATTGCTTTTCACCATTGAAAGAGAGGCTGAAACTCACTCTTGGCCTCACCCAGGCTCCAGCAGGAACAGCTGCCTTGCCTCCCATCACAAACTCATTTCAATCCCAGATTATGGAGCTAAAACACTTGGCTGACAGAAATAATAAGCACTCAGCAGGCAGCCAGCAGCTCTGCTTGGCTTCCCTCTCCCCACGCCCTTAATCTATTTTTCAGAGAGAGTCTTCAAGCAATTTAAGCTGGTCTTTCAAAGCCAAGAAGCTTTAAACTTGGACATTGAGATTTGTCCTTGCTTGTCCTCTGCTCATGCTTTGGCTCCATCCCTGGTCACCAGCAAAAGAGGGGACAGGGCAGGAAGGATGGGCCGTGATTTCTTCTCCACAGAGATGGGATGGATGGAGAGAGAGAAGGGTTGAGGCCAGGAGAGAGGGCAGTGCTGGCAATGCAGATGTGGAAAATGTGGCTCTGGAGATTATGGTGCTAAATCCAAGTTGTCCTGCACAGAAAGCTGGCAGACTGCAGAAAGGGAGCCCCAAAGTGAAATGCTGCCTTGGGGTCTGCCTCCAAGCAGGAACATCAGATTAGGTGGATGGAAAGACCTACTTGCTTCCTGGGATGGAAGGGAAGAGTGCTGGAAAGGTGGTTTCCATCCTCACACTGCCCAACAGGAATGAGAATAAGGTTTAAATCAAGCAATTATTGCCTTAATTTCTCTTGAGCTTCAAACATCTCAAATTGCCAGAGAGTTCTTTGGGGTTTGGCTTGGCCTTTTTTTTTTTTTTTTCTTCTTTTTAATCTTATTTTTCCTACCCCTCTTTACTGGTTCTAATTGTGCCATTAGTAATTAATGACTTTGAAGGGAGACTTTTTCTTTTTAATTAAAGGAAGAAGAGGAAAGCCACAGTAACACACAGGCATTACTGCACTGTGCATGGGTGGGATTTCCCTGAAGCTGTTTCTCTTCCAGCACATGGGGAAGGGGCTGGAACCAGCCAGGGGACATTTTCTGTGCCACTGTACCCCAGTTTGGAGAGCTCATCCTCCCACCTTCTCCATGGCAGGGAGCTCTGCCAGGGGATAAATTCTAACACCAAGAGAGACACACTTCAAGAACAAACTCACATGGAGATGACAGGCTGGATGGTGCAAAACCCACCCCAGATGTGGCTTTTCTTCCAGAGAAGACCTCAGGCTGATCTGGTCCCCTCCAAACATCTGGAGAACTTTGTGGAAGCTCATCCAACCTGCTGAAGAAATAGCAAAGCCACAATTTGGACCCTAGCAATGCTACATTGTCCCCACTGCTGGCTGGGGGTCCTCTCTGGAGATGTGGCAGCCCTGGGGACCCTGAGACCATCACTTGCTGATGAATCTCCACCAGGCTCTGCTCTGCAGCCTCAGCAGGGACTCACTCCCTGCCTCTGCCCTCACCCACCAGGAGCTGCCCAGCTCCTGGGCAGGCAGTGCAGGGCATCCTCACATCTCATCTCACCCAGCAAATGGGGAATTATTTCCCCTGCTGCCACTTGCTCCTCCATCCAAGTCGATGCAGGGCTCCATTTGTCATCGTTTGTGAGAGCAGGAAGGGAGAGGCCACCACACTGAAGGGGAATTGATTGCTTGGATGCTGGCCGGGCTGGGCAGCAGCCTGAGCTCCTGGTAATTGCAAATTATTCCTTTAGTGGCCTCACAGGTGAGAGGATTCCTGCTGCTCCACCTCCAGTGCCTCCCAAGCTCCTGAGGGAACTGGTTTGCTCCCAGGTCTGGAGGAGGAGGAGAGTCTGTGGGGTGTGATGCAGGGGAGAGGATGAGAGCCACGCAGGGTGGGTTTGCTGATGCTCCTCAAATCACTTCCAGCAGGTGAAGGGGGTTTTGGAGGAGCCTGTGGGAAGCAAAGGGACTGGGAAGGAGAAAAAAGGGAATGAAGCTCGACATGTGCAGATGTAGCTCTGTAAAGGGTACAGTAAAACTCAGCAGGAAAGGAGGGATAATTGGCCCTGAATTAGCGACTGATGCTCAGGAAACAGCTCTTGGGGCTCCTGCAAACAGCTGGGAGCAAACACCTGCCCAGCAGCCAGGGGAATTAAGGGGGGAAAAAAATAAAATCCCCAAAAGCTAGCAGAAATGTCAAGGTGATAGAAAGGAAGCAGCACAAAGCAGCAGAGGATGTTATCCCAGGCCATTAGCTGAGATTCACAGACACTCTTAGGCCATGGGCTCAGCCCCAGCCATCTCCTTGGAAAAGCTCTGAAGAAAGGAGGTGAAAGCCAGGAGAAAAAACCAGCCATGGGTAATAGGGGCACTGAGAGCACGTTTCAGCAGGGAGGGAAAGGCTGAGATGATCTTGATGCCCAGCAGGGAGCCCAGAGCCAGTGTGAGCCATGGGCTTTGGGTTGTGCCAACCTGGAGGTGCTGGGGATGCTGAGCAAGGAGCAGGGCTGAGCATTCACCTCTCCCCCTGGCTACAGGCTCAGAGGAGGGCTGAGAGGGAGAAGATTTGCAGGGGGTGAAGGAGCTTTGCTGGCCCCAGCAATGGGGGAACAGGCTGGGGTGGGCAGCAGGGAGGAGGAGAGGTGCTGGGGAAGGTGTTTTGTGGTCCCACCCCCTGGGCTAAAGAGATGATGCCTGCAGGGTGGGGGTGTCTGCCCACTCCTCTGGGTGTTATTACAGCAGCTGAACTGTGAGAAGTGAGGTTCCAATATTCCAATGTGGAAATCCACTGTCCTCAGCAGGGAACCCCCTCTCAAAAGCAGGGAAGCCTTGCACTGGAGATCAGCTTAGGAGAGGAAAGAAAATCTAGGACCTGGAAGGCTCCTGGATCTTCCCAAGATGTTACAGTTTTCTGAGCCATCCTCAGCACCTGGGTGGGATGGGCACACCAAGGTCTCCCTGCTTCTCTTTGGGCAGAGTCCAACAGAGCAATGACATGGAAAATCTGGTAAGAAATCAGGGATGTGAGTTGAGGCAAAGAAAGAAGAAAAAATAGCATTATCCATCATCTTTTATCCACCATCTTCCCAAAGCAACGGGAAGAGATGATGGAGAGGATGCACAGGTCACTGAGTCCAGCCCCAGCTGCACCATGTGGCTTCAGGAAAGGTCACCACTCCCAGGGGACAAGGGACTGACCCCTCCCTGTCTCACTATGCAGGTGACAGTCACTGTCCCCTCACCTGCACCACACCACTTCACCTCAAGGCAAATGGATCTTTCACCAGCTGAAGGATGATGCATCCTGCTCCTCCCTTTCACTCACCTCTTCCCTTTTTTGCCCTGTTTTTATTTTTGAAACTCTCGGAGAACCTCACGTTAACAGCAGCTTGGAGAAAGTAATCAAGTTATTTCTAGGAAGAGAACTAATTTAATGCATGGATGACTTTAGCTCAAAAGAAGAAATAAGGACACTCAGGCATCCTAAGGGAGCAGAATAATAGGGTAATTTGCACAAGATGAAGAGAAAGGGGGGGAAAAAACAGCCATTACTTCTGCATCATCTTCTTTACAAATCTTCTGCTCTCCCCTGTTTCCTGGTCACCACCACCAAGACTTCAGATGTCCAAAAAACTGAAGCTCTCCTTGACAAACATATGGAAACCAGGATGTTTTCATTTTCCCAAAAGGCTCTGTGATGTATTTTTCCCTTCCCTTCGCCCTCCCAACCTCCTTGTGGGAAGTTTCCATTTTGGGAAAACCACCTTTTCTGTCCATAAAACTGTTCCTGCCAAGGATTTCCAAGCAGCAAGTGAATTCACAGGGATGGTCAAGTGGTGGGAATAACAAAGTTGGTGTGGCAGAGGGACAGACACAGGTCCCTCCAGTCCTGCAACTGGTAGCAGCCTTGGGACAGGCTGCTGGAAGGGATGCTCTTCCACCTGCAAGAAATTATTCACCTCAAGCTTGGAAACAGCAAGTTCTGCCATGAAAACAGGTGATTTTTCTTGCTTTTGTCCTGGATGGACTCCCTGCCTGTTCCCTCCCTGCTCCTTGTGGGGGTGAGGGAATTGTGGAGCAGCTGCTGGAACTGTGCAGGCAGTATGGGATCAGCTGCAGTGAGGAGGAGCCCAGTTGCTCCTTCTTGTTCTTGTGTCCCCAGCCCTGAGGAAACAGGATTCAGGCACAGACTCTTCAGAGCCACCTGCATCCCTGCCTTACTCCCTGTTTGGTTCCAGCTGTTTCACTAAGAGGGGGAAAAAAACCCAAAAAGTAGGTCAGAGCCCCATTTGTTGGTTATTTTGCAGCAGGTGGAGTGACTGGAACCAGCAGCTTAATGGATGGATCTCACTTGTGAAATTACCCAGCACAAAAATGTGTACCTGCAGGGCACAGAGGCTTGGTCACACTGGGAGGAGAGGAGATTTGATCCCCTCAGCAGCAAAGAATGGAAGAAGAAAGCCTGGTCCTCTCCTCCTCCTCCCACTGGTTTTCCTCCTCTGTAGCCAGGGCCATGTGGTGCCTGCATTCCTCCTCCCTGGCTGTGCTGTAAGGGAAGAAGAGCCCAGCCTGGCTCACCAGGGAATGGATTCAGCCTTTTATTATGCTGGGCTGGAACCTGGATTAGATCTAGACCCAACCCACATCTACTCAGACAAAGAAAATGTGTGTGTGTGTGTGGATGACAGTTCATTAACTAATTTCTTATCCCTTTTAACAACCAAAAATGGACAGAGGATAGGAGCCTGTACAGGGGAGCAGCTTTACTTTCTGCAAAAGGTCTTAATAAATCATCTCATAACCCTCCAGCCTTAGAAACTTCTCCCTGCTCTTGGCAAAGGCTCCTGAGCCAATGGGGTTTGTTGCAACGATAAAAAAACCCGAGCTCATTGCCAGGTTTTCCCACCCTGGTAGTCCCCAGGGAGCCCCAGATGCCTCTCCTGTGGCACCAGAGAGATTCTGCCATGCCCTGACATCACCCAAGCTATTGCATCACTGCAGGTGCTGCTGCAAACACCAGGGCAGCAGAGCTGAGGCACTGGGTATCCCCAGGGAAAAGGAGGCTCCTGCTCCATCATCTCTCCCCAGACCTGAAGCCCCTGAAGGAGCACGTGGGTGCTGAGGGGTGATATGGAAAAGAATCCTTGGGTGGGCTCAGAAAGACCCCGTGGATGGAAAGTAAGAACACCAGGAAAGAGCTGTAGCATCTGATTAGCAAAGGCCATCTGAGCCTCTAATTAAAATTTGCCTAATGACCTGGCTGCTTCGTCATTTTCACTATCAGAGACATTAATTTAAAGTGACGGGTACTTAGGCAAAATTAATTTCTTCTTTAAAGAAAATTAAAGGGGCAGAGCACGGATTCAGCTGTGCCCCCATCTGCTGACCCACCCCAGGAGGTGCTCGATGGCCACGCCACAGTGGAGCATGTGCTGGTGAAAATGAGGAGGAGGGATAAGTCACACAGAGCAGATGTTTCTTACCCTTCATCCCTTCTGGAAAGATGTCAGGATTGCACATCCATGGATACAGAAGTCCACTCTGCCTTGGTGGTTCTGGTGATGCTCTGGTAGGGTTGTCCCGTGTTGCCAGTGAGTGAAACATCCTGCAAAATGGACAGACACCAGTGATCAAGTCTGGGTTTTCCTTGTGGAAAGAAAAGATCCGTGGTTCCTTGCTCCAACCCTACCCTGTCCTTCACCTTTTCACTGCTAACAGGACATGGGAAGTTCACCCACAGCCCCATGTCCTCAGTAGATGCCCTGCCCCATCACTGAAGCCACCTGTCCTCTCCCCCTCACCACCCTGCTCATTTTCAACAAGTCCACTTGATACACTCAGACTTTCCTCAGCAAATTCAATTCCACTTCCTCAGGTGGAATTGAGATGACAACACCTCAGTCTCTCAACAGCTCCCATTTACCATCCACAGCATCTCCTGGGTGCTCCCTGGGGACACAGATCTGTCCTTGTGTGTGTCCCTTGCCACCTCCAGCCTTGCCTCTGCCTGTGCTCCCCCCTGAGCAGCCAAAATCTCTGGAGATGTCACCCCCTCCCCACGTCCCAACCCAGGGACAGCCACGCCGAGCTGTTCCCCAGCCACCCCCCAGCTCTTGCTATGGCCACAGGGAAACCACAGCCACAAAATTCATCCCCCTCCCTCTGGGTGAAAGCAGAGGTTGGGGTGGATTTAGTGTTCAGCACTGGTAGTCCATACCTCATTGTTCATGCCACATTGATTCTCAATTCCAGCCCTGTAGGTTATTTAATTGGGCAGATATCCCTTCAATTTTCTCCTCCAGCGATATTATTGATGGCTGAAGTCTATCCATTTCTTTGCATGGAGCTTCAAAAGGAGCCTGTTAACAATTATAACAATAGTCAAACACTTTTCTTTCAATTGTGCTTCATACTCCCAAATCTCAAACAATCCATTAAGCCCATCTTGGAGGTATTAATTGTCCCAGGTTCAGCTCAGAGATAGCTCGTGCTGCCCTTTAGGCTGAAATTATTCTTCCCTCTCCATTTCCCTCCACCAAGTGCTTTTTGAGCTGTCAGCCAGAGCAGAGAACTGGGCCCCCCACATAAATCTTCCAGCAGGAGCTCACAGCATGATGGTGCCACCAGGGGCAGCTGGTGGTCCTGGTCCCCAGCCCAGCTAAATCCCAGCCACACCACTGCACTGAGCAGGGAGCAGCTGGCAGGATGGGTCTGGGATAAACCAAGCCCCTGTGAGCCTGACTGTGGGCAGCAAAAAGTCAAAGAGCCCCAGTAAAGCCCCACTGTGGCACTGGGCCACATCTAGAGGTGGCAGAAAGAAAGAGGGAGAGGTCCCAGTTAAGGCAGCAGGGAGCCAGGATGGTCTCCACCTCCTGTGCTCCCTCCTGCACCCATATCTAGCTGAAGTGGGGCATGGGAATGACTTTTTTTTCCTAATGTCCAATCTAAATCTACCCCCTTCCAGGTTAAATCCATCCCCTCTCATCCCATCACTCCATGTCCTTATAAAAAGTCCCTCCCCAGCTTTCCTGTAGCCCCTCCAGATACTGAAGGGAATCACACTGATGCCCTTGTTTCACCTCTCCAACATCCAGTGCTGTACTTGGGATGGATAATTTTATTTCAAGTTTTATCTCTTTTTTCTTATTTTTTGATGGATGTAGTCTCAACCCTTATACTATCTGAAAATGAATATTTTACTACATTGTAAAAGCTGAAATTACATGAATTAATGATATTTAAATATTATACTGAATATTTGATTCACAGGACAGAATAGCTGGCACCAGAAAGGAACATTTTGGCCACGGCCACGCTGGGCAGACCCCTGGGTGGAATTCTCTGACAGCCCCCATTTCCTTCCTGCTTTTCCTCCTCTTTTCTGCATTTTCACACAGAGGGCTGGAAACCACCAGGTCCCTGAGGTTCTGCACTGAGCTTCCACCCCAGCACCTCTCCCCCAGCCATCTCACCAGTCCCAGGGACTTGTTTTCTCAGCACCACGGTGGCCCTGGGGCCACCTCCAGCCTCAGGCTCATGGAGAAACCTGGACTCTGGAGCAGGGTCCTCTCCCTGCTAATTACTGCAGCAGTGCTCAGGCTGGTTAATTACCCACAGGTCACAGCAGAAGCTCTGCCTGGATGAAAGCTGCAGCAGTAATTTCGTGTTTGAAATGAACTCCAGAAGCACCCCGTGGGTCATTCTTTGCCAGGAGAAGAAAGTGCAATATCTCTAATTAAGTGCAAGGGGGCCAGGCTAACGAGAGGGGGGCTGAGGAGCTGAGAAGAGGGGGCTGCTCCAGGAGGACACCTCCAGGGCTTCCCTTTGCCACCAGGGTTTGGGGGAGCAAGTGAGGAGGTTTTGCTGGAGCAGCACTGAGATGGAGCCACCACCACCAGCAGTGTGTCCCAGAGCAAAAGGGGCTGAAACAGCCTCTGCTACAGTGTCAGGGGGTGCAGGGAGGGGATGGAGAGCTCCAAGAGCAAGGGGACAGTGGTGGCCAGTGGTGGCCAGTGGCCCTTGGGTCTCTCCTGTGCACCAGCACCATCCTCTGCTCCTCCAAATGCATCTGGTGCTGGTCCATGCAGCACGGTGGGTGCCACGCAGCTGAGCTCCAGGCTGCAGAGGAGGAAGAGGAGGATGGAGAGCCCAGGATGGAATCTCAAGGACAGCCAAGACAAAGGTGTTTTTACAGGGAGCACAGCACAAGAAGCTTGTGCACCATCTGCTCCTGACTGCCCTGCACCCAGACAACCAGGGAGATGCTCTTTTTCCCACATCTAAAAATACTCCCTTAAAAAAAAGGCACAAAAGTAGGAAAAAGGAGACAGGGAAATGAAGAATATAAACAAAGACTCCATGGAGACCAGAGGCATCGTTGTGCTCTTCCTGCTCCAACAGGCCCCTTCCCCATTTCTCTATCATGTTTTAGGGCACAAATATCCTGTGACTGATTTTCTGGAGCTCTGGACACCAGCACAGCCCACCAAGTGTTAGCAGAGCTGCTAACCCTAATTAATTGGTCTCAAGTTCAACCAACAGTCCCTGCAAACCCTTTTGGGCCCCACTGATGTCCATGGAGTTGGACAGCAGGTAAGGACTTGGGCATGAGAAAATCCCATTTGCAAGAGGCAGACAACAGCTCAAATTGCTGGGTATCCTCCTTCCTTGGGCAGAGACATAGAAAATGGAAAGAGGGATGGAAAAGGAAAAAAAAAAACAAACCAAAAAACCAGCAAGCTCTTTCTGGAGAAATTAAATTGGACTTCAAATTTACAGGGTCTTCATTTTGTTCTGGTGATAATGAATTAAGCTCTTGCTGGCAGTTATATTGCTGCAGAAATAAGAACCAGTTAAAAGCACTTTTGGAAACTATGATGTTCATTTTAAAGCTGCCACAATTTACATTTAATCCATTCATTAATTCATTTATTTATGCTGCTCAGGTACACACCTTGCATCTCTCTTTTCCCAGGATTCACTGAAACACTGTTTTTAACCCCCAAATCAGGGTCCACGTGGACCTGGGGGCTGGACACATTTCCCTGAGAGCATTTTCCTCAGCACCAGGCAGGGCTCTCCAGCAGCTCTGGCTTGGAAGTGCTCAACCAAATTTCTTTCCTTCCTTCCTAGGACTGAAGACACATGGAGATGTCAGTGATGTGTGGTGGGCACAGCAGTGACCACCTCTGAGAGCTGGAGGGTAGAAGCCACATCTATAGATGAGATGATCCAGAAATTGTGGTTTTGCCTTTGCATGGCAGGAGGAAAACCCCAGTGACCCCATATTGATGTTTGCCTCCCCCTCACTAAGGACCACACAGAGCAAGCCCATGGCCACCAAGCACCTTGGGCTGGAGGAACCAGACAAGAGTTTCCAGTATCTCCAAACACAGGCAACCAAAATCCCAGTAGCCATCCTGCCACCCCCCCAGTCAGGGTTATTCTCCCTCCCAACCCTGTTCTTTGCAAGGACAGAGTGTTGAATAAGAGCCAAGACCTGGAGGTGAACAGCCCATTACCCTGATTAACCAGAGACACAGAAAATGCTGTGGCTTGCAATAATTTCACCTTTATCAGATGCCCCTCGTGCTTTCCATGTGAATCCAGCCCCCACTTCCTCCCTTCCCACAGCTCCTCTGCTGATGCTTCACTTCTTTCTTCATCCCAGCTCCTCCAGAAGTGCCTCAGATAAAGGCTTTTGCTCCACAGCACATATGCACAGTGGGTTCAGCAGAGTCAGGTTTTCAAAAACCAACCCAAACTCTTCCATCACCAAAAGATCCCCCCCCTCTTCCCTCAGACAAGCTCAGGAGGGCAACCTGTGCCATGCTGGTGGCTTGCAAGGACTTTACACCAGTCCAGGAGTTCACAGCCAGGCTGCCACATGTGGCCAGCACCCCAGCATCTCACCAGAGATACCCAGAGAGCAGCAGCAAGATCAGAGCCTGGGGATGGTGCCTGCAGAGGGACCATTGCCCCCTGCCAGCACCACGTCCCTTTTCATAACCCATGGGGCTCTAAAGCTCTGCAGCAGAGCCTGGAATTTTGAACCCAGAGCCTGGAATTTTGAGCCCAGAGCCTGGAATTTTGAACCCAGAGCTTCAGGGAGGTTCAAAGCCAGCCCAGATGCTGCAGGCTGGGAGCAGGATCTCACAGCACCCTTGGTGCTTGCTCCTTGGTGGGTGTCAGTGCAGACACCAGCTCCTATAGAGGCCCTGGAGCCACCAGCAATAAGATCCCAAACACTCCTGTAATTTATATGGCAGCTTTCATTACTTCCTTTCTCCAAAGACCTGCTCAATAAATTACCAGTTTATGAATGCCAAAATGCTCAGTGCAGCCCTGAACAAAAGGGAAGGGAAAAAAAAAATATCCTGCCCTGATCAGCTCTGATGGCAGAGCTTTTCATCCTGGAAAGAAAGCCATTACTAAAACAATATCCCCTCTGCCCCCCACAGACACATTGCTTTCACCAGCCAGAGCACAGCAACAACCTCACTGTTACTGCAGTGCCCAGAAGTACCAACTGAGCTCAGGGAGCCCCTTCTTACCCCAAAAACCTTCCTTGAAGAGCTGAGCCACCCAAGAGCAGGAGAGGCAGATCTTAAGAAAAGGTTAATCAAGGAGAAAAGCCCTGTTTCCCTGCACTCTGAGCTTTGCCCACTCCTGTGGGCTGGATTTCTTTTAGCAGCAATATTCTTGTCCATGGGATACCCCATCCTTCCCTCAGGTTGCTGTGAGGGTGGGAATCCATCCCTTGGATCCCATGGCTCCTGCCTCTCCCCAGAGCTGTCACACTCAGAACAGAGGCACCTGGCAGGTTGTTCAGAGCCCATCTGAGGGCTGCAAGTGGTGGAGGGAGAGAGAAGAAACCTGATGCATTCATCAGAAGAACACGAGTCAAGGGGAACAGCAGGAGAGTGGGAAAGCTGCTGGCTGGTGGCAGGATGGGAAGGACTTGCTGGAGATGCTCTCAGATGGGGCTTTGGTCAGGGTTGGGGGCTGCCCCCTTTTTTAGCCCCACCTCAGCCCCCAGGCTCAAAGGCAGCTCTGGGGCTGCTGGGCCAGGCAGGCAGGAGGCTCCCTGGACAGATGGATTTTATTGCTGCTGGGCATCCATGGGGGATGAGCTCCTGCACAGCAGCCAGGAGCAGGGAGAGAAGGTGGCTGAGCTGCTGAGCAGAGAGAAAAAGCCCCTGCAGTGCTGCCTTCAGAGCCTTTCCACTCTGCTGGGCAGCAAACAGGGGGGAACAAAAAAAAAGGAAAAGAAAAAAAAACCCCAAACCAAAAAAACCCCAAAGAAATCAATAACCACCACCCATTGTGTCTCCATCTGCCATTGATTTATGGCCCTGCTGAAAAGCCTTGATGTCCACAATTATTGGGCAGTCAGCTCCTATTTGCCATGATTTCCTCACCCCTCACCCTCACCATCTCCCAGGCAGAGCCCAGCCTGCCCCAGGGAGGTCAGTGGCTGAGCCCAGCTGGGACCAGTCCCAGGGGAGGATAATGGTTGTCAGGCTCAGGTCTGATCCTCCAAGGGCCTGGGATGGCAGCTGGAATGAAAAAGTAAGAGCAGAGATGTAGGTGTCTCAGATACAGAGGAGCAAGGGGGAAAAAAGCAGTCAGGTGGACCACAAGTAAAGCCAACCAGAAAATTACATTTTGCCCTGAGCTGCTGAAAATTCAGCTTTATCTCAAAAGAAGCCAAAAGCTGAGCACAAGAAGATTTCCTTTCTAGCCTTCTTGACAACTTTCCCAGCTTGATTTTGCTCTTTTGGACATTTCTTTCATATGTCACAGTGACCCAGGAGGTCAGATTGATCCAGCCAACCAAGCCTTGGGAGAGCAGAGAGCCTGCTGGATGAGTTCCCCGAGATATGCATTTTATTATGCCAGTGGAAAGAAAAAAAAAAAAAAAAAAGTGAACCACTGTGTTGGTTAGAAAATAATCAAAGCATCCAAAGAGTCAGCAGCCTCCATCCAGCCATCCCCAGCACCTCATGCTGACCTGAGGGCATCTCTGTTGGATTAAAGAGTTTTGCCTAATTCTTGTCCCCTGCCTGGGCTGTGCCCAATGGCCTCTTGTCCACCTCCAGCTCCCTCATGTTCTGGTTGTGATAAACAGCCCCAAAATAAAGGAATTACCATTGGCCTCCCCAAGGCCAGGCTCAGCTTTGGCAAGGGGACCCTGCAGGAGCAGAGAGGGGTTGGATGGAGTTAGGGAAGTGCTGGGAATATGCACCAAGCTGTGACCTCTTCATGCAGTAAATCTCTCCCTTTGGGAGGTGAAGCAGCAGTTTTTGGTGGGACACTTCAATCATCTGCCCTGTGGAAAATATTTTTAACAGCTCTGGTCTACAGAGGAGGCTGCAGAGCTGCTGGCAGCCATGGAGCAGCCAAAGCTGGATGAGAGAGAGCTGGCAGGCAGTAGACCCTGAACCCACGAGGCAATTATTATTTAAACTTAGTTTTGGTGATAAAGAGAGATATTATGGAAGAGCTGACTGCAGAAGTGAGCCTCAAATTGAATATTTTGACCTATATCAACTTGTGATTAAGTGAATGAACAAGTGAAAATAAGCCTGCAAGTGAGGATCTTTATTCAAGCAGAGTGGACATGGAGAAACAAAAGGAATTGGTTGGTGAAGCCAGCTGGAGGGAGGTCATGGACACAAATATGCAGGATGTCTGGAATTGCATCAAGTGAAAAGACTTCAGAGCTGCAAGAAATACCAAGCAGGAGGAAGAGACACTAAAAATAAAAAGTTGAAAAGAAGAGCTTGCAAGGTAATGGGCTGAGCAGTCACTTGAAGAAAGGTGTTGGAAAGAAGCAGGGACCCTGCACAGATTGGGAGAGAGGAGCCCTGGAATGGAGGTCAGGGAGGCCACCAAAGCAAAGTGGAAATTGCATCCAGTCAGAGTTAAACCTTGCAAAAAAGGTATTGAAACAAATAGCAAGTTACAAGAGCCTGTGAACCTTTCTGGCTTAAAGAACAAGGGTTGTTATGTGATGAAAAAAGGGAAAAGATTAAAGGATAACTCGGGGCACATCCCAGCACTACCTGACCTCAGTTTTCAACCAGTGTGAGGTTGCCCATAGAGGTAAGAGAAATATGAGGAAGCAGAACAAAAAACCAGGAGACAGGAATGAGTGATTCCCTGGAGTGGTGAAGAATAGGCACAAGGGGAAGTGTTTCTGCTGGCAATTATTTTTTACATCAAGATAAAGTATTATTGGTTTGGCATGCAGCACATGTGGGGGCTGTATTTAAATCCAAGACACAGGCCCATTAATCTGGTCTCATGGAGCATGAGGCTTCAGTGCAGCCTCAGACAGCAAGGCTAATTAAAAGTAAGTAAACAACATTGAGGGCTTAGCAGGGGGAGATCACACCATCCTCAAGGGATTAACACAGCCCCTTGGTCTGCAGGATCAACTCTTGTCATCCACCTGGACACAATTGAAGCACCTTTAGATTAAGATTACAGGAATACACAAAGGAAACCTTGAGCTGGGACAGAGAACAGACAGGGAGGCAGGAACAGGGAGGCAGAGAAGATGAGAACCTTCCCTAACCTCACCCCAGACACTGCATCTCAAAGGTGGCTTCAGAACATCTGCAGATGAGAACCAAGGCAGCACCAGAGCACCACTGCCCTCATGTAAGAATCCTTTTATTTGATCATTAAAATAAAATTCTCTTAATCTGCCTAAGGCATACAGCAAGACTGAGCCTTCTTAGTGCTTTGAACACAGCCCCTCTTCCCAGGGGAAGACTCAGGCTGCAAAATGGGAAGCTGGGATATTCTACTGCAAGACTTGGGTACCTTAGAAGTGGAATGAAATTGCAGCAGAACAGCATGAGGTGCAAGGCCAGGTACTTGCATTAAAATTGGTTTTCTCTGCATTTTTGCCAGCCCCTCAGAAAGAGGGCAGGGCTGATCAGAGGAGGGTTACAAGGCAACTCTGCCACGTGGCTGTGCAGGAGTCTGGGTGGACATCTCATCTGCAGGGTAAGGAGTGATGCTGCTGGAGGGGAGGAGAGACAATTTGGGATCTTTCCACCTGTATTCAGGAGAGGGAAACCATGAGGAGGGAGCCTGAGTGAGCAAAACAAAAACCAAGAGAGCCTATGACTGTCAGCTATACATAGAGCAGGGTCTAAATACACAGAAGAAAGCAAAGCAGTTGAAACCAGAAGACAGTGTTGGCATGAGGAGAACCAGGCAGGAAAGGAATTGTCCAATTATTCCCATGATCCAGCTTTGGCTTTGCAATCTCTGTGACTTTGCCTGAGGAGTCAGTCCATGAAGGAGATTGTGTCCATGGAAGCAGAGGACCAAACCAGATGTCCTTGGCTCCTCTCCAGCCCAGGAGCTCTCACCTACAGGAGCTACCAACCAAGTTTCCAGGGTTTTTTCTATTAGATGTCCTGGATTTCCCCTAGGTGCCAAGCAGGCTGGTAAATGTGACCCAGAGTGGCATCAGGAGACTGGGAAGCATGAGCACTTGCAGTGATCAAACAAGTGTTTGCCTTGCAGGCTCCCAGGCCTTTCCCTGCCCAACTTCTGCTCTCTCAGCCTTCACTGACTCCCTGCTACAAAGTTTGGTCAGGTGCTGAGCTTTCAAGCTGGCTTTCCTGAGCCCCCCTTGCTGGTCTGATGCTCCACCAAGGCCACTTGCTTCTCCCTTCTCCATCTGCACACTCCCCATAGCCAAGGAGGACCAAGCTCCCTTTGCATCCCTGCACCTGTGAGCAGTTTTTGGGTAGGGGTGCAGCTCCTCAACAAGCAGCATCTACTCAGTTTCTACCCCTCACTTTTTGTGAGCTCTGTTGCCATGGAAACCCAGCGGTGGGAGATGGGTTGCTTGGCAACACAAACACCCGGTTGGACCAGGCTGCTGACCCCAGGTACAGGGACCCCAGGTGGGGTTTGGTGCTTGCAGCAATGCTCCCCCCAACATGAGAGGCTGAAGTGAGGAAGGGGATGGTGGGAGGGCAATCCCAGCCCTTGGGAGGTGATGGAGTGAGTGGAGCTCTGCACAAGGCTCTCTCCAGGGATGCCCCATCCATCCAGGAACAGCACTGATCCCTCCCCAGGCCTGGGAGCAGCTCCTCCTGGGGACAGTGGGGAGGTGGCTGCATCAATGCAAGGACTTCAACAGTGCCCTAAAGTCACCCTGCTGATCCCTCAGGGCCTGTTTGAGTGTCAGGCAGCTGGAGACAGGACACCTCCAGCCTTGCTCCCCACCTCCAAGGTTCATCTCCTCTCCTCCCCAAGTCCTGGTGCTCACAGGGAGCCCAGGGAAGCTTCCCATGAGCAAAAGCAGAGCTGAGCAGCCCCATTAAATCTGATACCGAAGGCAATTGGGAGATGCATATCCTTCAGCACTCAGCCTAATCTCCACCAGCTGAAATGCAAGAAGGAAGATCGCTGAGGTAAGAGAAGTCAGCGTTTTCCAAAGCTGTCTGAAGACCCAGACTACCGGAGATTGCCCAGAGACCAGATAAAAGCAGTCATTACAACCTGCCAATGGGGGAGAGATAAAAACAAAGATAGAGATGGAGACACACACACACAGAAAGGCACCTGCAGCCTCTAGCAAAGGCTTTGCAATAGGTGAGGGCTGCAGAAGACACCCAGGGATGTTGCTGGAAGTAGGACACAGTCATTTACATGAACAAAGGGACCAGGGTACAGGGAGCATGAGGCTGCAGAACTTAGCAACAACTCTGAGGCACTTTTGGCTCTGGTGCATTGCAAAAGAATACAAATAAATAAAGCACGGAGTGTGACAAAGCACGCATAGCTCTTCCTAGGGTCAGCAGAAACTCAGGGAAATGCAGAGCTGGCAAAGCAAGCTCAAGGAAAACTGCATCTCAAACAGATTATGGAGAGGGAAAAAAAAGAGGAGCTGCCATCAAAGGCAGCAGAAGATGAAAGTAGAGATAGGTGCTGGTGACCAAGGGATGGGAGGTTTGATATGGCAACAAACACACCAGCACAACCAAGACACTGAATTGGTGAGCTTGGGCATCACTTGAGTGGACCAAACCCAAAGCTGGGCAGCAGGGAAACCAAGAAGACATCTTGCAGCAGAAGAAAATAAGAAACTGATGGTGTTTGAGGCAGGAGATCTAAAGGGACTGTCCAAAGGAGAAGTCAGCTGGTGCCACCTCATTTCTGGCCCAGCAGCAGAAGTGCTGAGGAGCACAGGGCAACCATGGCATGCAGGGCCCCAGCTGGGTCACAGAAGCTGCTTGGGGCCCCTGGCATTGCCCCGTGTCCAACAGCAGCCCAGGGCCAACCCTGATTAGATATTAGGAAGAAGCTCTTCCCCATGAGGGTGGTGAGACACTGGCACAGGTTGCCCAGAGAGGTGGGGGAAGCCCCAACCCTGGAAGTTTTTAAGGCCAGGCTGGACAGGGCTCTGAGCAACCTGATCTGTGGGAGGTGTCCCTGCCCATGGCAGGGGGGTTGGAACTGGACGATCTTAAAGGCCCCTTCCAATTCATGGCCCCCCAAAAGCCACCCCTGGGAACAGAAATGCCAGCTAAGGGAGGGGGACAGCTTTCCTGGTGTCAATGTTTCTTGGTTCTGATGCCCAGCTCTGCCAACACAGCCCTGAAGGGCAGGATCAGGCAAGCAGATCCCCGGCAGGTTCATATCCACAGCACAGGAGCCAGGCTCACCCTGAAGAATAAATTCTAAAAGGCACAAGGATACACAACCAGAATATTTCCATATTTTAGACATTAGAAAGCAGCACTCCCCCATGCAAGAGTACAGCAGTTTAAATAAAGCAGCCCTAGATGCCAGGCTAGGAGAGGTTCACCAGTTTCCCCAGTGACCCATCAGCCCCACCCCAGTTGAGATCAGCATTTTAGGGACCATCTCTTGGGGAGCAGAGAGGGAACTGCATCCAATTCAACCACCACAGGTGAGCAGGAGTGTGGGAATGCCAATCAAAAAGGACTTCAGGGAACTGGTATAAAGGGTCACCAGTGGATGGTGGTTTATTTTTTTCTTTTGTGAAGAGCTGCTCGTATTTTATTTATTTGCTTCATAAAAGTTGGGTTTTTTTGTGGAGGTAAGCAGCTAATTGAGTTCATATTCTTCAGCTAATGAAGAAATGAGCTGAATAATTAATTATTTGAAGATAAATTATTCATGGACAGTTGTGATTCCAGTGTGAGAGCAGGGGGCTCAGAGGGTTAGTTATTTTCATGCCAAAGAATAATGCATGTAAGGACCCCACCTACCCCTCCAAATCAGGAATGTGATGAGAGCTGGGGGACTTTGGGGGGGGACAGGACAGCCCCCTTGCTTCCCAGGGGAATGGGAAGAGCTTGGTGCCACGATCAGTCACCAGACAGGATGTCACCCAAAGTGATGGCTTTGCCATCAGTGACCCACCTACCAAACAAGGACCCTTCTCATTCTCCACAATACACCTGAAGGAATGAGGTCTTTGAGTACAAACAAATCTTAATACCCCCAAATCCTAGTGCCATGTAGCTGCCTCCAGACCAGAAACCTGCCCTAAATCCCCCACTCCCCTTCACCAAACCATACAGACTTGCAAATACACTCCCAGTGCCCACTCCTTCACCAGTAACATTTCTAATGGATTTTCCTATGACTTTACTCCAAGGTTACCCAATTTCTTCCCCCCAAGTTGCAGTGATCCTGGAACCCCTCCAGCCCACAGAGAATCTCCCAGCTTTTGGAGATCTGGGGGCAAGAAGCAGCAGCAATGTGGTTACTGCCTCTGTTAGGGCTCCAGCTGCCAACAGGAGATGCTCTCCAGCCTCCTGAGTTACAAGCAGCAGGTTTTATATGCCAGCCCCAGCACTGTCTGTGACAAATATATCCTCCTGCCTCCTTTCTTCTGTATTTGGAATATCTGTGGAACATTCATACCTTTTCCACTCTGCTATTTACGATTTTACCAGCTGTCTCTAAACCAGAGCCATTTTGGACACAGAAATAAATTACCCACTCTAAGTGCTTTCCTACTCTCTTTGACCCTTCTGGTCATTCATAATCCATCAGGTTTTTTTTTTTTTATTTCTTCAAACTGCTACCTGTATTTTTAGGTAACACATGCCTTTCTTTAGCATTCCCCAACACTCTGTTTTCTCCCTCCTCCCTACACCTGTGCACTACTGAGGAGGTAACAAAAAAAGCCCAGTTTGACAACACTTGGAGTGTAACACATTGCCTACTGCTGTGTCCTGCCATCCTGGCAGACCCACTCAGTAGGCATGGGCTGTAATCAAATTATATTCATTCCAACTTCAGCCAACCATGGATTTGTCTATTTTTTTTTTCCAGCCAGCAAATACCATCCCTCTGTCAGTGGGGATGAGGTCTGTCAGGCTGGGCTGCAGTAGGTGCAGGCACTGCACTATGAAATCATCAATTATTTCAGTTCAGTTGGGGCTGTTTTGGTCTTCAAGACACAAAGTGTTCCTAAAGTCACCCCTCTTCCTACCCCCAAACTCTTGAATCATCTCCCTAAAGCTCACAAACAGATGGTTCAGCAATTTATCCTGTTTGCCAGCAAAATCTCACAGCATTTAAGCAGGCTCTTGCCCAGTCCCCAACTTTTTAGATCCTCCTGCAGGTCAGCATTGTCTGTGCCTCCACACATTGCCAAGGTCTTGCCCCTCACCAGCTTTGCTGCCACAGGAGGGTTTTTAGTCCTTCCTTTTAAGACAGAGAGAAAGGAAAGGAGAAGTTGAGCCAATTCTAACCCAATCAGCACTTCCCACAAGCCCCAGGCAGCTGTCACTAATGAAGTCTATGCATGACATCTTCATATCCCCCATAACATATTGATGCTTCTCCCTTTTATCAAGGATAAAAGTCCTTATCTGGGTCACCCTACCCAATCTATTTTCTCTGGGGACATTCAGTGATATCCCTTACCCACGCAGCAGATAAGAGCAGCTCCTTAGTTAGAAATTGCACAAGGAATTCCAGGGTTTGGAGATGGAAGAGTTGGGGTTTCACACTTCTGCATCACACAGATCACCAAGAAGCCACCCCCACTCCTGACCCAGCCTATCCCAAACCCAACAGAGAAGCCTCACAAGAGCTGATCTGTGAAGACCACATCAGAGTTTCCTTGCAAAGAGTAAACCCAGTGGTTAACACCCCGTTACAGAGGCTGTGAGAGCTGGAAAGCAGCCACCCATCCCAGGGAGGTATTGGAGGAAAAGGAATGGCAGGGCTGGGAGAGCAGAGAGAGCAGAGACTGTGGTGAGTGACAAGGGCTGGCCACAGGGAACAGGACCAGGGGGGATGGCACCCATGGCCAGCAGCACCCCAGCAACGTGGGCCAGGGATGAATGAGAATCAGCTCTCCAGGAATGGGAATCAGTACCAGCCACAGAACCATCTCTGCACTGGAGACACTTCACACAAAAGGGAGAGAAAAGGCACTGCTGGAGATGGAAGTGTCTGATGCTCATGCTTGCCCCCTCCAGCTGGACACACTCCAGTCCAGCTCCCTCACCTGGCAGCACAAGGGAGAGGATGCTCTGGGAATGGTCCCTCCACACCAGGAGGGGGGGGGACAGCACAAGCAAGACACCAATATCACTTTTCCTCCCTGGGCTTATTACACCTCAGTACCCTTTCTAGCAGGAGGCAGGGAACTACTTACCCCCTTAGATACAACAGGAGCAGCTGAGCTTCCAACAGAGCACCTGCACATCCCATTGCATCCTCTGCAGCTCCTTCACAACCCCACAAAGTACTTTCAGAGGACTTTCCAAAGGTCTCAAGAAAGCTGGGATGGAGCAAAACGTGCATTGGGCTCCTCCAGTTTTAAGCAGAGGGCTCCGAGCTCCGAACAACCAAACCTTCTGGAGCTTCTGGATGCGAAAGCCACCAGTGACCCCACCAGGCCACTCGGGTACTGCACACACCTCCTCTCCCTCCTTTGCCCCAGTCCCAGAGAAGACAGCTCAAAGTTTTGGCGGGGCCTTTTTTTTTTTTTTTTTTTTTTTGTCCTTTAAGTGATTGAAGTACCAGCTGAGAAAGAGGCACTTGAAAGCAACTCGAGTCTGGTTAAAGCTGGTTATCCATCTCGATTTGCATAATGATTATGCAAATGGCAATTCGCATAATGTTGCTGCTATCTACAACCACTTTAGGGTTTCACTGCAGAAAAAAAGACCACAGAGAAGATATTGAGCAGCTGCCCAACCACCCTGACTGCAGCTCGGACACCAGCAGGGACTTGTGCTGAGATTTTCCCCTCCTGCCCTTGGGTTTGGGTCCCCCAGAGAGGCTGAGCCTGGCTGCACACCCACCCTGGGCTCACTTCAGGCTTCACACAAGGCTGCAACTTACTTCTGAGTTCCTCAGCTGGAACCTTGAGGCAGGTGCTTAGGGTGGTTGTCCCTCCAGAGGCTTCCCCAGCAGCCAGACCTGCACCCACATCTCTCCCCCTGCAGGGATCTGAGCAGATGGAGAGAGCTGAGAGGGGATACTGCTACCACCAGCAGGATTAATACCCAGCAGGAAGCCATCACTCCCTTTAACCCACCTTTAGGCAGCAGCTGAAGCTTTGCCTTTTGTCAGGGATGTGATTAAGAACCTGAAACGACTCAAACTCTCTCTGCTCTCCCAGGGCCAGGTCCCCATCAGCAGTTCATGTGCTGGAGTGACCCCTCGGGGTGTCAAAGACTGAGTGACACACTCAGGAGATGGAAAACATGATCAAGAGGTGTTACCAGGAGCAGTGATGGGACACTGAGCCAAAAGTGTGCACCTCCTCTTCTCTGCTGCCTTCTGCATCCTGGCTGCTTACCTGTGTGGAAATGGCTTTTTTAGTCTCTCCTGCTGTATTTCAGCTTTCTCAGGGATGACAGGATCAGGTGACAGAGCATCCCCCTGCAGCCTGACCTCCACAGTGGCTCACAGACAGTGATGGTGTAGGATGTGTGCATATCCTGCAAATCCACCTTGCCAAGGGCTCCCCACTGACCAGTGGTTGGAGCAGAGGGAACCTGATGGGAGGACTGGAGATTTGTCACTAAAGCAACAAAGCTGAGTTGCAAATCAGCTTGATCCCCAGTGAGACCACCCCAAGGAGGTGCAGGGACCATAAAGGGGAAATGGGAAAGGATGTCTTGGATCAATCAATCCTGCTGCCTGCTGTTGAAGGCAACCAGGTCACCCCATCACCTCCTGTCAGCTCCTGTCTTAGCACTGTGTAGGCTGCTTAATCCCTTAAACCTTAATTCCTAAACCTCCTTCACACCTCCAAATTTTGAGCTTTAATGTATTACTGCCTAGCTTCTATGGAGTTTTCCTCTAGTCCTTGATCCTAAAAGGCTCTTCTCCTTCCCCAATGTATTCTTAACCTCATTTTTAGCAGGCCAAGGCAGCCATTCTCTGTGTCTCCTCTCAACAAATGAGTGCTTCACTCCCTCCAGCAGCAGCAGAATCCTTTCCTGCCCTTTCCCTCTTTGAATTTGCCTTCAGGAGAAGACCAGAAGAGTAAGGAGTATTGCAGATAAAACCCACCAGTGATTCAATCAGAGGCATTCATCCTCCCTCCTCCACACTGCTGCCATTTCACCACACTGGCACTCATGCCTTCCTAATATTTGTGCCAAGGTCAGGAACCAAATTACTCAGTTGTCCTCGGGACAGAACTCCTGTAAGCCTGACACCACTGCATGCAGCACCCCCTGCTCTCAGCTCCTCTTCAGCACGTTTCTTGTGCACTTTCCACTCTTCATTAATCCCTGTGCTCATTAATAATTTCCTACCAGGCCCTGTATCAGACACCTTGCTGAAGCATGGAGAGATCCACAGTGTTTCCTCTGTCCCACACCTACCACAAGATGAGCTTGACATTTCCTGTGCTGCATTTCATATTATTTTCTATTTAGCTCTGTGTTTTTAATGACTTTTTCCTTCCAAACTTGTACTAAAGCCTTGTATACTCCAGGGGCTGAAAATGCACCCCAAGTTGCTGAGATCATTTCTGTTTCCATTTCTCAAACAGGGAGTGGAATCCAGGGCAGAGATGAGGTCAGTAAAGATAAAACCTGGGACCATGGATTCTCTGCTGTGCCATGGTTCCCAGGGAAGATGGGGAGTCCCTGGACAGGCAGGGATGGGTGCAGAAAGGCTTCCATTTGGGTCATCCAAATCCATGGTTCTTTGCATCCTGGCTGTGACAGTGGCCAAGAGACACCTGGAGACTGATCACAAGGAGAGGGAAGAATTCAGTCCTACTTCTTTTGCTTTCAGGGGGAAGAAAATCCTGACTCAGAAGTCACCTCCTCATTCTGAGGTTTACCTCCCATCATAACCCTCATCTCCAGCTCATTTGCCTGATCATCCTTTGAACCCATCACATCCCACAGTGATGTCTGGTGGAAGTCACAACGTGCTTGAGAAGTGGTGGAAAGACACAGAGCCCAGTCCCTACTGGGACTTGAACTGGCAGCATCCCTCTGAGCTGATCTTTGCTCCAGGAGAACAAACTTCAAGGCTGGGCTGGGATACAGAAATGCTCCAGGCAGATTTCCTGGAAAACAGAGGAGGGCTGTGGTAGGAACACTGAAAAGGAGCTTTTACAGGGTGCTGGTGATGCCTGTGAGCAGGACCTGCTTTCTGGTACCATCTCCAGAGTTGTTGCTGGAGTGGGTGCTCCTGGGCATTTGTTTCTCCTCTCTACTTTTCCTTCTGTCTGCAAAGTCAGGCTGGAAAACAAGGAAAATAACATTATCTCTGTCAAAATGTTTCCCCAAATAAACACTTGCTATCTAGTTTGAGTTTTTGTAGTATATTCCTTAATTTTTTCTTGCTCTCCACTAGAAGACTTTCCTCTGGCTTCTCTATTAGATTTTATTTTATTTTAAATGGGAATCCCTTTTAATTAGAAGGAGAGGGAAAAGCCCTTCAGTCCCATTCAGCTCAAAGCAAATTGGTCCTTCTCTCTCTGAGGAGACTCAAGACACAGTTTGGGGTTGGATTCATTTCATGAAGTGATCAGGAAATTCCAAGCATCAGGATCAGCTCCATACCACATTTTCTCATTCCCCCTCAGCTCCTGTTCCCCAAATCTTAAAATCTCCAATGCATATAAAAAAAAAAAAGCTCCCATCAGTTGGAAGAGGTGGCTTTTGCCCAAACCTGAATAAAAGCAAAAACCAGTGTTGAAAACCTTCCAGCCTGGCACATAAAGCATCTCTTCCTCTTCCCAAATCTGTGTTGCTCAATCAAAGAATACAAACTGATTATGGAGTGGGCAATAATAACAGGAATGTGCAATTGGGGTGGCAGAGAAATGGCACCATGCTCTTGGCTCAGGAGAGCCCATGCAAGCTACTCCTTGGGAGATCCCAACTCAACATCAGAAGAAAATTTTTCACTCTGAGAAGGGTTGGACATTGAAACCATCTCCCCAGGGAAGTGGTGGATTCCTGAACACTGGACACTTATAAGACTCAGCTTGGCAAGGTGCTGGGCCATCTCACCTAAAACATGTTCCTGCCTGGAAAGGTTGGATCAGATGATCCTTGAGGTCCCTTCCAATCCTTCTATGATTCCTTCACCCATTGCTGATTCCTTCTGCCCAGAGTGGGAGTGTGGTGTTGGGGTGGATCTGATGTTCTGGGGTGGGATGTGATGCTCTGTGGTAGGATGTGATGCTCTGTGGTAGGATGTGATGCTTTGTGGTGGGATGTGGTGCTCCACATCCTGGCTGAGTGCTGGTTTGTGGTGTCAGGGCTTTGCTGTGACACCTGGGTGCCAGGCTGGCAAAGCCAGGACCCCTGATGCAAGGAGCAGGGGGTGGCAGGGGCGAGTGGGGCACCTGGCATTTGCATCCCTGCAGAAACCAGGCTGTGTGGTGGCTGCTGAGTGGCCTCCAAGGAGATTAAGTGCCAGTAATTAATCTTCAGTGCTTGGACAACCAACCACTCGAGTAGGAGGAGCGGGTGCTGTGCTGGATTCGGGGAAGTGGCAGGGGCAGAGGGGCTGCCGGGGGCAGCAGGCGCCAGCCCTTATTAAAAGGCTTTTTCCATTTCTGATTTCCCTAATCCAAGAGAGTAAGAGTATTGACATGTCAGAATGCTCTTTTATTATGATCCATTTATGCCATTAATGTAATATCCTCCTCTTGGATTGCTTAGTTATGTATTAATGTTGTAAGAAACTTGGCGTTTCTTTGAGCTCTTCATTGTCTCAAACGAGTCCCCAACGCTCCGTGAGACAGGAGTTTGATGGATGGTCATATTTTTAGCTGTGATCATGCCTTGATGCTCTGAAATTAGGGACATGTTTTAAAAATGTTTTACCACGTGCATTCATCTTATTTTTCTTAATCTCTGCCTTACCAGTTATCCTTCTGGTTTTATTGTAGAATCATTAGTGCTTGTTAGAAGCTTGATGCATGCACATCGTGCCATTTATTTGCTGCTCTTAGCAGAACAAGGTATGGAAAAATAAAACATGAAGATGGGAAAATGATCAGTGGGTGTTTCACTTTTTTTAATAAAGAACATTCCTATCGAATTGCCTTGCTGAGGCTGCTGGGGCATCGTTACATCCAGCCAGCCTCAGAAGTCTGAAGAAAGAGATTGAGGAGTCAAGAACAAGTTACAGGAATGAACCTGGAGAAAATGCTGTGCAGGAACAGACCAAAGGGATTTGACCCCTTTGATTTATCAAAGACACCAAGAGCTGTAAGTTAAAGTGCCAAACACCCTCACCAGGAGGAAATATTAAAGGGTTTATTAAATCTCACAGGAATGGCACTAAACAAAGCAACCACCTGGAAATTTAGCCTGGATGCTGCAGGTTGGAAGCTGATAGCACAGGGGTTTAATAGAGATCAGACTAAGCACTGATCCAGCCCCTGTGTGACTCCAGGGGATCCAGGAGTCCTGCAGCCTTTGACAGGGCCCAGGGGGGAGGCTGGAGCCAGCTGTGGGCAACAAGAATGTCCTCATTGCTAGCCCAGCAGCACTGAGTCCATCCCCATCACTGTGCCTGGCTGGGAGCACACGGATGAGTTATTTGCTGCTTTATGGAACAGGATACAAATGAAGATGTGCATTAGCCCAGCACCAATTACTAGGCTTGGGGAAAAAAAAAATCTCCAGTTTGTGTTGTGTGAGGCAATGCCTTCATTTAATGGTTTCAGCTGCCCCGGAAAGTGGTTGAAATGGTCCCTGTTGTGCTCTCTACTGCAAGGGTGTTTATGGGTGTCTGAGGGGTGTTTCCCTCTGGCTCTGCTGGAAGGATTGATGGAGAATCCTTCATGCTTGCAAGGAGGATCTGGGCACAGAGACTGCCCTCAAACCCAAATCCCGAATCCCTGTGGGATTTGTCTAGCCATGGGGTCCCGAGCTGATGCCTTCTCCTGTCCCTGCAGCTCCTGCCTTCACCCATAAAAGAGAAAGGCAAAAAATGGACAAAAATACTGTTGATTATGAGGAGAGGATTGGTCTGAAACATGGGGACGTGAGGCCACCCCTTCTCCACAGTCACTGCCAAGGTAGCAGCATCCACTCCATTTGGCTGACTAACGAGAGCCCTTCCCATCTAGAAATTTGATGGATGATCCCAATTATATTCTTCCAGCACTGATTTAATGTAATGTTTTATTAATAGCAACAATCAGAGGAAAGCAAACAGCTTATTCTGCACACGCCATTCCCTTTCTAGCTCTTACTTTCCCACATTCATGTACTCTTGAGTCCTTGATGCTACAGCATCAGGGGGAGGAGGGGTGGGGGGGAAGCGAGCAGACAATCAGCTGAGTGGGGCAATAGCTCATTAGTGCTCTCCCCACAGAATTAACACCATTGTGACAAAATTCCCTTCACTCATTCTTCATGGATTATTTGGAGGAAACTGCAAATTGGTGGTTTGTTTCCTTGGCTGTTAAAAAACGATGTGAAAAGATGAGGGAAATCACTTATGGTTTTGTATTACTGGTTTTAATTCTCTTTTGCCACAGAAAGAGTGAGGGGAGAACAAAGTCCATTAGAGTTGTTCTTGGTCAGGCACAGCACCATCAGGGCTCAGTCCTGTGCTGGAACCTTTGCTCAGGGCCAACCTCTCTTCCTGACCTGCATCCCCAGGTGAGCCCTGCTGCCCACACCCTGGGTTTTTCCTTTTCCCCAGAGTGCCAAGCACTGCATCTTCCCCCTCTGGAGGTAGGGAAATGGGATTTCTCTGGATACAGGGTGACCAGCAGCTCTGAGGTGTAGGGATGCACCCTGCATTGCATCTGTGATTTGGGGACAAGCTTGAGCCAGCAGCACCCTTACAAGCAGCACAAGACCAAGGCATCCTGGTGTCAAACCTCCCCACGTGCCAACACAAAATCCAGCTCTGGCTTGGTTCACTCCCTCCATCCTCCCTTCATTAGTGGCTCTTCACCATCTCCCTGTTTGCTTTTGTATCTGGAAGCTTGTTTGCATATTTACTCATTGATTGCTTGTTTTAATTGTAATCCAACCCCCGCCCTGGCCACTGCTGATAAACTCAGAGGAGAGGAGAGTTTTCCTCAGCTTGTTATTCCAGTTATTGCTCCTGGCTCAAACATGGAATTGAAAGTTCTTTACAATCAGAAGTGCTCTATATTGTGGTTAAATGATTTCTTTTCCCCCCAGAGAATCATTAATCAGGCACATGATCTCTCTTTTCCTCAATCTCTTTTGGTGAATTCTTAAAAGAGGGGGGAGGAGGGGGGAGGAAAAGAGAGAGAAAGATTAAATGGAGCAGGTGTCACATTTATCTTATTTCCAGTGCAAATACAATCAACAAGTGTCAAGCTAAAACCAGACCCTAAACAAAACCTGCAAAATGTTCTCTAAATAAATGGTTCTTGGCTCTCCTCTGTTTGTTTTTAATTTGCAGTCATCCTCCAGATACTTTTGCCAAGCAAAAACTGCTTTGGGAATGAGCTCACTGGAGCTGGTTCCACAGGGGGAGGTTTCTGCTGATGGGGTGCCCTGCAATGCCCCTTCTCCATCCCCTTCCCAAGTCACTGTCCTGCACAGCTCTCTTCCCAGAATAGCCCAGCATCCTTTCCTAAAACACAGCTCTGAGGATGCACAACTTTTCCATTAAACCCTCTGCTCAGGATTGCTCTCAGCTTTGCATCAGGTGGAACAGAATCATAGAATTGCTTAGGCTGGAAAAGATCTTCAAGATCAAGTCCAACCTCATCCTAATCCTATTACCTATTACCCTAATCCTATTACCTATTACCCTAACCCTATTACCTACCCAGAGCAGCAGACTGGTCCTAGACTTTCCTTCCTTCCTTCTCACACACCTCATGCCAAGAAATAAGTCCCCAAAAGAAGCAGAGGTGGGGAGTGTGGCAGTGCTGGTGTGACAGCAAGGTTGGCTCCAGCCACACGGGATGAATTTCTGGCTTCAGGAAAAAACCTTCCCCCACCCACAGCTGAACCCCAGATTTCCACACACAATGTGGGTGTGAACTTTTCTTTTCTTCTGCCCCAAGACTGACCATTCCTGGTAAGCAAATAAGCTGAAGTGTTAAAATAATAACACTGGAAACAAGCAGATGTTGCAGGGGATGGAAAACTCAGCTCTGGTGCAAGCCCTGGTGCCAGGGCCATCCAGTGCAGCTGCCCCACAGCAGCTCCAGGGCTCGGGGCTCAGCAGGAACATTTGTTGTGCTCAGCACCACAGGGCCCAGGGTCAGTCCTGTGCTGTTTCCCAGATGGTGGCTGTCATGTGTCACTGAGTTACAGGAGCACAGGGACCAGCCAGGGCTCTGCAAGGCTGAGCAAAGGCTCAGAAAGGTGGTTTTTTTTTTTGGTTTTTTTTTTTTTTGTGCTCTTCGTGTCACTAAAATCGGGCAGAATTCAACTTGATTGTCTCCCCTTCCTTGTGCTCCCTACATCCCTCCCACCTCCCAGGATGTTGAGGGGTGGGACTGCAATAATTGGTGACAGGGACAGGATTCCCACCAGGCTGCCCTGGATGTGGATGGTGCTGGGCCCCCAGGTGTTGCTTTTAAGGTTCAATGGCAGCAGAAGCAGCTGCTGTCATGTTTTATTCATGCACTTTGTCAGGGAATGTGGGCTCTGGCTAAGAGAAAGGGACAATTAAAAGCAAAGAGGGACAATTAAAAGCAAAGAGGTGCCAAAACCCAGGGACTGCACACTCGGTTCTGGCTTTAAAGGCTTCTGGACTGTGGCCAGAAGATTTCTGGGCTGCTCTTCCCTGGGCTATAGGGTGACGACACGTGGGTTCTGTACTTTGCTCTTGTACCACATTCACCAACTCATCCTGGTGAGCCACAGCTTCTCAATCCCAACTCCTGCTGCATGGCACTGATGGCACATGGGGACCTGAGCACAGCCACAGCACATGGCCCTGGGCCTCCCAGGTCCCCTCTGGTGCCCTGGGCTCCAAAGACACAATTAATTGCTGTTTTGGGGGGGTTTAAGTTGGAAGTGTCTAATATAAGGCCAGTGATGAGTTGCAGCTGGGAACAGTGGGTGCAGGAGATGCTCAGCCTGGGTGGGTCCAGACCACTGTGCCTCCCAGGAGGGACTTTTGGATGTGGAATGTCCCCAAGGCTGAGCTCTGCAGTTCAGCAGGGCTGGGGAGGGCAGAGGTGGATGCTCACTCATCTCATGCTTCTCTGCTCCCCAGATTTTTGGGCTGTCACCTTCCTCTGATGCACCTGCAAGGGATGGGGAGCTGCATTTGGTATCAGAGAGGATCAAGCAGCTGAGAACAAGCAACTCATTCCACTGGTGCATGACATAAGGGGAACAGGAGAGGGAAGAGGGCCATTGATGCCCTAAGTGCTGTATTGATTTAGCTGACACAGCAGATCTACACAGCCCATAAAGGCTATGATTGCATTCACAGTTATGTTCTTTCCAAGCGAGTGGCAAAGCGGAGATGAATCACGTGAAGGAGGAGGAAGGGGAGGAGGGGAACAGAGGGACCCTAAATCCTGGGGAGCTAATAAAGCTATGCAGGGAAGAAGCCCTGTTCTGTCACCACTGCCAGCTCCATCCCATCAGCTCCTTCAGATCCAGAGGTGTCCACAGGACCCCTTTTTCCTTCCCTCTTCCTTTCTGTCCTTCTATTTATTGATATAAGTAAACACAAACCATCTCCTCCTGCTTGAGGAGGGAGTTGGGAACTGGTTCCTACACTCTTTCTTCCCAGGGCTGGAAGATGTTTATTTAGGTGTTTAGGTGCAGTGGAAGAGCCCTTGATGTATTCTGCAAAAGCTGACAGACCTCTCCTGCCCAGCCCTGCCTTCTCTCCCAGCAGCTCAGCAGAGGCTCAGAGATCAGCATGGATATTAAATGCAATTCCTGGTGGGTGATTTGGGGGTAAATGTACTGGATATGGTCAAAATACAACTCCTCCAAGAGCAGGCCATCCCAGCTTTGCCTCCAGCTAGCTGGGAGATGGTCGGGAAGGGCTCAGCTCAGCTGCAGCCTCCAGCCCTCATTAAAGCTCCCCTAAAGAGGCCAAGTTCCCAAAGTCAAAATTTTCCTGAAGAGGAGGAAAGGAATTAATAGGAAAGGAGGCAGGAGCAAGTAAGGTGCTTTTATAGCAGAGGATGTTAATTGCTTGATGAACATTTGTCCCACATCATGGCTGAGAAGCAGCCACATCCTGGGGATGTCTCTGTCCCCACAAGAGCTGAGCACCTCGTGGCTGCTCACAGGTTACTCTCACCCAGCCAGAACCCAGATGGGTGTTGCTGGGTGTTGGCTCAGCACTGGCAACCAAAGCTGAGCTCCCTCTTGCCACACCAAGAGCCTGGGATGGAGCACACCCCCTGCAAAGCTAAGTTGGGCAGGCTGTGCCCTGGCAGCAGGACATGGGATGGAGAACCATGCCACAGTCACCAGGGATGTGGCCAGCCCTCCCCAAGATGCTGTCACCCTTGAAGCCCTCACCACCTTCACACAGTCCCCGTGGGCAGAGGCACCATCCCCAGACCACAGGATGTTTGATGGACATGGGGAGCATCCCAGAACCCTTCCACATGCAGCAAAACCCCTGTGTGCTCTTCCTGGACATTTCTTGAAGATCTCCTGAAGCCATTAACAGCCTGGGGTGGTGGTGCAGCTGTTCCCTGCCCAGGAGCAAAACTCCTCTGAGGGCTGGGACCTGAACAGCAGAGTTATAGAGGGCTGCATGTGGAAGCTGTGAAGAGTGTGAATGCAATGGAACAAAAGAATTATGTAGAAAATAAAGGTAGTTACAGTTGCTTCAAAACATTTTCGCAGCTAGGGCTCAGGGCTTTTAATCAACTTTTTTTATTATTATTATTTTTTTTATATACTTTATTGCAGGTTCACCTTTCTGCCAAACGTTTGCAGAATGAAAAAGAAATGAAAGAAAAGAGAAGAAAACAGATTTAGCTACCAATCTGTTGCTTTGCAAAGCCATGAAGTGCATCCTCAGAGACACAAGCACATATTACAGAAAAGGAAAAGGATTTTGTTCATCCTCTATGCTGAAAAGTCTTTTTAGGCCCTTTCCCTCCTGAGACCTCCCATGGCCCTAACACGCTCTGAGTCACTAAAGGACCATTCCAGACTCATCCCAGGCTCCCCATGTGCTCCTGCAATCCTGGCCCTCCCCTGGGAGTTTATCCTGTCTTTGTGAAGCCATACTCCCTTGCTCCCTGTGGCCTGGGAGCAATGCAGCTGCCCCAAACCTCTGCAGAAGGAACCTGCATCTTCCCCATGAGTAAAATCCCCATCCCTCCCCACTTAGCTCTCTCTTTCCTGTGAAGGTTGGTGGTTTCTACCCTTTGCCCAGCACCACAGGGTTAGAAATTGGTGCTTCTCATCCCACCCAAGGCAGGGATGTCCACAGAATCCTGTGAAGCTCAGAGCAGTGTGCTCAGGACAACCAGAACCTACAGAAAGCTGCCAGAGGAGATCTTGGGTTGTCTTCAGCAGAAGAGGACTGAGAAGCCTAAACACACCCTTTTCTCAGTTTTACTAGGCTGGAAAGCCAGGAATTGCATGTAAGTATGTGGGAGTCCCCTCCCTAAGGCCACATGAGCAGAAAAGTAAAGATAAAGATACATATATATGTGGTTGTCACACTAATTGAGGCTGGGAGAAAGGAGAGCTCTGCCAGCCTTCCACTGCTCCACCATGCAGGGAAGGAGAATTAGAGGGGCAATGAGGAGAGAAACAGAGAGAAACATCCTCTAAAGCTTGTTTTTAAGACATGCCTTCTACCCTAGGGCCTGTTTTAACAGCCCATACTGCACACTAGATACGTCCCCTTTTATTTACAATGATTATTACAGGCTGCTGCAGAGTCCCCTGGGTCCCCGCGAGGCAGCGCCGGCTGCTATTAAGGCATTTTGTCTTTCTCTAAAATCACATAAAGACCTTCCCCGTGCTCCTCCCGCTGGGCAATAAAAAGCAAAAAGACAATCCAGGGCTGAGCTGGCTGCTCTGGAGCTGGATGGGCAAAAAACCTCGTTAGGAACAAGAAAATGCTGCCCCTGACCCCCCCCACGGCCATCGGTGGGGACCAGGACGATCCGGCCAAGGTGGCTGCAGGGATGGGGTGGGAGCAGGGGCCTCTGGCAGTGTTGATGCACCAGATCCCTGTCCCAGAGCAAAAAGCAGGATCTGGGGGTTGCAGGGAGGGAAGGTGCAGTGCAAGGGGGGTATCAGACTGCACCCCAGCCCCAGCTGGGCTCTGCACCCCAGGGCCAGGAGCAGGGCACACGTCGATGCCAAGCAAAGAGGGGGTTTGGGAAAATGAATCAGTCCCACTGGAATGTGATTGATTGAGGATTGAAACCCACAATCAAGCCAGTCCTGGGAAATATAATAGCCTAAAACCCAATTAATTTTTCATGTACTTTTTGTTTTGATTTTTTTTCCCCCTTCTCTTGTCGAGGTGGCTTTGTGCCAGGGTGTTTTTAGAATCACAGAACGGTTTGGGTTGGAAGGGACCTTAAAGCTCATCCAGTTCCAACCCCCCTGCATGGGCAGGGACACCTCCCACTAAACCAGGTTGCTTAAGGCCCCATCCATCCTGGCCTTGAATAGGGAGGGGGCACCCACAACTTCTTGGGCAACCACTGCCAGTGTTTCAGCACCCTCAAATTAAAGAATTTCTTCCTAACGTCTAAAAATTATGTGTCAAGAATCCAGCCTTGTCCTCTAACCCAGCCACTAACTCACTGCTCTGAAGGGAAGGGTAAATCTGGTGTCCAGAAAGCCAGGCAGAGTCCTGAACACATCCCTTTTCTGCAGCAATGAAGCAAACCCAGCAAACACACAGTGGGCACCCAAGGCCAGTGGTGTGGTTCAGCTGCAGGTTTGAGGTTTGGTCCAAAGTTACCTGGGAAGCATTTTGCCAGGGGCCTGACTGTGTGATTAGCACAGGATTCCAGTGTAAATGGTAAGTGGCACTCTTAGTCTGAAAAAACTTGATTCCAATAGATCTATTTTGATTTTTGGTTCCAAAGTGAAAATGTCTTGTTTGCTGTTGGCCTGGTTTTGGGGTTTTTTTGGTCACAGTGTCAATATTTTTCAAGTGGGAAAACCCAACATAGTTTAAAAAAAAAAATCAAACCAATTTTTCTGCCAGCAGCATCCATGGAAATGTTTCAAATAGGCCTCTGATGAAACAATCTGAACATATGCCATGAGACCCAAGATCTGACCTCTTCCAGTAGCCCTGGTTGGACTGCTTCCCCGGGGACATGAGGCTGTAAAATTACACTTTCTATTTGTCACCTTTCCACCATCAAACAGTGGCATACCTGGGCAGATTTCAAGCACAGATGGGATGAGATCTTGGAGGCAATTGGTTTGTGACAAACTTCCCAAAAACCACAGTCCAGATTTAATTATATTTGGTTTTCTAATGACAGAAAAGGTGGCAGGTAACAGGGGGCTGGCTCCTACTAGACACAAAAAAATCCCAAATTTCCCAGATGGAATGATCAGTTGGACTTTTCACCTTTCTGGCCTGCAAGTCACCCAATGGAGCTCAGATGTCCTCTGAGCAGGAGCAACACTTTTCTCCTGCTTCACCTGCAGTGCTCTGACTGCCACCTCCATGGAGTCACCCTTGGGACAGTAACTTGTCACATGTGTCCTCTGCCAGACCAGCCTTGAAACCTCAATGAAATGAGGATAAGAGGAACTGATTGATCTTTATCCCACAGCTCTCTGCTGGTCTTTTAGTTGTTTTTTTCTTCCTTTGGGACTGTTTTCCTTGTGGTGCTACATCACACTGTGTTTTTCCCCTCAACTCCTGCTGTTGCCAGCACTTTGGCCACAAGATGGATCAAATCCATCCAAATCCTTAGGGCCCCTGTGTGTTCACCATTGTGCTGGGTTGTTCCAGCCTTTATTAGGACCATTTATTTGTGTCCTGCTCTGCCCCAAGAAGTCTCTGTGCTATCTCTGAAGGGTCTGTGCTCTCTGGCAGCTCCTGTTCAACCTGGCAGAAAAAGTGTTAGGCCTCTCCATGAGGGTTTTTTATTTTTAATAAAACTTGCTTCTGCTCTTCCCTCAGGGACTTGTTGAAGTTGCTAAAGTCAAAGATAAAACGTTATAACTGCTGTTTTCAGTTTAATGAACACCTGTAAAAGGTAGAAGAGGGGACCAGACAGTCCAAGCACCTCTGCACCTCGGAGATGTTGGCAGCCAGATCCAAGTCAATGCTTTCCCACAACTTCAACGTGGGAGAAAAACCCAAGGCTGTTTTCCTTCCCAGTGTATGCTTTGTGGCTGTCTTCCAGCTCCCTGGAGATCCTGGGACCTCCATGGGATGACAGGAAGAGGTTCAGCCTTGCTGGAGGGACAAGCTGATGGTGCAGAGGCTGGAAAGTTAATTTTTACATCAGATGCAAGTTCCCTGGATCAGGACCTACCATGCCTTGAAACAACACCATCTGCAGGAGAAGCCCAGAGGCAGCTTAGCTTTTGGTTACTCATCAAGGTTAATGAGCTGATCCACACCCTGGGCTAATGAGGCTGCACTCTTGCTGGTCCTGGAGAGAGCAGTTGCTGAGGGGGCTCTGCCTGGTGCTGCACTGGCAGGAGGAGGGAGATGCTCACAGACCAGGGCTCCCTCACAGGCCATTTTGACAAGGGGAAAATGTATTTCATCCTCATCAAATCCTTGGCAGGAAACGTTGACTTGATGCCAACAGGAAAAAAAAAACCCAAACCCTTAATAAATAAAAAGAAGTGCTGTTTCCTTGCGGGTGGTTTGAGCTGTCTATGTTTTCTGACCTGAAAGATGGCTTTTTATTATTTTTGTAATTCTCTTCTGCTCCTGGGACTAAGCAACACACCAGTTAAACATCTTTCTACCAGCATTCATGAGTGCACCCCATGGGCAGCAGGGCTTGATAGTGTTTGGGCATAAAAATCACATCCACCAGTGTCCAGGGCTCTGTGGGGACACATCCCTGTGATGGGGGCTGGCAGTGGTGTCACTGGGATGCCATGGCAAGGGGCAGAGGAGACACCAGCAACACTCAGCTCTGCAGCAGAGCAGATGCTGTGACCCCTGATCCTCCCTGGGAGTCCTGCTCATCTCCTGGGTTGGTCCTTGGAGAGCTGGCTGAGTGCTGGCTGGTTCTGATCCAGAGCCCTCCACCAGGCTGGGCCTCCACAGCAGCCTCCCAAACCTCCTGAAACTCTTGGGTTTGCCTGGAAAGCAGTGCTGGAGGATGGGAAAAGGGAATTATCTGTGTTCTGAAATACCACAGAAAGTCCCTATGGTCTCCCCTTGTCATGCCCTGGGTGCTGGAACCTGGTCCAGAGGAAGGTGGATGTGCAGAGTGTCACTGCCTGGGGTCCCCTGCCCACTGGGGTCACATCAACAACTGCCTGACCACAAAGCCCTCATTCTTGGGGAGAAGGACTTATAATGAAAAAAAAAAATAAAAATCACATTTTCTGTGCAAACCACTACATTACACACAGGCATAAGCTTAACCACAGCTCAGTTTTCTACTGAAAGTTTGAGAAGAGGCTTCATCTGCCCCACTCCAAACTTTATCCAGGCTCCAGCCCTAAACTCTGACCCTGCTGGAACTTCCCATTCAGCTTTGAACAAGTTCCTCCTCATCCTAGGAGCCACTGCAAAGGCTGGGCAGAGAAATGGCTTTCTTGGCACCCAGATCTCTTTTCTGATTATTATTCTGGTCATTCACCCTCTTTCTCTCTCAATCTTGAGGAAGGAGCAGTGATTTTCTGAGTTGGAATTTGGATGTATTCCCAGCTCCTTTTTTTCCCCCCCTCCTGTTAATTAAAACTAATAAATCTGCTCAACAGAGTCTGCAGAGCAGGGGGACAAGGTACAGTTATCTTGACAGGGCAAGGCCATCTCACTCCTTCTCCCACACCTTTACTTTATTTAATTTATTCAGGTATTTATTCAGTTTTTGAGCCTGTTCCAGAAATATGCTGCTGATCTGAATTTCTCCTCTCTGCTACGTGCAGGTCTTTGCCTTTCTTTCACAAGGAAGCAGTCCCCCAGGAGCTGCAAATAATCAACAATTATCATGGCATGCATCCCTAGACATAACTACAGACAATCTGGAGCAACCTGGAAACAAAAGGAGTCCCTGTTATACAAGACCTACTTGGTCTACTTCTCCTCACATATCCTGTGCCCTCCACAACATGAAGGGGGACAACACTTCAGGGTTTGGGGTGCAGGGAGGGTTTGTGCAGTGCTCAGTCCTCTGTACTGATTTGGGGGATGCAGTAGGACAAGCCAAAAAAACCAAAAGGATTCAGGCCTTCCCTCCCAACTTGGGTGTTTAATGTCATCTGAGATGTTGCACGACTCCCCAAGCACCCCTGGGCCACCCCAGAGAGCTGGGTCACAGCTGCCACCCCAAGGAGGTGACTGCAGTACCCTGTGGGGTCCCAAAGGGCTGGAGGTGCCCAGGAGCTATCCCCAGCATGGCACACGTGTCCTCCAGGAGGACACAAGTGTTCTCTGAACCAGATGCCCAGTCTGAGGTGGGAAAGTTAGGATTTTCTGGGGAGATGCTGATCACCCCCAACCTTGCAGCCAAATCCTGCTCCCCAGCCTCATGCTGTCACTGGAGGGGAGGGTGAGGAGAAGGGAGACCCACAGCTGCAGCAAGGCCCCCCTGGCTGATTTTCAAAAGCAGAAGTTTGTGCAAAATGGCTTTGCTGAGAAGTCCTGTGGTCTCCTCCTCCTCCTCCTCCTCGCCGGGAGGAAGGCAGTGCTGGTAGCTATGGTAACCAGACCTCCATCCTCCAGCAGCCAAACTTCAACCAGACTGGCTCGGGTGAAAAAATTAAGAAGGACAGGAGAATGCAAATGATCTGCAATCCCTCCAAACCCTTCCAATCAATATGATATTAATTTTAAACCACGGGAGTTAGGTGAGACATGTGTAAGGATGAAGGCATGAATCCCAGGCTGCTTGGGGGGGGGAAAAAAAACACAGGGAAAGGTGTGAGAGAGAAAAACAAGCCCATGCTCCATCTCTTCCAGCCCCTCCCCTCAAAGCAGGCTCAGAAGAGGCAACACTGGTGTCATCTAGAGGGTAAAAGCTTTAATTAGTGATTTCAGGGCCCTCCACAGCAGATGCTTTAGGGAAGTGGCCACACTGCAGTTGCTCTGGAGCAGAGCTGAGCCCCTTCCCTGCCTACAACACAGCTGGGGGGGAAAGCAGTGGCCAAGGAGTCAGGAACATCAGTCAGCCCCCATCTCTGCCTGTGCAATGCTCCACGTTCACCTGCCCCAGTGACAACCACTGCAGTGACATCTGAGCCCAGCAAAACAGTGGACAGGACAACCAGGTTCTGCTCTCAGAGGTTCCTCCACCACCCCATCCCCTGCCCTGAGTAGAGCTGGGGATTTTCTGCTCCATCTTTCTCCCTCTCCTCCACCCAGCATTTCTTGTGGCTGCTGTTCCCACCTCTCTGGCTTTCTGAATGCTGTTCAAACAACCCCCCAGGCTCCTTTAGACCTCTTCTCCTCAACTGGGTGAATTCCATTTTCCTACTTTTCACATGGGGAAACCCAGGCTGGGGGCAAAGGCCCTGCTCAAAGTCATCCACCAAAAACCAGTGGTAGATGCAGGAACTGACCCTGAGCCAGAGCTTTGTATCCCAGCTGGGTTGCTCACCTTGGAGATTTCTCCCATGAAACGTCTATTTTTTTTTTTTTTTATATTATTTTCAGATGGCTTTTCAGCCAAAACTCAAGGTGAAAAACACTGGAAACCTTGACTTCTGGAATAAAAGTTTATCATTTTTTTTGCACTGAACTCCCTAACTCAATTCTCCAAGGAAAATCTCCAGTCCACTAAAGGGGCATAAGAGTTGATTTTGGAAAGCTGATGGTTGCTTTTTGGAAACAATGACTTTTTAGAGAAAGCTGTTTATATAGATAACTGCCATCTTTCTCTCACTTGAAGCAGCTGTTGCAGGAGACAGCTGAAATGGCAAACAGGCTCTGGCTCAATCCATCACCCAGCCACAAGGAAAGAAGAGCTACTTAAGTTAAAGGACATTGTTTGCATAAGAGGAGCAAGCCCACAAATCAATTCACACTGCAAGTCAGGAGAAGGTTTTAACTAGAGGAGTGGGCTCCTGGAATGATCTTCTGATGGGATCAGGGGACAAGAAATATCACCCTTTTCTAAGATGGGGCTGAAGCAGGTGGATAAATTCTTGCACTGTTGCCTGTGATGGTGCTGACTTCAACCTGAGCAAAGCAGAAAGATCTCATTTCATATTTCTGTTTCATGCCAGAGGTCTCCGGGCAGCTGGAGCTCTACCTAATGACCCATGCTGTATGCAAAAGAACTTAAAGAACACTCACTATTGAATTTCCATAGTCTTCCCCATCCTATTTGCATTTAAAATTAGCTTTTGGATGCCGTGTGTGGGGCAAGACACATTTCTGCTCAATACCAGGTCCAATTTTCCCTGTTGCAGATTCAGGTTGGAAGCACCAGGGCTGTCAATACAGATGGAGCTGTGTGAGAATCCAGAGCTCCCTGGCCCAGAGAAATCCTCCTGGGAGATGGGTGCAGAGGTTCTGAATGCTCTGCTTGAGCCAGCACATGGCAGGGTGAACGTGGTGGTTGTGACTACTGAGAAACATTACGAGAAACTGGAGGGTTGAATCTTTTCCCCTTCTTAAATGGGGACAGAAAAAGCCAATTTCTGGCCCAACCAGTAATAGTTATTCCAACGAGAATCGATCACAAGTAGCGAGAAACATTTTGCTTCAGTTATTTCAAAGCATTATTTTTCAATCTTTGCAGCCTTGTTATTAAAACGCTTCTATTTTTTTAGAATAAATTGATTTACATTTTAAAGCAGCAGAAAAAGCCACTTTGGTTTGCCAAAAAAAAAAAAACAAAAAATCCCATCTGAAAATGTCAGAGTGGCTGAAGAGGGAAAGCTATCGACAGACAATGCTGAGAAGGCTGAAGTGTCTTTCAGCTTAGTCTTTACTAAACAGATCAACTGTGAGCTGGTGTCTGACACAATTAGCACTGAGGAGTAAGATCTCAGGCTAGGAAGGGACAGAAGGCTCTGGACTGTACTTTGCTAAGGGAGGCGTTTTCGAGCCGGCTGCTCCGTGCCAGCTCCATCCCCGGGCACATCGAGCCCCACCAAGTGTGATTTTGGAGCCAACCCGGTGATATTTGAGAAGATGATGATGCAAAAATGTAGAAAAGGGCAGATGCAACATCTGCCTTTCTGAAAGGGGAGGGAGGTGAATGGGTTTACCTCCAGAAGCAAACTGAGAGCAAACAAAGCCCAGGCGAGCACCTGGAAGAACCCAGGAAAATGAGTGACAGCCAACGGGAATTTGTAAAGACCAAATTGGGTCAAAATAATCTGATTTCCTTCCATAGCAGGGAGGCAGGGCTGGTGATGGGGGAAGATGCAGTAGACGTCATCTATCTTTACTTCAGGAAGACTTTTCAAGCTGTCTCCCCTGACATCCTCATCAGCAGGCTGGGAAACAGCCCTATTCTGCAGTTTGGCTGTACCTGGAGTGGGATTATCAGGGATTCCCTGTCAGAAAGGAGGGAATTATCTAACAGGGGTCTGTCCTGACCTGGCATGATTCAATATTGGAATTAACATCCCGGATGATGGAAGAGGGGAGAAGTTTATTAGATCTGCAGAGGGCTCATCCCAGAAAAGGGAACCAGCACTCCGGAGGACAGGAAACCCAATTCAGACCAGACTTGGGACCAGGTGATGGGAAATTGGAGAATGGGCCCACAATATCCTTTAAAGCTGATGAAATTCAGGGAGGACCAATGTGTGGCTCAATGGTGAAGTCACTCACACAAACACCAGATGGGCCACAACAGCCTGGGCAGCAGCTCTGCAGGAAAAGGTCCAGGGCTGTATTTGATGAGAAGCAGAACAGACTGGTAATAAAAGGCAAAGGACTGACTGCAGCTTTGTCTTAGGAATGGCTGAGGAAGAGCCTTCTCCAGACAGAGGAGTGAAATACAGAAGCCCTCTGGGCCTTTCTGTTCTTCTTTCTGTTCAGTGCTTTGGGTCCAGCAAAGGCAACTTCGGCTGCCACTGGGTTTGGTTTAAATACAGGGGCTATTTCCCCAGGAAGTTTCCAGTTCTTTCTCTTCTTTCTGCAGTGCAAGATTTCCACTCCATGTCCTCCACGGCCTCTCTGAAACTTTTGATCTTTCATGTGGAGCCAAGGATCAGTATCATTTCAACACCGTTTGCAGAAAAAATCAGCAAATTGCATTTGTGTCTCACTGGAAGCTCCAGGCTCTGGTGCAGCCTCCTCCCCCAGGGAGATGTGGAGTGATGGGATACTCTGAGGGCTGTGACCAGAAACCTGCCAGGAGGAGGAAGATTCAGAGTCTCAGCTCTCAGTGATGGCTCTATCCTTTAGCAGCTCCACTGTAATCATACACTGAGCAATAACTGGTGTGTGCACAAAAAGGCAGGTTTTAGATTGTGCTGCTTGTTGCTGCTCTGCTAGGGATGTCCTGCTAATTTTTTGTTTTCACCAAATTTTCCACTTGAAATACGAGGGGGGGAAAATGAAGCTGTGAGCTGCATCAAGAGAGAGAGGCAGAGCTGCTGCTTTGCCTTTGGCTCTGTGGCACCAGGGGGGATGGGAGGTTGGAACCTCCTGGAATTGCCTGCAAGGGTCCTGCAGGACCTAGACTCAGGCTTGGAATTATCTTATCCCTGCCAAATCCCACCTGGAGCCTTGTCTCTGGCTGTGCCAGCCATCAAACTGGAATGGCAGGGATGAAAAAGGAAAGGCAGGGATGAAAAAGGAAAGGCAGGGATGAAAATTGTCAGACCAACCAATTCAGTCAGCCCCGTGGAAAGTAAGGCTTGTTCCTGGTGGCTTTGCAAAGATTAAAAGAACAACAGGTAAATGACAAAGTTGAACCAACCAAACCAATACAGTCCAAGCCCTAGAAATAAAGAATGATGCACCCAGCCGTGGGAGACAAGGGCTGCTTTGGAGAGAGAAAAAAAAAGATGATAACTGAGCAAGCATTGCCATTTCTGGTGGCTTCAAGGTCAGCCTGACAAAAGCTCTTCCTTTAACTCAAAAGCCAAATGTTTTGTCTCCCAGACACCTTCCCCCAGCCATATTTCACACAAAGCCCCTGTCCTCATGTGGTCAGCAGGAAGGACATGGGCAGCTGCCATTCAGCAGCACCCAGCAAGGAGATTTAAAGGCTATTGTGGAGAAATCCTTTAAATCCATCCGTGTAGTGTAGAAACAAGAAAGGCAAATGGGCAACTGGGAAGCCTTTGGATGCTGGGAAGGAATACAAATCAGAAAGGCTGCTGGAGCTTTACTGTACAGCTCTTCACGTGTTTGCTGCCACAATCCCTGAATCCTGTCATTTTCAATCATCCAGGGAACAGGGGCAGCTCCCAGCTCCTGGATTTGGGGGCTGCTCACACCAACCTGCTTGCACCTGAAGCACCTTCACTGGGCAGGACAGGGGACCCAGGACTTCTGTGGACACCCCAACCAGCCCAAGAGGTTCAGGGTGTGCTGGGGGTTGGCTGGAACCCCCAAAGAAACCCAAGGAGGTCACACACAGCCACACACACTGCTCACAGGGGAAAGGGCACAGAGCTGAAACCCAGAGCCGTCAGAGCAAGAGCTGGAGGGTGGGAGGCTGCTCATGCTGCACTTTTGGGGCATCACCAAAAACTGCCCATGCCCCAAATCTGGGAAAGCCCCAGGGGGGGATGAGTGTTCCTGGAGATGGGTGAATATGCACGGGGGGCTGGTGCTGGAGGAGTGAGAGGCAGAACCTGGAAGTGTTTAAGCATGCAAACACTGAAACCCTCTTAACAATCAGCATGGATGGAAATATTGATGGTTGCATTAAAAGTAAATATATTTTTAATTAAATCATTTTCCCCTTCACCATTCAAGGGGCGTGAAAGCACTTATAGAATTAAACTGCTGCTTGAATTTCTGTCTCTCTCTCTCTCCTCTTCTCTCCTCTGACACATCCAAGGCTACGATTTTCTCCTCTGCCTTCCCACCGGCACCACCACCCCACGGCACCACTGCCTTTGGCTCTTTAACTCCTTCTTGGCATCCCAGAACACATCAGGGTTAGAGAACAGCTGATTTTCTCTTCCCTTCCCTCAGCCCTAGCTCAGGCAGAGCTCCGAATGACTCATTAATCAAAAGGCAATTAATTCCCCATCATGGGGGCAAATAACAGATACAGTTCAATAGCAGCCTTTTTTCACGCTCGAGTATTTCTCTGATTCCTGCAAACCAGAATAAAAAGAAGCCAAAGGAAAAGAAACACCAAATGATTAAATGCTTCATTAACATCCTGCAAAGTGAGGGAGGCCACGGCTTATTTATCTCTGTCACCAAAGAGACAAATAGTTCAGAGGTGTCCAAATGGTTGCTCAAAGCAAGGTGCAAATTAGGGCGCAGGATGGTGAGGTCCCCTTGTCCTGGAATGTCTCATGAGCATAAAACATACAAAATGGGGCTGCTTCCTCACTAAATGGGGAGAAATCCCTTTTTCCTTGTTTCCTTGGCCCCAAGGCTTTGAGCTGGGATGCTCTTCAGTCATTCTCCAGCTCAGCTCCCAGCTCTGTGCCTAACACCTGGCCCAGGGCTCTGTGAGGACAATTACACATCACACCAACAAACCCACTACCTTTAAAATATAACTAATGAACAAGGTAATGATATGGAAAAGAAGATAATGCTCCTTTCATCTTGCTGCTGAGAAGTCAAGAAGTGACTAAGAGTTTTGATATATTAAACCATAGGTTTGCTCAACCCTTGTGTCTGGATCAATTAGCTGCTGATTGCTGCCTATAGAAAAATTAAGAGTAAACTATGATATCAGTTATTTAATCATTGAACTTGCAAAAAACAAGGAAAGCAGCTCAAATGCTCAGATGGTGTCATTAATCATAGTTTGTAACAGAAAATAATTTTATATTATTAAAGCAATTACCATGTAATCATTTAGGTCCCCCAAAATTCATTAATCTTTATTCATTATTCAATCAGAGGGCATTACTTTAGCCCATTCCATCTACCCTGCTCGTTTCAAAGTGGTGCAAAGAAAAACAGGGAAAAAAGTGACAAAAGGAACTTCACCTAATACTAAACTCTAAGGCTTGACAGAAATTACCTCTAAATATAATTAATGTAAAGGTCTGCAGGAGGGACAGAACAAACATCCTCCTCTCCACAGCATTTATTTGCTGTTTCTCCATACCTGAGGCTGCAGTTCCCAAGGGCTCAGTGCTCACAACTTGGAGCAGGGTATTTATAATTTTTTCTCTCCCTGTTATTTAGTCACCTGAATAAATTGCCAGATTGTGCATTCAGAAACCAGCAGCTCTCATTGTGAGCCTGATGGGCAGATTAGCAGAAAATTCAACTGCATCAAAAGCTGGAGAGCAAAGCGTGGTGCTCCTGGTGGAAAAACTGACCCAGAGCCCCCCACCCCTCCCAGCCCAGCACCCACCAGGATGTGAAAGCAACTGGGAGCTCTGCTTGTGGCTGGGAGCCTCAGGGTTTGGGGTCTGACAGCCACAACTAAGCCTCCCACAAGAAAATCAAAGCAGCAGAGGAAGCTGAGCTCTGCTGATCTGGGTCAGACTCTTATCTGCTGGCAAGTGAAAAAAAATTGGACTGACTTTTCTTCTTTTTTTTAATCATCTGAGATGAGTGAAACCACAGTGCTCCTTATTATCGTTATTTGACTTAATAGTCAAAGAGGTTAGCAGAGATCTTTTTGATTTTAGATCCACGAATTTATCTTGATAGTTTTTCCTCTGTGGGAAAAAAAGGTGGAAAAAAGAAAAAGCTTCTCCCAGTAGCCAGCAATTTCAGGCTCCTTAGCATGGCACTTCCAAGCCGGGTGGCTAAACCCTGGTTTGGCTGGTGAACAGGTTTTGCTCTAGTTCCTCTCCCCAGGGAAACACAAATTTGTCTTCAAAACCTCACTGCAAAGTAGGACAGCAATGCTAATGCTATTTTGCTGCTAAGAGAGTGTGAGCAGCTTGCCCAAGGTAGATGAGGGGGATGGAGCCAGGAATAGGACCTGGGTCTCTAGTTTACCTCCTTCCTTAGCATGCCCTGGAGTTGGGTTCCCCCTAAGATGAGGAGCAATTAAATGTCTCCCTGTCCCCAGGAGCCATGCTCCAACCAGTGCAGTGCTCAAGCTCCTGTCCTCTGCCTCAGAGCTGCTTTTCCTGCCAGGTAGAAGCTGTTGAAGAGAGTGACATCTCCATCCAGCTCCCCTTCAGTCTTCCTGCTGTAATTCTGGCTTGGATCTTGCCTTTTTGTGGTCATTGTGAGTTACCCAGAATTTCCTGCCTGGTCTGGGACCTTGGGTCTCAGGCACCTTGGAGGAAGGACAGGGGCAGAGCCATTTATCAAGTGAACAGATCACTTAGCAAGAACAACCTGGGGACATACACTTAATATTTGGGTGCCTTTCAGAGAGGAGCAGAGCAAAGAAGCCAGGTCCTGAGGAGTGTAGAGGCAAAGAGAAGGATGAAAGAAAGCACTGCCATGGCAAAACACAATCATTTCCAGGTTTCCCTGGAAGATCTCGGGGTACTATCCCTTTCCAGAGATGGGATCTCCACCTTCTTTTACTCTTTTTCTCTACAGCTGTAGAATCCCAGTGCCTACTTCCTCGCCATGGTACTCCAGGTTTGTATCTGTGTGATAAGAAATTGGAGCAAGAGGAGGATTATCTGGTCCCAGTGGTTCCATTTTCCCCATTGCCAAGGAAACTCAGCCATTCCTCAGTGTGCACTGGCAGAGCACCACAGGGTCAAAAAATCAGTTCAAGCCCACAAAGGGATCAATTCACAACACCCCAAAACCTCATAATTTGGATTTCTGAAAGCAGAAGCTTTGCTGTGTGCAAGAGGCAATTCAGTCTCAAAGTAAATAATAAATAAAAAAAGAGCAATATTGTTTTCTTTGGAAGCATGTAAGAGGTTGTCATGGGGAAGGCATGTGGGCTTTCTGCAAAGGGAGCATTGCTGGTGACCTTTGGAGAGCATTTGCTCAGAGCCAGCTCTTGTGTTCAGCACATCCCTGGGCTCTGTGAATCCCCAGCCTGGTGGCTGCAGCTGCTTTCAGTGAAATGCTGGATGCCCTCTTGCCTCAAAAAACCCTGATTGTCAGACTGAGCTCCATCCCCAAGCTGCTTCCAGAGTCAGAAGAAACCTCCAACACACCATCAGAGCTGAGGCTGGTGCTTGGCATGGCACAAAAGTCACCATGCCCCTGGAAAAATGTCCCTTTTGGACAAGAAGGCTGATAAGGAGATGGAATTTATCCCAAATCAAGTATTTAATGTGGATCCTAAACTAACTGAGCTGGAGCACTACACCTGCCAGCCTGCATCTTGGTGCCTGTAAGCCCAGCAGTGAGCTGCATGTGGCTTGATGGATAAAGCAGAGCATCAACAGCTCCTCTTTCCTTCCCACTTCTGGCAATGATCCACCTGGTGATTTCAGAGCTTTAACTTTCTTATTCCTTCACTCTCTGGGAAAACTCCAGGAGATGAAGGCTTACACCTGGCCTCCTCCCAGGGATTGGAGATGTGGAGGCAGGACACGCAGTTTATACAGAGCAGGAAAGGGCTGCTCTGCCTGGGACATGTGGAACAAGTCAGACAAATCCACAGTAGGTGACAAATGAATTCAGACAAACCATGATGTCCAGAAAACTCTGAAAATTAAGCCAGATGGTACAGGGGGACACGAAGCTTTAAGATGCAGGGAAACCTCTCCATTCTCAAACAGTTCTCCTGCAGATGAGCAGAAATTTCAGAGCCATGGCTTGGGTGTGAAGGGACTTCTAAAAGCCAGCTAGTCCTCCCCCCTGCCATGAGCAGGGACATCTGCAACCACACCAGGCTGCTCAGAGCCCCATCCAGCCTGACCTTGTATTTCCTGCACATTTCCTTAGGAATGGAGCCTTCTAGGACATTCTCCTGGGACACTCTGGGAGGGAACACAGACTCCTGCAGGCAGGGATGCTGCTCAGCATGGGGTTGAGTCGGGTTTTTGAGGCTGAGGTGGGAGGTCTGACTGCAATCACATCTCCCACCCATTTTGCAGGATTGGTTTAGTGCATCTCTGGCATGCTCTGGAAGCAGCTTAAAGAGACTTTGATAGCATTGCTGGGAGAAAATGAACCTGTTAATGCTGCTATTTGCTGCAAAAAGGATTCACGCCCAGAACACTTTCTCACAGCAATGATCATTTTTAGCTGTGAGAATGAATTAGCCTTCCACTGAAAAGCTATTTGAATGGGAAAGAGGTCAGCAAGGAGCAGCAAAGTGATTATTTGGGGGTAAGGCCCTGTCCCAGCCTTGAGGAGATGTGAGTTTAATTCTCATTTTTAACTCTCGCCCTCTGTACCCTTGAAATATCTTTGTCCCCAGCTCTAATGACCAGGGGCAGTGCCAACACAGAAGGATGCAGGGGCATCACCAGGGCTTTCAGCATCCCTGCAGATAACCTGAAAAGCTCTGTGTTTATTCAAGCAGGACTGGTTCATTTAATCATCTTCAGATTGCTGAGTTTGCTGACAGCATTTTCACAACAAATAGTGTGAGAACAACGCAAGGAAACCCGGGCACTCATTCATCAGCAGCCCCTTGGGTGATCCCAGGAAACTCCTGCACCCAGTCCCACTCTGAGGGTTGATCTGCCCAGGTCTGAACTGGGGACACAACCTGGTTGGCTCCCTGGCAGGAGGTAATTGCAGGCAACACTTCCATAGGAAAGATGCCAAAAAGATAATTATCCCTCTGGCCCTGAGTGCACCCACCATCCCTGGCCTGAGCATGGGGCTGGTTTGGTCTCCAGGGAATGATGCACAGGCTCTGCCTGCATGAATGTTACTGTGTTTGGGCCCTCTGATGGCCGTACAGATGCTGCTGCTTGCTCCATTCACCCAACCCTTCCAATCATCCAACCCTTCCAATCATCCAACCCTTCCATCCCTGGGCTGGCTTCCTGGTCAGGGGGATTTTCATTACAGGGGGAGTTCCCCCAAGACATGGAGACTTTGCAAGCCAGGAGCTGACATCTGCTCCTGATGGGACAAGAGTCCCAGACAGATGTTGTCCCCTCCACTGCCCAAATCCTGACCCAGGCACTGGGAGCTGCATCCCAGGTTGGTATCTCCAAGCTGGACATGATGCAATAGAGGCCTCCATTGCCTCTCCTCCTGGCCCTGGGAGTGTTTTTGGGAGGCAGAGCAAACTTTCCTCAACCCCACCATTTACTTCCTCCTCCAACTTCCTGGGTTACTAATTATCTGAAAGAGATTGATAAAGCTGCCAGTTGCTGCTCTGGTTACAGGTCACTTACCACAGTAATAAGAAGTGCAGAAATCAATAGCCATGAATAGCAGTTGGGAATCAAATTCCCTGAACAGTGCTTTAAGTGAGAGGAAGGTTTCATCACCTGGTTGTGTGGCTTTACCCTGGAGGAGCAGGACATGAGGGGAGGTAAAAGGCTCCAAGAATTCAGCCAGCCCTTTGGTTTTGGGCCAAGCTCATAGGTAAGGAGAGATGATGAAGACTTTGAGTCTTCCAAAGGCAGCACAGCTTCCCACAACATTTAGCTGCAGGCAAGGCTTGAACTCTGTGCAACCCAGAGTCAAAGTTGTGTGTGATTAAAAACCAGGCTGGGGGAAGCCACGCAGGAACAGGTAGAAGGCATGCAAGGAACTTAACTGACTTTTTTTTTTTTTTTAAAGCAAATAAAGGTTTCAAACTGGGACTGACTCAGCCATGCACTGAGCTCTGGGATGCTCCCACTGAGGATGGGCCACAGCTTTTGGATGCAGAAAGAGGGAGGCTCTTTGCTCTCACAGGGGTTTGGGATGATGGGGTTGAAGGCAAAGGCAGGAGCAGCTCCCAGAGCTCAGATGTGCAGTTCCAGCAGGAGTGGGGACGACTGCTGGATAGGATGAACAGGGAAGTGTTGTTTTTTACTACTGTTAGTGATAAACTACTAATTTAGAAATCTTGCATGCTTCTGCAAGTCTGCAAAGTGCAAGGCTTTTCTGGAAGAGACACGTTGGTCAAACACTTGTACCCTGCCTTAATGCCAGGGGAGGTGTGTGAAATTTTCTACAGCACTCAGTCTTTTCTGGGTCTAAAAATCTGTGTTTCCAACCAACTTCCAAGTCCTTCCTGGTGGAACGAGGTCTAGAGATGGTGGCTGACTCCAGCTCACATGGAACTTCTTCAGGAGGAGTGGGGAATAAAGGAAAATCTCTCCAGTCCTTTCCCCCAGCTGCCCCTCTCAGCTGTTCTGGGCTTCCAGAGGAGCCAAGAGCTGAGGGATGGTGGTGCCAGGTTTGCCTCACCCCCCCTGCTCTGGGAATGCTGATGGGCTCTCAAAAAATAATGCAGCTGCCAGGCTGGAACAGGGAACCATCCAGCCAGTTCCTCACCAGTTTCCCAACCAGTGAGACTCCAGCTGGAACAAGGAAGAGTTTCACCCCAGAAAAAAAAAATACTGGAGAAATCAAGCCAAGGAAGATTGGCAACCTTCAAGTTTCAGATCCTGGCTTTCCCTCCAAAATCTGCTCCCACACCTGGACCCAGACTGGGGCTTGGGCAGCCCTGTCCTGGTGCCCAAGGGAATTGGCTTCTGCTCCCTGCCCAGGGCTGATGCTGCAGCAGAGCACTGCCCCAGCACCTCCATGCTGTGCTGCCCACACAGGACTTGTGCACATCCACTGCAGCAAATGCACAGAAACACTGCAAGCAAAGGGGGGAAATGCTTCCAAACCACCTCCTGTGCCCTTTGCTCTGGGGTCTCTGCTTTGGGTTAGCAGCTCCTTCTTTAGAGCTGGGTTCACTGCTCAGTATTTCCTTGCTGTTGTCTCCCCAGGTCCCCAAACCTTTTTGTTCCCCCCCAGAATTGCCCTGGCAATTGTTCTGCCTGGCTGGCTGCCTCACAGAGAGACAGAGCCCCAGATATTCTGTTTGTGGCTGCTCCCAGAACTGCTCCTGTAGGGCCCTGCTGAACTTCTGAGGCTATCAGAGTATAAATATGGTCTGAGATAAATATTGTCACGGCACATTACCCTGGTCCTTCCTCACAGATACACTCTGCAGACAGAGTTATGCATCTATTTATACGTGTATATATATCTAATTATACTATATAAACTGTATACTCAACTCTCCATTGTGAATATTTAATATAAATGCCAGCTAATTGCCCTCAGTAAATATATATGGGGATTAACCGTATTGAAATTAAATTTATTGGTAATCCTCTTGAAAACAAACACATAAAATAAAATAAACACATAAAATACAAGATGGGGACATCACAGTTTTTATGTTTGGGTTTTTTCCACTATCCACAAGGTTGGGGCTTTGCTAGGCAAGAGCACTGAGGTCTCCAATACCTTCTCCAAACTCTCCCTGGCAGCTGCTGGCTCCTGTTGATGGTGTTGGCAGCACTGGCCCCAGGTTGGAGCGTGGTGTGGGGCAGGAGGAAGGTTTGGGCTGGCCCTGCTGTGCCCGTGGTGGCCCACACAGACATGGCTGGCAGCTGGGCCAGCAGATTGGTGATGGGCTCTGGTGCCTTCCTGCCCGAGGTCACCACCTCAAATGTGTCCCCAGACAGAGTCATTACAGCCAAGCAGATGTTTGATAGTTTGTGTAAAATGGGATGGGGATGGCAGAGCCCTGGCATGCAGGTGGCCATGGTGCAGATCAGTGTCCATGCAGGCAGATCCCATTAACCCCATCAGCCAGGCAGGTAATGACAGCTGACACCACACTGAGCCATGCTGGGGACAAGGCAATAGGGTTTCTCCTGCCATCAATAAAATCCTCTCTCTAGGCAGGACAGTTTCTTCCTGCCCTCAGAAGAGGTGCTGCTTGCTGGCTCTGTTGTTTGGTGCCTCAGGGTCCAAAGGGATTTGCACAAATCAGGAGAGGGAAACCTGCTCAGAGCAATGCTGGCACAGGGGGTGTGGGGACCAGGATGGGGTTTAGCCCCCATTATCAGAGCTTTTGAAGAAGGGGATGTCACAGTTCTAGCCAACAACCAGGTGACAGATGCTCTCTGTTATTCCCCCCACCACTCTCCCAGTGGAAGATAAAAAAGGGAATAAGGGAGAGAGACTTTAAGGTTGGAAGAAAAAAAACCAAGATAGATTTAACTAAGTCGTAAGAATGATGGTGAATTACAAATATACACAAATATAAAAAACATGGAACACACCCCCCTCAGTTGGTATTTACTTCCTAGCCAGAAAAGTCCCCCAGTGGACACAGCAGCAGGGCTGACCCAGTCACTGACAACTGAATGGAGAGTTCCCCCAGCTGATGCCTCACATCTTCCCCCACGCTTTTTGGCTTCAGCAGAAAAGCCCTGAAAATGCTCAAATCTGCTGTTTAACAGTTTTTGCAACATTATCTGTGTATGCAGCCCACAGGGCCGCTGTGCTGCTAATTATTTGGTTGTGACAAATTTTTTCCTGCTCCTTCATGCTGGCAGTGAGTGTGCTGCCTCCTGGGGATGAGGAACCCCACGGAGATTTCAGCCTGGATTCCAAAGGGACTGGCAGCCTTTGACCCCTGCCATGAATTCTTAATTCTTGTGTCGTTTGCTTGTTTGTTTGTTTGGGTTTTTTTACCATCAAGAGGACAGTTTCTATCCACTTTCCTCGGATCATTAATTTATTTAATCCCACGCCTCACCAGTTTGCAGACCTCTGGCTTGCTTGGGGGGGCTCAGGGGGCAGGGGATGCTCCAAGGCCCATCCAAAGTGCTCTGCAGAGCTGCCCCATTGCAAGGAGAGAAATCACCCAGCCTCAGCTCTCCATTCCTCCTTTCACCCTTTTTACCCTCTGCTCTAAACACAAAGCCAGGGCAGCCTGCAGCCAGTTGTGTTTCCTTTCTTCCCTCCTCACCAATTCTCCCTGCCAGGTGCCTCCTTTCTCTCTGCAAAGCTCTCAGGGAAAGGCTGTCTTGACTATTTGGAGCCCGTTTGGTAAATCAATGTTCTTGCTACTCTCCTGGACCCTGGGTTAAATGACAAGAGCAAAAGGCAGAGGGAAGAGGTGCTTCCCCAAGCACACACCTGCACATGTGGGCTCACACGTGCTCCTGCACCCAGCAGCCTTGCCTGGCAGCAGGACATATGGCTCCTGGGTCTTTCCACTTGACATGGAGATCTGCTTTTGGGGGTGAAGGAGGAGTGGGACAGCAAAAAGAAGGACTCAGGTGTTGCCTGGTCCAGGTACCCAAAGGGGCCTGGGGTCAGGTTTGATGCTCTCTATGAAAACATCTTGGATGCCCACTCAGCTCCCATAGCTCCATCTCTTCTGGATGCCTGTGGTCACCCTACACTCATTTTCCTTGGACAACTGCAGCAGTGATTTGGTTTATTTGTATTTTACTCCATTTGACAACCCCCCTCCGAAGGGCAGGTATCCTGGGCTGCTCCTAGCCCCATGCCCCATCCATGCAGCACCTGGTTTCCAGCCATGGGCATGATAAGGGATAAGACCCCTTATCTCCAGGGTGTTGCTGTCCTCCTTACCCCCAGTGTCCTCCTTATCCTGTCCTTGTATAAGGAATCTGTGGGCCAGTCACCACAGAACCATTCTTACCCAGAAGAAAGCCCATGTGCTATCCTATGGCCCTGTGCTGTGACAAACTGCCTCTCCTAACCTCCAGAGTGAGCTGCAAGAAAATTTATCCATCATTCATGGAAGCTTCCTCTCCCTTTGGATCAAAGCAACTTGTTTGGCAACGAAAAAAAAAAAAAAGAAACCACCACCCCTTGGATCTCTTAATTTGACAGGGCTGGGAGCTGGCATTTGAATATCTTAAATAACTAATGGTGACTCAAAGGAGCGTTAAACAAAGATAACATTGTCACTTCTTCTCTGTTCCTCTTTTGTTTCTCACTCTTCAGCTTTCCTGCCGGTTTATTATCTCTTCAGTTTTCCTTCTGATGATCTTGTTACCCTGACAGGATGTATATTATCTTTGGCAGCCTCTTCCAGACATATGACCTGTTGTATCAATGCATGGCAGGAATAAACAAGACAAATGCATGCAGAGGAATAAAAGTCCCATGATAATGAACTGATGGGACTGCAAGAGAAGGGCTCTGTTTGTCAGGTCAGGGTTAGGTGTGTGGGTTCCCCACGCTTGGCATGGATGAGATAAGCTCTAGGTGGGAGGGATTCTCCACCAGGCCCATCTCCAATTTGGAAAGCTTTTGAAGCTGAGTCTCCAGCAGGCCAGCAGCTGGGCTGCCTGTCTCAGAAATCTGTTGTGAACTGCTAAATATTTCCTAAAGCTCCATCCCACAGGAGCTGGGTGGGCTTGGGTGATTTGTGTGCCATTCCACGTGAAAGCTGCAGCTAAAGGTGGCCTTAAGCCAACCTGGGATGAACTGATAATACAGCAAGCACCACCAGAAGCACTCCCATTCAGGGGATCATTGGCTCATTTATTGCTGATTGCAAGGTTACCATTTCACATTGTTATCTGGGGATTCCAGTGCCTGCCAGCCCCAGCTGGAGGTCTGCAGTCACCAAGCACTGCACAAAGCCAAAACTCAGCGGGTCCATCTCAGCCTCCCCCTCAATAAAACAGATGCAATGGGGGAATGAACCCAGTGCAGGAGTGAACCATCTCCCTCAGATCCAGGCTCATGGTTGCCAAGGACCAGAACCAGTGAGTTCTGAGCTGTCAGAGGAAGACATGAGCTCAACAGTGCTTGGTAGTGCAGAAACTTCTTCAAAGCTGAGAAGTGTCTGGATAAAAGGCTCTGGTCCGGACTGTCTTTTCGTAAATGTCAGTAGAAAGCCTTGGGGAAGTAGGAAATCTCATTAGGAATTAACTTGGGATCAAACATGGCTTGCTAGGGGATTCTGAAAGGCCAGGTCAGTCTAAGGGAAAAGCGCTTGAGGAACGGAGCCACCTCCGACTTCTTTGAAGAAAAGTACTGCATGAAATTTTGATATCACTAAGTATTTAATAGATCTAATTTACAAAGCAGTGTTGCTCCCAATTCCCAGAACGCTAAAAATCCTGCAACCTTTTTCTATACAAGAATGACTTCAACTCAGTCATGGGTTTTAATGCAGCAAGCTGTTAAACAGCTGCAAAAAATGTTTCAGGACAGGAAGGCTGAGCCCTACAGCAGTGTCCCAGGCTCTGCTATACCTTCAGCAAGCCTGGAGAGCTGTGTAGCTCTGACAGGACATGAGATACCAGATTTTTTTTCTCTCAGCTTGGTAGAAGCATTACCACAAGATATGAAGTCCTTAAAAAGAACTTTGCTCACTGGAGAGTTATCAAAAGGAAGTGCAAACTCTGCTCAGGGGAACTTAAGAACCCAGAGTCCCCAAGGATTCCAGAACTTGGTGACATTGAACTCAGGATTCTGCTTGCCTGACAAGGGCAGAACTCGTCATGGCAATGCTTGGCAGAACCTCAAAGCCAGGGTGGGTGGTATCTAGCACCTTGCAAAGCTCCTTGTAATTCCTTCAAGAAATTCCTGGAAGAGCAGGACCTGAAAATTATCGAGGATATTGGTGAGTCTTCCAAGAACATCAGATGTTAAAGAAACATTTGAGCAGTTTTTCTACTCCTGCTGGGTCTAGGGAGGCTGATGCCAAGAGCAGAGAAGTCTCCATAAAACCAGATGGCTCAGAGCTGTGGGATTGCTGACTAATGCAAAGCAGCCACCACTGACCCAGCTCAGCTTCCCTCTGCACAGATTCCTTGCTGAGAGTTTTCCAGGTTGCTACTTGATCAGAATTACTTTCAGTAGAAGCTTTTCTTAACAATATTTTGGGTTGAGAAGATCTTGGGTCTGTGCCCATGCTGGTGAGCAACAAAATCCCTCAGAGCACACCTGATGCTGGCTCTGCTGCAAAGCCTCAGGGCAGCAAGGGAAGACAAGACCATGTTCCTCTCCTGCTCAGGAGAGTTTTCAATAGATCAGAGCCTTCCCACAGCCTTCCAGAGGCAAGAGGAAATACTGGGCCAGGGGAAGCTTAGATTGGATATTAGGAACAATTTCTTCCCCCAAAGGGTTGTCAGTGCCTGGTCCAGGCTGCCCAGGAAGTGATGGAGTCCCCATCCCTGGAGGGATTTCAAAGCTGGGGAGATGTGGTGCTGAGGGACACGGTTTGGTGGGGGACTTGGTAGTGCTGAGATAACAGTTGATCTTCAGTGTCTTTGCCAACCAAAATGATTCCATGATTCTATGATCTGCTGAAGCTGTGCAGGGACACCCTGAGGCAATTTAATCTGTATTTCTTCCCCCAAAATGAGGTGCATGATGGGGTATGAAGCCTCTCTGACCCTGAAGCTACTGCTATGGGTTCACACCTGAACTGGACAGACTGTTGATTGGTTCCATAGCAGTGAAAAAGCCTTCTGGGAGCAAGTTCTGATCCTCTGGAGGAGGCAAGACCAAAGGCATGCCAAACCAGGCTGGCTGGAATGGTCCCTGCCTCTGTGATTAAAGGGATTCATAAATATTCAATGTTTCTTGGCAGCTGGGAGTGCTTCAGTTGTTCCAAGTATCTCAAGGGGGATGGAGAAGGCAGAATGAGCCTTAGCATTTCTGACATCCCACAGAGACAATGAACAGGGGAAGGAGAGTGCTCATCTTCTTGCAGAGAAGAGTTTCATGTAGGGTGATTTTAATAATTCAGCCTTTGACTGGTCTGCTTAAATGTTTGATGCCTGTGAGCTGAGCTTTAAGATCCAGCTGCCTATGAATCCAAGGAGCTGGAGTCCAGTTGGGTGCTGTCTGTCTTCTTCATGGGTGCTTTAAGCATGGTACCATGGTATGGCTCAAGCCAAAGGCAGAGCACAGGTTTCTCACTTCACTTCATGCACTTCTGCTGCACTCACACCAAGGGAAAAATATCAACCATTCCATCCTGGTTCGTGTTTGGGGTTAAGGTGATGTCCCAGGTGGTGTTGCAGTCTGCTGGGAGAAGCTCCAGTCCTTTTGTCAGGATTATCCCTCTGCTCTACCTGGGTAGTAAACCTCCAGCTTCTACACAGTGGAGTTGGGATGCTACCATCTCTTTTGACTGATCCAATTTTTGCCCTTCTCAGAGCCAGAGCAGAGTCTGAGTTTGGCCAGGTTGGGAGAGAAGAGCATTTGAGGAACAGCACCATTTTCTGCTCTCCCACCCTTTGGGATGTTGCCACATTCAGAAACTTTCCATCCCACAGCTACAGTTGCCCTTCAGCTTTGTTCATAACAGACCCTTCACTTCCATGTCAGATTCTCATCCTGTAAGACCTTATCCTAAATTATCCATGAAACGTGTGGGCATGAGTTATGCATGAGATGAATTATCCATGAATTGGGTTGGTTGCCTTCTCTCTCTGTCAACTCTGTAGGTTTCTGCCAGGTATCAAAGCATAGAGAAGGCCTCATCCATTGTGTGTTATTTCCTCCCCCCCCCATAAAAAAAAAATCTGTATTTTACCAAACAATACATAAAACTTGGGACAGAGCTTAAATATTCAGGGGGTCATGATGGAAGAACACAGAAGGCTGCTTGAGAGCTCACAGGGTCAGCCTTTCCCTGAAGATGCAGTTTCAGATCCTAAACCAATTCAGTGGTTATTCATTCCTAAAAAGGGGAAAGGCTCCAAGAATGATGGAGGCAACTTGTCTGTTTCTGACAACACACTCCCACAGCCAGGCTGGTGGTAACTGTACTCATCTATGAACTGGAACTTAAGATTCAAGCCTCTTCTCTATGACAAACACAGCAAAGTCTTAATTTTTGGAGGGTAATTACTTCTGATTTTGACATGAAAGCCTGTGCTGCAGTGATGTTTTGTTCTTGAGAGAAATTTTGTCAAAGTCGGTCTATTTGGAGTAGAGAGGGGGAAAGAGGGTTCAGGAAATTGAGATTTTTAGTGGGAGTAAAACGTTTTTTTTTTTTTTAGAGAACTCCTGACCAGCCCATCACCTTGCTAATCATGGGGTTTGTCTGCAGCACAAGTCAGCAACCATGCTGGCACCAGCTTGTCAGAGGGAAGCTAGAAGCCTCTCCCAGACCTCCAGGGTCTTCAAGTACAAGTTCCTCGATGGCTGCAAGAACATCCTTGCATCTTACATCCCAGATGTTGCAGGTCCTTATACACCCTACCTAAGCTCTGCCTCCTGCAAACCCAAGGTAAAACACAACCCCAGAACAGCAGCAAATTGCTGGCTCCATGTCCTGAGAACCTCCCCACCTTTTTCACCTCCCCCATGCACCGGGAGGAGCAAGCCAAAGAATTCAAGACACTTCCTTGCCTCAAAGAAAAGTCTCTTGTTTCAGCAACTGTATGAGGAGGTCGTGCTAGACGTTGCCCTTGGAGATGGGGAACTTCCAGACCCAAGCCAAGTGTTGGGGCCATTTCCCTGCTCCAGGCAAAGGCTGCCTGTGTTTCGGAAGCTGAGTGGGGAGGCCATGCAGGATGTGGCCCTTGGAGATCTGCACCCTCAAGACTCAAGTTCAGAGCTGAAGGAGCTGCCTGGAATTAGTGCTGAGCAAGGACATGAAAGGCTGGCAGCTCCCCCAGGAATGAGGCATGAACTGCCTCTGAGATAAAAAAAAAACAAAAACCAAACCCATTTCTGAATAAAATATAAGTTGATTGGCTTCCTCACATTATCAGGAGGTCAGTGGTGACGTGGTGTGAGCTCAGAGTGACTGAGAGCTGAGGGTGGGTAAAATGGGAGGAAGGAAGGGGATGCTGGTGCCTCTCCTGGGTATCCCTTCTACTCTTCTGGGTGCCATGCAGCCTGCTGGTCCAGCAGCCTGGCAGTTTGGGCAGGCATGGCCATCCAGCTCCATCCCTTTCACTCAGCATGCTAGAAACAGAGAAAAACATCCTTCTCCACACCTGGAAAGCCAGCACCATCTCCTATCCTGACATGCCAAGCACCCTAGAAAAAGGCACTGAAAAAAGTCCTGAGTACAGGCTGTGGCAGAGCAAGTATCAAACATTACATGGACAAACAAAAAAATAGGAAAGGGACTGAGGAAAGCAAACAAGAGATCCATGTGAGAGAGAATTTCAGAGATTTTCACTGCTAGAAGTCTGGAGGCTGGAAAGTGGTGACAAGGAGAAGAAATGCTCCACAAAGAAAATGGTAACAAACAGAACAGGATTCAAGGGGGTTTTGGCATAGGGATCACTCTTAGATGTGTTCCTGAAATAAATTGTTCATAACAAGAACAGATCCCAACCCTCAGAACAACAGGGATCTGTCAGCAACAGGGCTGTGTGAAAGAAATCTCAGCAGAAAAGAGGTAGTAACAGTGGAGCCTGCAAAGGTTCCAAGCCTAAAGAGGGACAGGACACTCCTCAGAGGAAACAGGGACAGCAGAAAACTGCAAAATGACCAAAAAACACAAACCTGCACGACCTTGACAGCTGGCAGGTATCTGTAAGCTAAAAGTGAAAAGCTGGTGATGGTGCTTTACTTAGGGCCAGTAACCATGGCAGAAGCCCACAGGAACTGCATGTGTGTGCCAGCACCAAACTGTTCAAAAAAAGAGAGGTTTGAGTGTTGGTCAGGGGTTGTTCTTGCAGCTAACCAAGCACACCAAGAGAATGCAGCCCAACAGGTCCACCACACACTGATGCCATCAGATAGCTGGGAGGATGCTGAGATATTCAGGGGAGGAATGATTTCCATATAGTAAATTCCCCCAGGTGAGGTTTGTGTGTTATATGCTCAGATGAAGCCTGACAAATCTCTGAGGAGTCCTGTAAGAAGCAAAGGGCCCCAGAGAGAGAAGAGAATCACATAATTACTGTACCTGCCTCTGCTACACAAGGAGAGGAATCAGACCAGCAAGGGTAGACCAAAGGACAGAGGTGGGTTAAGCTGATGGGAAGAAAAGTGTCTCGGGGAAGGATTGTGCCCCAGGTTTGTAGGTCAAGCTGGAGCCTGAGTTTAGCTCTCCCCAGTCAGGATGGGACTGAGTCATCAGTCTTTAATTTTTGAGGCACAGATTGCAGAGCAAATGTTGCTTATTGCAGGCACCACTTACTCCTGAGCATGATAATAAACAGACTTTGTCTCCAAATGGTTACTGATCCAGGAAGACACAAGGCTATTTTAGTAGTATTTCAGTGAATGTGAAGACATTAGAGAAGAGGTTGACCTAGATAAATAAACATGGGTCCAGTGATCAGAAGTTGATGCCACTTAAATTAAATGGAAGGAGATATTAAAACAGGTCAGAAGCTGAGGCTATTTGCCACGAATTTTAGCATATGAAATTACCAACGTGGCAACAAGGAATTTTACTGCACATAACAAATTGGGAGTGGAACCATATGCTGGGAGTTCACCAAGCACAGCACCCACGCTTAAGGAAATGGGGCAAAAGTAATTTTGACAACTAAAGAGCCTTTATTCTGACCTCCCCATTCTGCACTTCGATTTCCAGCCAATTTTGAAGGTGAGCAGAGAACAGTGTCCAATATGATCTGCTTTTACAGAGGAGAGGTCAAGCCACGTTGGCTGTGCAAACACATCACCCGGTGGCCACAACCCCCACACAAGGTCACACTCTGCAAATAAGATCCAAATAACAAGCTGGAAAAATCAGATAGGGACTTTATCAGCAGTCAAAATTTCCCAGGAGCAAAAGCTGTCTTCAGAGGTGCTGCCCTTGGCAGACAGGCACTCAGGGGTGCTCCTCCTGTGATGAAAAGGAGATTTCTCTGGCAGACCTTGAGCTGACCCATGAGGACATTTGGTCCAAATCTAGTGGCCTGACACAAGTGGCACCAGTTCTTCTGGGCAGGAAAAGCCTGGCACAACAAATCCATGTGGGCATCAGTGTTGTCTCTGCAGTGTAGGAGATGGAGTCAATGAGTACAAGCAGAGTTCCTCAGACAATGGCCAAGGGACTCCTTTCCTTGGCATTTCCATTGATGGATTTGGCACAGACAGACATATTGGATTTAGGAAGATTGCTGATTCCCCAAAGCTGAATGGGATCTATGTCTCCTGAGGGAGAAATTAGGTGACCTTGAGGAACAGCAATTGCACAAATCTCCTGTAAAAGGAGCTTCTGCTCCAAGCTGGGAGCTCATCTGTTGGAAACACACGAGGGGGAGAAAGGCAGAGATGAACTTGCCAATCATGGGCTGATAATAAATCTCTGATGTAATGTGGCTCTGAAAAAAAAGGCAAATATGATAGCAGAAGGTGTCAGGGGAGACATTCCCTTTAGAGAAAGGAGACTGATTCTGTCACTGCACAAAGCCCTGCAGAACCCTTGTCTGCAGTCCTGTTATGACTCAAATCAACCATGTTCAACAGAGACTGAAATGGGAACAGGTGGGAGAAGGGGGAAGATGAAATTCCTTCCTTGAGAACCTTCAGGAGTTCAGCAGACAGTAGACTGCAAAGGGAGGGGATGAAGCCATGGCCTGAACAAACACTTTAGAGGAGAGGGAGAAGAGTTATTTGAGGCTGGCATTAGAAGAGAGGGGGATAAAAAGCACTGCACTGTTACAACCTGGTCCTTGAAAGAGGAAGAGACAGAGGGTATATCTGCTCCTCTTCTCTGCTGGGCACCTGGCCACACACTGGCCCTCCCTGCTCTGCACTGAGTTTGCTCCTCTGCTCTCTGTGAAGGAACCAAGCCCCCAGCTTTCCTCCTCTGCAGAGAAATCCCCCTTCTTGAGTTGTTTGCTGCCAAAATCCTTCTGACCGTAGCCCCGTGTCTCCCCCCCCAGTCACAGTTTTTTAGCCTCTGCTCTTTTCAGGTAGGTCTTCCTCCCAACCATCAGCATGCAAAACCTTTTATCTCTGCTATTCCTGAAACACCTCCCATTCCCAAGGTCTCTGGAGCTGCCTTATGCCTGTGTGTGAAGAGCAATCAGTGCCTCACCTTCAATAATTGGAGTTGAGCCTCTGGAGCTGAGACATGAATTTGATCTCTGCTGTTTTGCATAGGAGGGATGAGCTGGGGTGGGGACGGATGGGGATGGAAGGGAAGGGGATGAATCTGCTGATCAGAACATGTTTCAGTGTTCAGGAGGGTTTACAGCACCCCGAAGAGATGAGGACACCCTGCCCTGGACCAGTGTAGGACACAGGCACACACTTCTCCCTGCATTGGTGTCTCCACCTCCTGCTCTGCCTTTGCAGTAACTCACGAAGTTTGAAGAATGAGCACAGGGGCACTCCTGTGACCTTCTGCTGCTTTGTCTGTGCATGTAAGATTGTGATTTTGCCTCGAAACAGCCCTGAAAAGGTGACTGCACTTGCAAACCTGTCAGAGGGACATCTGAGTGTGACTATGGGAAGGTGTTTTATCATCCTGCCCAAGAAGCCAGTGCTCTCAGAGAAGGGTGGATTGCTTTCTCTCCATTCAGCAGCATCCCCTTGTAGGCAGGCTGGATCCTGGATCCTGAACAGGGCTGGCATCCATCTGGGGAGGGGAGACCTATTCCCCACAGGTGCCATCACATTTAGACAGGCGATGGTGTGTGCAAAATCATGTTCATCTGTGAATACCACAGCAAATTGCTGGCTTGTGATTATTTATATGCAGATGTGTTTGGGGATGAATTACCAACCAGCCTGGAGCAGGGGAAGGGAGCGGTGACTCCACCTAACATGTCACCAGGCAAGCCAACAACCCACCTGGGACAGTCATTAACAAATTAACTGATCACCCAGGTCTCTCCCTCCCTGTGGGGGCTCTGTGTGCCTTGAACCCAAAGCAGCCACTCTGCATTTGCAACAGAGGTTTAGAGGTTTAGGGGATGATAACTTGAGTGCATCCATAGCAGCTTGGGGCTGGCTGGCCAGGCCAAATCAATCTTGCCAAGTATAGTCTGTAGATGAGAAAAGACAGAAGACAGACTCATGAACCAAAGAAAGGCAGGGGGAAGGCTCCTGGAGTGGCAGAGAGAGGAAGTGTGAGATGAAATGAGGAAGTGAAAAAAAAAACCAAAAACCCAGCTTCCTTTATTCCTTTTCCTTTATAGACAATATTATGCTTCTGCTCAGAAGGCCCAATCTAGCCCTTCACACAGCCCCAGTGACCCTTCCTAATAGAAACCATTTAAATCTTTAAACAATTTACATGAAAATGTAACTTTGCTGTGAATATATTTCTTCCCTCTCCCGTTCCCATCACGAGTGCAATTCTTCAAATCTCTGACAGCTTCCATTATCTCTTAATGAAGTCAGAGCATCTTGCTTAGGAGATGCTGCAGCCCGGAGGTTAATCGCCGGAACAAGGTTCACAAATAAAAATCAGGAGGGGAAAAAAAAAACAAAAAGGAAAACTAAACACTTAAAAGAGCTGAAGGGGGTGGCTCCACCACCCAGAAACTCAAGGTCTAGGAGGGCAGTCATCAAATTCTCCTTAAGAGGCCATGTGGGCTGATGGGTGCCTCCATCCCTCCATCCCAGGTGCCTCCATCCCTGCCCTGTGTCTGCTGTTGGTTGAGCTGCCCCATGGGACCTGGGCAGATCCTTTCTTGTGCCTTGTCTCGTGCCTGTGCCAAGAGAAGGGTGGGGGTAACCAGGCAGCACCTCACTCAGAGGTCCAGCACACTGCTGGGAGATGTAGGAGTCACCAACACCATCACTGATGCACAGGTGGGTGAGCTCTGAGAGTTGATGGGAGGTCTGGGAGGTGTGAGGGCCACCATGGCCAGGCAAGAGAAAGCAGATCCCTGAGGTTGTGGGGAGAGAGGCAGGAGAGATTTAAAATGTCATCCTGGGATGTGCAGGGCTCTGAGCTCTTCCCCATGCAAGGGGGAGAGCTCTGCTTGCAGCAGTAACCCAGTTCTCCCAGCACAGCCTTCACCCACAGACACATCAGGGTTATAGCTGAAAGGCCCATGACCCATCAGGGTCATCTTCAGAACCAGGTTTCAGAGCTGTAGAGACAGGAAGCCTAAAATCAGGGGCTCAGGGGCATCTTCCATAGCATGTGGGGCTCTGCACATCCTTGAAACACCCTGCAATGTGCACCAGAAGAAACCATCTGCAGGACACTGGCAGGGACAGGCTGGGACACAGTGACACAGAAACACCCTGTCTGCTCTTTGCTTTGCAGGAGCTACACACATTCCCAGCCCTTCAACTCCAAACTTTTATGTGCATTTGCTTGCTGGAAACCACCTGAGCCCTGGGGTTGGTGAGGGCTGCAGTACCCTGTGGGACTCTGTTACAGGGGTATCTGCAGAAAGTTGGGAAGCCAGAGCAGAAGCTGTTGCTCCAGGCATTGCCCTCTCTCTGATGTTCTCTGCCCCTTCCCGGGATGGAGGGCTGCTTTGCAGAAGGCTCTGTGCTGATATGAGGGAGGTTTAAGAGAGAGGATGTAATGAAAAATAAATGTAAGGGGCTGGAAATGAGGAGAGAAAGGCAGAAATAACTATTGAGATGACAGGAGATGCTATGGAAGAGGGGATAAAAAAATCAGGGAGGTCTCACGGGAAACCAGATTCTCAAGAAGGGGGACTACTAACTTGAATAGAATAGAGATGAAAGTAGAAAGCAACTGCAGAGGAAAACAAATAGCTATTTCCAAAAAAACCAATAAAATCTGAAATATTCTGGGCCAGAAGGAAGAAAAGAAAAAAACAAACTACCAAGAGTTAACAATTCTGTTTGTTGGAGCTGCTTAAGTAAAGAAAACAAAGAAGGAAAAGGAAAGTACATGGCACAAAAATAAGGAGATAAGCAATGCAGGGAGTGCTTCTGCCAGTTAGTTTGTTCCCTGTGGTGTGCTCCACCAGGCTGGTGTGGGACATGGCAGCATCAAACCATGGCTCTGTATCTCTCTGAACAAAGAAAGCATCATCCCAGGCTCAGTGCAGGGTACGGTGTGGCCTCAGCACCTTCCCCATCAAACTGCCTCCAGGCAACGGGGTCAACGATAACAGGAGAGAATTTCAGTCCTGTCTTAGCTCAACACAGCTTCACTGCTGCTAAATAAACCTGAATTTGAAAATGCTTGAACAGAAGCCTGTCATCTTGAAGAAAGAGTCTCTGAAGAGTAAGAGAAAAGGGAATCTTTGTTCTGGGACACTGCTCCACCTGCTCGGTTCCTCTCCCCTCTCTGACCCTGCAGGCACAGGCAGAGACACGCAGGGACGCACCCTCCTGGCAGGTAAAAGCAATCCCTGGTTCACCCGGAGAAAGAGCATCTGGAAAGCACGCTGCTTATCTCCAGACAAGGCTAGGAAAGGGGTGGGAAAGTGTGAAGACAGACCTGGATGTCAGCAGCAAGCCAGGAGCTGGCTGACCCTGCAGCCACCAGCACTGCAACACAGCTGCCCGAGCTGCGGCTGAGCGAGCCCGTCCGAAATCAGATCCTCCAGCTGCAAAACCTGCAGCCCCTGGGCAGGGGGTGACAGATCTGCTTGCTGATAACCACACAAGACAGCTCTCAGTCGTGTCTAAAAGGAGGCAAATTGGTCTTTATCTGTGCAGGGTGAGCCTTGTTTGCTGCAAGGTGGGAGCTCTGCATCACATCTCTGGGGTTATTGGTTCCTGAGAGGTCACCCAGGTGTTTACCACGGCCCTGGGCTGGGCTGATCATGAACTGCTGGCCCAGACTTTGTCACTGTGTGCAAGCAAAGAGAGAGAGGGGACACAGATGGGACTGAAGCTTGGGACCACTCTGTATGGCCAGGGCTCACCACCAGTGAGAGACTTATCTGATTTATCCTCTCCCCGTCCCATACAGGGAGACACCTGCAGTGTCCCCTCCTGAACTGGAGACATCTGCCCTTCTTCCACCCCATCCCGGGACTCAGGGAGGGGAATTCCTCTCCTAGGGGAAGGTGATCCAGCACAGAGGGGCTGGCAGGGAAATGGTAGAGGGAGGGATGAAGTGATGGGACCTGACCTTGCTTTGCAGGGGAAAAAGGGAGCTGTGAGGGGGAAGCCAGCCTCTTCTGCAGCTACCCCACCTCCTCACAAAGCTCCTTTCCTCCCACCATGGAGAGGAATGAAAAGCTCTCATTAGGTGAAGAGAGCCAGCAGGATGGTGGATAACAGCTGCATGTCAGGCCTGAGTACCCACAGCCCAGCAGTCCTCTCCAAACAGGGCTTTTAGCCCGTTCCCTTCCTCCCACCTTCCACTTTCCCTGCCTGGGCACGATGAGTGGGAGCAAGTTAACCCTCTGCCCTTTAATCAAGGGCTTGTGTACATGGAAAAGGATTGATGGAGCTTGTGTCCCTCATGGCCTCACACCAGGGCTCCGATTACACCATTAACTCCCTGAGCTGAGTGCCCGGCTTGTATTGGCAGCCAAGAAATAATGGCCCTGGGAACAGCATCACGGAGCCAACGCTGGGAAGCAGCGGGACACAGAAATGGTGATTTCCACCCCAAGGTGTTCCAGGGAAACCAGGGACCTGCTGACAGGAGGAGATGGAGGAGCTATTGCTCTCCTGCGTGTGCTGTTGGAGGGCAGGGTACAAACACCACCTCTCTGCATCAGTTTGGGAAAGTTGACAGAGAAAAGCCATCCCAGGGAGGGGATCCCACATTCCCTGAGTCAGTAAATCTGGTTGGCCCGGAGCGGGCAGATGTCCCACATCAGCATCATCTCCAAGACCTCAGACATTTTCCCCTATGTTTTGAGAACTGAGGGGGTCTCCTAAGATTTTTTGCACCCAGAAGAGACATCTGTCATCCTCAGCCAGCCCAGGGAATGTGAGGTGGGATGCTGGTCCCACCTTGCCCTGAGCAGGGGAGGGAGCTGCATTTCCCCAGTGGGGGCACAGCGTGACCTGTGGGGGCTCGGGGAGAGCTCTGCTCTCCATGGAGCAGAACTTGTCCTCCTGTCTCCAGGACCAGGAGTCTCTGGGAAGTGGGATGCTGCTGACACCCAGTGGTTCCGTGAATCCTGCAGATGGGGACTGGCGCCTCCACTGGGGAGGAGTGTCCAGGCTCTCCCCACGACTGGGACTGGGACGTGGCTTTTCAGGGTGCCTTGTGTTTTTGCAGAGCCATCTGTGTAGGGAGGGGTTGGAGCTCCTGAGTCACCTGCACTTGTGGCACGGCTGGCAGAGAGACCCTGGCAACACGGTTGTGCAGGGTAGAGGATGGGATATGGGGGAGAAGAAGGTGAACCCCAGGGGGTCGTGGGCTGATGTTAATTTCAGCAGCATCTGCCTCGGATCGTGTGTCCTCACCCACAGCACAGCCACATCCACCTCTGCAAATGACTGCATCATTTTACTCTAAAAGCCCATCTATGCCACATAAGTGACTGTCCTAAACTGCCACAAAAACGCTGGAGGGTGGGAGGAGGAAATTCTCCGAGACATTTTGGTTCCTGCTCCCCAGATCCTCCTGCCAGCTCCGGGTGTATCAGCCCAGAAACACTGCAGAGGCAGAGGTTGGATTTTAGGATGGAGCTCCCTGGGCCAGTGTCCAGGTGAGCTGCCTTCACAAACATTTTGACTCCAGGAAAGGAAGCAGACTGGAATTAGAAGTGGATTAAGCTCCATCAGGAAACCCCATTCAGATAGCAGAAGGCCATCTATGCAGGGAGTTATTTAAGAGCAGCACCAGAGCTTTTCAACCCACTCTGCATGTCACTGCAGCCCCAAAATGAAGCAAGCAAGCAAACAGTGTGGAAAAATAACAAACTGCCTGCATCTGGCACCCCACAGTGCAGAACCAGAGAACATACAGCCTCTGACCTGACAAACAGCAACAGATAAGATGGACAGAGAACAGAATAAAGGGAATAAATGGAATAAAGGTTCAGGAGCCACACTTCATAGCTGAGAAAAACACATTTTCATATGGCCTTTCACACTGACAAGCTCTTGTTTTAGCTAGGCAGAGCACCCAGAGGCTGCTAAAACAGAAATGCATTTTTAATTATTTGTTATTATCAATGGTTTTGCAGATAGAAACTGCTGATAATAAAAGCACAGGAGGGAAACAGCTCCTTTAGTCAGGGACTATGCGAGCAGACACCAACTGCACGAAGGCAGTGACTTACAGGAAGATTATCTCAGAGTCTCACAGTGGACCTGCCATTGTCCCTATGGGACCAGAGGCAGAGGGGATGCTTTCTCTGCACGTGTACACAAAACATTGTGGGTGGAGAAAAAGGAACAGAAGCAATAAATGAAAATCGTTGTGGCCACAGCACATGGCACACAGATTTTGTGCACAGCACAGATTTTGTTTGTTTTCCTCCAGAGAGGGCTTGTGGCTCTCTGCTTACAGGATCAGGAAATAAGGCACCAAAGCTGGGCTACAAATAGAGACAGAAGGCAAAGTCTGGAAGTTGATATCTGCATCCTATTTCCAGGCCTTGGTTGCCTTTCTCTGTCACACAAACTGGGGACACAAGGAGGCTCTATGTGCCCAATCTGGGGTGTCCAAGGAGTGCAAGGGAATGCACTAGGTGGATTAATGCATCATTTCCATCGATAATTTCTCAGCCCAAATGAGCCCTGTTGGCTCAGACTCACACACACCCACACCCAGCTCTGAAAACCACCAGACTGATTAGCATTGACTCTGTTACTGCGATTATGGGCAGAGGCAGCTGATCAATGTCTACTCAATAAAGCAAAATCAGGTGTCAGTCACTCCCAGTGATGCTTCCTTCCCTCTCTGCTGGGATCTGTGTGTGTGTGCCAGGTGCTGAAGACCAAATGGAGAGAGAAAGAAAGCATGGCTCAACTTTCAACCCCCCTAAAATGTGATGGCTGCTTCCATGGCAGCAGTAGGGACCTGATCAGAGCACTCAGCTTCATGGCAGGACTTTTGCTGTCACTTGGCAGAGGGTGGACTTCTTCAGGGTCCAAGAGGATGCACCTCCCACCCTCAGCACCACCTGAGCACACTGCTCATTCCCAAACCCTCTGTACTGCCCAGCAGCCACCATCCACATTTCCTTAGCCTTGCTCAGGAAGCATCTTGCACTGAAGGGATTAAAACATAAAGATCCTGATCTGACCTTTCAGCTGGCCCTGTCTACCTTCTGCAACCTCTATCTCCATGCATTAATAAATAGCTCTGCCTCATCTCCCCACTCTCCTTGACACTTTTTCAATAGCCTTATTTTCTTCAGTTGGTTTTGTTCTCTGCAAGTGTGCTGAAAGTCCTTGCTCCTGTTTTTTCTGCACAAATTGGTTTTCTCTTACACATCATCTGGAGGGTGGTGAATGAACAGAAGAAGAATCACAGCCCCTCTCTCATCTCAGATCAGCCACTTTCTCTCTCTCCAAGTGCACATTCAGAGCTGGGAACAAAACAAGCAGAGGTGGCTGCTTCACAGTCTGGCTTAGGATCATTCCGAGCCCGCTGCGTGGAATGACTCTCCTGCTTCAGAGGTGACATGTCCCGTGGAGCCCTGGGAGAAGAAGCAATGAATAAGTAAATAGTGCTGGAGAGAAGGTGTGCTGGGTCCCCTGCTCTCTGCTCCCACTTCTCTGCCTGCCAGCAGTGATGAGTGTTTGGGTGCAAAGCAAGGAGGCTGACAAACAAGCCATGGCAGCAAGATGGCAACTGAAGAAGGTCCTGGAGATCCCTGGCTGGCTGAATCACTGAGTCACAGAACGTAAGGGGTTGGAATGGACCTTAAAAGATCATGAAGTCTCCAGTGGCTTTGGCATGCTGCTCTCCCTACGAGATCTACAGACAGAGCTAAAAGGCCTTATGCACCCACTCGTGGGTCCTAGACTGTCATTATGAGGAAACTCAAGATCAGCTTCAAACCCCAGAGGGGAAACGACCCAAATTTCCCACTGCTCTCAGTGCCAATGGAGTCTTTCTTTTCTTCTCTCGACTTGGCTCACATCCAGCACAGGGACTGTCCCCTGGCAGCTGCACGAAGCACATGGAGCCCCAGGGATGGGGTTGTCCTGTGCAGATTTTGACACCTGAAGGGCAGGAACAGCCGTGGGGCTCAGGCACTGTGCCCGGGGAAACTGCATTGCTGTAGTCTGGCCAAGGGGTGATGAAGTCATGAGCAACTTCAGCCAGGTCGTTATCTGCCAGAATGAGGTAGAATCTCCTTGCCAGTTAGGGATGACAGAAAACATCATTCATGGCCATTCCCATAAGAAAGGAATCCAGAAGCACAGCTGAAACCAGGCCACTGTTTATAGATGTGAACTTCTGAGCAAGAAGCTTTCTCGTGGGAAGATGCAAGCACTCCAAAATGGTCTTTTTCCCTTGTCTTGAGCAGATTCAGCCTCCCTGCTGCCCACCAGGAGACTCCCAATCAGGAGTGGGTGTCTCTAGCTCGGGAGGAGCTGTGCCAGCTCCACATCTCACTAACCTGGAGGTTGTGCTGCTGGAGCAGCTCATGCCGTGCTTGCAGGTGGGCACAAAAGGCTGAGCCTGGGGGCTGCACTGGAGGGTCCTGGCCATGGAGATGGACTCCTGAACATGCCTGAAACCACACTGCCCTGGCCTGGTGCCACCATGCCCAGGTGAGGCACCACCATCCTGCCTGACCCAGGAGGAAGTGGGAGGATGCACACGAGTGGCTGCCATCTCCTGACAGCAGGAAAGGATCTGTCGGTCACACTCAGGCTGCTCCAGCTCACGCTCTGGCTGGGATCCAGCTGCCAAGAGGGATGGGATATTGGCTGTAGTCAGATGAGCTTGTAGCTGGCCTTTGAATAACATTTGAGACACTGGTTTTCAGGCATCTGTGCAACTCATTACTCTTCAAATAAACAGAATGCGCATCGTGCTCCGGGGCAATCTGTGCACCAGTAAACCCCAAGCCCTCACCTCCAGAAAGCTGGAAAATCCAGTGAGATGCCAGTATCCACTACTGAGCTTGGACTGCCCTGAGTTGACAGCAAGTGCTGGCACAGTGGCACCACGTGGGTGGCTTTGAGCCTGGGGAGCTGGTGGGGCTCCTTTCACTGACAGAGTTGCTTTGCTAGGGCAAAAAGTTTGTACCTCTGTTGTTCAAAAAGCCCAGGGAACATGTTTCTTTTTGCTGCATCAGCACAACTGGAAGAACCTCCCTTGAAGAGGGAATGACCCCCAGGAGCAGTCAGCACCCAGCACAGTCTCCCTCTGAGACCAAAAATAGGAAGGGAGAAGGTGGAAGCTGCTATAGACATCAAAAATCTGAGCTACTACGTGTAGCTGTGTAGCAAAGGGATGGGGGGAAAAACCCCCTTGTGTAAACTTGTCTTTGATTTATACAAAATTCCCCCTTGGGGTTCTTTATCTGGGAGCTTCTCCCAGCTCTCATCCCATGGCAGGGCCAGGCTGTTCCCCCCTGAGGGGCTGCTCAGCCCCCCCAGACATGAGCCTCCCCCGGCAGCCACCGCTAATCTGGTGCCGCCACTTCATCTGCTGCAGCCAGTGAGTTTAATGAATGAATTAATTTTGTTCTCAACTGGGTGCAACACGTATTCAAAAGCTAGAAAATAAATGTTTCCCTTTCCTAATTCATTGTGTCCCATTTGATTTGTCAGACACACAACCACACGCACACGGTCTCTCCGTATCTCCCCCACCAACCGGGTCCTGGATTTTCCATCCCCACAGAGATTAACAACCTCCCAGCAGAAGCCCAGATTTCCTTCCATCTCTATCTGCTGTCTCTGCCACTGTAGGGTACCACATGTGGCTCAGGAGCCCAGAATTGATTTGGTTTGTGGGTCATCACGGCCAAAGACAACCACCTCCTGCCTCTCGTGGAAGAATCTTTTCAGAATTTCCATTTGAAATGTATTTATGCCCATTTCCTCCCATGCCAATTTTCTATTTAAGCATCTGCATCCTTCTCCCTCCACGGTGCTATTCAGTGTGAAATACACAAAGGGGGTGATCCTGTTCCCACTCAACTTCTGTTTTGCCAAGCTTAATAAGCCAAGAGTCTCTGCTGCAAAACATACTTCTCACTCCTCTGGCCAGCCTTTTTTTTTCTGCTGTTCCTGTTTTTGGATGGACGCCACGAAAAGTAGTGATTATGTTATGAAAATCTGTAACAAACTACTCTTAGGTGACTCCACCACCACGAAGCCTTTTCTCTTTAATAGCAATGTATGTGAGACTGTAATTATGCCCCAAATCTGGATGTAAATTGAGGAGGATTCTCTTGAGGCTCGAGGAACACTTGAGCCAGCTCTGAGATCTCAGCTGCACACATCATTGCTTCTCCATCTCCTGCAGTTTGCTCTCTCCACATCAGGGGATCTTCATTCCCTTTCCCAGTGACTCGGTGCCTTCATTGCCCTGAATCCTTCAGGACACAGTAAATGTGTTCTGCCCTGCCCAGTGGCTGTATGGCTGGCTCCATCCCACAGCTCATCCATGCTCCATGAACCCGTGTCCTCTGGGATCTACCAGTGCCCTTTCCTAGCACCCCTGAGAACTGAGCTCTGAATCCTGCACATTTTCAAGCAAATCACTTCTTTGCCTCTTTCAACTCCAGACTTGTTCTGCATGTGGGTAGAGCCCCGGTGCTGTGAAGCCTGGAAGCCAATTAGCACCATTAAGAGTGTTGTCACTGTTTCAAAAATCATTTGCAATTACAGGTATTTTCTGTTATGATACTGTTAGAAAGCAGAGCAGCAGTTATGTGTAAGAAATCACCTCCCCACACAGCTGACAGAGCTTCCCAGGACGGAGCACAGAGTTCCAGAGCAAGAATTACCATTTGCAGCCCTTCTTGTAATGGGAGGCCACGGGCAGTCTGCTGGAACAATCTCTGACTAAACTGTCCCAAACACAAAGCTGCTCTGGAAAGCAAGAAGCTCTTTAGGAAGGCGTAATTGTTAGGATTTGCAAAATCCATTTTTTTTTCCATCAGCTCTGCAAATCCATTTTAGAATTTGTAAATTTATTCTAGGATTAAATTAATAGGTTTCGTGATTTATAAACCTTTTCTTCCCTCTCACCCTCCCCTTGACTTTAAGAAGCTATTGCAAACTTTAGTTCAGTCCAGGTTTAAGAAATAATTTTTCAGTCACAGTTGTTGAGAAGTCCTGACAGGGTTTGGTACATTAGAGGGGCAGATTTCCCACCTGGAATATCAAGACATCCCAGTGTCAAACTCTCCCTACAACCAGGACATGGGATGGTGAGAGGCATTAGCACCAGGCTGGGAAGCACTGTCTGGACTGAGACCATGTGCCAACTCCAGCAAAGAAAACCCAGCCAAAGAAGTCAAGGCTTCAAATCACCTGAAAAGAGAGAGCCACAGCAAACCTTGACTCACTCTGTGACCTAGTTGGACATAGTGGGCCCATGGAAGCAAATAATTTATCAGACTCCAATCAAAGGTCCCACTGAGTGGCCCCAAAGACAGTGTCTGAGCTCTGCTTTGCTCAGTGTATGCATCATTCCCAGCTTGTGCTGATGTGTTCTTAATTAGCATCTTAATGTGAGAAGCATATGCAATGAAGCATGAAAAGAAAATCCCCATCATTTAAATTCATTAACAGTCATCAAAAGTCTTCAATGCAGAGGTGGAATTATCTCTGAACTCCTTCTGAGAGACCAGCTGTGCTCACTAAACTGTGGTGGATGGTGCTGCACTGGTTTATTTGTTTAGCTGTCTCCAGGACGTTTGTTCTCCTAGATTATACCAGATGATACCTGCCAGATCACCAGGGTGTCAGTACCAGGGTGCAGTCACAAGTGCCACCACAGCCATCACCCCACTCACAGGTTGGTCATGGAAACCCCCCCCAGTGCAGTTACTGGTTGTGTTTAGCACATGGATCACTGGCTCCAGTATTTGTTCTTCTTCTTCTCATTGCAGCAGGGAGCAGCTCCAGCAGGTACTGCACTTCCACCTCCCTCCTCTGCAGCTCTCAGGGTTGTAAGGCAGTAGATGCAGCTGGAGCCAGAAGATCCATGTCCTGGCAGAGGGCAGGAGGGGGTGAGAGCAAGAGCAGGATGTGCCTGTGCCCAGATGTGCCCAGATGTGCCCAGCTGTGCCTGTGCCAGGCTGAGCAGAGCTGGGCTCACACCCTGAGCCCTGGTGCAATGGGATGTGTGTTTGGCTCCGTGGAGCAAGGGCTGGAGCTCACCCAAGGGACACCAGGAGGCTGCCTGGATGGGAGTGAAGAGCTGTGCCAACCAACCCATCCCAGGTGAGACCAGGATTAAGGCAGGATGTGTCCACCTACTGTAATCAGAAAATACTCATTTCCCAGCCCCATCATCCCAGCTCCCATCCTTTCTCCTCAGCCCAGCAAGGGCTGTGCTTCCAGACACCTGATTCACCCAAGCTCACTGATGCCCCCCAAAGAGAAACCTCCCAGCCCCTGATGAGAGAACTGAGGACACCTCATAACTCATCAGAGGAGATGCTGGGCTGGGCTGGGCTCAGCCTTCCCAAGTAGGGTCAGATGGAAAATGGGAGTAGGAGATGGGAGTAGGAGAGGAAAAGCTCACACCAGGGAGACTTTTACTGCTGAGAATCCTCTGCCTTCCTCTGCAGTTTGTCTGTCCTGAGTGTTTTGCTGAAGGCAAACTGCCAGAACCAAAGAGGCAAAAAAATCAGAATAAGCTGCTCCAGAGCAATTACAGTAAAGATCTCATTTATGGAGAAAACCTGATTTAATGCAAAATGGGCTTATACCCTGGTGTGAACTAGTCTGTTTTAGGGTATTTGAAGCTTCTTGAATTTCTTTCGCTCAATTAGGGATTAGTTTTATAAGCCAAACCCAAATTTACCATTAAAAAAGAATGAAACATCCTCATAGAAGTTTGAGCAAGTGCAAATAAACTCGATCCAGCTTTGCATTCAGTCCCTGCCACTTTCCAAATTCCTGAGGTGGAACTATCTGTGGAAGGAGCCAGCAACCAGCCTGATAAATCCAGAAAGCCCATGGAAATGTCAAACAGTTCCCAAGTACATATTCTTGGAGGTCAGTCTTCATATGTGGGTTACAGTCAGATCATCTTTCTAGTGACAGAGCTGCAGAGGAATGACAGAAGGGTTTGAAGAATGCAGTAATCTGAGATTCTTTCAGACACCTTTAATAAATGATAGAAAGGGGTTTTTTTTTCCCCATGGCAGAAGATTTTTCACATGGGATTTCAAAAAGATCTCTTATGTCCAGAGCAGGAAAATAAACCCCTTTCCTTCAAACCATAAGTCTAAGATTACATTTGCCCCAACTGAACTTTTAAAATACTTTCAAAAGTGAGGGGAACGGGTATAAAGAAACCAAAATCTGTTTTATTTTGAATTATGCAGACACTTTCACTTCATCTAAAAGGTGTTGTGAAGGTGGAGGACTCGTGCAGGACCTCCTTTACGGCAAGAAAAGAGCTGCAAAACTTTCTATTTTGGGCCACTCCGAAGAAGAAAACACATTTTGCATTTTTGTCTGGTTAGGCAGTAAAATGGAAAAGCAATTATTCATGCAGTTCTCATTAACCATCCATTTACAAGTTGTTTATAAGTGATTAGTCAATCTCAGACGTGTGTCCCAGACAGGAGCAGTGTGTGGTTATTAAAACCAGCAGAGGAAGGTCTTGAAGGGAGTTATAAACTGGGGCTGAAAAGAATCAGCTGAACCCGTTAGCTATTGATCAGAGCTTTAGCCAGCCCATATTCATTACCATATCTCTTGGTGGTGCACTAATGAGTGCTTATGAATAGATCTGTAATCTAAAGCTGGGTTCTTAAATGGCAAACTCAGGTCCAGCTCTGAAGTATTGATAAATTTTAGCTCGACCTTCCCTGGATCCCAGCTCCGGGGCTTGCTCCTGGACATCAGGCAATTTTTCTCTAGGCCTCCCTGGAGAAAGCTGAAAGGTATTTTTTGTCCAGGACCATATCCAATTGACTTCCCTGGGCTGGAGCCATCATGCTGTTTCCCACTGAGGTGACTTTGGTGGAATTGCCTGGCAGCCCTCAGTGCTGATTGCACAGCCCTGACCCGAGAGCAAGTGTCTGAAAGGACCAGATTCAGAGTCTGCTCGACAAAACCAGGAGGATTTACTCCAGCAAATAATTCAGCCCAGTAATTGTATTCTTCTCTCTCCTACTCTCTTGTCCTCCTTCTTTTCCTTTCCTAATAAAATAACTAAATGACAAGGACTGAATTCTGCAGTAGGAAATTTTTCAACCTAGGCCTCCTCCCAGGATAATCTATTATCTTCACAAATTACTGCAGACAGTTCTTTAGTGTTTAAAACCTTTTATCCAAATAAATGCATAAACCTTTAGGAAGGGAAAAAGAGTGGGGGAGATGAAGGGAACCAGCATTTTAAATGAAAACCTCCTTCTCTCATGAAAATAAGATTTTTTTTTTTTTAGAAAACAGACTGAAAGAAAAGGAAAGGAATGAGCCTCAGGGAACAGAAATTGGTGATCGGCAGCAGATTCCATTAAAGTCTTCACCCTTTAAATATTACAAGTGTTTGTTCTCTGCAGCCTGATAAATATCTCGCTGTGTTGAGATTGAAAATTGATAAGCCATGCAACATCCATCTCTTTCAGACCCACAGCCTCCCTGCAAACTCATCACTTTGGGCCGGGCCCCAGTTTAATTAGCTGCTGGGGTAATGCCATGTCAGGCTGCTACCTAACAGCCTGCAAGCACTTCCAGTGTTCTGCTACATTAAGCCCCTTTGGGCTGATATTTCCCATACACCCAAACACAAACAGGAATGAGAAAAGCCAAAGGAACGAGCAGCTCCTCTCCCTTCCTGATGCACTTTATTATCCTCATCTCAGCATTCGCTCGCTGCCGGAGGGTCAGATGCAGCTGGGAGATGAAGGGCAGAGGGATGCTGGGGAAGGATGTTTAGGAAGAGGAGGGGCAAGCAGATGAGGAATATTTTGCAGGCTGAGGGTGGACACTTGGTTTTTAATGGCGAAAGAGGAATCGTGACATGTGACAATTTTTTTGCAACACCCACACGTTGCTTTCTGCCTCTGAGGGCACAGTGAGGAGCACGACAGCTGCCACCCTGTCCAACCACCCCAACCACCCCAACTCCATAGCTGGGACAAGCACAGGCCCATTTATAAGAGCAGCTGAGGGGGACTGGGACACGGGCTTCAACATTTTGCCCACCCAGCAGGGCAAAATGCCCCACTACCCTCCCAGGCCCTTTGCTGTTCCCACCTCAGGGTCAGGGCCCCAGGTGGGTGAGAGTTTCTCAGTGTGGGGAGATCTCCCAGCTCAGCACACACCCAAGCTGCTCCTTCTTGTGGACCAGGCTCAAGGGACTTATCCAAAGCCATCCAATGGGAACTGAACTCCATGTGCTCCCATGGAAACTGTCCTGGGGATGTTTGATCAAAAGTAACCTGAGAGCTGGTGAGAAACCACCACCCAGCCCTTGACTTCACCTCCTGCATCACCTCCTCCCAGCACACCGAGGACCAACTCTGCCCAACTTGGGCATCCCAGCTATCGCTATGGCAACTCAGGGCTCCCTGGGGCTTGCTGGGAAACACACCCAATTTCTCCTCTTCTTCTTCCTCCTCCTCAGCCACAGCACTGGTTTGTTCTTCTCCTGCTGTGGGAAGCCAGAGAAGTGAGGCCACCACCACGTCCCCAGTGTCAGGGAGGGAGCGGGAGGAGCTGACTGGGAGCTGTGTACAAGGAAGATGTTGCCCAGGAGAGCAACTCCTCTTCTTGGACCCTGGCAACTCTTTATCAGGGAAGCCTTGTTCACTCTGACAAAGCAGAGCTAATGTTCTGTTTATTACCTTCACTGCTGCATTTGGACTGTCAGGAGATGAAGAAATATCCTCAGAATTAACAGCAACATAACAGAGGGAGAAGAGCCAGGGGAGAGGTTAAGGCAAGTGCTGTTATCTAAGAAATAGGCTCATAAACCCTCTTCACTGAGAGTGGTTTGAGCACCACTCCTGGGGTGGAACTGGGGCTTCTCTTCTCTACTGAAGGACCTGAACACATCCTGGCTGGGCAGAGGGCACCAAGGGAAGAACCAGGCTTTTTACCTGCTCACCTTTGCCTACCTGGAGGGTAGTGCCCAGACCACAAAAACATGCCTGATCCCATGAAGAGTGTTCCCAGAGAGAGTCAATATTAAATCCCTGGAGGTTGAATTATCTTTGTGTATGTACAGTGCTTAACCTGATGTGCTCTGGGTGAGTGCTTTCAGGTGGGCCCAGACACAGGAGAAGGGGAAATTCATTAACAGCCAACACCAGGTTGCAAACTCTCAGCAAGAGAGACTAAAGACTGGTAATTTAGGGGCTGGACAAGAAGCCCATCAGATCTGAAGGCTGAATCTCTGAGCTGAGGGAGGTGTCACCAAATCCAGAAGTCACCCAACTGCAGGGGACACACTGGTGAAAAGCAGGAAGGGCCGAAATGAAGACACAAGATAAAGAACTGAACAGCTCAGGAAGGTGATAATGGACTTATCACTTCACTTTTGCTGTCTGAGGCATGATATACCCTTCAGAAAGGGGATTATCTGATCGGGACCAAGAGCATAGAGGGAGGGCAGGATAAGCTCAGTCAAGTATGCAAGGTCTTAAATAAAATAAAGTCATTGTTGCCCACAGATCTGGAGCTATCAAGACTCTAAAGCTTTGGATGAAGAGCTTTGCAGTGACCATCAAGGCATCTCCACTGATTTTGGGGAGAGCTGTCAAAAAAACACACACTGAGTGTGCTGCTCAACAACTACACACAGGAAAAAGCTCCACATCTCTCGGTGGGTCTCAGAACCATCCAGGTTCTGTTTGCTGGGATCCTGTGGAGCTGGGGCTGCCTTGGCCTTTCCCTGCTGGGAGGAAAGCCACGAAGCCTTCACAGTTTCTCCTCACAGTTCATGTCCCTGGGATGCTCTGGGAGGGCTCTGAGCCTTGCGGTGCCATCACAGGGCTGGGAGTGTGAAGTCCTGCACTCAGGCCTTTGTGGGGTCCCTCATAGCAATACAAGTCCAAGCTACAGAAAGCACCAGCTCAGTGTATTAATGCTTCCAAAGGCACCTGAATATGAATGGGAATGAAACGAGTGAAAGGGAGATGGGGGGGGGGGGCTCTCCACATCTTTACATACAACAATCAGTGGAAAGCAGCATATGGGCAGTGCTGAGATGCCCTCTGCATTTGGTACCAGAATGAATTTCTTTGCAGTATCTCCCAACCAGCAGCTTCTCACCTCCACAGGTTATTTTCAAGCTCATGCTTTTGTTGTTTCTAGAAAACCAAGAGACAACACCACGGAGATGCTTCAAGCCAACTCCGAGGAGCAGACAGGGAGGGAGGAAGCAGCCAACACCTTTTCAGTTGAAACACTTTGATCAACCCAAGAGCACAGTTCCTCCATCCCCCAGGTCTCCTGACACGGTGCCTCAGCACAGGCCAAAAGTGACACATGCACAGACAGTTCCTCGCCAGCCCCACAAGGTCCACGGCTTCCAAGCTGCCCCTCATTTAATGCATTTCACAAAAACCTGGGCAAAGCAAAGCACTCACCACCCCCCTAGCACAGCTCATCCTGGGGGAATCAGCTCAGGGCTCTGCTGCACTAATCCTCTGCAAATATGCAGGTTTTCCATTTGCTTTTAAAGTGTCCCCAAGGAAGGAGCTGTCAGATCAGAATACCTCAGTGCAAGGGAAGTGAAACCCTTCTCCCAGCCAAGGCATTCAGAGGAGCCTGGAAGCAAACAGAGTGCTCCTGGCACCATGTCCACAGCCCCCTGCAAAGAGCTGTGGACCAAGCTGCTCGCTGAGCTCCTACCACCAAGGGGGATCAGGCCCCGTGGTGGGGACAGAGCAGGAAAACTCTTTCCAGCTCTCCCAGTATCAATCCCCAATGGCACAGAGTGATCTGGAGATGGAAAGACAGCTTCAGACATGTTCCACATGGAAGAAAGGAGACCACTGCCAGCACACACTCCCTTACAGCCTATCTTGGTGGATGCCCTTCTCACCCTCCCCAAGAACTGTAGAAGATAATTCCATATAAAGTCCCAGATGGTGCCCACCTCAGGATTCCCTGATCAGCAGCACCTTTTCCTTTTGCAGTCCCACCACAGAATCTGTGATGGGGCTGGAAGATGGCAGCACAAGCAATGTCTGCTGGTCCCTACAGGGGACCCCAGCATGGAGCCAAGAGCTGGAGCTGACACCAAAACCCAGTGGGACACGAGAGGCCAAGCAGCATCTCATTTGCAAGATGTTCCTTTGAGTCCTGGCACTGTGACACTGCTGCTGCTGTGACACTGCCAGCATCTCCTGATGTGACATGTCCATGTGGGATGGGCCCACATGGAAGGACAGGGCCAGGAATGGCCCCTAGGTCAGTGCTGGGATGAAACGGCTCTCCAAAGGCCCCTCACTGGGAGGCTGAGCTGAGCTGTCAGAAGGATGCAATTAGCTACTTAATTCTTAATGTTAATTAACTTTTGCCTGCTCTAGCACCTTTGTCAAGGTATCGCCCTGCTCTCTGGGGTGCTCTTGGGGAAGCAATTATATGTTAGTTACTCTGCAATTAATTACAGCTTTAAGAAGGCCGTGGGAGGGCACCTCTTCCTGTTTGATCTTGTAAATGCTTCATTAAAGGCCCAACAAGGAATAGAATCTTTTTGTAGATTTGCTCACCTGGCAACCCTGTCCCTCTCCCTTTGAAGACTCAGTGGTGGTATTTATGCATTGTTTTAGAAAAGAAGAAAGAGAGACAAAAGCCAGTGGAGTTTGTTCACCACACAGCACCTCTGTTGCATTCCCCTGAGTGCACTGACTGCTAAAATTAACCCTGAGACTCTCTGGGATTAGTAGGTAAGGGTGGCTGTCACTTTCCTAAGGAAACAGCTTGAAACCAAACTTTTCACAGTGTCTGCAAGCCTGTGAAATGTTGACTTGTGGTCCAAAACCTGGAGAGTATTTTGACTGAGGTGTTTGAGGTCAAACACTGATGACATTTGGTCACCAGAGAAAAGCCTTGAAGCCAAGAAATATAAACTTTAGGGTTTACCACTGATAAGTACTTAATGAAAGATGCTCAGGTTTTCTTTTTTTTTTTTTATTTTAACTAAGCCATTGGAAAAAATGATCCTGTTTTCTCAGATAAAGTGCCATTTTTAAAGCCTGCTCTACTGAAGAGCTGCAATTCAATTATACAATAGCTCCTTGTTTTCTGCATTCTCACCCAGTCTCACAGCGAATCCAGCAACTGCTGCCACAGAATGTGTCAAATAAATAATTGACACGAGTGTGTTTTCTGCAGCAAGGAGCAGAATCTGACCTCTTGTACACCACACACCCTCTGAACAAAGCACCACAACAAGCCAGGAGGGGTGGATGGGAAGAGGAGATGGGTGGAAAAATCCCTCATTTGAAGCTGAATCTCCAGGGGCTGGTGACCCCTGCCTGAAGTCATCTGCTGGCAGGGTGGCCCTGGTGTCACCACACCAACTCTGCCTCATCAGGTGAAGAGTTGGCCAACAGAGCCCTTGCCAAGACAACCTTCATCCCATCCTCACTTGCCCTTGCATGGCCACCTCCTCCTATTCCTTCATCCCAGAGAGAGTGCATGGAGCCTTAGCACCATAAGGTGGGTTTCAGCTCTCCAGCTGGCGCTCTGGGTCAGAGGAGCTCTGCCTTTCTGTTAGCAACTTCTTGGGGAGAACACAGCAGCTCAGATAAAGCTCTTGCTTGGATTATTTTGGACACTGGCAGCTGAAGTGTGTTGGAGGTGCTACGAAGCCTGGTGATGAAGCGAGGGAGGGAAAAGAGGAAAGAACAGATGAGAAGAGGAAGAAAAGAGTCTATTTACTTGGGGATGCCTTTGCTGATTCTGCACCTCTTTGCTTATCTACCATCTGCTGAAAAATTTAATCTTTGTTATGTTAATCTTGCTCTTGTCAGCAGCAGTGGGCATGGCTGTTCCCACCCTTCCCAGGCTTTTCCCACCCTTCCCACTGCCTGCTCCCGACCACGGTGCATCCTGACTCGAGTGGAAGCACCACGGCAGCAGCACAGATGGGGCCATCTCTGCCCACACAGCCTGGGCCTGCAGGGATGTTTTGTCTGGTATTGCAGCTTCCTGCTTTCTTCATCTCCTTTTGAACCATTGTAGGGAAAAAAAAAAAAAAAAGGAGTTGAGAGGGAGGTGCCTGCATGCCCGGGATAGCAGGGAGGTGATTCGGGTGCTGTGGTGTTGCTGCTCCCTACGGGCAGTGCTGCCTCATCTCCTGCCCCCATGGGCTGGAAAGGGAAGACCCTCACTGAACCCATGTGTCCTCTGACAGGGTACAGGGTTTATCTGGGGTGTATGAGGCTGTAGAAGGATGAAATCCCCTCCACTTGCCCAGAAATGCTTCACATAAACACAGCAAACCCTCCCCACCAACCCAAAGCACCTGCCTGGAAATGGCTGTGTCTCTGCAGCTCTGTTCACAACAATCCTGTCCCTGACAGATATTTTGGGTTGCTCCCCTAAACTCTGGAAGCCTTTAGGTGCTGGGGAAGGCAAATGGATCTAACCAGGGGGAGATAACTCCACCAGAAGATCAGGGAGAGCCTGCAGGCATTTCCCAAAGGGAAGGATGAGGATTAGGAAGAGGGCTCATGGGTTCTAAGGAGGGGATGATATAGGATGCAGTCTGCTTTCAACCTTCATTAGTGGCCTCATTAATTTGCCCAGCTTCTCCCCTCTGCCCCAGCAGGACGGGTCCACTCAGAGCTCACTGCTGACTGCAAGAGGCAGCTCTGACACTGCCCTGGATCATCCAGCTCAGTAGCAAGCAGACACCAGGAACTACCCCAGCATTCTGGTAATGCAGATGGTCCCTGGACTGACCACGAGGGCCACGACCACCTCCTTGGCCCACTGCCCAGTGCTCCTTCCCCATCAGGGCTGCCTCTGCTGGGGAATCCTGCACACCCAGTGCCTGGGTGGTGAGGATAAATGGAAGCCATCAGTCACCAGAACTATCAATCTGCCAAGCCACAACAAATCTGCCATAAAAGATGTTTAAAAGGAAAATTGACATTTTGTTTTATAGCGTTGCAATTTAACAAAGGGGGAAGGAGGGCTGGAGGACCCGTGCTTCCTCTCACAGCTGCTCAGCAGGGCTCTGTGGGACTTGTCCTCCTTTTCCCTGCCCCAAGCAACATCCCCCAGCTTTGGAGGGACCCTGGGTATGAAGGTCATGCTTTGAGCATGAAGGTTATCCCCAGCATAAGGCAGAGCTGAACCCACCCCTCTGCTGCTGAACAACAGCTCCAGGGCTGCCCCACCAACCCCAACCTGTGTCCTGCCCGAACCACCACATCCTACAGGAACTCCTTTGGCAAGAGGGAACCCTGGTGGAGGTCATTTTCCCACTTCTTGGCCCCAGCAAGGCAGAGATGCTGACTGAGCCTTTTTGTAGCACTCAGGGCAATCAAATGCCCTGCTCCCAAGTGGGTTCTTCAGTGTCTAATAAAGGTTGAGCATGCCTGCAGCCCAACCCTCAGTAACAGCCCTAACGCGACCGCTCGCTCTCTCCTCCACCCCCCTTCATAATTTGTGCCCAGACCCTGAAAATGTTGGTGACCTCCTGAGGTGCTCAGCACTGTGTGGGAGGGGATTGCAGGCAAACAGATGCTCTTTAGAAAAATAGAAAGCTTTTCCTTTCTTTCCCTCTTGACTCCACCCTCCTCGCCCTGATCAAGGGCAGCCCATGTTCTCAGGCTGACCCTGACGAGGGTTTTTATGGAGGGGGAGTCACTAACTGGCACGTTCCCATAAATTATACTGAGCCATAAAATATGGGATTTATAGAGTGCCTTTCACTGGGCTACTGCTGTGGACTTTATAGCCACTGATGAATGAATCCATGTCGTGTCCTGCCAAACACAACAATCTCCTTCTGCTCTGGAGGAAGCTGAGGGATGGAGGAAGGCAGTCGTTGCCTGAAGGATGCACAGCCAGCCAGGAATGGGGCTGGCAGGAGAACCTACACCCTGCTCTGAGCTCCCCCCTTGAGCTGCAACCTCGGCTGCCATCAGCAACATGGGGAATGATGCATTTTATGGGCCAAATCTGAACCTGCTTTTCTCTGCCTTGCCCCCCAGCAGCCCCCTCCTCCCTGGCACCCACCACAGAGATCCTTCCATATCTCATTTCAAGCCTCAGTTTTTATTCCTAGGCTCTGGCTCTTAGTTTCTCTCTCCTATGCCTATTAATTAATTCTACAAAGCACTCTGGGACACATTTATTATGAATGACACTGTAGCAAATAATCTCTCCAGTTTGATTACAGTGTGACTACAGCCCATCCCCTGCTGCTGGAGGGCTCCTTATCTGAGCAGGAGAGTGACCAGCAGCCACCAGGCATTAACCCCTCACTGACAAGGGTTTAGGTCATGTCAAGGAGTCACAGCAGTTTAATGGAAATGTGGGCACTGTCCAAGAGGACTGGAATGGTGCATTCGCAGCAATTTGCCTCTCTTCAGGATGTACCCTGGGGATGAGGTTTCACAGCCCTGTTGCTAAGAGGATTGTTGGGTGTGCAGGGTGCTTAACCCACCAGGCACTGGGTTTTGTTTTGCACTCCTGGAGTGCCTTTTGGGAATGAAAAAGCTGGAAACACTGCATGGATGAGCCAGGAGGATTTCTCTTGGCTTGGTGCAGTGGATGCTGTCAGGCAGAGCAAAGGGGATGTTTGCAGAAACCAAATTAAACATGGGATGAGCAGAACAAGTGTGAGGGGGGCAGCTCCATCTGGGATTAAAATAGCAGAGCTGAGAAAGGTGCCACACACACGTCTGTGGTTCCAGTTCTTTCCCAGTTAGTATGTCCCTGTCCCCCCTCAAATGCCTGCTGACCTATGGCACTGAAATGCCTTGCTAAAAACTGCAGAACCTGCCAAAGTTCAAAGCTGCTAAGTCCTCCTGGGGCTGGAACTATTTTTGGTGAGCTCAGAATGTTGGTGCCTGGGAAACTTCAGTGCTGAAAAGTAGATTTTAGATAGCTCCAGATTTAAGCAATAATTGAGAGGGGTTTATAAGCTTTACATTTCTAACTTTAGCACCTAAAATGGAAACCAGGTGCCTCTGTTCTCCAGCAGGTCTAATTCATAGTCTCCTAGACCTCAGCTCTCCATCTACTAAACTAATGACACTTTGTGTATGTGCAAAGAGATGCTAAAGAAGCTGAGGGGCTCAGATGCAAATTTTGCAAAACCCAGTAATTACTTCACAGGGCTGAAGACACCACCTTCTTGCCTTCATCATCAGAAATCAAGATAAGAAGTAAGGAAGGCTCCAAGATTAAAATGAAAAGTTCCATCAGTCCAGGAAAAAAATTAAGCCCAATGATCATCATCTTGATGGTAAATCTGATGAGATTTGTTGCTGATAATTTCATTTTATTTCCTCCAGCACTTTTTCAGGCAGAAGGACAGATGTCAAGACCATCCTCTTCAATATCATTACCAAAGCAAGCATGGATATTGGGGATCAAAACCTGTTTATGTTCTTGCTATTTAATGGCATAAAACAATACCCTTTACAGCAACTATTAACTGGCTAATGGCAGCCCATCATTCCTCATATCAGTTAAGTGACAGATGGAGCTGATGGCATAATTAAGCCACTAAGAGTCTCATAAATTACAAAACTACCACTGAAGCACCAACCACACCAAAGGAACCATTGCAGCTCTGATGTATGAGGAGGATGAGTGAAGAGCCCTCATCAGGTGACTGAAAACCATCACAGGTTTGGTCGTGCTGTGAGGAAACCCTCGAGTCAGTCACTGCATCACTGACCAGACAAGGTTCTGGTGCTGCTGGGCCATGCTCCCCCCCACAGCCCATCCAGGGAAGGTGGAACTGGCCTTGTGTGACTGTGGAACACAGCATCCACAGCCCCTGGAATGCTGCAGGTTCAGTGTCTGACAGGGGAGATCCAGGCACTTCAGAGGGGAAAAGTGCCCCACTGGAACAGGACCTGCAAATGGGGTTTGGCTGAAGCAGAGAGTGGCAAAAAAATGAGTCTTTTCTCCACTACCTCCCTACCAAAAGGAGGGGGCACTTCTGTGTCTCTCACTCAGGTTTCCTGCACTGACAGAGTCCAGAAATGCCTTGGTGGAAGCTGGAGCACATTTTGCACCTGCTGCTTTCGTGTGGCAGTAACTAAGGGCTCCTTTGTGTTGCTAGCTGAACAGATTTTGTGGGAGTGGAGCTGTTTTTGACAGCAGTAAAATTTCTAGCTCATTACAAACCTAAGTGAAGTTGTTCTCCTCAATCTTTTCTTTGCACTTCGTTCTGATCTATAACAGGAAAATAGAATATTGAAGAAAATTGTCTTGGATAATTGTGACAGAAGTTTCTGGCTGTTTCCAGGATGGGAGGAGATTGGAAATAACAAATTTTCATCCTCCTTCCAGAAAAATCAAGTTTTTTGCACTCCTGAAATGTTGTGTGTTAAAGAGCAGAACCCTGATACAAAAACAGGATGCTGAGCTTTTGCCTTTCCTCCTGGCTCTGCATCCACTCAGGACCTCAGTGTTCACACGAAGGAAACAAGGAGTGAGGGAACATTCCCACTGCTGGATTTCTCTGACCTCCCCAGGGCACCACACCTGGGAGCAATGTTAAGGTTTTGAGGAAGCAGGATGCTCAAACAACAGTGCACTGGACTTCAAAAGCCACTTAAATATTCTTTTGAATGACACAGACTCAAGAAATGTCAACATCTCACTCTGGTTATACAGTAAATGGACATCTTTCCAACTTTTTGGACAGCTCTACCCATTGCATTGCTAACTTCAGGGAGAAAAATGTAAATGATAAGTTATAAACAGGCTTTTACTTTACAGTCCAACACCATGACCTGAAATGATACAGCAGATCATTTTAGCAGAATATTATCCTTTTGAAATTTAAATGAATTTAATTTACAAGTCTAAGGATAGAGGAAGAAAACTATCCATGGAGATATTATTCCATCAGAAGAAAAAAAAAAAAATCACATAGAAAAATCTGTAGCTTAGACAAATAGAAGCACATTAAGGCCAACAGTGAATGATGTGAATTTTCCAGGGAATTATATAGAGAGGGTAAGGGAAGTGGCAAAATTTACATTTGGTGGCTGTGTTTATTGCTTACAGCTGAGCATTATAAATAACAAACTGGGTTCTTACTGCCTGTGCTATAAAGTTGTATTTTTCCCTTTCCTCTTTCTCTTCAGATCTTGTGGATTTTGTGGCAAGCACAAAGTATTTTGCAGAAGCAACCAAAGAAAATGACTTGCTGGATGGCAGGAGAAAGGTGGGGGTCAGGCAAAGGAGAGAGTCACAGAACAGGCAGGAGAGGAAATAAAACCAAATTTTTTCCAAAGCAGAGGTTGCCACGAGTTATTTCCTATCCTGTGCCACCCCTCAGGGCAGAGCCACGAGAAATTTCAGGTCATGGGGCAGCACTGCTGCTGCACTTCATTAGCATCCTTTGGTCTCCCTGCCACCCTTGATCCCTTCCATGACCCTAATTCTGTCCTTTCATCTCCCCCCTCAGCCATGGCCTCTGCCTCATGCCCCAGCCCCTGGCTCTGTGCTGAGCCCTCCCCAGCTGCTCATGGCAGGGGATTTGGCTTCTTCCCTGAGGCAAGAGAGGAAAAGGAAATTTGATATCCATTTCTTTCCAGTTGTTGTTTGCTCCTCCAACAGTGGCTCATTTGGAAAGTTTAATCACCAGGCAGCTCATTCTGTTTTCTCACAGAGCATCTTTTGTGCTGCAAGAGACGTTGTGCTTTGTGTTCACTCCTAACACTGATTTTGTGGAGCGAGCTTTAGAAATCATTTTCCTTGACCACTTTTCTTCTTGAATGTTTAAAGCACCTTTTCTTTGTGAATCCCTGCCTCTCCTCCCTCACAACTCTGCTTTTTTGTCATCTGCCTTCTCCCTTCACAGTCCAGTCTAAAATTCAATGAAATCACCTGACAGAGCTTACAATGGCTCCAGGTTTTGGGTCAAACCCCCACGCAGAGAAGCCAGAACCTGAGATGAGCCCAAAGCACTCAGATGTAAGCTGCTGCCCACACTGAATTCCTTCCAACCTAGAGTGGGTTAAGGAAACAAAACAAAAAAAAAAAACAACAAACCAAAACAAACAGGAATAAGGTAAAACAAGAAACCATTGAGCTTTGGGAAGTAACTACCAGCACCACAGAGAGAGCAAAGCCACCTCCTGCTTGTGCTGCTGCACAGAGGTGCAGAGGAGGCTGGCAAATCCAAAGCATGTCCTGGTAAGGATGTGTCCCCAGGCTGCAGGTCTTGTGATTCCTGGAAGTCCCAGGTTACATGGGGACAAGTTTCTCCTGGGGAGTCCCAGAGGAAGGAGCCCTGCCTGGGGCTCTCACGAACACTCACCCTGGGTTGGAGGAGGTTTCTGGGACTGTCCACCTGTAATCCTGCTGGATTTCACTGGCAGGACTTGGCACACTGTCCACATGTGTGTAGGTCTGCTCAGACACTGCACACCCAGTGGAGCCTTCAGCAGACTGGATATTCCTTAGATATTCTCCTAAGCTCCTGGAGAACATTTAATTAAACACACCCTACCATTTCACCTACATTATTTTCAACAGCCCTGGCTATGAAAATAACATTCTCTTTTTCACTGAGACAGGAACAAAGGTGCTGGTGTGAGAAGTCTTTTTTTAAAGGCTTCTTTTTCATTTCTCTTTTTTTTTTTTTCCTTCAGTAGTGTTGAGAGGATGCAGTGGGGTTCATCTCAGGTGAGAAATAGGAGGAGCTGTAGAGGATGAAGCTGTGCAAAGATCAGGTGTGAGAACAAAGTGGCAGAGCTCAGGGGGGTGATTTGCCTCCCAGATGATGCTGAAGCAGAGCTGGAGGCTGTGCTGTTGGAGGAGCAGACACCAAGAGGAGGAATGTGCTCACCCCCCCTGCCTGGGTAATAATTCTTGGGGCCAAGGGCCTGTGATTCAGTCCTCTGATCCCGCCAGAGCTGGGTGACATTAGAATTTAGGCTGGGCTAAAAAAAAAAAACAGATTTATCTGCACTGGCAATATTCAGTTGAAAAAGCCAAAGCAGAAAGCAATATTCCCCTCCACCCCAAGTCTGAATCACTTTAGTTTGGCATTTTTCACAGGGACCACTTTAATTTCTCATCTCACAAGGCTCATTCTCTTTTCACATGCCCTTCCATTATATACAACCATACTCAAAAGAGAAAACCTTCCTCCTTCTCACATGGGGTTGAACAAAGCATTTCCTTTAGTTCCAAATGAAATCATTGCTGATTTCTTCATCCACTAAGAATTCAAAACCACAAAAGAAAACTGCCCACTCTGGCTTGGTGTGAAATGAATTCATTTCCCAGCTTGTTTAGGAATGGCAGGTGTTAGAGCCAGATTGCAGTGCAGGTAGTAAATGAGCTCATCAGACTTTAACTGGCAAAAATTTCACTCTGGACTAAATAAATCCATCCTTGGGTCCTTCTGTAGTCTGCTGAGAGCAGGAGTAACCCTGAGAACCGTGCAGGGAGCCTTGGCTCCTATCTGGCAAACTTGGGACTTAACTGAACATTTACCAGGGATTTCTTATTGCATCAGAGCCCCAGCAGCAGGAGATGCTCCCTCTTCAAGATCTTCAGAGGAGGGGACAGGAATGAATCCCCTTGAGTGAGGCACTAGACTTAAGCTCAAATCCTGGTTAAGGAGCAACACAAGTGGCATCTCTTAAGTGCTCTGCTCCTCTTCATCTGCACCTCCAGCTTGCTGCAAGCAGAGGGGAGGAATCAATACAAGGTACAGTTCACAGATAACCTGAGTAACCTTGGGAAGTCACCATGACCCCAGCTCCTGTCTCATGACCAAAGTCCCAGGAATGTGAAGTGTCCCCAGCCAGGGAAAGGCCTCAGCCAATGAACTGGGAGAGGTGGAGGCTGAGGGATGGAAGCAGGAGGGAAGGAGAAAGAAGAGATAGGAAGCAAAAGGTTGAATTTGCTCTGCTTCTGCCTCATGAACTGTTCTGTGCCATGGAACCATTTGCTTTGGGACTGTCACTTAAGGATGGCTCCACCTCTCCACCCAAACCCTCTGCAGCTAAAGCAGAGCTGCTTGCTTGCTATGGACATTTCCTGCCGTGATACAACACCTGGAGAAGGTGCTTCTGCCCCTCCACTGTCTGTAAGGGAAGTCCCAGGGGTTGTTTGGATTTGGTTGGCTAAAGAGAAGGCCCATCCAGCTAAGCCCTTCTATGCAGCAGCCTTGAGTGGCAAAATGCCTTCTAAGAAGAGGTCTGGGTGTCCTACAGCCCCTGCTCCCTCCCTCCCCACCTTTTTGTGTGACAAAGAGACAGAAATCCTACCGCAGGGAAAGGCCAAAGCACTGAAATACAGACTGAAGTAGCAAGAAGGTTTTGCTGAGCCATGGAACACCTCGAAACAATCCTGTCCTGCGTGGGGTCACTTTCCCCCCGTGGCAGCCAGACACAAGCCCTGTGCTGGGGGAGCTCAGATTCAGGAGCTGCCATCCCATCAGGTGTGAGCAGGGCTGGTTCTGGGGCTGTTCTGGGATCCTGCACACCCTGTCACCTCTGTGTGCCACCTCTGTGTGCCACCTCTGTGTGCCACCTCTGTGTGCCACCTCTTTGTGCCACCTCATTGGGCCACCTCATTGTGCCACCTCTGTGTGCCACCTCTTTGTGCCACCTCCTTGTGCCACCTCTGTGTGCCACCAGCAGCCTCTGCTGCTCAGGCCTGTGCTCGTTCTGCTGAAAGGGCTCCTGAACCTGGCACACGATGCAATTCATTTGCCTCTTTTTACAAACACCCACCCCTTCCCTCTTCCCTCGCCCTCTCCTTCCCTGAGATAATATTGACAACAATATCCATAAAGGAGAATATTAAAATAACCTTTTCCATTACATCCTCACTTAACAACTTCCCCGTGTTGCACACCACACCTGGCTGTCTGTGCCTGTTTGTAATGTGCTCCTTCATCCCTTCCCTGAGAGCCCCTCTCTTCCATCCAATTCCCCCTCCTTGCACACTAAGCTGCAAGATTACTTTTTCGTAAGATGCAATTTCCCCCAGATCTCATTACTTACTCTCTTAATGTATTTTCTGTATTTGTTTCATCTACAATTTCTCTGGTGCTCTGTTCTGCTGATAAAACAGGCAGCTGAGCTGCTGTGGAAAGCAACTTGCTGGAGTGCATTAAGGAAACCTCTTCTCATCCTGGATTCCAGCTGCACTCTTGGTGCCAGACAGAACGATCCCACTGTGTGTATGGTTCTGAAAGGCCCCCAGAACCTGGGCCTCTTCATTTAGTGACATCTCTGAGAGTGGCATTTAAGCTGGCAAGGAACCAGGGGTAAGAGGAGGGTGGGGAAAGAGACTCACTGGGAATGCTGGGTGAAGCCAATCTTTAGATGCTGAATTTTCTGGATGCAATGCTCCACAGGAGGTGGGGGTCACTGTAAATAACTTCTCTCAGGATATACCAGAGTCTCCCCCTACTCTCAATAGCCAAGAGTGACAGAGAAATGGCACCTGCAATGCATCACTGGAGATGGGAGTCTGCTTGGGAGCCCCTGGCACAGAGAGGATGTGAAGAATCAACTGCCTCCCAAGCACAGCTCTTGCCCAGTGTCATGTCAGTCCATCTAAATGGAAATTAGTCCATTTTTCCAGAATTATAGCAGTTGTGGACTGGACGTTTTCCACTTTTTTGGGTGTTCTGGGAGAAAAGTGAAAGCACCTTTTCTGGGGAGAGATGACAATGTTCAGGAAATGAGCTGTTTTCTGAGGAAAAAAAAATCACCCTGAGTTGTAGATGAGTGATGTTCATCATCTGGATGAGAAGCAGCATCTGTGCTGCCCTGGGTTACAGCTACAGACCCCATCTGCCAACCCACCCTCCTCCTGACATTCACCTCTCCCCACTGGGGTGAGCAGAAGTGATCAAGGGGGGAAAAGTGTAGAAGAGGCAAGTCCAACACCAGGGAGACAGAAAAAAGGTCCTTTGGAAGTGGGAGGCAGTGGCAGAATGAGGGAACATACCCAGCTCTCTTACAAGTGTGAATCCTTCAGTCCTGAAGGACTTGGATTATTCCAGCCTTGTTGGGTTTGGGTGGGAGCTGCTGTTGAGCTCCTCTTCCCAGGGTATATTTAAGGCCAGTGCTGGTTTGCCCTTCACATCCTCTGCAGGCAGCAGCAGTGCTGGGGCAGTGGACAGGACATGGCCCATCTGTCCCGTGGCATCTATCTGACAGGGGGATGTACCAGCTTGTTCTTTAAAAAAAAGGTCTTTGCTGTAAGAGGCTTAAAGTACAAGTTTGGGGTCTGGCCTGAACTCAAGCCAAAAAGAAAAAGAAGAAGAAAAAACCCCAGAAAATTCTGTAATTACAGGCAATATTTTTACTCGGCAGAAGATTAACAGGTCAGGAGAAGAATTTAAGTCTCCTTCTTTTCTGAATTCCAATTTAATAGCAAATAATCCTGCCCCTGAATGCAAAGAAAATATATTACCCTGGAGAATTCTGGTGAAGTTCAAAGGAGGTCAGACAACAAAAAGGTCAAAAATTAAACAGATGGCATTCTCTGATGGTTCACAGAGAAAAAACCCCAATCTGCCTTCCTTTTCCTTACCTGTGCTCCTTCCCTAGCACTGCTACCACACACATCCCCCTTCTTGTTTGCTCTGCAGCTAAAAGCAGAGTCTGAAGTTGCTAACACTCCCTATCCTGCAGTGATGTTCAAGCAAGCACACACCATTTTTAATGTGTCTGGAGGGAGGAATTTATTAAAGAGGCACTGCATTAAAAATATGCAAATGTTCCCAGTAACTACACGGGCCCATGAGGAAGCCAGATGAAATGTCATCCCTCCCTTCTCCCTTCCCCATTTTTATGCACTGAGATGGTTTATGGTTCCTCCTGTTTTATACTATAACTGGGAGCATGGCAGATATTTAATCTGTTTGGAAATAATTGCAGCAATAATGATTATTTTATTGGGTTTAACTACATTCTAAAAAAAAAAAAAAAAAAAAAAAAAAAAAAAAAAAGGGAGATGCTGCAGCAAAGATATGCCAAGAAAGGGAGAAGGAGAAAAGATGCTCTGAGTGTGTGTGGAAGGTTTTATACCCCCTCTGTTTTACAGACAGACCTGGGGGGATGCCTGTGGGATCCATGTGGATGGGAAGCAGCACATGGAAGCACCTCTGGTGGAGCATGTGAAGGGCTTTGAGCATGTGTCCAAACACTGATAGGCCCAGACACGGTTGGGCTCGGGTGGAATCCATCCCCAAGCTGAGGAAGTCTGCCCTAAAAATAAACCTCCTTCTAAGGCCAGAAGTCCTACAGAACGGGAATAACCCTCCCCTCCAGTCTGGACCATTATAACTGAAAAGAACATCTTGACTGTATCACAAAGCTGACATTTCACCCCCTCCCAGCTCCCTCCTAACCTCACTGGGGTTATTTGGCAGGTGAAGAGCAGCTCTCCACTCAACACCAACTGAGCTTTGCTTCAGCTCGACAGCACCAGGGCTGGGAGAGCTGCAAGCAATGCTCTTATCTGGTGTTTGTGTCTAGCACTCTAGCCCTATCCTCCTCTCTCCAGAAGGAAGTTTTCTGCAGTCAGGACTTGGCAGTGGTTTATTGCACATCTCACACAACAGGAGCCAAGCTGCCTGTGACCCCCTAACAGGATCACATCTCTAAAATTCAATGCTCATCCTCAGCTTGCACCAAGTTCTCCCTTTCAAAGTGCAGCAGGGCGGGTGGGGCATGGGCAGAAGGAACACCACTCATTTGCTATTCCTCTCGATTTCCTCTTTGAAGCTGCTGTGTTACACAGCCTCGAGGTGGCTAAAAGCCACAGTGAGATGGACTCTGTGGTCTTAATCCCAGAGAAAACCTATCTCTCAAGTCCTTTTTATATTTTCCCAACCTTCCCAAATCCCTGCATAATACCAAACTTCAGAGAGCTTCCTTTTTCACTTTTCCCCCTGATTTCTCCATCCTCCTCCATATCCCCCTCCCTTTTGGCTGCTGTGGGGGATCACCTGACTCTGGGTATAACCCCTCATGAACAAGGCCCCCTGGGCTTTGGAAAATGCTTTTTCTCAACAGAGGAACTCTAGTTCCTCTTCCAGAAAAAAAATTTCCATTTTCAACAGCTCTCATCCAGCTGTTGGTCACAGGAGTGTCCCAAGTGCCAGGTTCTGCCTCTCCCTGAGGTCTGATGCAGAGCTGCAACGTGTGAAACCCCAATCACTTCCACAGCATTTATTTATCTCTCACAGGCTGCACTGATAAGCCTCCATAAATATGTTTTCTGTCAGCAACTGGTGCTTAATTATTTTATAATAACTGTCTTAATAAATAGAAATGCCTCATCTGAGGCTCTCTGTTTAACAGAGGAGATATCATCTTTTCTCCCATAAATCCTGGAGCAGATCAGAGTGTCAGAGGTCTTCAGGCTGTGACAGAGGGTGAGGCTGTCTACAGGGAAAGGCCACAATTCCACAAGGTCTTCTCAGACTAGCACAACACCCACATATCTGAGTTTGTGGCAGAAGATTTGGCCAATTAGAATTCCCACAGAACAAGATGCAAACTCTGCAGTTACCAACACGGCGCAAAGGAAATTACAGGAGGAAAAATGACAAAATAATTCAACCCCAACAATTCCTTCCAGAGAAGAGAATCCCTCCCCATCCCCAGCTCCAGAGCACGTTAGGACACAGGGTCTACAAATAAGATACAAGAGGTTTGCTGAGACCACTGCAAACATTGCAACACTTGCCTGGGCTTCCCCAACATGCATTAAGCCAAGCTTCTTGCTTAGTGTCATCTCATTTCAATTAACTTCCCTTCTTTTTTTTTCCCCTCCTGACTACTCAATTAAAAGCGTGACCAGAAGTTAATTACCGTAATTCAATTTAGCTGCAATTCCTGTGGGGGAATAGAGAGTGTGGGTGAGGGGTTGGAGAAGGGAGCCAAGGCAGGAAAGCTGTGGTGGAGTGTCCTGCAGAACCATCAGCTTGTGGGTTTAGCTCTGCTCAAAAGAAGATGCCCAGCACAGCTTGGTTGTGCCTGGGAGGCAGAACCTGGGAAGCAGGACAAGATCTAGGCAAGAACAAGAGGTGAAGAGCAGGAGGATGGTGATGGATGGTTGGATGGACAGATAGATACAGACTGACAAACCTGCTGTGCATGGGGATGGGTGGAGAGAGGAACAGACAGAGAAACTGGGAGAAAAGAAGGGAAACACAAGTGTGACTTTCCTGGCGAGCTGTCCCAATGGATTCTGCTAATTACCTCCCTTCTCCCCGCCTCCTGGCAGGGCTGCAGATTAATCAGACCCCCCCTTCTCTCTCCTGTGCTGGGAAGCTACCCTGACACGGGCTGCAGCCTTCAGACTGGGGACATATGGCAGCTGAATGTGCCAGACAAGCAGCATGGCTTGTCAGAAAATGTCTGCAGCTGGGAACGAGCAGCCCAGCTCCCTGAGAAGCCCTCTCCAGTCTGCTGCCCTCCCTGCCTGCAAACAAAGGAGCCTTGAGTCCAAAGCACAGGCACTTCTTGGCAGCAGAGCTGGGGGAGCTTAAGGCAGAGGTGGAAATCAGGAGAGCAGACTTCCAGATTTGTTAAAGTTACTCTCCACTCCCTTCTAGGCTTGAAAACAAATGAAAAGAAAAAAAAAAACCCTGTGTCATCAGCAAACTTCCCTCCCTCCCTAGTCAGCCCTGGCCACAGCCATTAATAAATAAGACTGAGCAATATTCCCATCTAACACTGACCTGCAAGATCCCCTTGACAATCACAATTTCCCCTACTGAGAATTGCCCATTTCTTTCTATTCTCTCCAAGAGCATTAATCTATCAGAGGGATTTTAACTCACACCCCCTGGTCACCATCATGCCTTGATAGCTCTCTGTCAGGGTCTTTATCAAAAAAGGCTTTTGAAATTCAAAAGAAGGAGTGTGCATATATATACTCTCTCATTCCCTTTTATCCACTGGTCTCTTAACTCATCCAAAGGATTTAAACGGGTCAGAGAAACACAATTTTCTTTACCAGAAACCATGCTGTCTGTCCCTTATCCTATAGAAAAGCCTAAATATAGGCTCTGAAAGTCCCTGCAGCTGGGAATGTGAATGCAGCCATCCTGCTTTGAAGCTGCCTGAGACTCGTGCAGTTCCCAGATGAAGGGCTAACTGGCTCTGTCAAAGGAAGAGACAAGGCTTTCAAAGATGTTTGGAGATACCAGGAAAGATGTCACTGGCCTGCAGACTCTCCTTCTCCTCCTACTTTTCTTAGATTTTCTTTAGCCTCTTTAGCTCCTCGTCTCTGTCAGCTTGTGCTGAGGAGGAGCAAAGCAGATCTGCAGCCTACACCCACCTGGGAAAGAAACAGAGAAGGGGCCTGATGTCCAAACCAGCTAAAATACCATGGAAGTGAGGGTCCTTAGCCAGCTGGAACAGAGCCCAAGAGCACGAGGGGTTTTTGCCCAGCTGAGGCCACGTTTCGACCTGCAGGGAGAACAAACACTGGCCTGGTGCTGCTCTGCAGGATGCTCTGGGGAGCAGCAGCCTCTCCTGCCCCTCACTGCATCCCTCACTTGTTTTGCAGATGCCCCTCCTGAAGAATTCAGGATATTTTTCCAATTCAGTTGTCCACAGACTGACTGTGCTCCCTCCCAAGAGCACAAGGTCTTCTTTCTTGCTGTGGACTTTGCTGTTCCAGCTTCCCTGTGCTCTGCTTTCCCCTCGGATGGAGGCAGGTTATCAGGATCTGCCTGGCTGCCAGGGAACAACTAAGAAGTACAGTTGTTATTGGATTCTCTGACCAGTCAGTGACACATTTGCCAGAACAGTGTACTTGGATTAAACCTCCCTCTCCACCCAGAGCTCGGATGTCTCTAGGACCTGCTATCCATTTTCCTAATGTGACTGCCTGACAGTTAAATCCATGCCTGTGTCTATTAGGGAAATGCATGTGTTATGAGCACCATGAATTCAGGCAGCCCTGTTCAATCTCCTTGATGCATTCACTTCAACCCTAGCCCTCCCTCTCTCTCCCCCCTTTCCTTCCCCCAGAAGTTACCTATGGGCCAGGCACCAGAGCTGTCAGGAGGTGAAGGATAACAGCATTACAGGACTACCAGAGAGGAAAAGCTCATGGAAAGCAGGTTTGCTGCCTGCTGGCTGCAGGAGGCACCGGGCAGCTCGGGGAAAACAGCATTTGTGCATCAAGTGCAGGGGAAGCTTTGGAGACATCAGGCTCCACACTGATCTGGAAGCACTTTGGAGACATTCACTAATGGAGATTATTGCCCTGAGGGGAAATGGGAAGGCAAGGAAGGCAACTGCTTCCATTTGCAGATGATTGGAAGGCGCTGGAGGGAGTCCCACGTGTGCTCACACTGACCAGACCCAAAGCAGAGTCCCTGGGCTGGCAGAGCTGAGGAGCCTGCCCGGAGCACAAGGGACCCTCAGAGCCCTATCATGGTGGATTTCAGGTCTTTTAGCTAAGTCTCTAGGTCTTGGTTCCTCACTTGATCTCAGGTCCTTGGAAGAGCTACACCACGTGCCTGGAGCAGGCCAGTCTCAGCTCTGGACTGCTTTGCAGAGAAACCTCTCGTGCTTTCTGTGGTTGTAAGAAGACAGATTTCAGCTGTTTGCCATTTCTTGTAGAAGGTGAGATGGTGTGAACAGACCTCCCCAGAGCAACCCTGCATGTCCAGATAAGTGACTGGAAAAGATGGGGAGATCTCTCCAGAGGGGAATGTCCTTGATTGGAGAGCATCCAGGTAATGCCCACCTGAGCATGGACTTCTAGGAACCATCTACAGACTCTGTAGGTTCTGCTGACAATTGCTTCTCCTGTTTCAGGCACAAATGAATGTTCCAGACCTCCATCAAATAATATCATGGTTAAGAGGAGGGTGAAATTCTCTTGGGCCCTGGCTGGAATAGCCCAAAATGTAGCAACTTCCACACAAGTCACACAGTCTCCTCTTCAGCCCTCCCACTTCAAGCTGCTACCAGGGTTGGGATTTTTGTTGTTTTTTTTGGTTTTTTCCCTTCCTTCCTTCTTATTTTAACCTTTCTTTGAGCTCTGGCTTGCTTCCTCAGCACCTAGTGTAATTGCTTGCAGTCTCTGAGGATCCTGGTGAGGATTTATGTAACACACCAGGCAGCAATTTGAAAGGCTGCTTTTGGATATAAGAACTTAATGCTACACCAGCCTTGGGGAAAATGAGCTGAAATCCTTGGGAGGGCTGCGTGGTGCTTGCTGTACACTGCTTCAGAGAAAGGCTCTGGGGTCTGCTCCAAGCAGTCTGGAAAGGGGAGCAGAGCCAGAGGGAGAATGGGGATGTTTCTGGCAGGCAGAGTGGTTTTGTTGGGGTTTCGTTCCCTCCTCAGGTTGTGGCAGGGACAAACAGGCCCTTGGGGTACCTATGTTGCTCTCAAGATTAGAGAAAGGGCATCAGGACTTTGGGCAAGGCTGGGAGAGGAAGCACTCTGAGGATGAAGGGGAGAGAAACAAGACTCTTTCAAAGCTCTTGAGCCCAATGGCCCTGCAGCAGCACAAAGTGCCCTGCTTTGAGGGCTGCATTGCCCTGGTGTGTGCCTGGCAGGTGAAGAAAGCTCTGAGCAACCCAGAAACCCAGAAGAACCCATCCCCAGGAGACCTGCCATGCAGCTCAGACAGGTGCTGGTGCCTGCAGGAGCGATGCTGAGCAAGGGAAGCTCAACTTTTTCACTTCCACTTTCCTGCACTGAGTTTACAGGGTGGTTTTTTCCCCTTCAAAATCGTGTTCGCCTTCATTTATTTTCCAGTCAGGTTCCTGATGGAAATAACACCAGTCCAGCAGTTTCAGTGTGTGAGTCTGTCCATCTGTCAGCTGTCAGTCTGTCTGCCCTCCCTCTCTCCCACAAAGCTTTTGAGCTGATTTCAAGTGCGTTCAAGACAGGATTAGGGACCTGAAAGCTTGGAGGCACCAATGAGTGAAGCTTTTGGATGCAGCTGAGCAGAGATGAGACATTCCTCACGTGCCTCCTCTGACCAAGTCCTCAGGGAGGCAGCGTGGGATGGAGATGCAGCAAACTGGACCCATCATTCAAGGGAACAATTTCTTTAAGCTTGAGCTTTCTAAGCTTTTCACACAAGGAAAAGGCTTTTAAAAGTCCTGCAGCCTGCAAACAAAACAGGGATCCTGCAGCCCTCCTGGACAAACAGCCCATCTCTGCTTGGCTGAGGAAGCCCTCACCATCCTCACCATCCAGGTACTGCTGGTAACCACAGGGCTTGGCTGCAGGTGGGAGCTACCCTGCCACCAACAAGAGGGCTTGGGCTGCTCCTGGAGCCATAAAACTCTTCTGGCAGTGGTAAATGAACCCAGGCTCTCTGTGTTTTAATATGAAAATCAGCACCTTTTAATCCTAAACTCTGTGACCATTTAACTTGCCACCCTGGCTCTGCCCTCCTGGCAAGAAGATGCTCTGCCCCTCAGCTTTGCAGTGCTGCTTCTCACATCCTTACAGTTCTGGAACACCAAACCCTCCTAAACCCCTCCTGCTCCCCACAACCACTCTTACACCTCCCTGCTGCAATAGCCCTGGCCCTTGTTTTCCTTCTTCTGAGCCCCAGTCCAACCTTTCAACTCCCACCTCCCCTCCAGCAGCTCCAGCCTGCCTGGGAATCACCAGTGCTAATTTATCCTTTGCAGCATCAGATGAGCATTCTGCCACTTCCCTTTTTCATCCCTCTTGTATCTCTAAAGAAATGGGCGGAGAATTACAAGCAACAACAACAACAACCAAAAAAACCCCCAGTAAATTACCATTACAGCTAAGGTTTTACATGCACAAAAGTCAGGAAGTTCAAAGTTATGGTTCCCTCTCCAGCTGTAATTCTGGCACACTGCACGTATATATTAAGACATTAAAGTTAGCCCCATAAACAGTAATACAAAATACTACATGCACACAAGGGGGCCAATCTATGATGGCCAGGGGAGCCATAATTCCAGCTACTCTGACTCCTCTGCGTGGGTTTCTCCCTCAAAAAAGGAGTAAGTCAGCTCTCATTCACTTGTAATTCAAAGCTTAGGATGCTGATAGGGAGGAGAAAAGGGATTGTTCTGTCTGCTTCTTCTTCCTCTTTTTTCTCTATTTTTTTATTTTATTTTATTGCACAGGCTGTTGTCTAGCTGCCTGCAATCAATGTTCTCCCTCAGCCTGACTTTGATATATCAGGAGAGATCTCAGATTTCTATTCCTGTCCTCTCTCTCTTTGTAACTGATCCAGCTCCCCAGCAAGGCACAGGCAGGCAACAGATAAGGGAAAGCCTTTGATTGAATTTACTTAATTTATACAGAGGATGGGACACAAGAGGAATATTAAAATACAAATTAGCAGCTTCATATTTCACGTGCATTGAAATCTCCCCAGCAGATAAGGAGCTGCTAGAAACTTATCTGCCAAAGGCCTCTCCCCAACCACACCTATTCCTTTTCCACCCCCGAGATCCTGGAATAAATGGTAGGAAAGTTGGTAACTGGAGAGCTACAGTTTAAGTCCTTAAAGGGACAATAACTGAGGCCAATGCTTTTAAACGACTCTTGCTACTGGGAAGGAGCTCTACTGAGAAGGCACAAAAGGATTTTCAGCCCTTGTGACTACCTCCTACCCTGCAAAGCAGCCTGGAGAGATGCTTCCATTTCCATGGGAAATGGGCAAACTGGTACCATGATGCAGGATCTCTGTTCCCCTTGTTTAGGAGCTGAGGTGCAGCAAATGCAGCTGTAGGAGTCTGAGCAGAGGGCAGAGCAGTGAGAGGTTTCTGTGGTGCTGTAGGTCTTTGGAAGCTGCAGATGAAGGGCTGGGGAAGAGGCAGAGCCAAAAGAGAAGTCATGGAGCCCTGGAAGAGGTCTCCATAGAAATGCTTTCCTCCTGGTTGCCCTGTGGAGCATGGACAGGGATGCACAGGTAGGAACAGGGGAGCTCTGCAATGGTAAATTCTTTTTCCAAAGGAGATCAGTATCTGGATTTGAACAAGAAATGTGTCAATAGACCTGACTCTGAAGTGGTCAGGAGGAAATGCCTACAGGAAAATTAAACCAGCAAGTCAGTCAACTTGGAGGTCAAACTGACACTGCTTAAACTGAGTGCAAAAGGGCCCCGTTGCTTCTCAGCCCAGGATCTTTAACTTTGCTTGTTACCAAAGTTAAACAGAAATAAAGAAATACTTTCCAGTGGGATTGTCAGAAATAAAGATTATTTTGAAGTTAGGCCAATGAGTACTGGAATTGTGCACACCACACCCCAGCAGCCATTCCTCCCTGGGAGGCTGAGAACCTGATCTGCTTCACAAGAGATCAGATACAGCCTGAACCTTGCTTGGGGTGATGACCTGAACTGCAGATGATATTCCCCAGAAGCAACAGATCCCTGAGATCAGGGAATATCCCTCTCCCTCCAGCTCCTCATCCTGGGCCCTAATGCCAGAACAAGGAGGAGTAGGAGAGGGGACCCCACATAGACTGATGGGTGTTTGGGGCTCTGCATGGTCCCTTCTTGCTCAAAGACATGGAGCAGCAGAGATGGACCAAGAGAGAGGGAAAAGCTGGAGATGGCAGTGGTGCTGCCTTCCCCTCTTCTCTCTGCTGGCACAGGGAGATCCCTCCCAGCACACAAATGGCTCAGACCCTTTCCTTGATGAGAAGAACCAAGAAGTTTTTGCAAGAGTATTCTGCTTTCCATGCCTACCCACTGAGCTGAAAAGCCAAGAGATGGGGGAGGAAAAGATTTCCCTCAGTTTCCAGGCAGGCACTTACTTCCCTCCCTGCCATCAAGTACATCTTGGATGTTTCAGCAGAGACTCCACACAGTTTAAGGGGACAGTGACACTTTTGATACCATTTTGGAGCAGAAGGCCTCAGCTTTACCCATGTGTGCTTGGCACAAGGGAGGAACAAACACCAAATGACTTTCAGCCAACCTCCCAACTTCCAGGAGCACACTGCTTCCCCAGTGTCACCAGGATGGGCTTCTGCCATCAAAGAGCAGGCTGATCTTCTGCCTTTTCTACCCATTAGAAAGTAAAATGACCCAGGGAGTGACAAAATTACGCTGTCAAAACCAAGGCAGTCACTCTGAAAATCAATAATACCCCAAGGTGTTACTGTGAGTTAACAGCTCTCTCAGACCCGAAGTGCAGAGCTGGGATTAACACTGTTCTTGTCACCTTTCCCACCAACATCCCCACTGCTGCCCTTACTCGAGAAAATCTCTGACATGGAATTCTACTTAAAGCACTGCAAAGCACAGATTTTTCAGTTCGGTGACCAAACCAAAAATAATTGAGATGAGAAAAAGAGAGAAAAGCAATGTGCTACAGGCCACCCTACATGCTTTATGTAAGGCAAGGCCAAAATACTCTCTTTTCCTTTGGGGTGACTGAACAGTTACTGACTCACACTCCTTTCTTTTGCTTTGTTTGTTAAAAGCAGCACTGGATTACTTCAGAAGGAAGCATCAGATGTGTGCAACACCAACCAAGCTTTTTAGCTCTCTGCTTCACTTGCCCATCCCTGGCTGCTCCTCAGCCAAAACTACTGCACTTGCTGAACTGAGCCCAGACTGGGTCAGCCCAGCCCATGGCTCTGCACCTGCACTTCCCAACAAATTTAAAACAAAGGACAGAAGTTACCAACTCCCTGAGTGTGGGTGGTTTTGAGAGAGATGGAACATCTTGGGAAGACCAATGGACTTGCAGAGGTTTTGAGGTGCTCTCCAGATGTGGATTTTGGAGCAGTGATGGAGAGGCATGGCCTGCAGAGGGGAGGCTGAGAATGCAACAGGTCTCAGGTGCCATGAACCCCTCCTGCATGTCTGGGGTGCCCAGGGGCAGCTCAGAACCCCAGGGTTACAGCTGGTGCTGTGCTGGGGGACCGGAGGTCACTGAGGAGCTGATGGGAACTGATGAACCCCCCACTCCTGGGGATGGGCACTTGGCTGCTGGGGAAAACAAGGAGGTTTTTTACCATGAATTTGGACAGAGGGGGCAGAAGGGTCATGGGGCTCCCAGGTTGCTCCTTTTCATCTGTGACATAAAAACAAAGTCCCCAGAAGCTGCTGTCTGTAAAGCTGCATTTTTTCAGGAGTCTCAGTGTGAAATTTGCCATCCTGCCCAAATTCTGGCTTGGGGTAATGAACTGCTGCCTCAGTCTTGGTTCAGAGCCTTGCACATCAATGTGATTGACTCCCACCATCTCTTAAGGAGGGGAGCAGGGGAGGCTGACTACAGGTAACCTCCCATCTTCCTACCCAGACATTCCTGGCAAGGAAAACCCTGGGGGAAAAAAGCCAAGAAAGCCAAGACAGTTGCAGAGGATGCAGAGGATGAGATTTCTTCAATCACAGTAGGTCAGCCATGCAGGGTAGCCCTTAAAACCCCACAGAATCAGGTTGGAAAACACCTTCAAGATCATCAAGTCCAAATGTCAACCCAACACCACCACACCAACCAAACCATGTCCCTAAGTGCCATGTCTGCCTGTTTTTAGAACACCTCCGGGGATGGTGACTCCACCACTGCCCTGTGCAGCTTGTTCCAATGCCTGACCACTCTTTCAGTAAAGAAATTTTTCCTAATATCCAATCTAAACCTCCCTGGAGATTTACCATTCCCTGCTCTGGCCTCACTATGGGAGATACCCAGTGAGGAGAGAGGGGGACCACATCACTCCAGTGTTTCACCATGAGCTGCACCACTGCAAGGAGCTATGGACACCACAGGGTCCCGGGGGTCCCACACTGCAGAAAAGCCCAGGTGAAATTTTTCTTTAGTCTCATTTCCATCCCTGGCTTGAAAAAAAAGTTGTCCAAAAGGGCCTTTCCTCCTCCTCCTGTGACCAAGGCAACAATCGGAGAACATCTCCTGCCTTGGACTCCTTATTAGTTTAATTAGATGATTTTCTGCATGATTTATCCCAAACGCTGCAATTGCACAATCAAATCACAGATCAGTTGACAACTTCATTTAAAAAATTAGTGTTTAGCAGCTTTGCAGGCTCTAAAAGCTCCGAGGACATCTGTCAGCAGTGACCCTTCCTGATAATGACAAACAGCCCCTGCCTGTGTCCTCACCTCCTGTCCTGCCTGCAAGCTGGCATGCTGAAAAATCCCTTGAGAAGGGAAAAAAAAAAAAAAAAAAAAAGCCTGAGGGCATTCCCAGTTTGCATCTGCCTCTGCTGCCTGGCTTCTCTTCTCACATGTCAGTCCACAAATGTTCCAGGCCTGTCAGAAGGAGAACAGATCCTGCTGCTGGGAGGGGGCTTGGAAGCTGCAATTCCAGCAGTGCTTTTGGTCAGTGATGTGGGAGCTGATGGCTGAGGTGAAGATGGAATCCCTGTTACCCCCCATCACCCACAGCTGGAACCCCTGTGCTCCCCCCCTTTGGAGCTCTGCTCCCCCTGGGGCCCATGGGTGGTGATGGAGGGGTGGATGCTGCTTCTGGCTGGAGCTGGAGACCCCAAAGCTGAGCACAGGAGCTGTCAGGGATGGATTTCCCAATCCCTTCCTGTGGGAGGGTGCTGGTCCTGCAGGGTGGGTTGGGATCAGCTCAGCAGGGCAAGTCTGGAGTTTTTGGGTGCTTAGGGGGCTGGCAGGAATCCCTGTCTGCACTGGTGGAGGCAGTGGTGCCATGCCCATGTTCCTTGGAAGTTTGGCTTTCTGGAGCAATGGAGAGATGCTTGGGCAGATCCTGCAGGGAGCAGTGGGAGAAGATGTGGGATAGAGCAATCCTTTCCAGGGGGTTCAGGAAGGAGAAGCCATCGTGTGCCTTCTGAGCAGGGAATGCACAATCTGTATCTTTCCTCTAAATCAGCAGAAGCCAAAGCCAGGTTCCCCTCCTGGCTTAGTCTGAAGGGCCCTGCTCCCTTGGGTGGAGGATTTGTGATGAGAGGACAACTGATCCTTCTGCTGTCTCAAAGCCAAGGAGCTTCCCCTGAATCCCTTATTTCACAGCCAGGCTGAGCCAATGGCATCCTTCCTGAGGGACAATGCCTTCCAAGGGACACTATCCAACCAGGGTGGCACCACGGTGACAACAACAAAGCATCCCAAGTCTTCAAAGATCTCTGGAAACCCCACTAACACCATCTGAGTTCAAATCCAGAAGCTCAGCCTCCATTTCAGATCTTCATCAGCCCGAGACACTGATTATAATGAGTTCCACTAATTAGATTGTTTTAATTCAAAGGCCAGCATGCTAAAAGAAATGAGAATCAGGGGAACTTTTGTGAGGCATCTGCTGGGATTCCAGCTGCCCACCAATAAGTCCTTTACCAATTGTCTCCTCTCCCACCTCTCTCCCCAGAATGAACCTTGGCCAAGAAGGTCTCCAGCTTGCCAGACGGATGCCTCTTCCCTGTTCTCCAGCAGCCCCCTCTGAGGGATGACATGACAGCTGTTTCCAGTCAAATGAGCCTCCTTCTCTTGTTCCCTCTTCATATGTTTGCTTCAACTGTGATTCAGTTGCACAGATGAAAAAAATACAACTCAGGGAAGGAGCTAATTAGAAGAAAAACAGAAGCAAATTAACTGAGGTGGAACTGGGAAAGGAGGTGGTGGAAGGTAGAGAAGGAAATGGAAAACCAGTATTGAAAGGAGTAGCAAACACCTGGAGATGGTCCACATGGGACCCTGTGGTGGCTGATGATGAGTGATGGGCTGGCTTAGTGACATGTGGCAGCCAGCAGAGCCCCAGCCAGGAAGGGGAAAGCAAGGATGTAGGTGAGCAAACAGCTTGTGAGCCACCTCTTAACTCTTGCAGTGAAGCAGGACGTGCCAGCCACCAGCCAGGTGCCTTGAGAACTCCAGCACGAGTTGCTGATCCATTTCTGGGCCTGAGTTTCCCTTCTTGTAAAAATCAAAGTCTGTTTCTGTTTGTGTGAATGGACAGTGATGGATTCAGAAACATCCCAAGACGTGGAGACAAAAGGGACCCCAGAAGAACAAACCTCCTTGCAAAGTTGTTTTTGGGAAAGGGTGCAGAAGACCAGACAGCTGGGAGAAGGAGTCCAAGAGATCCTTTAGGTGAGTTTTTGGGCAAAACACGGTCCCCACATCCCATGGGAACTATGGTGGTTGCATCCAGCCATACCTTGGCTCTCTGGCAAACCTTGAAATTCCTCACCTCCAAACTGAGGCAGCTGGGGAAAGGCAAGCAAAGGCCTGACATGCCAGCTCCTTCCTTTTAGTGGCAATATCTTCTGTGTCCCATGCTTCTCTGCATTACAAAAATCCCCTGAAGACACCATTGATGATGGAGAGCCATTGGAGAGGCAATTAGAAAGAAGTTAGAGTGAATTACATATGCAGGGTTTATTTTCTGTTTTCTGCTATAGCTGCTGCCAATTATTGTGCAATTAGGCTGCCTTCATTAGCAAATGAGATTAAAATTAACATCGTTAATTACTCGTTCTGTTAAACAGGGGAAAGCAGGCATTTGAGGGGAAGATGCAGAGCAGGTTGTTCTTGGAGCAGCTGCAGAAACGTTCTGTGTTTGCAGCACTGTTTCTTCAAGGGTTGTGCTGGGTTATTCAGTTGCAGCTGATAGAACCAGGGGAAGGAGCACTGACATTCCAGCCTTGCAGAAGCTGATTCCACTTTGCCCAAGAAAAGCATCCTCACTTCTTGCAAACCAGCAGCTGATGGGCACAGTGAGTACCAGGAGGGAAACCTCAGCTGCTGGTGCTGTCTACAGAAATTTCTAACCTGGCAAGCTGGGAGCAAGGCTGACACCACCAACCATGGTGTAATAAAGCCAAAAAGAGCTACTGCTATTTTTTGGGAGGGTTTTCTTGGCACTGGATGTTCTGTGGACACCGAAGAAAACTGTTCCCCTGGGCTCACAGACTGGAGAGGGAGGTGAAGAGCAGTAATGCCCAAACTGGCAGTGTTGGCTTGGCAAGGCAGCTCCATGGTGTTGCTTGCTGCAAAACTCAGATGCTGAGCAAGCACAAAGTCACCACTTGAGGTGGAGACACTTTGAGGGTCCTGGAGTGCCAGGGCTGGAAAGGATCTCAAGAAGTCACCTGGCCCAGCCAGCTGTCTCCATACTGAATCGATGCAACTGCATTGTTTTTATCTTCTGTCTTTCCAAGCCACTCCTGAGACATGTTCTGGATAACATTTTGCTTTCTTTACACTTGGGAAGGCTGCTCTGAGTGTTAATTGGAGCTGCAGTTGCCCAGTACTATCTCCTCTGCTCCCTGTGGACATGGAAAAGTGATTATTCCCATTCTGTCTGCATCAGCCTTTTTCCTATTTAAGGACTAATCCTGTCTTGCCTGAATTCTTCTTCTTTGGACTAAACCATCCTAATTTACTTGATCTTTCTAAGCAGATCATGTCTGCCAGTCCTCAGTCCATCCTCCTTGCTCTGGACTCTCTTCTCTCTGGCTTTGCAACTTTCTGAACGAGCTGTGCCTAAAACTGGACTGTTCTGACACTATTTTCTGTCTTTTGCTGGTGATACTTCTGCTTAGACACTCCTGTTTGTCATTTTTCACAGCAGCTTGACATCTCTGACTCTCATTCACACAGTGATCAAAAATGAGCCCCAGTCTTCTCTGCAGGATTGCTGCCAAGTCAGCTCTGTTTCTGCATCCTGCATGTGAACAGTTCATTATTCCTGTCTAGATGTAGAATTCAGTACTTATCTATTAAATTGCATCCTATTTCTTCCAAACCATTTATCCAACTTGTCAAATCATTTTGAGAGAAATAGAGAGATTGCCAAGGTCCCTCAGAAAACACAGTGTGTAGTGAGAGCCCTGAATTTCAGCCTGAACCCTGCCAGGCTGAACGTTGCCCTTCTTGGATCTGTGCCTGTCTCACCTTGCTCTGCTACACCTCAAAGAAAAACGTGGCCCCTCTGAGGGGCATTTTCACAAGCTGAGACCCAAGCTGCCTCTTCAAAGCAAGCAGATGTGCAAACAATGTACTGAAGACATGAAAAGTTGCTGCTGTGATTGCAGGACTGCTGCTCAGGTTGCTCTCTCTGCATGCAAACCTCAGACCACACAGAAGTCCTTGCATGGAATAGCAACATCCCTCTCCAGCCTGGCCCAGGTACCAAAACCTATGCAAGGAAAAGTGAAGACTCCAAAACTGGACCAAAAAGGTTAAGGAACAGCTGCTCTAACAAACACCTGAAGAGTCAGGATCTGCTGAGTGGGTTACCTGCTGGTTCTTCTCCTGATGGCTTCCCTGTCCAGGCAGCAGCAGCACAGATGCCCCTGAGAGCCCCAGTGGATTTGGGTAAAGGAGAAGGAGTGTTGTATTAGATCTGCTCTGGAGAACACAAGTGATGGTGTTAGGAAGAGGAGCACCAGACTCCAAGTGAATGAAGGCTGAGGACACTTCCTCTCTGTCCCCTTGCAACATCCTCAGCTCTACAAATGCCAGGAGCCCCTTGCTGTGCTGCCCAGTTCAAGAGCACAGAGGTAAAAAGGAGAGGCCCGGCTGGGACAGACTCTGTTGACTCCAAGCTCTGAAGATACACGGAGTTCTCAACCACTTCTCTGTTCTGTTTGGACCTGCTGGCTGATCTAACAGAAGCCATTCCCTCCTCTGTGACTTTTCTCTCACGCTCATCAGCACAACAGCACCAGTGGTCATACAGCCCAAGCTGTGCCCCTTGCTGGAAGCAGCTGAGTGCACCACATTTTTTGTGTTCCTGTGAAGGTGGGAGGAGAAATTTTCCCATCTCTCAAGCTGGCAAACTTGGGCAGAAAGAGATTTAACAATCCACCTATGGTTAGTAATAAGCAGGAGGCCACTTGGGGTCCTAACGCTACTTCTCAGTCAGGGGAGATTTTCAGTGTTGATGATCTGTGAAATGTTTGCCTTGAATTTCCTTTGGACCCAGCACAGAGCAGTATCTTATTCAAAAGCTGTATTTAAGAATGGCAATGAACTTTATTAGGTGTGTGCTGACAGCCTCACAGACACCTTCAATAAGAAAAGCAATCGGATTCTGAGCACCACGATACCTTGTGCATAGCAACAAGCTGCCTGGCTCTGAAAGCCATTTTCTCATGCAAACCTCATCAAAAAATGAAATGAGAAAATAAGTAGACAGGACTAGGCAGGGAATTCTCCTGCCCTCGTGCCCCAAGGGGAGTATATCCAAATTAATAGGCCTTTTCCACTGCTAATGACTCGGTGAAGATGTAGATGACAAAGGCCACAGCATCAGCTGATGTAAATCAGTGTGTACCTGGAGACACTGCAGAAGGAACAGCACCAGATTCTGTCCATCTTAGCACCCAGCCCATCTGAGCAGGGAGCCCACCTCCCCCAGCACTGGGTTAAGCCACAACTATATCAGGAGTCCCAGGCCCCCAGCTGGCTCTCTGCTGGCAGGTATGGAGAGGACAGGGGTGTTATTCAAAGCTTCCCCTTCAGAAACCACCCAGTGCTGTATTGCTGCTGCTAAAAAATCCCTCCCAACACCAAACCAGCTTGCACTGGGACTTCCATGCTCCTCTCTTGGGCTCAGCAGTTCCTTGGAGAAAAGCTGAATTGAGAGTGGCAGAGGGAAAAGCAAGTGGTGTGATGGGATTAGTGGGCTGGAAGGGACTGAGAGAAGGTGAAAGGGATCCTGAGGTGAAGGGGGGGAAATAGATGGATTGGGAGAGAAAAATGAAAGCCAAACAAATGATACAAAGCTATCACATCAGACTCTTCCTTGAAAGCAGATTTATGTGCCTTTTTTTCTCTAGAAAATTCATTAAGCATTTTTGCCTCCTTCTTCTCCCAGGCAACATACTCCAGCTTTGTCCAGGCTGGAACAGTAATTCAAGCCCAGGCACCTTCCTCTCCCAACCCCAAGGCAGCACAGCATCCTCCCAGCCCAGCTCTGCTCTCTGGCTCAGGTTTCTGCAAGGAGCTGATGGGGAGCAGCATCCTAGGAGTCTGCAGATATTCCTTGAGGGATTTGCAGACAAATAGCAGAAACTCTCTTGGTGTGAGATCTGACCCATGGGAGAGCAGCATAAATGCTTCCCTGGGAACAGGAGGGAAGAGGCTGCAGGAGCAGGGCATGTTCTCTCAAGTCAGCTTGAGTAATTTATTTATAACTGAAGCTAAAGGAAATGGAAATGGGCTGCTCCAACATTGTTTAATTTACCAATCAACTGGCTACAGAAAGAGATAAGAAATAAGGCCTCAAATCTTAAAAGAAGCCATTAAGGAAACACAGAAGTGAAATCCAGCCGAAATAAAGCCAGATGCATGTTTGTGAGCTGATAAGATTCTGAACATTTCTTTCAGCAGCTGATGGCCAGAGGTATCAACAAGGTAGAGAGATCAAATTCCTACAGGCATTAATTAAAAGAAGTCTGATGAGGAAAGAAATTAAGGCCCAAACACTGAGGAAAAATAACTGTTATTTTTCTTCTTCAGAGAATGTTTAGCTTCAAAGAACTGCTGGGGGTTGGGGGAGGGAAGCTCGTGGATGTAAGGTGTGAGATGTAAATAGGAGATGAAGAAACGCCATGAGAGGATAAGGGCCACAAGCCAGCTGAAACAAAAATAATGCTGGTATGAATCTGGTGGTGGTGAAACAGTAATGAAGAGAGGTGAGAAGCCAACCAGTGTGTGGGCTGCTAACAAAAAAGTGAATATAGAAAATGAAGTGACATCCCAAAGATTTCTGTGGCCAGGGTCGGAGATTCCCAAGGAAAAAGAGAGTTGAGCAAAGCGTGTCCTGATATTCAGCTCCTCTGTGGGAGGACATGGAGGAAAGGAAGAAACACAGTGTGTTTATAGCTGAAACAGAGGAATAGAAACCTGCTGAGATCAGTCACACAGCTCTGTGTGTCCAGAGCTCAGGAGAAAGCAGAAAAATCTCTGGTTATGAATTCTCAGCTGCTTATAAAATTGGCTGTAGGGAGGCAGAGTGTGCTTTGTGCAGGTGTGGAGCAGATGTCCCATGGATCTGAAGACATCTCTAGGCAGTGCTACCCCATGATTACACAGCCAGGAAGCCCTCAGAGAACAACCAACCTTGTGATTAAGGCAAGGGCTCAGGGCTTGGCACATCCTGAGCAGGCTTCTGGTTCTTGTACAGATGCCAGGGAGAAGGAAGGACTTGGGTAAGTTGTTCCCCCTATTTTTCTTCCTCATTAAAGTGCTCACCTCCTACCTTTCATCCTGTTCATTTTCTTTCATACCAAACACTGTCTCTTAGCAGGTACCTGCACAATGCCAGGACTTCTCTAAACCCCTAAGTGAAGTAATCAGGGCTTACTACACCAGGAAGATTTGGGGCCACCCCATTTGTTGTTCCACCTGCGACTGTGTCCCTGCTTCCCTGGAACACCCGAGTGGGTGAGTGCTTTCCAAGAGACAACCCAGCCTGTGTGGCAGTGTGTTGATTCAGGTGTAGCTCAGGAAGACACCTCTAGCTGAAACCAAGCTGATTCCACCCACCACAGTGTTGCAGAGCTGATGCTTTGTGGCAGTCCCTTGAGGACACAGCTCCAGAAAAAGAATCAATCAACTGCTCAGCTCCCAAAGTCACCACTTTCTCCCCCCACAGCTTCTCCAACCCCCCCTTTATTTTTTTTCTTTGCTTTTTTGACATTGTTCTTCCCCAACAGGTTGACAGAACAGCAAATACTTCAGGGTGGGGTGGGGGGGAATGGGCAAAAGACTCACAAACCACTCAAGTGTCTCAGAACCAACCACACTTTGCAGCTATGGCTCTGAGCCCGTGCTGCCATTCTAATGCAGCTGCAATTTGCTGCAGATTAAACACCAACTTCGAAGTTCACACGAGTGAAATGTCAGCTCAGGGGTTGATTTCATTCACCTGACATTCCTGTTAATAACAATGCCTAATTAGAAAGGCTTTTAAGCATCCGTTACATTAATTTAACGTGAAAATCTCATGGAGCTTTATTGGAGTTTTTTTTCCCCTGTAAAATTAACCCTGCAGGCTTGTTACACATGTTTTCATTAGGGACTGTGAGCAGTGGGCATATTTGATGAATTAGAATCAGCCCCTTAGTCTTTGAGTTTAACTTTGTATTCCAAGTTCTTTCATGCTCACCCAGCCTTGATTTCATCCCCCCCCTGTTAGTTTTAATACGTGCTACAGACTCTCCATGCTGTGGTTGAGGGCTTGAAATCCAAATTCACTGCTCCCAGGCAGGCTGGAACAAAAGCCTCCAGTTCACAGCCTTTCATCCCAGCTCCAGGGCTTTCCTTCCACACCCCCAGCCACCATCCCTCCTTTAAGGGAGCTGAAAAGCCCCACTAGGCTTGCCCCACTATGCTTTCCCTTTTCTAAGTGCAACAGATACCATCTTGGCTTCTGTTCTGGCTTTAGGGGCACAAAGTGCTGCAGCAGGATCTCAAGTATCAGCCTGGAAGGGAAGAACAGAGATGGAGATCAGAGGTTCCCAGGGTCCAGCATCCTGACAGCTCCATGGCACGGGGACCACGCTCCTCCCAGTCCCAGGTTGCCAGGCAATTGGGTCTGACTGGGCCAGGTGCCCCAGGGATAAGTCTGATGTGTGTCCCTTTTGAAAGCTCTTCCCTACCTCGAGAGCCTGGACCTTTGCAGAAGGCTATTTCTAGCACTGGGTTTCATTAAACTGTTTTATGATGTTAAAGTCTGGGCCTCCATTGAACCTCCCAGCTTGCCAGAGCACAGAATACACTCGGATGATTTTAATGATGGATCCACTCGGGGACAGGAGGGAGAAAAGTTGGAGGAACAGGAACAGATACTTGACTGGCATAAATCTATGGAATTGTCTGACATCCAGAGGAAATCTGACATGAAGCCAACTCCCCTGTCACACAGGCTGTGTTACTGAAATTGAACCTAAATAGCAAAAGAATCACACTGCCACAGTGATGGAGGGGAACATACGCAGCACCTTGTTCTCCAGCAGGCCACTGCAGGATGGTTTCCTTCATTATATTTTATGCTGCTGCAGCTTTGCCAGATCTACAATTCCCAGCTGATTTCACCTCTACCCATAGTAAACTACCCTGCTGCCTGATGCAACAGATGTAAGAATATTTTCCTGACAACCAGAGAGATTTCTCCTCTTATTAAGACTTTCCCTTGAGTCACTGAACATTAATATTACCCATCTGTGGTATTTATTCTGTTTCAATATCCAAACACTTCTCTTGTCCCTCCTAGTTGTCACTTTGCCAAGCTGTACATAATTCATTTTTTAAAAATTTTTCCTCATTAATCAAACCCTTTGAACTCCCCCTACTCCAAGTAATTTTGTTGCTCTTTCTTGAACTTCCTAACTTTGTCAATATCCATCTCATAATGAGGTGTGCAGAGCTGACTGCAATGGTACAGCTGTCTCACAGAGAAAGGGAGGATGACCCTGGCCTCTCTGCATCCAGTGCCACCACGCTGTCTCTCCAGCCACTGCATGTCTAATCTTTTCCCTTCCACAATCCCCAGATCCCTTCTGATGAACTTCTGGCTCAGAAGTCCTCCAAGGCTCTGCTGAAGATGATGGAGATTTTTTCTGCCAGCTCAGTGCCCTGCTACTTCCCTCCTACAGCTCATCATACAGATCAAATTATTAACTCAGAACCCAATTGGCAGAAAAAGGGATATACAAGGATAGGAGATGAAAGGCACGCAGAGATTTTGTATGCAAGTTTAGCTCCTCTGTACACTATTCCATTGGCATTGCCTAAGAAACTAGTTCAGTTTGCTCCCTGCTGAGAATTTGTTTCTGGAAACCTGTCCTGCCTAATTTCCTAGACTTTCCAAAGCTTTATCCTTTGAAAAACAGGCTCATCAGCTCTGCTGTCTCTCAGACTGCCCTCTATGAAACAGCTTTTCCTTGATCCTTCCCAGCTGCTCAGTAACTGCTGCTGGGGTTAACCTCTTTCTTGCTGTCATGGGGCAAAATCCACCCCCTGCTCTATATAAGAGAGGGTTAGGGCCAAGAAACATCAAACCTGATGTGAAACCTCTGTTTGGACCAAGAGGGTGAGAGAGATTTCAACTGAGTAAGATGTGGCTGGGAGTTCCTTGTAGGAGCCCGTTGGCATCTGCTGAGAAAATTCTGATGCGCACCCACAACCCCCTCTGGTTTGACAAAAGCCACCAGGACTGGAGCCCCCTCTTGCTAAGAGCAGACAGAAGCTGTAAAAGGATTAGGAGTGGTCTGGAAATTCTGCTATTAGAACAGTTTTGGAGTCTGGAATTGGAGCTGGCTGGGTTTCCCTGTCACTTACATCCTTCTGATGATGCCATCTCTCATCCCTGCTGGGGATGCTCTGTGTTGAGATTTCTCAGAGACTGAATCTCACCACCTGAGCTGACAACACTTTATCTCAGCAGCTCAGCCAAGCAAGAGGACCCAAAGCAGGTGACAAAGGCTGAGATGTGCCTGCTAATTGCATGCATGCTGCTTTTCCATAGGATGGCAGGGCTGGGAAAGTGAGAGACTAAAAAAAGCTTAAACCTAAAAAACCCCAAAACAAACAAACAAACAAACAAACAACAATGAAAACCTGAACCACAAATTACCTAACAAGTCTTCAGTTATTTGGAAGGGGAAAGGAAGCCTATTTCTGAGGATTTCCCCCAAATCAAGGAAGAAAAGAGGTATGAGGTCACGGCAGGAGCAAAAGATGCTGATGAGAGAGTAGGAATAATCCAGAGCTTCTCACACAGGACTTAAACCTGTGGCACAAACAGTTCCCTGCCTGTAGACTCAGGATGCTGATATTACTGTAGGACAAATCCACCTCAGAAGGAAGGAGATGGCTTAGCAGAACCTCCCACTCACTCACTCACTCACTCCAGAAGGTGGGAGGACATCCTTTCTTTCCCAAGGGACTCCCAAAGCCTTCCCAGCCAAGCAAGGCTGGTTTGGAGGGAGACTCAAGGGCAATTCACTGCCTGCTGGTCAAGGGGCTGGAGGTCTGCAAGGAGAAGGATTCGTGTGACCCGAGAGCTGTGAGGGGCTTTTTGCCCTTGCTGCAGTGGGCAATGGGGTAATGACTGAGGCTGCTTCTGTTTCTCAGCCAGCACAACAGCAGCCCCTGGCCTGGTTTCCTTAGGCCTCTCTCCTCCCAGCAGGCTCTGAAGGGATTTACATAATAGGGTGCCTATTTTAACTTTGCTTCATTGACTCCTGACAAGATACAATATTTTTGATTAAAAAGCTTCCTAGGAAGGAGCTGCTGCCTTAAACCTCTCACACTCTTTCTGACCCCATGCGAGCTCATTAATGGTCCCCTCAGACTCCATCTGACAGCACCTTCAATTCCTCTTTTCCTTCTTCCTCTAAAAGAGCTTTTCAGGGCAGAGCAGGGCCCTCCTTTCAGCCTCCCAATGTCCAGCTCTACCTGGACAGGACACCAGGTCACTGCCATGCCACCAGTCCTTCTCCCTCTGGCCCCACCAGCCCCAAGAGCAGCTTTCTCTGCAGCTGCTTCCCTTGCTCAGTCCTTTCCTCCTCCTTTCTTCCCCCATCAATCTTTGTTCTGCCTTTTCAGTTTCTCTCATACCATCTGTCTCTTTCCTTTATGCCTTCTTTTTTTTTTCCCTTCCTTTACTGACCAGCCCAGCAGAGACCAATAAATCTCTCAAGCCAAGGAGACCATGTCCTCCATATATATTTGCACGACAGTCAGATGCTACAGCAACAAAGATCAAATCACCAGCAAGCTCGACAGAGAGATTCAATAAAAGCAGAGAGTTATATTGATAGGAAGAAGGCAAATGGATAGTTTTCATTTTTGTAGATTATTGACTGCTCAACGGAGGCAAAAAAAGGCTTCCCAGCAGCACAGCTTCGAGAGCAACTCTTCCTGATGCAAGGCAGCCAAACAAGAGGAGTGAAATATGAGACAGGGAGCAATCTGTGGCATATCTGACAGTCCCATCATCTCTGTGAGGAATGGTCCTCCCTACCACTCCTAATACATACCAAAAAAAAGATGAGATCTGCTTTCACCTAAGCCTGAAGGCAGCCGTGCTGTGCAGAGCACTGGGGTGCACCCCCACCTAAGGTCCAGGTTCCATTTGGGCACCAGGGAAAGACTCCTGATCCCTGAGGAGAGTCCTGTCTCCTGGAGGAGCATGGGGATGGTTGGTTTAAGCCCATGCAGTATGCAGGGTGGTGTTTCTCTTCCATCTGACTCTGCAGCACAGGTCTGACACACACACAGCACTTGGGAATCACCGTGGTCTCCAAATGGCTGAGGCTGCAGTGAGCATTTCCTCATTGCTCTCCTCCCTGTTTAATGTTTGGAACTGAAAAACTCTGAGATGTGCACATGGTTCCCAGAGGAATCTGGGTCAGGGCAAGAAATCATCTTTGGTTATGGCTCTTTACTGTCCAAACCCTTCCAGTGCAGCTGCCTCCGCATTCCCCCCTGATCACATTTTGCACACAGATTATTTGCTCACGGTCCTGCTGCAAGAGAGGAAGAAATACAAATGCAGAGCTCAGACAGCAAGAGTTCACCTGCAAATACATCCCAGAGGAGAGCCACACACAGGAGAGCTGGGTATGTCCCCTGAGTCCCTGCAGGACCTGCTGAAAACAGCCAGGGAATCCCAGGAAAGTTTCAGATGGGGATTGTGCCCCAGCCCAGGTTTGGTGCCAGGGAATGTCCTCCCAGCAGCCTGGCAGCAAGGTCTGGGTTCTGCTCCAAATTCATCTAACCCAGCCCTCAACAGGAGCAGGGATCAAGTCACTTCACCCCAAGACCAGCAAGAAGTGGCAGCATTTAGCAAATATTAAATACAGAAAAAGGACAGTGGGGGTCACAGCACCTCTGTGAGAGCCTGGAACACTGCAGCCAGGGTGAGGAGCAGTGATGTGGAGTCATCTGGCATGTCCAAGAGGATTAATTGAAGCACCAGCAGGCTAAAAGGCTGAGAAGGGGGCATGAGTATAAGGTGTGAAGGATATTTCAGCTCTTCTGTTTAATTTTAGCCAATTAGCACTCATGCAAGGAAGGGGGGAGCTGCTAAGTGCTAAATAACCAGAGTGTGAGCTCAAGTGTGAACAGGTACTAACAGGAACAGGGAGCAGCACTTCAAGCAGCATCTCTGTCAATATTCAGAGATGGAAAAACACCATGAAATTATTCCCCCTGCATTATAGGAAGGGAAGCAAATCTTAGAGTACAAACACACTAATGGGCTACGCAGGGATCTGAAGGAGGATTGTTGAGGCATTAGAGCAGGCTGCATTAGAGGGAAAAAAAATAGCAAGCAAAGAAACAGGATTTTCAGGGAGATTTCATCCAAATCGATTAAGTGAGAAACGTAAAGGGGCAGCATTTCATGGGGATGGAGCTGGTAATTGGCCCACGCACGGCCCAACAGGGAAAAGCACTCAGAAGGTAAGCACATGGCTGACAGGTTTCCTTCAGGCAGGGGCCAGGAGACACCATGGAGGGGAAAGTTTCTCCTATGCTAATCCTCTGTAGAAATCTATGAAGCCTCCTTATCTCCCTTCACATCCCTGCTTAAAAATCCCTGCTAGTGCAATGCCTAAAGAACACTGAGAGTGCCCAAGGAGCTGGTGCTGCAGGACCAAAGCTGAGCTCAGTAATCAGATCCTGGGTATCACTGTTCCCCTGTGCAGGTCCAAATGTTCTGTGTGTTGACTTGCCTGTCATCTCAAACTAATCTCTTTGGGATCAAAACTGTCTTTATGTCCAAAATGTGGTGCAGGAGGAGGGTTCACATCCCCAAGGAGAGACAAGGGAATGCAGCAGACAAGGCAGGGACACTGCCACAAACAGAATGCAGAATTGTGGCCAGGACAAAGGTAGGCCTAGAGGGAAACAGCACACAAGGTCTCTGAAAGCATCAGATAGAGATGTTTCTCTCTCACCAAGAAATTCCTGATTTCTTCCCCTTGGTAAAGAAAACACTTGTCCCTGTTTTTTTATTTCTTTCTGTTTAGAAAAGAAATGAAAACTCAGACCCCAAGAGGAAAAAAGCATCTGAAATGGCCAAGTTCAGTTTTTTAAAATACATGATTAAAAGCAGCCCATGTGAATCAGAGGCAGTTCATTAAAAGCAGCTCCTGACTGCTCCCAACTCACCTCAGTGGACAAGGTTTAGAATAAGCAGGGACAGAGATGAGGAAGCTGCACTCTGGAGAGTGGCTTCACTTTCCTCCATGGGCCCACAGGTAACACAGGCTCAGATTACAGCAAAAAGTCTGGATTAGATTATAATCATGAGCCTAAGGAAAAAAAAAAACAAAACATCTTTCTTTCTCACCTGCTTATTTTCAATATAAAATTCTCTGCAAAGTGCACAGCAACCTGGCTGTCAGCTCCCACTCTCCTCTGTCCCATGTGCAGCACCAGCATTTCTCAGGTGATCCTGATTCTCCCTGGTGTAACCTACTCCATCCTGCAGAAACGTGAGGTCTGGCCAAGATTAGGGCTGCATTTTGGCACTTCTGGCTCTGAAATCTCTTAAGACTGACTCTAGAAGGGTACTATTTCTGGTTGTGTTTTCTGACAACTATTCACAACTGGTGATGGGAGGTTTCAAAATGATTAATAGATGTTTTAATGAATGCCTAATCAATGCTTACAGATTACTACAAAGCCCAAACAGTCAATAGGTTGCTTCTAATATTCTGTAATACCTTTTCCTGACATGCTTATAATCACCTGCTAAATTATGCCACTCATGTCTATAATGCCTATTAATCACTTATTAATCTTTTATAAGCCACTTGCAAATGAAAGCATAATATAAACCATGAGATCCTCCTCCTTCTGCCAGCCGCAAGCATCACACCTTCTGGGGCTTTAGGGAAGCATCAGCCAAGGAGAGACATGATTTGAGCCAAAAACTAAGTCTTTGCAGCACTGCTGGGCTCCAGGTAATTCAGCACCTTCCTGAGGATTTGAGAGGAGAGGAGGAATGGTGAGGCAGCTGATAGTTTTGTGGCTCAGATGATGTCAAAGTGGTGTTCGGGAAAGATGAAATAATCACACGCACAAAAGCTTCAGGATGAAAATCCTCAGAGAGAGAGAGGGAGGGAGGAATTAACTTCAAGGCTTAAAGCAAGGAATGGGGAAAAGAAAAATCATGTCTCTAAGGACAGAGGATTGAAGTGAATGGACCACAGGTAGCTGAAAATAACCCCAAATCGTTCCAAGTAATCGCGGTAAAATCAAAAGGTGCTCTGACACAAAGTGAGCGTGAGAAAAAGAATTGGTGACACAACAGTCACGTCTTTCTCCCCTCAGATAGGACCAATTTTTCTAAAAATAGCTCTGTATTTGCAAGATCACACCAGGTTACTTGGAGCCATGAGAAGCTGCCTCTGCTTCGACACCAGAGCCCCAGAGCTGACAGCCAGAGGCTGCCATTAAATGATCAATGGGACAATTGTTGGGACAGTTGGGACAATTGGGACAACTGGGACAATTACAGCTGCAATTACTTACACCAACCCACTTTTAACCATTTCCAGTGCAACACTCTGTGTGATGTGTTACCACAGGATTCATCTCAACCATTTGCAACACCTACTCAGGACCACACAACAAATCCATGCCTGGGAGGGAGTCCAGAGGCTCCAGAGCCAGAGGCTGTGGATTCAAAGAGGGAATTTATCCAAATGCCCCAGGTGATGAGGCTTTGAGCAGTGCCTGGGCTGTAAAACTGCCCAGCTTGGTCTCTTTTTGCCTTCCTGCCTCTAGATTGCTGCCTCTTGCCTGGTTCTTACATTTTTATCCAGCAGTGCCCAACCACACCAAGGTGGGGCTGCTCAGTGCAGTGGGAAGGGATGAAGAAGCCTCAGGAAAGGCAACACAGGCTTGAGGAGGAGAAAGCATTGAACCTGCTCTCATGTGGCTCCCTGTGTGCATGTTTTCCAGCATCTGATACTGTGGTTCAGCCCCAGAGCCTGCCTTTTCTCCAACAGGACACTAATTCTTTCCTTTCTCCCCGTTTTCACCAAACGTGTAGGAATTTCTCACCTCTTTGGATCTCTTTCCAATTTGTTTGAAAACCAACAGGTTCTAGAAATGTTTATAAATGGGGTGCACCAAGCAGATGTGCATGCACACAAAGTTCACTTTAAACCCTCCTTATGTTTGGGCAAAACCTACAGCCAGGACAAAACCATCCTCAGCCTTGGGGAGCTGTCTCACTTTTAGGCCAATGCTCTCAAACCCATGCAAGAAGCCACCAAATCTTATTTCTTGCTGGGCAGCAGAGAAGGCTCATTAAGTAGGTGTCATGGTGCATTGCTATTTCTTGATCCAGAAGATCCTTGTGGTATGAAATGCCCTAATTAACTTGCATTAATTTAATTTCTTCCTTTCGTGCCCTGCTCCCTTTTACCCCCCAGGTTGGCTTTGGGTGCTCTGCTGTGTCACCCACTGGAGGCACGTTCCTGCAGCAGCAAGTACTGCAAGGAGGGAAAGAAATCTGAGTCTAAATTAAAAAATAAATAAAGAGAAATAATAAAATACAATCCCCTTGATCAGTATGCCTGTCATTTTAGCAGCGTTAAACACATTAAAATGGGATCTGCACACCAACTTAATTAAATGAGCCAACTGAAAGTTGCTGCCAAGTATTAATTTAAGGTAGAAAATACACTTATTTTGGAGCTTATGCAGATTGAATTTGTAGGGCGTTGTGAGAAATGCTAAGCATTTTTTTTTTTTTTTTTTTTTTTGGAAGCCTCACAGTTTGGGAATTTATTGCAGTGATCTGAATTTTGTTTCATTAGGAGTGTCAAGCACAATCACAGTTAGAAGAAGTCTCTTGGCTGCTTCCCAGGTTCTGATACCCCTTTTAAATGGGTATTTGCTTCAAAAGCCCTGCTGAAACCTACCCAGGGCCCAGCCCCAGGGGCAGGTGATGCCTGTTTGCCCACCAAGGAGGCATTTGGGGCTGTCGTGGCATTCAGGGGGAGATGATATTTGTGTCCAGCCTGATTGTTTGATCTCAGGTGACGTGTGGCCATCTGCAATGTGATTACAGAGATGGAGAGCCTGGAACGGGCAGCAAAGCTCAACATTTATTTTGGGCTTTTCTCATCCATGTAAGGCTGCAATCAAGAATTAGTTGAATAGCAGAACAATTGATTTGAAACTATTTCTGTAGCTGTAGCTGGCAGTTGCAGCTCACTGTCGTTCTTCTCCAGAGCTGTCACCTCACTGGCAGCTGCCTGGGGGCACAGCAGGAACTGAGGCTGCCTCAGTGGGGCTAAAAATTGGGGGGAAAAGTGCTTTTAGAGGAGGCTTGTTCAGCTGGACAAGGATTTTGCCTCTAACACAATGAAACCACTTCCCCTCTTCAATTCTCTTACTCAAGCATTTCTTTGGCCCAGAATAAAAGTGGTTATTGTTTTCCGAGGATATATTTTAAGATCTGTGGGTGGGATTATTTTTAAATGGGAAATTTGGCAGGCCTTTCAAAATCAGGGTTCCAAAGTGATGAGTGGAAGTGTTTCACTTCACAAATATCAGATTTTTTTTTGTTTTTTCCTGATGTTTCATTTTCACCAGAATAATTTGAGGTATTCAGCCCGGATTCGAGCATTCTACTAATGTCCTCATCTGATGTGCTTTTTCTCAACTTTCAGGATTTTGATAAAATTTCAAAACTGGGAGGTTGGTAGGTGGAAATCAAGGGGAAAAATCTCTGTGGGGCTTTTCCCCCTCGTGTTCTTCATTATGCAGCAGATTGCATTTTTCACTTTACTCCTTGCTACCTTGCCTGAGATGAGCAAGCACGGTCACCTCCACTGCAGACACCCAGTTAAGACCCACAGAAATCAGGAATGAAAAAGATCCACAGAAATCAGGAGTGGAAATGGAGCTCCAGCCATCCCCAAGCCACTGCCATGGCTGTGCTGACGATGGTGAGTGCTGAGCTTTAGCTGACCTCACTCCATATTCTTTCCATTAGGCAGCTGTGATACCACAGTTTGGCAAAACCATCTCAGAGGTGCCTGCTGCCTCTGTGCAAACCTCTGCTTCCATCCATCTCTTCTTCCAGATGGATGGGAGTTATCAGGCTAAGCACAGGTTTCTACAAGGTAAATGTTTATCCCCCTCAAATCACCTTGGGAGTCACCAACCCATCCATCACTGCTGGTGGAGACTGGAGGGGCTCTGCTCTCCTCTGAATTGGGCACATCAATCAGATCCTCAAAGTGCCCATTTTTCTCTCAGAGTACCCCAGGGGTTGAGCAGATGGATCAAAAGGAAATGCTGACACTGTAAGGGTCCAGACAAAAAGCTCCTCACACCTGGGGTAGGAAGGGCAAACCCAGAGCCCAGTGCTGGCTTTGGAAAAGGAGCACAAAGCCTCTAGACGTGGGGATCCTATTTGCCCAGGTTAAATAAAGGACCACATGGGCTGATCCAGCTATGTCTAAGGAGACCCACATAGCTCAGAAGTCTAACAAAAATTGCTCTTACATGCCCAGGTCAGCAAAGAGGGAAATGATGGACAAGAGGAAGGGTTAGAGAGTGAAGAAGTTATACCTAAGAAATGCAGAGCAAGGCACAGTAAAGTCATCTATCTGTGTTTTTCCTCCCTGTTCTTTACCTTTCTCAGGTCTCTGCCTATCCTTTCTTCTCTTTGCTCCTCTTTTCCCTGACTAAGCCCTCCTAGAGGCATTCCCTGGCAGTGCTAGGAGGTAGGTTATCTTTAGCCCATTGTCTGCTGAGCCCTCAAGGGAAAAGCCAACTCCAAGCCAGGTACAAAATGAGCAGCTCCTTTGATCTCACCTCTACTGCCTGGCTTTAGGCCTCCAACCAGCTCAGCATATTTGTTTTAACTACTTGCTGCTGATAAATGGTTTCTGTGCTTGCCATGGGTGAGTGAGCACAAGTGCTCATTCCAGGCCCAAAGAAAAACGTGCAGAGAAACTCTAAGATTGTGTACTGACCTTTCAGACAAGATGTGTTCTAGTAAATACCAGCCAGCCTCTCGAATATTAAACAAGTCACAGCCAGCCCTGCATTTTCTATTACCCCAAAGTCCTTCAGACTGCATCATGAGCTCAGCCCTGCATTGCAATGACCTGCCATGCCTTAGACTTTTCTTTCACACTGGACTTCAGAGGGTTGTCCAACCCTGACACAGTGACTTTCCAAACCGACTCCTGTCACAACTGCCACCAGTTCCACTGTGAATGGTGCAGAACGTGAAACCCCTGGGAGATCCCATCCATATTGTCCAACATCACTCAACATCAGGTACTTGTCCAACACTCGCCAGAAGGCCCAAGACTTCACTCTCTTTCCTGCAAAACTTTTCAGGGGCTGCCTCAAATCTTCCTTGTGTTTTCCCACCATCACCTCACAGAATAAGGGTAAGCAGCAGAGCATCCCAGGGAGGGAGGGAGATTTTATAGAATGTATTTTCCCAGCCCTTCCACTTTGAGAGCTTTAGACAATCCCTCCACGTGTGATTCATTCCAACAGGATGTATCCTCAGCATGAATTCACATCCACCCCAGGACACCTGATGGTCTCCTCCAGACCTACAGGTTATAGGTCTTGGAAAGAGGTCCCCACTGCCTCCCTTCTCTGCTCTGCCTCCAGGCGTGTGGATCTCACCCCATGGAACACAGGCTCAGACCCAGCCTTGGATCTGTGACACACAGCATCTCCTGGGGAAAAACCAAAGGCAAACAGCAGCTCCCAGCACAGCTCTCAGCCGGAGATCTCCACTCACCAATTAGATTTCCTCCCCCAATTTGTCCGGGGAAAGATGGAGAGGAAAAGCCAGATGCTGCTGGGCACTCAAACCAGACTGGATACGTGTGCTTAAAGCACTAATAACTCCCTTCCTGCTGAAAGAGGGAGAAGACTTTCCCTTAATCCCTCCTTGCATCAGTAATCAGAGAGAGGAGCAGATGGTGCCAGAAATACAGTAATATGCCCATTAAAATAACCTCAGTAGCTGATCAGTGAGCACCAAGCCCTGTGCAGCAACCACCTCCACGAGAGCCCAGCAGCAGCAGTGGCTCTCACCAGGAGGCTGAGGAAATACAAACCAGGAGAGACTGAGCTGCATTTCAGGGGTGGAAAGCCAGAGCTCTTGCCCATAAACTCGTTGCTAGCAGATGTGCTCAGCAAGGTTTGCCCTCTGGGCACGTCTACAGAAGGTGCACGTCCCATTCTCCCCCTCCCCACCCCCAGCTTGTTCCCAGATGGACTCCGTGTCTCCCAGCTGAGCACTCAGCACCTCCAGCACCACTGCTGGGCTTTCCAGAACCCATGTGTCCCACAAGACAATAAGCAGATGGACAAGAGGCTTTCCAATGATGGATTTCTTTTCTACAATTCCCAGAGTAAGGTCTGTACATAAGCAACCTTCTCTCAATGAAATTCAAGTCATACCATTCATTTCTCAGTGGATTTGCAAGTTTTTGTGGCACTGCATCTGTCCAGAAATGATATTTTTCTACATGGGCCATCTGAGCAGTTTCCTGCAAGTTTTGTAGGGCAATCATAAAGAAAACCAGAACTGTCAACAGTGACCATGCTGCTGACCTTGCATGGCCAACCTATCTGCTCCTGGACACCAGGTAATGATGTTCACATCACAGCACCCATCTTCTCTGCAAAGAACACAAGAACCAGCAGAGACCTGAGGCAAAACCCCTTTCAGTATTCAAGGTCTTCATTTCCATGGGAGTGCTGCCACCTCCTAAACCACTATTTGAAAAGCAGCATCCTCCGGTCCAGCTAACAGCCTGCATTCCTCTTTCTCTTTCTGTGACCTCATAAATCTTCCCAGCAAAATTTCCACCCAAATAGATGTGTTCCCACCAATATTTATGCCAAGTCACACTTATGCCAAGCAGTCTTTCTCCACAGAAAAGCACTGCATCCAAAACATTGCATCAGCTCCAGCTCCCTGCCTCTAGAAGGGTGAACACTTCCTTGTCAATAATTAACTCTTTATATGACACGACATTTATTTCATTATCCCACTGAATGCCACTGTCCAATTAACTCCTCTCAAAGGAATGGGACCTAATTAACCAAAACAAGTAAACTGAACTCAAGCAACCTTCCTCTCCTGTAAATAAGTTGCTAGTACGTAATTACTCGGCGCTAACTACCTCGTTAAAGCTTGAATAAAGATTCCTTCTCCCTTCTCTGGCTTTATTTTAACAGACATTTCTAATTCATCTATTGCCATTTTGCTCATCACTGTGTCTCAGAAATCCCTAGGGTCAAAGCATGTTGCTTTCCAGCATCAGCTGTATGGAAGTGGCTACAGATAACAGCAGCTCTCCCTCCATGGCCAACAGACACCAATTTACTCACGGGACAAGGGGAGCTTTCCAGTGGTTGAGGAGAAAGCCTGCAAGCCCAAATCTGTGTCTGGTGGAATCTTCTCAATTCTCAGTTGAGAAGCTTGGGGATGGACCCAGCCAGACTCCTGGCTCTGGGCTGGAAGCTGCAGCTCTCCCTTAGTGCAACCCAGGCAGCCTGGAGCCATCATCCCAGGGCATCCCAGCCTTCCTCACCCATCCCACCATGGGATTCAGAATAAATCACCAACCATTTAAAAGCTGCCTTAACCCCACCTCTCCATAGGTACAGATCTTAAGGAGCCCAAAGACACCAGATCGGACTTAGCAGGTGTCAAAGAGTGGGATCAGAGACCCCTTGGCACAGCTTGTGCTGGAGATCACTGGTGGTCAGGAGACCAAAACTGTGAGATCTCAGAGGGGGGATCAGGTAAGACAGACAGAAAAAAACGTTATATGGTGCTGCTATCTAGCAGCAACTCATGACTGAGCAGTGCTCTTGAGCAGGGGTGCAAAGGGAGGAGGTATCAGTTCCTCTTCCAGTTTGATTTATTTATTATTATTATTTTGTTAGATATTTTCTCCTGGTGGGGAGCACAATCATCTGATGTAAAGCACGTGCATGATGGCTGCTGGCATTGCTGAGATGGCAGGGTCAGAGTGATCAGATCTCTACATATGTTATTTCCTTGTTCTTCAGCTTAATGGGGCATTCCACTTTATTATTGGTGGGTTTTTTTTTTTTTTTCTTTAATTTTATAAGACATGTTTCATTAAATCTGAATTATGGCAATTCAGGGAAAGAAATTAGCCCATTAAAATCACAATGAAAACATCTTACAAAAAAAAGCTGTCAACTGCCATTTCAGCTCTGCTGGGTGAGGAAAGAAGGAGAGAGGAATGAGTTGTTTCTGAGCAAGGAAAGCAGCTGGGAAGGCAGGACCTGCCTGCCAGGTGCTCTGGAACAGGAGCCCATTGGGGGGGGAGCTAAAGAGCTCCTGGGGGCTGACTGAAATTTTTCCATCAAAAAGCCTATTTCAGGTTGTTTTAAAAGAGCTGAGGGAAAAGAGGAGCTCTGCATTTATGCTTGGCCTCCCTTCCTTCTGAGCAGCCTGACAGCAAAAACAAGTGGGCAGTTCTTGCTTGGACTTCTCCCCTGCAAAGTCCTGGCACAGCTGGGACCTTGAAGCCCTGGTGATGGGCACTGGAACTACAGCACCCTGGGGGGTTCTGGAAGGGAAAAAGTTTTGTGCTGGAGAACAAACACAGGCCCTGGGAGCCAGGGAACTGGAAGCATGAAGTATCCCCCCAAAGCCTCACTTAGGAAGGTTTTGCACTTCTCTTTGAAGCAGATTGCTCATCCTGCTGTCAGAGACAGCTTGTACCTCCAGGCCCTGGCTCAGGTGTTCCCATGCATCACTTTGTTCCTTCTGCAGCAATGACATTCTCAGAGGAGGAAAGAGATTTTGTTAGAAATAAAAGTGGGAAGAAAAATAAAACCCCTTAAGCTTGCTCTTTTATGGTGATGTGGGGTAGAAATCTCAGATCTGTTCTTCAGCCCAATTGCTGTGTGATTCCTGCTGCTGTCCCAAACTCCCTGCACCCTCTGAGTAAAACAGTGCTGCACCTCTCAATGTTTTTCATCAATGTACCAAAGGTATTAGCTGGAGAAAAGAAATAATTCTGCCTGCAAGGGAAGAAAGGTCAGTTCTGCTGAAATGAAATAGATTTTGACACTGCATGTCAATTAGACACATACAAAAGAAACTAATAAAGTTAATCCACTAAACTGCAAAGCCATGATAAAAAAAGCCTTATAAGACACATAGAAAAGAAAGTGGGGAGGGGCTGGTAAACAGAAAGAGAAATGAGGAACAGAATAAGAGAAGGTACAGAAGAAGAAATAATGAGTAAAGGAGGAGACAAAGATAAATGTGATATTCTTTCCTGAAAGGGTAAAGCAAATGAAATGAGATCAGGGTGAACGACAGAACTCAAATAATCCAAAATGGGCAGTTCTGCTGTGCTGAACAGAAGGGAGAAGGTTTCTTCTTCACAGACAAGATAATTGTCTTAAGAGCCCAGGAGAGCAGATCTGTGTTTGTAGAAGAGCACAGCAGGAGGGGCAAGAGGAGCAGGGATGCCCAGCTGGGGAGAGAACAGCCTGACCTCCTCCATCCATGGGTACCAGCCCAGCACCCATCAGGTGAGACCCCCCTGCTAAGTCTTGGGTTCACGTTTTCATGATGCAGCCTTGTCTGAGAGGCTGTTCAGGACAGGGATGGGCAGCCCCAGTAGTTCAGGTGCTCCTTTCCAGTGCAGTGCTGTGCAGACACTGGTAACAATCTCCAGTCTCACGGGCAGTCTCTGGTGGAGTCTCTACAGCTCCCAGATCCATGTGCTGGACTCATCTGACCCATCCAACAGGGATCTCTGCAGTGCCTGAGCTTCAAGCATCCCACAGGGGGCTGCTGAGAACACCAGAACATTGTTCTGATTGAACTGTTTACATGGGAAGCTGAAAATCTGGCTCTGGTTTTATCACTGGTGGCTCTGAAGCCCAGCAAACACTTGTTTGAAATTCTGCCCTCTCTGTCACCTCTGTCTTCCCATTCCTTTTTTTTTTTTTTCTTTTTAAGTGAAGATGATGCACTTAGGCTCTAAGAGCACTTAGTCCTTGAAAGTTCTGTCTCACAGTGGAACTGCCTTTGTCCAGCTGGTCACCAAAAGGCAATAAAACCCAGCAGCACTTTATGTACATCAAGGAAATATCCCTGTAAAAGTCCCATCATAATTTATTGGATGCTTTTTGCTTCCTCCTGTGCTTTAGGAAGAGTGGAAATTGTTCTGTTCAAAGCAGACACAGTGGGCATGGGGCATGATAAGACACTTCAGCCACATCTAAGAAGTCCCTTCCACATCACTCATGCAAGCAGACCTTCTGCAGCTGAGTTGCCAGCCAGGATAAACTGAAGCACTGATTCACACCTGAGAGCAACTTGCATGGATCTTGGCCCCATATGGTCATGGATTCAGCATGGTTCTTAATCCAGCATGGAGAGAGCCTGAGGGAATGACTGAACGGTGTAGGACAAGGCTTCTGATGGCACAGAAATGCTGCTGCTGCATGACACAGCCCCCATCCCAACCCCCCAGCTGACAGCTCAGCCTTGAGTCAAACCATGGAGCTCTCTCTGCCTGGGAGTTGGCCTAAGATGGCAACTAAATTGATCCTTAGACCAACTCTTTTATCTTTACACAAAAGTGACTGGCCCTGAAAAAACCTTCCATCATTTCCTTTAGAGGACTCGAGTTCAGGATTTGCAGAGGCCACTGGAAAATCCAGGGTTTTCCTCAGCCCTTAAAAGCTTCCTCCAGCCCAGATTCCACCCTTGATTTGGCAGTGCTTCTGGACACAGGCAGAGCTCAGCCCATGGATAACCTCCCTTCTGTCCACTTTTATGTCCCTGGGCTGCAGGGCATTTCCTGGCTTTAATGAACATCATCAGGTGGGCCTTCTGCCTGATGGTTCCTCAGGGCCTTCCACCAGAGAGCACCCCACTGAAGGCATTATTGATGCTTTACATCCACCACTGAAGGATTTCCATATGGAGAGGTGGTCAGCTGAGGTGACCCTGAAGAGTCATCAAACAGAAGACGGATGAAAGAGCATCAGGGAATTTGGTACCGTTAGCCTGGGGTCTCTGATCCAGCCTCAAGGATGGAGTGGTGGCCCTGTGGCCAGTGCTGTCCTGAGATTTCAGGCTCCTCACAGAGCCCACTGCATGGAATCAATTGCAGTCCTCCAAGAGTTCTTATCCCTAGCACAAAAAGGCTCTTCCAGCCACGGTCAGCAAAGAGACTCCTGGGGATGTCAGCCCAGGTGTGAGAACTGAGGGGGTAAGGGGTTTTTCAGAGAAGATTTAAATGTGGGTTTCCAGTGGAAGAAAGTGGAGAGTGGAACTTCACTGCAAAAGGCAAACATCTCTCTGAGTGGCTCATTAGGAGAAAAGAAGGTCGATTAAAGCTGGAATCAAAGAGCTGCAATACTAATGTTACAAACATACGTGCAAAGTGCTGCTCCAGCCTCACTCTCACTCACCAGGTTGCTGTTCTCCCTTGACTCTTTTAAAAGGAGAATGAGGAACAGGCTGATTAATAAGGCTACAGAAAAACAGAACCATCTCCAGAGAAAGAAATACATTTTGTTTAAACTCGTTTCTGTATTTTTTTTCTTTCCCCCAATGAATTTTGACACTGATCTTTTTCCCTTTCCCCGTTTGTTTTAAATAGAAAATTTCTCCTTTCAAAACAACTCCTCTCTGTTTCCCAACATCCCCTCCCCCTTTTTTTTATTATTACTCTCAAAATAAGGGTGCAAGCAGGTTCTCAGCTCCCTCAGTGACAGAAACATTCTGTTTGAATTCTGTCATCAAAACCTGGTGGGTGTTTCTCTGATTTCTGTCACACACACTACTTAGAAAGTGTGTTGGAGGAGGCACATATGTGATGTGTACCAATATATGTTTGTCACAGTGGCTTCCTCACTCTTTATTACTTATTACTTACTATTTATTTGCTTTTCTATCTGGGATAACTTAATCCAGCTTCACTCCCCATTGCAAGGACAGCATCAACAGGAGTGGCAGTGCTGTGACTGCAGGGGAGCTGCAAAGGAGGACCTGAGGTGCTTTGTACCTGAGTTGGACCATGTCAGTCTGGCACAGAGAGGGAGCAGTGCCAGCAACACCAGCCCAAAGCAGGAAGAGAGGACATGCCAGGCAGACTTTTAACCTCAATCATGTGTGGTGTTGGGCAGTGGAAGAGCAGAGGGGGCTGTAGTTTGGATTTACTCCTGAAGCTGTACCTCAGGGGCAGAAAGAGGAAAGCCCCAAGAGGAAAGGGGGGGCTGCACTCCTTGCTTGCCATCTGCAAATGGTACCATGGGTACCAGCAGGCAGCTGGCAGGCAGCATTCAAACTCTCTCTGGCCTGAGCAGATCCAGCTGCACTGGGAAGACGCCCCAGGAAGGACTGGGGTGGTGGTGGAAGGGAAACACACAATTCCATGGTGTGCCCTACCATCCCTACCCACCCAGGGGGGACTGTGGGGAAGCCCTTCCACCCTCTTCCTGCTAAACCTGCACCTCTGATGGATGCTCTGGCAAGGCACCATCTCACAGCAAAGCAGAGAGTCCTGAAATCTGGAATTTAGCCTGACTCTAAACTATATATATAGATTCAGCAGCCCAAATGCAAAAGCATGACCCATTATTTACTAACTCGAGCCGTGTTAATAAAGATAATACATAATTATTGCTGAAATAGTTCAATGCAAAGGTTCCCTCAGCTACACATTTCTCTTCCGTTTGATGTCTTAATCACAAGTATCACTGTCCATCTGAGATAGAACCAGATCAAAGCTCTGCTTGCATTTCAAGTAGCTGTTAGCACTGCTTAACAATGAGAGATGACTAATTGGCCATCACGTTGGTGATGAATGAAGCTGAGACGTAAGGCAGTGCATGAAAATTACACATGATTATTACCAAAAATGAGACTGAAGAAAAAAGAGATGTACAGGCACCCAGAGCTATCCCCTTGGAACACCAAGGTGGTCTGACAGCTCTGAATCCAAGTGGAAATTGGTTCATACTGTAGCAGGCAGCTGAGAGTCCCCTGTTCATCCCCTGGGCTGGGCTCATGCACCTCCAGCCTCTTCACACATGCTGGGATGTGCTTGTCAGAGGTGTTTGTCACACTGCAGCTGGCTCCTTCCCCACTGTGGCCACAGAGCAATAATCTTGTCACCTCTCACAAGCTGAACGTGGTTTCTCCAGCTCTGGGCTGGGTGTCACCTCCCCTGCCAGGCTGTGGTGAAGCAGCTCCCCTGGGTGCTGTTAGGGCAGGATGTGTTGTTGCAGGTGCTACTTCTCAGCAGCAAGAGAAAAAAAAAACCCTGAGTGCAGCAGCTCCTAAAAGGCTTCAGTGCTGTGGGGAGCATCAAGGCAAGGGCTGGTGAGAGAAGCAGGAGCTCTCATTAACCCAGCAGACAGCTAATGAGCTGCTGGGCAGGCAAGGCAGACCTGGAGAAACCCAAAAGCATTCTGCTCAGGGGTGGTGGAAGGGGGTTCTAAGGCTATTGTGTGTGTAAGATCCTTGCTTCTTCCCAACCTCTTGTTTCTAAGGTTACAGCCACCTCTTGGTCACTGGTGTTCAGCTCAGGCTGGACTCACTTCTGAAGAGTTCTGAAGGCATTTTGCTGTTCTGTGTTCCCAAGTGGAAGCTGGAACAGCAAAGCTTTGCTTTTTTACTGGGGCACGTGCTAGGCTATAAAATAATAATAATAATAATAATAATAATAATAATAATAATAATAATAATAATAATAATACACTTTTCTGTCCATCTACTTTCTCACCTGCACTGGAAGGAGCAGCAGCACTTCCTCCCCTCTCTCTCTTCGTTTCCTGCTGCAAATCTGCTTCAGATTAAACCTAAAGAACTTCCTACTGAAGCTAAGAAAAGATTTTGCTCTACCTTGGTCTCATTGTTGGGACACTGGTGATTGCAGCTATCCCTGCTGGAGGTGGGAAACTGTGCCTGGACCACTCCATGCAAAATGTAAGATAAAGCGATAAAGTCACCACCTGTTCAGAACATAAACCCAACAAAATCTTCTTGGGAAATTTCTCAGCTGACTCCTAGCTTGGATGTTCAGCCAGGCAAATCTGGGATGTGTGATAAGAACCTCTAGCCTAGATTTTTACCCACTCCAGTAACTCTTGAAGAGAAGTTACCAAAAAGCACGACAGGAGGTAAAGTTTGCATGGCAGTTTTAATTTTCTCTGGTGCATTGCCTCAATATGATCAAACAAAATTATGAACACTTGGCTGGGGCTTTTGCAGATGATTTTTGGAATTAAGATGTGAACATCTGCTGAGGGGCATCCTCCCTCCTGATGGTTTTTGACATATTTTCACAGAAAACCTTAGGTCCCAAAAGGGATGGGGAAAGAGGTCAGTGTTCCTATAAGAGCATCCCTGCATATACTTTCTGCAGGGGGAAGGGTTGAGAACTCCCAGGACTCCTTGTGTCCAGGCAAGGTTTCAGGAGTGCTGCCCATAGTTCAGTTCAAGGTAAAGAGCTTGTTGGGACCACCCTGAGTTGACTTAAAGAGGCTGCAAAGCACAGTGGAGTCTCCTGTGCTCCATGGGTGTCTTTGTATCTACGTGAGGAGTTGTGTGGAAGTGGGAAAGAAAAGTGGTCAGGACAGCAGTGTCCCTTTGGGCTGCTGCAGCCCATGCCAGATGCCAGCAGGAATCCCTGAAATGATCCTAACAGCAAATAGAAATCTTAAAAAACTCCTCACTTCTCCCACTCCTTTCAAGCATTGCTTGGCAGGCAGCTTGTCCCCAGGATATGAAGAAGAATCCGTGTTTTGTAGGGTGGGTCTGGAAGGAAAGTGCCTTACCCATGAAAACACTGCCAATTGCACCCTTTATTTCACACATTTAGCTGCTGAGATGAAACAAAACTGTGTAGAAAAACTAATTTAATCTGCTGCACAATATCATTATTACCATAATCTAGTATAAAAGGGTGAGCTTCACACCACTGGTAAATATATTATGAGAATCATTTTAGATGCTGGCTCAACAGCTGAGCACACAGAGAGGCCTCACAGTTTTGCAAACACGGGCTTAAAAACCTAATGCCTTCTTCCTACAACGACCCAGACACTTTAGCTCAGAGTTACCTCTGCAATAATGAGACACCTGAGTGCACTGCTCCTTTTCACCCACTCAAATTTAAAGATTTCTGCCTCTCCACCCTACCTCCAGCCTGGAACTGCCTCTTCTTCATTCAGCAGAGCAGTGTGGGAGCTGCAGGAGAACAGAGAAGCCCATGTCTGTCCCTGCCTCTGCCACCCCTCGCCTTGCTAGACTGGAGAAATGCCCTTTGCTGTGTCCACACTGGGCTCTGGCTCTCTGGACAGCAGTGCTGGGGGTAGAGCAGTGTCAGGAGGTGGCAGTGACAGTCCCTGGCCCCCTGCACATCACCTGCCAGCTCAGCAGCCACTTCCCTGCCCAGACACTCTCTCTCCCAGGACAAGAACCAGAACTGCAAAATCCAGGGCAGGTTGTGGCCCCAGGATGTGTAAGCACACAAGAGTTTATCCAAGGGCTCCATTTTTCCTCATGGATTCAACTGAAATACAAATGAAAGTTTCCAGCAAAACCCTTTACAGGAAACATTTTCCACTGCCCTGCCAGGAGCCACTATCACACTATGTATTTCCTTATTCTCTGTATCCAGAGAGTATTTTCCAGGAGTCCTGCACTCAGCCAGCAGTTACACCTCCATGCACCACAGCCTGGTGATCTGTGCCTGTCTGACACCTTGTCCCTCACCCCCAGCTCATGGTTCCCCTCCAGTTTCCCTGCAGCCAGGGAATCCTCCTCAGTCAGATTCTGTGGGGGGGACACAGGGCCTGGGCTGTTCAGGGGGATGCCCTTTGTGTGCACACCAGAGGAGCTCTTAGATTAACAGAATTAAAACTAGTCAGATGTGGGGCTGTTTCCAGATGCTGTTGACTCCTGCAGAATGGATTCAAGGCATGGATTGCCTGGGGGAGTTAAAACTTTCTGCCCCTGACTCAAAATCTTCCAGGAGGAGCATGAACTCCTCTGAAAAGCTCACCTCTGGAGGTTGGTAGTATGGCAGAGGTGGACTCACCTATCTTAAGCACCTTTTATCTACACTGCAGAAGTAGCCAGTCCTCAGGGACACTGCAGAACACAGCAAGAGCCCCTGGGGCTCAGCCAGCTCCTGAACACTGTCCCCAGTTAGTCTGGTGCTGCAGATGATCTCTGAACTACCAATCATGCAAAAATCGACTTTATGTTTGAAGGACAAATTCAAAGTCTCTCTTACTGTCCTTTTATAACACACACTCCATCACACCTGACACAACCACTCCTGTCAAATATTGTAGTTTAAATAGCTCTGTTGGTAAATGATAAATACAAGAGCATACATTTGGATAACCTTACACCCTGGAGAGAAGAGGGTGCGCTGGATTTATCGTTACCATGTGTAATATTGCTTCATTTTGTCCCAAGAGAAATACTGGAGTTCTTCATAAAGGTGAACCCTGTAAATCAATAAAGTCATTCTTGATGAATCTGATTTTTAACTGGGAAAGCTTTTAGCTGTGCAATGCAGAGAGAGGAAGCTGTTTTTTTCCCAAAATGAAATAAGTGCATGGCATGGAAAGAAGTGCTTTCTGCTTCAGGTGCTGAGAGATGAGAAGTCTGCTGGGCTGGAATATCTTCCCACAGGTTGTCAGCTCCACAGGGTCTTCTGAGGAAGCAGCACACAGCTCAAAACACCAGGAGCAGGGGAAACTTTCCAGAACATACCCCTGAGCTTGCCTGGATGTCTCTAAAAGCACCTCTGAACTTGGTCATTCTGTGCTCAGGAGTCTGACCCACTCATGGATGCAGCTCAAGCCAGGAGGCTCTGGCACTGGTGCAGGGTCCTGCTTTCCAAATGGCTCCTGTTGGCTGCATTAATGCAGCTGAGGCCCCTGCACATCAGCCCTGTCAGCACTAACCTTCAGGGGATGTGTTGGTCTCTTGGAGAAGCATTTGTACACTGGTTTCCTCTCCTGAAGAGGAAGGCAGCTGGCGAGGATCTCACCATGGGTACTAGTGGGAAACACCTCACAGGCTGAGCATTCCCCCCCAGATTCAGGATGTTCTTTGCTATTCAGTTCAGAGGGTGAAAATATTTGTGTAAACCCAGACTTTGGCATTTGATGCTCTCGAGGGCAAAGGCTGTTGCTAAGTCTAGCTGGAAACTACCTGAAAATTGTATTCCTACAGCTTGTTTATGTTGGGCTTCACTGCTTGCTTCCTCAAACCACCTTGATTTTGAAGCTTTGTCTGGGGGATTTTTGTTGCTTTTCTAATAAGCAGTGTAGTGCAATTTATTCTGCATCACAGAAACCAGAGAAACATCTCAGAGAGAAAGACAACTCCTGCAAAGAATGACTCAGACACACAGCTCATCCTGCAGAGAAGAACAACAATGGTGCCAGCACAGCAGTGCCTGCTCCAACCTGTAACAACACTGCTGGAAAACAAGAAGAAGCTTGGAGGAGTTATAGAAACAAAAGCCAAACCCTCTGATCAAAGAACTGAATTAGAGACAAGAAAGGAAGACAGAGCTGGCTGACTGTCAACCAGATACTCTGTGGGACTTGGAGAACACAATTCAATCTCTCTTTGCTTCTGTTCCCCTTCTGTAAAATGGTTTCTGGCCACCTCATCCACTCAGCCTGTGGGAGGCTGGGGTCAGAGGTGCTCTCATTATATGTCTGCACACTTCCTAGCCAAGTGAATGCCTGACTTCTATGCAGGTAAATAAAGATGAAATTCTTAAACACCAAGACAGTGAAATCAAATTACTGAGCAATTCTGTGTTTCACTGTTAACTGCCTGGGAGCACTCACTGAAGCTTGTTCAGCTGGGGAAACATTCTGGACCTCTTTTGCCCATGAGACACACAATGAGGTTGGAGCTGGGGCCTTCGAGCCTTACAAAATCCTCACCTCAACTTCTGCAAAACCTGCATGAGCATCATCCCTTCTTTAGACCACTACCCCTCCCTCAAACGGGGCTGAAATTGGCTGAGATGTGCAGAAGGTGTTGAGTCAAAGGACATACAGCTGCACAACCTGTTTCCAGGGAAAACAAACTCCAAATCAAACTGGCTGGAGGAAAGCCAAACCAACTCTCCCACCTCCATCAGCACATCAGTTTGTCCTCCAAACAATCCTCTCTCCTTTCCCATGCAGTTTAAGTCCAAGGGGAATTATATCACCAGGCAAATGAGGAGACAATCTGGTTATGATTTTCATCCAGCCTCCATCACCTTTGCTGTCTTAATACACTGAGGACCCAGCAGCTGTCAGCTGAGACTGAAATATTTAAATGGCATCTGAAACATGTACATGAGAGGGGAGAAGAACTGCTCCCTGGAAGAGCTAACCACAGAGCAGTGCCAGTTCTCCACCCCTTACCTCCAAACCAGAAGAGCACAGGAGGAACCCAGAACTCAGCAGACTCCATGCTGAATCACTGGGATTTTCTGAGCTGGATGGGTTCTTTCTGACCCAATAACCCACAGGACTGATTCTTAGTTACAGAGTATCTCTGTGGCACTAGCATGAACCCTGGGAGATGAAATTTAACCTGTCTTGAAGGCCATTAGAGAACCACAGAGCAGAAAAGCACAAGGCCCAGGACTAAGATTTCAAGCCAAAACTGCCTTGTTCATGGCAACACATCCCATCTGACCACAGGGTCTTCCAGGCAACAAAAGAAAACTCTTTATCATCCCATACTTTTCAAGAGATCATCTGCAACTGAATCCACCCACCCAGGTTTCCCAAGCTGCCACCCATTTCCAGGGCCACAGAGTCCCTGCTGCTGGCCCATCTCGGGGTGATGAGCTCTGTCTCTGCCAGAGCACACCAGGGAGCCTGGCACTCAAGGTGTTAATGCAGATCCCTGCTGCAGATCATTCATTGATGGTGAGAGCAGTCCACAAGATTCTTAACCTCTGCCTGGGACTGTCAGGCTGAATAGATGAGTTGCCCTCATGTTTGCAACTTTCACTGCTTTGTCACGTAATATCTGCAGGGGCCAGAGGCCACACCACTGCTCCCATCAATCCAGCTGCCTGCTCTGCCTCATTGCATTAGTCCCTTCCAGCTCTGTCAGGGATGTTTACTGATCCCCCCTGCACAGTCAATCTCACAGTGATCTCAGTCTCTCTGACCCCTCTCTTTACAAATCACATTGGCTGAAGGCTGTAATTATGGGATATAATTAGAAGTGGAGTTTCATTTAATGGAGGCAGCAACGTGTCCAATGAGCTGCAAGGGATGATTCCTCCTCAATCCCCTCTGCTGCTGCTCTTTGGGAGCACAGAAAATGCACTGAGGATGACCAAGATGATGCTGATGTTCTTGCTTCAAATGTTGTTATCTCCAAGCATGAATTTAGCCCATCATTGCAATGAACAGATCTTACAGGACACCAACAAACCATAGGCCAACAGATTGAATCCACTGCCTTTCAACTCTTCCCATAGCAGGATCCTTCCCTTTTCCAAGCAAGCCAGTCCAAGCCCACTGCACACTCAGTGCATGGAGTTCTACAGGTCATGAATTCAAGTAGAAATTAACATGGCAGTAGAAGAAAGTCCCCCACATAGGAAGGCATGGAAGACGATTCAGCCATTATTACATTAATTGTCTTAAGAAAGGTTTGATCTACTTCCTGACAATCCACCAGTAGCAAACAAACTCTGGAGAAGATTCAGGGTACCTCTGAGTGTGAGTGGTCCCACCTGAAAAGGAGAAGAGTGAGCTGGGAAGAATCAACCCCAAGCAAAGGTCTTTCTCAGAAGACACATCTTGCTCTGATGAAATCATTGCAGCCAACACCAGGCTCCAATCAAAGAGGAAAGTTGGAAATAGCTTCCCAGTTATCTTCTGTGATATTCCAGCTCTCCTTCCTTCACCCTGACAGGGCAGAGACTGGAGAAAATGATGAGGATTTTATAGCTCTCTGTGGAAAGCAGTTAATAACTCTCTGAGGTGATAGATCTGGGCTCCACTGCAGGGCTGGAATAATTCACAATAAAATATGACTTTTCATTTATCACTTTGACACTTAATAAATGCTTCCTGGTAAAGCCCAGGAAAGAGGAAGAGAAGAGAGAAGAGAGAAGAGAGGAGAGAGGAGAGAGGAGAGAGGAGAGAGGAGAGAGGAGAGAGGAGAGAGGAGAGAAGAGAGAAGAGAGAGGAGAGAAGAGAGAGAAGAGAGAAGAGAGAAGAGAGAAGAGAGAAGAGAGAAGAGAGAAGAGAGAAGAGAGAAGAGAGAAGAGAGAAGAGAGAAGAGAGAAGAGAGAAGAGAGAAGAGAGAAGAGAGAAGAGAGAAGAGAGAAGAGAGAAGAGAGAAGAGAGAAGAGAGAAGAGAGAAGAGAGAAGAGAGAAGAGAGAAGAGAGAAGAGAGAGAGAGAAGAGAGAAGAGAGAAGAGAGAAGAGCTCAGGCAAGGCCCTTTGGACACTAATACTGTATAATCTTGATAATGACAGATGAAGGGTGTAAACAGAGAAGCAAGATGGTGTGTGGCCCTTTCTCTTCCCTTGTGCTGCCACCATCCCACTGCCACCACATCAGGAGGGATGGAGCCTCCCCCAGGCTGCACTCTGATGGCCCCGTGTGGCTTCTGCAGCCACGTTTGCCTGGGGATGGAAGTGCCTCATGGACATACATCATCGTGTCACTGCAGAGAGGCAGGAAAATGTTGTCTGTGTTCTTTGGGAAAAGAAAGAAACCTGAGGCACAAACCTGCCCGGAAAGAACCAACAGCGTTTTGCCTGGAGCATCTCTCACAAAGTCCTCCAGCAGACACATCAGCCTCACCAAGATCATGGCTCTGCTTCCCCTGCCAGCAGGAATGATTCCCACTGATATGCAACCTGGGCTCTGGGCAGGAATCACAACCTGGTGCTTCCAAATCCCACCTGGTCCCAGAAAGAAGCAGTAGGAGCTCACCCTCACAGAATGTAAAGTCAGCAAGTCTCCCTGGCAGGAGCTGCTGTTTGCTCAGAGCCCCAGCTCCTCAGGAAAGCCCCTCTGCCTCCCAGGGCAGCAGCAGTGCTCCCACAACACCCACACCCCCTGTGTGCTCCCTGCTGCAAGGAGCAGCCTGAATCCACTTGGAGTTTCTCCCTGCATCCACTTGGAGTTTCTCCCTGCATCCACTTGGGAGTTTCTCCCTGCTGGACTCCCCTCGCCTTGAGCTGTCAGAGGAAGCAACACAGACACCAGTCTTTGTAAATCAGAGAGCAAGGCATGGTTTACTATGACATATAAAGTAAGAGATATTGGTGAGAACTACATTTGCCTGCAGGTTTTTTATGTGACTGCTTTGCAGATGGGCTGTCCACTGCCTCACATCTTCCTGAAGGCCTTTTTGTTCACACAGAGGCACTGTCCTTTTCAGTTCCTTGCATCTACACACTTTACAGCTGATCCATGGAAGAAACTCTCATCTCCCCCTCCCCAAAGACATCTGCAGCAGCTGCTGCTGTGTTCACCCAAACCCCTGTGTTCACAGAGCCAGGGAGCTCCCCAGTTCCCTCTTTCCATCCTCCCCCAGCAATGCCATCCTGGTTTAGCTGAAGAGCTCATCCCTATGGGGGGAGTGAGGATATTGCTGTATGGCTCTAAACACTCTGGAAGTGTTTTAGCAACAGAAGCAAACAACAAACATTATCCTGTGCACAATATCGACTCAGTTAATTGGCAAGTGAGGTGCTGGACCTGCCTCCTGCTTGGCTTAAATTGTATATGCACTGAACACTCTCTCTGCTCATCATGCTGTCAGTGGGAAAGGCTCCATACAGAGTAATCACATGCTGCTGCAAACTCCGTGCTCAGTAAAGCTGCAAATCAAAAGAAAATAGCAGACAAACAAAGAGGGGGGGGGATGGAAGGAGGGGTGGAGGGGGCCAAGGTGGAGAACACAGCAAACTCCCAGCCTGCAACTGTTGCTGCCCCTTCTGGGAGCTCAAGAATTCCTGAGAAACTTCTTTAGAATTCTCCCACGGTGGCTACATGGAGACACAGAAGAAAGAACATGAAGGAGAGAGCTGGGGAGCTGCAGGAGTGAGTCTCCTGTTCTTTTAGCCCTGGTGCTAAGAGGAGAGGGAAGGGCTGGCACCTGGGAGAGCTGCCATGGAATAAAGAGGATGCTCTGCCATCACCTTCTCAAATAACTCTGGCAGAGCCACTCCCTTTGCCACAATTCCCAAGTGGCAAATGAACAGTGCAGTCCTGCAGCTCTCCCTGCTGCTTTCTGCTTTAGGACCAGGCTTTCTGAGACAGCAGAGCCCCCTGAGGATGCATCTGTGTGTCCAGAAGTATTTTAAATCGTTCTAAGCAATTATGTGCTGAACTCACTTGGGTCTTGTCCCATTTCAGTGCAGCCTCGAGCACCACAGTGCCTCTCCAAATCTGGTCCTTGGACTCTCTGAGGCAGCAAATTGTCTCTTACTATAACTGTCTGTATAAATATAAGGGTCTGTGCATGCATGCACACATTGCTATCTTATGCTCTGGCACAAGGAACCAACAAACTACAAAGATCTAAACCTAAAACTTGTCTCCCAGGACACTTGAGGCCCGTGGCCACCCTGTAGACTCTTCCTGCAGGTGCAGTATTGCACGTGGGCTACAAAACTGTGGGTCTGATGCTGAGACCACAGGAGATGTTGCCTGTTTCTTCCTGGCAGTGGTCAGGAGCTGGGCCATGCTGGTGGCCCTGGAGGTTGTTGCTTATCTAGAAGGGTGACTGAGTGCTCTGGGCCAGCAGACACTTCTCGGAGTACACAAAAGCAGGAGGGGAGGCAAACTTCTTCTGCCCTGACCCAGGAGAAACAACCCACAGGTAGCAGCTGGAGGGATGCTGGCTGCCACGGGGGGGGTTAAAGCAGGAGCTGCTCAATTCCCTTGCAGCCAGGCATTTGGTTTCAAGCTGCCACAACATCCCCCACGTTTGGAGTTCACATCCTTGGTGGAAGTGGTGTCACATCAGAGGAGTCCAGGGCCATGTGGCCACTGGGGACAAGGCTGCCCTCCACCATATCAGCTCTATGGAATTCCTCTCCCTCAGCTCCATACACACCAGAAAGCACAGGGAGTTGAGGGCAGGGAAAATTTACACTTCATGTGTACACCCTGGGAGCTGCCTTGGGGTTTAGGTTTGTTTGGAAGGGAAGCCTTTGGAGAAGGGAGTCAGCTTTTCTGTTCAGCTCCTATTAAAGGATGACAGAGAGGGGAAAAGCTTTGGGGGAGGGGGGTGGCAATCCAGAATGCTGGAGCCAGGCCACATGGCCAGCAGGAATATTTAAAGTACAGCTCAGTTCTTCACTTGAAAACTGAAAACTTCATTTGTTAGTACAAGCCTTACTCCCTCTGTGTATTCTGTGTGTAACCCCAGCCCCCAAGTTCACCTGGAAAACAGAGGTTTCCATTAGCAGTGCTTAAACTCGGGCTCTGTCAGCACTTCCACGTCTGGAAGAGCTCACTCCCCATCAATGGAGAGATGGATCTGCCTGAGTCCCATTACTGCTCGATGTTCCTTATCTCCTGGGCCCTGGAATTGGAAAACACCTCCTGAGCTCAGTGCAGGAGCCAACTCTGTACCAGATTTACTCTGCAGACATTTGGCTGGGGATTTTACTTAAGGTTTAACTCGACTGGCAGACGTTGTTTTCCTGGGTGGCTTCTGTTCCAGCTCTAGATGTCTGTAAAGCAAGGATGAGATGCATTGGCAGGGAGGTGGGTGTTAATTACCAGCTACAAGCACACACTTAAATGCAGTAAGATTTTTCATTCACAATCTGGAATGGAATGACATTGAAAGCAGAGCACCAGGTTGTGGAGAAGGATGTTTTCTTTGTGCTTGCCATGAAATTGGATGAGAGTTTGGGAGCCAGGTGGGGAGAGGAGTGCAAAGTGTATTTCGTGTCAGGACAGGAGGGAGAAATAGATTTAGGAAAACACCACGAGTCAAACTAAAGGGACAGTTTCACATGTGTGATACCTGCTGCAGAGTGAGGTGCACACTGGTACCAGGGCAGGAAACCAGGGATGCTACAAATCCCTGCGTATTCCCTGCAAATATTCCAAGCCCCTGGCTCCCCAGCAGCCCTGCTCTTCCTCCCAGCCTTTGATTTTGCTTTGTTTTGTGTTCTTCAGTCTGATGGGGAGCAAGACATGAGCTATAGCTCACAGTACACACATTCTTTAGATCCACTGCCTGCAGCCCAGGCAAATTTGGGAAGGCAGTTCCTTAGATGAAATTCTGAGTAAAGAAACAGGGGATCCATCCATCCATACAGCAGCAATGTGAAAGCTCAGACTGGTTCACAGCACAGAGGGAGCTGCTTCAGTTCCAGGCAGAAAGAGGAAAACAAGGAACAACCACAGCACTTTATCTACCCAACATGTCTGTGTCTCACATTAAATTGGATTTTTTCAGAGTGTGCATCTCCCTCCCTTGGAGTCAAGGTTGGAAACATCCTTCTGAGAAATGCCAAAAGAGGCAGAGGAACCAAGAGATATTTCAGCATCACTGGGAAGGTTTAAAGGCTCCAGTATAATTTCTCCTTCCCCCTACCCTTATCTCTAAAGCACTTCGTGTTGGTAGAGCCAAGGACCTTGTGAAACCTAGAGCAGAAAATGAATAAAGAGCATTGCCAGCAACAGGACTCTTCTTGAAGATCCCTCATGCCCACATCCTGGGGCAGGCAGAGAAAAACCTCTGGGGTCCTGCCAGCAGATGGGGCAGGATTTCCCTGAGATTCCAAGCTGGATGCTGAACTTTTCATCCCTCTGCCAGTGTGATTATTACCTGAGAGCTCAGAACATGCTCCTCACTGCCTTGCTTTGGGAGGCCTCTTGGCAAGAACAGCCAAGGAGAGAGGCAGACAAGGAGAACTGATTATTTATCTTGGCTCACATGAAACCACCCACCACCTCTGTTGAGGCTGGAGGGAAGGAATGAGCCTCCCACAGCCCTTGTGAAGCACTCAGAGCCAAGTGTAAAATCTTGATGCTGGGAGTGGGACATTAAACAAAGGTCATGAAACAGGAGTTCCAGAAGCAAACAGGGTGTGTGTCTTACAGAAGTGCCTCAGGAATAAGCAGCCTGAGGTGAAGGCACTTCCACTGTGCTCAGAGCTGTACAAAAGACAAGCTCTGCTCCAAAGAGTTTGCAATCAAATCAGGTGAGACAGGGGGACAGGCACCAGGAAACCAGAGAACTGGGGCAGGTACCACAGACCAGCTCCTGAATGATCCACTCCAGCCATGCTCCCAGGGTTACTCACAAGCCCAGGTGAGATTTAAGCAAGTTCATTGCCAGGAAGAGAAGCCTTTAAGAAGAAACTTATTAATTGCCATTAACTCATTAGGTGACCCTGTTTGAGACACAGGTGTTAGAAGATGCAAAACACCATTGTTTTGAGAAGAGATAAACTCAGTCCCTGCCCTCACTGTCTGTTTCTGTGCTGGATTTTCCATCCTGCAGCTCCAGGTCTCCTGAACTTTACTGGAGATGCTGCCTATTTTTAACCTGCCTTGGCACTTGTGTTATCATTACTGCCAGAATGAGGCCAGGCATTAAATAAATCTTTCCACCACCAAAACTTCCCACATTTTGTTAATGTAGGGAGTCCAGTCTGATGCCTTCCACACCTAGGGGAGCACTGAGCCCAGACTCCAGCCTCCAAAGCAAGAAGTTTTCTGCATCCACATGGATGTACCACGTGCTCCTGGGGACCATTGCTGTCCCCTGCACAGGGCTCACTCCAGAAGGTGTTTCAGGGGTCTCAGTATTAAGATGTCACCAATTTATCAGCTTCCTTGTAACATCTGCTACAAGTAGTAAATCAATAGATAGCATTAGCACAGCCTAGTACCACATCTTTTCATATTAAAAACTCTCTAGATTTTCAAGGCTGAGATGTACTGAGAGCTTCCAAGGAAATTCCAGGGGTCTTGTATTAGTCTGACAGACTAATTGCACTATAATTCAAACAAAATTGCAATCTATACTGGAAGTGATTAAATGCAGATGACCTGAGTGACTCTCATTTCCTCTATGATTTCTTCTGAGCCTTTTTTTCTGGTATCAATTCATTTTTAAAAAAATATAAAATAAAAAGCTTTTAGAAATTATTAACACACAAAACCACATTTTATTAAAGCTTATTTTAGGAACTTTGTGTTAAATCCACATACAGATACAAAGGCTGAGGGGGAATGGCTTCTCCTGTTTAAGGTCTCAATATAAAAGCCTTCCTGCATTGCCTTCTGGGAATCATGCCAGCCTAGAGCCTGAGAAATGGTGTAGTAATAAAAATGTAACATGATATATCATAAATTATAGACAGGATGGAACTGATGAGGGAGGTGGTGAGTGTATTTGTCTTTCACCCCTTGCAATGAGCTCAGACACTGCCAATGGTCTCTTTGCCTACAAGAACTTGGGAGAAGACATCTGACTCTGCTTGGCACCTGCAGGGCTGAGTCTTCCCCACCCTAGAGAAGCAACACCAGGAGCACCCATTCACTTCCTGGGCCTGGGGACTCCCTGCAGGGTGACTGAAGCCCACCAAGCCCCAGCCCACCCAAAGCTGCCCATGTCACAGCTCTCCTCACCTCCTCCCATCACTTCTCCAGGATGGTGGCTCAGGACAGGACACGTCTTGTCCCATTAGCTCTCCTCCAGGGGAGATGCCCTGCAGCAGAGAGTGGATGAAGATCCCCCAGGACTGGACACACGAGGCAGCCTCTGTGCCCACCCTTTACACAAGTCCTACCCTGGGAGGGGGGTGCCAGGACCCCCCCATTGCACACACACACACACATCCCTGCCAGCAGTGAGATAACCCAGCTGTGCAGAGAAAGGAGACAATTAAAGATGCCTCACACAAAGGATTTGTCTCTAAATTATTATTTACAAAATATGCCAGTCCCTCACAGCTTCATTTCACCCTCCTGTTTATTCTGCAGGAAAGCTGTGGCTCCAGCATAGTCAGCAGTCCTGTAATGAGGACATTTGCCTACTCCTTTGAAGGTAGGAGAAATGCTAAGGAAGGATTTAAGAGCCTTCTGTCTCCTCCATAGCTCCCAGAGTGTCTCTGGGTTTTTGCTCCAGGCTCCTTTTAATCCACCAGACTGATCAGCAGAACCTGAATTTAGGAGCTCTGCATCGTTCTCTGAAGAAATCCCTCTCCTGCTAGCCTGGGATGTCACACACCTATGGGAAGTGGTATAAACACCCATCTGCAGCCCTGCCCCCAGTGGAAGGAGCACACCATGTAGGAGGGCAGAGCTCTCCTGCAGACCCACACTGCATGGCAGATTGGACAGGTTTCACCAGCTCCCACTCAGGAGCACAAAAAAGATGATTTTTTCCAAGACAGAAGAGTTATGAAAGCAGACACACCACCTGGGAGGAGAGATTTTTCTTTCCAAGCACCACAGGGGGCTGGCAAATACAATTTAAGGCAAGTCCCCTAACACAGGTGAGGTTTTGGCTGCTGGCCACCCACACCAGCCTTGCAGGGCAGCACCAAGGCAGGGCCAGCACCACCCTCACACCCACCCCTGTCCTGTCCCCTTGTCCCCAGGGACCTGCTGGCTGCTGCTGGCACTCAGCACTCTCCAAAGGGGACCCTGCAGCTGCTCAGCAAGGCAGAGCCACACCACATCCCAGCTGAGGACAGATGTGAGGAGAGAAACCATCTCCTGCTGCAGCAGCAGTAAAAGTCCATTGCAATTGTTAAAGCCAGGCAGAAACTAATTTTTCTCTTTTTTTTTTTTTTTACAGCCTCTCATCCTCCTCCCTCTTTCCTTGGCTGCTACAAGACAAGACTGTAGGAGACTGAGGAAAGCCAATTGCAATTAAATGTTTCACTCCTAAATGTATGGCTTGGTTTGTAAACAACAATTGAGACAGAAAAGTGCAGCTCTCAGCACAAGCAGAGCAGATTTCTTTGCTAAATACCACAGTGAGAAACACCTCCTCCCAACATCATCCTGAGCTCTCCCAGGGCCCTCCCTTGCCCCTCCAACCCCTCTTTGCCCCAGATTTAGTACCTGTCAAAGCTAATCTGAAGAAGTGGATGCAGGCACTGAGACATCCTGCCCTGGAAGCTGTTCCTCTGCAAAAGCCCTGCCAACCTGCTCCTTTAGATAAATAAATAGCACATCCCCTGTGAGACATCATCTGCAAAGCACTGTGCCTCCACTGTCATAACTCCCCATGTCCTTATTGCCCGACAGCCTCCATAAAGAAGCAGCAGGTTTATGTGCCACTTCAAACCAGCCCATAACCAGCAGCAAACTTCCCTCAACAAGTTCCTGTGTGCTCTGACTGGAAAGGAAAAGAATTGTGTCCCTGTGTGACTGAGACTGCCACCCCAACACCCCCTGAGCTTGGGTTTGGTTACTGCTCCCAGAACAGGGGCTGAATCTCCACTGCTCTCTTGGGCAGCCCCACTCAGCCCAGGGCAGTTACAGCAGCAGATGATGCACAGTTCAGAAACTGCAAGGCAGGAGTGATGTTCCCCTGGAGGGAAGCATGAAGGGAGGCAGGGATGCTAAGGACAGAAGGGGACCTTGATCCCAGGGTGCTGCCTCACTGCAGGGTTTGATCAGCGGGCATGTTCAGAGGGACAGGAGGCATGCCAAGGTGGTTTGCAGCCCTATAGATAAAGGGTTTTTTGGGGTGAACTTGGACTGATCTGCATGCCACTTCAAAGCAGCCTAAACACCCAAGCAGGTCCTGCAATATGCAGTGATCTCTGAAGAGTAAGGGGGAAAAGATCTAAAAAAAAGAAAGATCTAAAATCTCCTGAGCCTTCTCCTTCTCCCCATGCAGAGGTCTGTGGTTAAACACAGTCATTTTTATTTTAAGATGCTGAGAAGTGGGTTTTTTTTTTCCCTATCAATAAAAACACAAAAACACAAAGGCAAAACAATCACCCCAAACTGTCCCATCTGCTTCATGATAAGATTTGATATGGCAAAAGTTAGAGTGTTATGGTTTGATTTTTAAAAGCTCAGCCACTCACCTCTGGGGCCAGCCTTCCAGAAAAGCACCCATGGTGACACATGGGACTTCATGAAAGAGCCCATCACCCATGCTGAGCAGATGAAGTCCCTGGAAAAGCTGCCCTGCTTTGGGAAAGCTGAGCAGCAGGAAACCCAAGTGCTTGGTGCAGGAATGTAATCCATCTACCTCAAAAGCAAGGAAGACTTTAAAACAGAAAAGAGAGAAAGAAAAAAAAGAAAAAAAAAAAGGAAAATATAATGAAACAGAAAAGGGGAAAAAAAAGGCAGAAAAGGGTTGAATAAATTTCCCCTTTGGTTTTAGACTGGTAACACTATAAACACTACTGAATAAATCACCTACAGAGCAGAGAGCTGAAATAATACAGGGGCAAACCTGACTTTCCATTTGTCAGACTCCCCCTGACACACAATAAATGCTTCTCATTCAGCCCAGCTGAATTAGCACAGTCAGCACAGCACACTGCAATGCCCACAGACTTCCCCACTCTCTGAAGCCTCCTGCCCTCTGTCCCCTGCTCCCAGGAATAGCAAACCAGCCCCAGCTAGACTGAGGGGTCCTTGCTGCCACCAATCCCCAGGACACTGGGGTCTCCCTGCTGTCATCTGAGCACTTAGAACCCTGGGGAGTATGAACCAGAAAGCTGGTATGAAAATACAGGCCCTGAGAGATGCTACTCCCCAGTTCCTCCCTGAGGAAGGGAGCTGGGAGGTGAGCAGCAGAACTGGAAGAGGCATTTCTGGGGCCCACTGCAGCCTTTCAGAGCACCCTGCTTGGCAAGACTGGAGGTACAGGGATGAGCCACTTGCTTGGTACTGTGACACACAGGTCCAAGACAGCCCAGAGAAGGGTGACTGTCCTTTTGTGGAGCATTTGTGGAGCAGTCACCCAGCAAGCTCACAGGGAGCCCCTCACACCAAGCACAGAGAAGCTGCAGTCCTGACACCAGCCTGGAAGGATATTCAAAACCTTGGGCCATAGTTATGGGAAGCCAGATTTATGCCAGAAAACCCAAGCCAACACCTGCCAGGAATGCTATCGTGGAAACATTGCTGTTCTGTGATGGAAAGCAGCTCCAGTTGAGATGGACCCAACTGTGGCAGCAATGGGGCAGACACTTGTGGCCAACACTGGGGCCAGGAGGTGACAGGCAAAGGCTCCATCCCAAGCTGGGGGGCTCCATGGGGGGAGGTGTGATGGGAAGAGCTCCCTCTGGTCCAGGGGCGGCCAGAGCTCGATGAGGAGGTCCATGCTGGGAAAGGAGCCCAGCCCAGAGCAGAGTCCATGTGGCAGGAGCAGGTGAAGGCTGAAGAGCTGTTTTAAAGCCAACAGAAAACAACCTTTACTCATGCTCTGAAGGTTTGAAACCATCATTAGTGGATTAAATCCATTTCAAGGGGAAATATTGTGCCAGGTCTGAGTGATTGCCCAGAGCAGGGCTGGAGTGATGTGGAAATGGGTGATAAATATGAAGAGAAGGAGATGAGAGACATATAATGGAATGTCTGACAAATCCTTAATTAGAGCCTTGTATATACTCTGAGAAAATATATTTAGCTGATAGCAGCACAGGGGGGCTGAGGCTTTCTACAATGTGCTCAGGTTAAAATAAACATTTATTTTAAGCACAAGCAAGAGACTCAACTAGTTTAAAGCTGAGGTGGGTGAACAGCTTACAGGAAATACAACATGCATTTGTTCAAGCTTTCTTTTGGCCTAGATTTCCTAAGAAAATAAAAATTACAGCAAACCAAACAAAACCAAGGCCTGTTACTGATCTGCATTACTCATTTGCTGCTAATAATTACTGAAGCTCTCGGCCGATTTCTCTGAGATTCACCACAGGAATCAGGGGCTTGGGAATGCTGCAGTGCTCCAAGTCTGGAGGAAATGGGTTGCTGATGATCCTTGCTCCTAGAACAGCTGCCAAAAAATCCAGACTGGATGCCTCCAGGTTAAACTCATCTTTGCTCATTTACAACTCTCCTCACACAAATAACTGCTCCCTCAGATAACCCAGCACTGATCCCAGATGAATTTTGGTCAAGACATCCTTTTTTTCCTGGTTTCTCATGGCTTCTTCTCATGGCTTCAGCCCTGACCCAAATACTTCCCAAAGAACCCAACACTTCTCCCCAAGAGCCATTGCAGCTCTGCCCATCACAGCCTCTGGGGAGAGGAGGGAGGGAGCTCTGGGTGTCACCAGTCCCTGCTCTGAATCCCTGCTCCAAGTTGGCTCTGAAAGCAGATGGCAGTTCCAAACAGCTCACCTCCCAGCTCTGGACTATCCTACATGAGTGTGGGATCACCCCCAGGGAGCCAGCAGGACACAGAGCTGAGCTCCACTCTCTCCAGGCAGACAAATTGTCCTGAATAATTGATTGCCCTGGATGGATCTTCCATCTCCAGCAGGATGAGTAAGGACCTCAGGGTGTAAGTGCCCACTCCTGTGGGAAGGACTGGAGAGACATCTTGTCCATTCCACTTGCTCCAAGGCAGAGGTCTAATACCTTGCACATTTGTCAGAGCTGTCCAAATCATTCTTAAATACCTCTGGTGACAGAGCTGCCACACTGCCCCTAGGATCTCTCTTCCTGTCATTCATATTTGTCACCTGCTGCCAGAGTCCCATCAGACTAATGGTGTTTTACTGCAGAATGAGTCAATCCCTGATGAGTTTTTCAATCCTCTGGTGTGCCAGGAAAGGTCATACTTAAGTTGCCTGCTGCTCCCTCTGTGATCTCCTCCAGGCTATGAGCTCTCACAGCCCAACAGTGTCCTCCACGGGCCCCAAATACCTGCTTTTGGTTCTCTCCAGATTTCAGGAAGTTTTGTAAAGGCCTGGATAGACCATTCGGTTCCTCTTCAGACCATCAAAGCAGCAAAGGCAGGGAATTTCCTTCCCTCCTCCTTCCAAAGACCTCTCATCAAGCCCCTCTATCCAACAGGCTCACCTCTTCAGCAACACCACCTGGATGCAACCCAAGGAGCTCAAGATACTGGGTCCCCAGCACCAAATCCACCTTTCAGCACAAGCACAGAGCCCAGGGAGACAGCTGGGCTGCTGGTGCTCAGCCACATTCCATGTTCAGCAGGGCCAGTGTCAGCCTAGGCAGTCAGGGAGTGTGGAGAGCCTGGAGATTGATGGCCTTGTCACCTTTAGCTCCTGCTCCTTGGTTGCCAACAAGCAGAAGGGATGTCCTGCTTTGCATAATGCTTGTACTGTGAATATTATGAACCTCATCTATCACTGGGGAAGGCACAGAGCTCTGGTTTGCAAGGAGCAGCAGGGCCAGCCCTATGCAATCTACTTCTATCAACAGGAACAAGGAGCATTTAATAAGCAGGAGGCAGCTGATGTCTTTAGAGGTGAGGGGTTTGTGTTGATTTCTTTTTTCCCCTTCACAAAAGATAAATATGCACAGGAAATTTTCTCCTGTGGATTTTCATCTCGTTGATTGCTCATAAACTAAGGAGGGTCGAACACTGGTCAGTACTTGGATGGGATATCTCAAGGGAAATCAAGTCCACAGTAAACGAGGAAGAGAAATACTTATAATTTGGCTCTTTAGTGAGGAATGTTCCTCTCTGGGAGCCATCCCTGAATCCTCACTGCAGACAGGGGTACAAAGGCACTCACAGCTGCAGAAAGTTCCTTCCCCTTGTGGGATGGGAAATGGGGGAGTGTTGGCATCTTCAGAGGAACCAAAGGCAGTTAGGAACCAGATTTACCTGCCAGTCAAGTATCTTCTGAGGTCCTTTTAGAAAGTACCAGCCTTGATTAAAAAAATCTCCTCTGTCTCTCTCTCCAACAACAGGTATTAGTCAAGGGGTAGCTGTTTAATGCTCCCAGCAAAAGGCATTCCAGGCTGCTTCTTTCCCTAAAGCCAGACAGCAATTTTGTTTGAATCTACTATGTTTGTTCCCCCTACTGAACTGTCCCATGTGCTTAATGTAGGTTTTCCAACTGTTCCCCACATACCATTTCTGCACTGGCTGAATTTCCCTGGTGAGTAAAATGCTTTCTGTGTTCAGTAGCCTGTGAAGCACCAGGAAATCTTTCAGATGAAAGGCCCTCATTGAAAAGTCTATAATAAGATTTCATTACTGTATCATTTATTCTCATTATCGCTAATAGCAGTGGTTGTATAAAATGTTTTTTTTTCCTGTGATCAGAATCGACCATCCAGCAAACACCCCAGCCCACAGGAGCTAAGGACAAAAAAGGTGTCAGGGAGTTGGTGTCCAAAGTTCACTCGCCTGTACTCAGCTCCCCACACGTCCTCTCTGCTGCTTTGAAGATTTTAATTAGAAGCTGACAAAACGGTGTTCCAGGAACTGGAAAAGATCCAGAGGTATAAGGGACACCAGTCAGACTGGGAGCCTCCACTCATCGTGGGCATAAAGCTTTTTAGAACTGAGACACACAGGGTGCTCACAAAGGATGCAGAAGAGGAAGCAGTGGGGAGGTCTGGGGACACACAGAGCATCCAGCAAGGAAGAGGGGATGGTTTGGGGTGATCAGACTCTGGTTTTGGGGGGCAGATTACCCTGCAGCAAACATGTGAGCTCACATCCAGGGTTCAGGTGTACTGGGAAGCAGAGGCAGCGTTTCCATGAGAAATTTAAGGGGTAAGAAAAAAGAAGATTCTGAATTCAGCAGCAGTAAAATAGGTCATAGAGAAAACTGGGCAAGACAGAATGGAGAGGGAGTGCAAAAAGTAAAGGAAGGGGAGAGAGAATGAGAAGCAATCCTAACTCAGGCTGACCTAGGAAGCATGTTCTGAGCTGTAGAACTAATTGCACTAAATAAATACCTGATTCAGGGAAGGATTTATAAGCAAGAGAGATACAAGAACCAGCTGGCTGTCTGGTGTTTGAATGGCTAATGGCAAGTATTTACAATGTCAGCAAAGCAACCTGACAGGCAAGAGAAGCCCAGACATCATTTAGGACAAGAAATAAAAGAGGTGACAGCTTTAAGAGCTCTCACCACCCAGAGAGCTTGAGAAGGAGGAATTTCTGCACCATTCCTGTTCTTCTCCTGTGTGTCTCTGATGCTGTAACTTCAGTGACTTGTATTCCATCCAGGTGCTTGTAGCCTCACACGTGTCAAACCCTGCAGTGACAAAGAAGAGAGCTTCAGGCAGGGGCTGGAGCAAACAGATGGGCAGGAAGGCATCTCAGACCTCTGTCATTCCAGGGTGATAAGAACCAGGAAAAAGCAATTAGAGCTGGATTTGAGGCTGGAGTCTGGGGACTCTTCAGGCAGTGGTGACATTTGGAGTTAGTCCAATATGAATGGAGAATTCAGTCTGCAGGAAGAAATGGGATGGCTGAGACTTGACTGCAGATCCAAGGGCACAAATCAGATACAGGGAAGAGAGCAGTTCCTTCTCCTTAGTGAGAACAACAGAACTAATATCCAGTTTCCCAAGTTGCTGAAAATTCATTTTACTTGAAGGTTAGCTGACAGCAAAGAGCATGAGTTGTGTTTTCATTCCAGATCACAGGCTGTCTCCAAATGAAAGGGGGAAGCATCAAGTTGAGGTCTGGGTGGAACAGGAATTTTTTGGCAATTTCTCTTCACCAGAAGCATTCAGAGATGACCAATTTTTCAAAGCTTAGCTCCTGTTCCAGTGGGTAGACTAAAGGCACGATGTATGTGGCATCCTCACTGCTAGGTTAGATGAGATCTGGTCTTTAGGCACTCTCAGAAAGTGGAAGATGCCCTGCTCAGCCCTGAGCTGACAGGCATCCCCCTTCAAGGGTGACAGAGCCAAGCACCCCAATGGAAAGTCACAAAAAAAAGACTCTCAAGATCTTGCCAGAGCTGCTCATCAGAAGGGCTTTGATTAACAAACATTACTGAACAGCAGCTACTTTGTCCTTTGATCACGGATGGTACTCAAGTCCTAGATGAGTTAAATATTTAACAGTCTGTGTGACAGCTCAGGACAGCTGCTGTGTCAAAATGGTCCTGGGAGGCCCCAGAGCAGTCAGCAGACACAGGAAGGTAGCAATGGGGAGAGCAGCATCCTTGGCTCTTCTCCAGAAAAGAACTGGAGCCACAGGCTCTGAGGCTGGAGGAACCATGACCTGGCAAACAAAAGGATGGATCTGAGCAGAATGGGAGGATTTGAATTCCAGGATTTGTCCTTCTCCAGAATGTACAGTATTTACTGAGATGACACCATGCTGACAAAGGGGGTTCTTGCAAGACTCAGTGGTTATTCCATTGTGTATGTCTCCATCCAGTCCTGGACCATCAGAGCTCACTGCCATGAGGAGTGATTTTGAGGCAGCAAGTCACAGAGCAGAGCAAAGCACAGTGACTGATTCCTGACTCACACACCAAGAAATGCTGCAGTGCCCAAGCAAGAAAACACACCCTGCTCTGTACATGCAAGGGTGGTCTTGCCAGGACACTGTGTCCCACCCCTGCAGGTTGGCAGTGTCTGGTGAACCTTGGGATTGAACCTTGGGGTGCTGAACAGGAGAGAAGGCCAAGGGAAGGATTAACACAGGGGAAGCTGGGGAGGGTTTGTGAAAATGAAGCTGTCCTGCAGTCCCTTTGGTCCCTGCTGTTTGACAGCCCTGTGACTCTGGGTATGGTCTTCTGGCTCACCCTCAAAAATCGAAGGAATGACAGTGACTTTGGTTACAAAACAGAAGCACTTTAATTGCAACAAGGGCCCCTGCTAATTTAGCAGAAACCCTTTTAGCTCAGATAACTGCTCTGCTAATGAAATCAGAGCCATCACCACTTCTGGCTCCCCATGGTAAAACCTCTGTCCTTTCCAGGGACTGAACCTCACTATAGCTTAAGACAGAAGTTTTAATGGACTTTAGCAGCCTTCGAGAGAAGTGTTTGAAGGAGAAAATAAATCATCTCTGCCATAAAATCCCCCTTCCCTTTAATATTCTTCTTGCATCATCTCCTGGTTCTGCCACTTTCCCTCTATCAAAGCTTTGACTTAACTTGAAAGAGCAGATCTAACCCAAGGGGGAATAAAAAGGACCCCCAAAGTTTCCAGTTCTCAGATCCAGGATTTGAGAGAGCAGAACAGCACCACAACTTCCATCAACAAACTCATCTTTCCTAATGCAATGGGGAAACACCTGTGACAGGTCTGTAAGAGGAGCATTTAGAGAAACCAACTCCCTCTCTTCCTCGTAACACTCTGCAGCTTCGGTGGGAAATCAGGGGGTTCTTTTGAACAGGTTTCAGCAAAGGTTTCAGCCTTCTCTGACTGGGGGAATCTCCAGCCAGCACAGAGAGCTCTAAAACAGTGCCCTGCAGAAGTCACCTCCAGGTCAGGTCCTTGTAAGGATCCAGATGGGCTGTTCCTTGGCCTCAAGAACTGAAAGGCACAGGAAAATCTGTGGCTATCTGCCATGGTCATGTCAGACTGTAGGAAATACAAGAATAAGGCAGCAAAGCCACCTCTTCATCCCAGCTTTCCTCCCGGCACCACCAGCAGAGCTAAACTGGATCCCAAGTGTTGGCTCACGTTTCCAAACACTTTCTAACTATTGCAAAGAACAAGTGCTTTAGGGCTTGGCTGTAGTTATGCTTTTGCTTGTCTTTAATAAAAGCTGCGTTTATAATACATGATTAAGTATTTTGCACAAGCCTCCCTTTTATGGGAACCTGTGAAATGTAAGTGATTTTTAATACCACCTCACAGACATCACTCCTTCATCCCACCCCCATTAATATTAATCCACCTTGCAGAAAGATGTAGCATTTGTCACTGGTATATTATGAAGTGCAATGTTGTGAGTTATTTATGAGCCTGCTATTTATTTGAGGTATTTGCGGGTAGTTTTAGCACTTCAACTCTAGGGTTAGAATCAGCCACGTTTTATCCACTGCCTGCCAGAACCCACTGCTGTTTAACCACTTCACTCCCACTCTCTGGCTGTGCCCTTACTGCCCTCTCAGCTTTGTCCCTTCCAAGGGACCTGAGGAGTAACCCCCATCACCTCTCGTTCTCCTGAGGGAAAGGACCCAGAGGCAACAAGCAGAAAGAAGCAAAGAATGGAGAAGTTACTGAATTCTGATTGCTGAAAAGACAGCAGTCTGGGCAGCTGACAGCACTGGAGTGCCACAAGTGGCCAGACCCCAGGTCAGGCCTAATACCTAATAACAGATACCCAACAAACAGCATTAGAACAGGATGAACACAAAGCAGCTCTTCCCCAGGGTATTCCCCTGCTCCCTGTGATCTGCCACACAGGAACTTTCCATCTGAGAGATTTGTGTCTGTCTTTAAGAGCCAAGAGATCTTTATTTGTTGACTGTATTCAGTCCCCCCTCAAATCCACAAATCCTTTTTGCACCACAAAGCCTTGATGGCAAGGAGCACCTCAGCTTAACTGACAAGTTGCCTCAGAAGTATCTCCTTTTGCTTGGTCTGAACCTGCCACTCCCTCTTGGCAAGTGTGTAGCTGAAAGTTCCTCTGCATTCCAAGACCAACAGGACAACCCCTGTCTCTGTTGCACTTCAAACCTGAATGGAATAGGCTGGCAGATAAACCAAAGAGATGGAGAGAACAGGGAGGTAATGGTGGGATTAAGTGAGAAGCACAACAAACAGCAGTCAAGAAAAGCATCTGCAAGCCCCAGAGCTCCTGCCACCCAGAGAACCACTATCTCCAAACCCCTGCTCTGCTCTGCCTTCACCTAATTGCAAGAAAGCCCCTAAAAACCTGCTGAGCCCAGTCCCTGTCCAAGCTGGCATCTCTTGTTTGTGGCCAGTCCAACCCAGGAGATCAGGCCAGGAGACTGTAAGCAGCCTGCACAGAACAACTCTCAGCAGAACATTTGTGTCAGCACCACAGAGGCCCTGGCAGTTGTGCTGTGCTCACCTCTTTGGCCAGGTGCAGTGTAACAGGGCAGGAAGCAAATTTAAAGCATAAACTTGGAGTAAAATTGCTTTTCAGCAGCATCACCCTGTGTCTGAGGCAGCGCTCTGCATTTAACCAGCTGGAAATGCAACGCAACTGTTGGGGGGTTCTCTTGGTTAAAGTAGCTGCACTCCATATTTCAGCTATTGCTTTTTAAAAATTCAAGATATCTTGACTTGCCACAAGTGAACCTGTTCATATGACCACGATCATAACCTCTGTTGCCCTTCTGAGCTTCCCATTCCCAGCATATAAACAAAAGGTGCAAGATCCTGAGCACTTACCCTGCCCCAATAAGAGGAGCTGTGAGCAAGAACAACCACAGATTTTCTGCTGAGAACTTGGGAAAATTTGGCTTCTTTTCTGAACAGAATTGCTGTCTTTCAGTCACCCATTTGATGCGAACATCTAAGGACTGACACTATGGAAAACGAATCAGCCAATGAAATTAAGAGCAACAGTGGTCATTGCTTCTTATCAACAGCCCCAGTTGTACATCACTAGAGCTGTATAGCAGATACCTGCTGCAGCCAGAACATCCAGTCCTAGGTCAGGCTCTGGTTTTCCCCCTACATTACAGACTGTTCCAGTCAGAGAAAAGAAAGGAGTCAGAGCTCCTGTTTTTCCAAGAAGGAGCAGAAATCCATCTCCTCCATTTAAAGGTGCAGAAAATGAAAACACACTGAGGTGCAAGCCATGGAAACTTAGCCAACTGGTTACCCTGCATTATCCAAGCCACAGTAATCATCTCCAGAAATGCTCCTTGTCCATGGCAAGCACAGAATGAACTCCTATTATTCCACACCAAACAGAAGGAAGTCACTGAAGCACAGACTGCTGGCAAAGCAGGCTGAGCAGAGACCCCATGCCCAGGACTGAACTTGCAGAAGATGGCTGGTAACTCACTGACAGATGATGAACTGAGGTTGCCAGTCACCCAGCTGCCCCTGCTCAGCCAGAGGGATTTGAGCAGAAGACTCCAGGGAAAGCAGAACTTCCCCGAGCTCAGGGAGGTGACTGCTGCTTTTCCATTTGTCCTTTATTTGCAGCTACCTGAGCAGTCAGTTGGCAGCACCAGAAAGGTCTGGCTGGAAACTGTTTACAGCATTTAGCACTTTGTGCTGAGATCACTCGCTGAAATGGAAGCCTGTGGTCCATTAAAAGGAGCAAACACTTTGCAGGCCCAGTTTGATTTCACTCTCAACCTCCCCAGTGCTGGCGGGACCCAGAGCTGCTGGGCTGGGGTGGAGTTTGCTGCAGGTAAAAGACTTAAAAGGTGTGAATTAAGAGGGCCACAAAGTCCCCTCAAAAGGTTGAGCAGCCATTAGTGAGTGGACCTGAATACATTTGCTGTCATTCTATTCACTTTTGTTCCCATCCTGCTGTGTCTGGGAGTGCTGCTGTTGTGTTAGCTGCAGTGAAATTGCCCTACACCTCCTCTCCCGACAGCAAACACTGTTCCATCAAAACAAACCAACTTGATTTTGATAAAAATACCACGTTTTAAGAGAAGCTGTGCTGATTGGAAGCATTTTGTACAAATCAAAACAAATCTGGGAACTTTGAGGCTTGGCTTCAAACTACCTTTTATTATAAATAATTTGGAGGGGGAGGCCAGACACTTCTCAGCATTTTTTAGAGCACTGCTGAACACGGAATGCTCTGCAATGCTGTGGCAGGGAATTGGGAGATGGCTCAGGGAGCCTTCCAAAGGGAAACCAGACAGAAAACCACTCCAAGTCTTTTAAGTAGCTTTTAGCAGATCTGTTCCCACCTGATCCAGCTGGCTCCTAGACCCCCTTCAGAGGGTCAAACAAGATCAAACCTCCCCTCACTTGCATTTTATCCACACACCAGGGCTGAGTCTGCCTGATGTGAAGTTGGAGTCATTTCAAAGGCATCAGAGCTGCTACAGATCTACTGAGGCATCAGTGAAGAAAGGAGATGTTTGATTCAGACTCTGCCTTAGCACAGCCTCCAGCTGGGGTGGAGTAAAGCAAGTTTTCCACAGTGAAATTAAGGATCAGCTTCTCCTCATCCAAACACGGGGGTCAGTCCTGTTGCCACTCTTCCCACCTACCCACTTTTCCTGTCACACTGCCTCAGTTTCCCTCTCAGCAAACCACAGCTCACTAACCCCAATAGTTAAGCATCACTACAGCTCCCTGGTGGGGCTGAGGGCCAAAGCACCTCGTTCCCCTTTTCTGCTGAGAGCCAAAGTGAAGAGGCCTGGCAGGATGCTGGGCAGGTTTACCATTGTTAGGCCTTCTGGCAGAATTTTTTGCCAGTCAAGGACAAACTGGGTTGTGAGGAGCTGGTCAGAGCTGGGTGATGCAGTGAATAGCTTCTGGAAGAACAAACAGGATAATAAACCCACCTTAATGCCTACAGAGGAACACAATCTGACCTTATCTATATGCAAATGATGGTGCCTTCTTCCTCCTCTTTGAGGGCAGGTGAGCTGGCTATAATGTTCATGATGAAAGCAGCACATTTGCATTCCACTAGAAGCTGTTAGAAACTTCTCTCTGCTTTGTTCAGTGACTGGGGTTGTATTTTTTTTTTTTAAAAGTCCCTTCTGATTACAAAGCAGCTCCATTTGGCTGCCACCTCGTACAGAACCACCAGAACCAAGGGAAACTTTCAGACACCAACTCCCACACCTTTAGTCAGCAGTGTTTGCCTCTTTGTCCCTTGTCATCAGGCACTGAGAGCAGCCTCTGGTGAGGAGCAATCCATCTGTTCCTGCTGTTCCCTCCCTCACCTGAAGGCAGGCAGCCCTACTATTTGGGTGCCTGCGAGTTGAAAGCACCTAACAAGTTAGACACTGGGAGGAAAAACAGAGAAAAAAGTGAACAGCAGATGTTCTTCCATCACACAGTCAGCCCAGAACAGTCTCCTGTAGAAGAAGACTTCAAGTATCCCATAAGCAATGGTAATGGCCACCATTCTTTCCAAAATTAAAGGTGAAACACAGCAGGAATTTGGCAGGATCTGCCATAAAAACAAGTTGTATATTGCCCAAGGTTTTGCAGTATGTTCATACAGGCACACACATACCAAAAAATCCACATCCTCCCTAACTCCACACAGCTCCCTTGTCCATCATCTCTTGCCCAACCTTTTTGAATCTACTCCAGCTCCCACTGAGGACCAGTTACCCAGTGCCACCAGCAGCCCAGCTCAACCAGCCTGCAGTCAGATGAAGTTTGGATAAATTGAGGCATTCTGCTCCTCCACACCCTGACCTGAGTTTTACTCCCCTGCAGCTTTCAGAGGAAGGAAGTAAAGAGGAAGAGTAGTTGTATTTTTATGAGATGAAAAAATTAACATCATGTTTTTATGCAAATAACCTTAAACCTTGGGCAGGGACAAGAGAGAAAATGAGAGAAGAAATCCATTTAAAAACCTTTCTGCTTCTATTCTTTTCTCCTTTATGTTTTCAGCGTGGCTTTAGTGGCTCTTTAAAGATGTACTACAAAGCTTTTAATAGAAGCCAGAATGAAAGGCAGAATCCTCTTTAAGATCCTAAATCAGTCTTGCAATACATGTCTAGACTCACAGGTTCCTAATGCATTAACTTTTCCAAAGTGAGATATTGTAACACCCACTAATCCCTTCAGCTTCTGCTAAATTCCCTGTCAGGGAAGCTGCATGTTTCTGTTTGGATGGGAAGCAGGAACATTAGCAATGACCCCTTCCAGAGAACCTTTAATAGGTAAGCAGCTCACTCTAAGTACTTTTCATTTCTACCTCTCATTCCTTTAGCAGTGCTTCCCACCACTCTCTGAACATTAAGGATCTGATTGCTTTTTCCATCATGCAACTGCTGCACTCACTGAACAAAATATGCAGGAGTTTGGTCCTAGTTCTGGGAGCAAAGTACTGGTTTTGGCACTGATCCCACCAAATCTAGGGTTATGATTTCACAGCAAAACCCATTCCATCTTCAGCAAGCAGCAGCAATTTCCCCTGGTCCCAACTACCCAGTTTCTTTTCTCCAGGAATACAATTTTCAGTGCTGCTGGCTTTCAAAACTGTGAGTACAAGTCAGCTTTTATCAGCCACAGGATGCATATTCTCCTCTCATTTGCAGTTGTGAGCCATATGATAACTTCCAGTTTGCTTCCAGGCCTAAATGTGGCATCTGCAAATTGTCTGTTGAGAAAAGGTAACAGGCAGTGTCTAGATGAAGTGTGGATTTTCTTTTTTCTTTTTTTTTCTTAAAAATACCCAATATTTCTTAGTCCCAAGCAGTGGCTTCACTGCATCTGTTTTCAGTGGAGATGCTCACCTGCTGATTCTTTTGCTGGGGAATGCCAAGGGCAGAACAACAGGGCACTGAAAAATCACCTGCTTTGTCTGGAACTACAGAAAGAAACTGGGTTTGAACTCAGATTCCCTGAGAGCCAGCTCCATACCTGGCCTCCTCACTTCCCACACGACCACAGGCAAATCACTTCATCTCTCCAAACTCCAGTTACCCAGCTGTGAAGTGAGGATAAGAAGAGCTTTGTTCATCCAGGCCCTTGTTTGACTTTCCTGTGCAGAGACTGCAAGCCCCGTGGGGCACAAACTCCTGCTCTTCCTAAATATGGAGAAAACTCACTTTTTGTTTTCTTTTTTCTTTTTTTTTTTTTTTTAAATAACCAACAGATGCCCCATGTGAATCTGTGAGCCCCACAGACTTAAGAAAGATACCTGGAAATACAACAGAGCAAGTGTGTCTCTCCTGTCTTGCCTGCAGCCTTTGGATGTAGATTCAGCTTCTGAGCTGCAGAATGCAACTGCCCCAGCAGCCACAAACCTCAGCAGCCCCAGGCAGGCTGCAGCTAAATTTAGATCCTCTCTTCCATGCTTCAGCTGGGATTTTCACAGATTGATTTCCCTTCTACAGTGCAGTCAGCCCTGCTCAGAGGGATATCCCTTGTTTCTCTAGTTAGTTATTACCCTCCTGCAGGGAGAAGGGCCCCTGTTTGCACTAGGAACACCAGACAAGCTGTTCCAAGCAAAAATATTGAATGCCAAGTCCCTTCATCAAAACATCAAGGCTTGAAAGTGCCCTGCATGACAGCACCCACGAGGAACCACGTGAACCCATTGCTTCTGCTGCCACTGGAACAGCCCCTGGGCTGGGCAAGGGTGTGAGGGAGAAGAAATCCTGACCCAGCATTTTGGGTGATCTTCAGGTGCTCTGGGGAGCTTTGTCCACCCCTCTCCTTCCCCCAAGGTCACAGAACCCATCTGGAACCTACCCACACCTGCAACCCCCACCCACTCCTCCATGTTCACTGCAGCCCTTTCCCCAGGACTCCAAGTGATCAAACCAAGGACTTGTCCCTTGCCAGATCAAAAAAAAAAAAGCTCAATGAAACGGAAACATCTTTGCCCTGGGGCCACTTGATTCGTGCTCTAACTGCATCACTCCATTAAGGATGATAGGATTTAAGTCTGAACGTCTGGTTTGCAGTGAGATTAATAGCAGCTGGTTAGCCATATTCCTTGGATATTAACAGCAGGGCTTTTTCCTGGTGATTTCTCATTGCTCCTAACAAGATGTAGGACTCCAGTCTCAGCAAGCAGAAAACTAAGTCTGACTATTACCAGCAATTAGATGGTCCAGAGGAAGAATAGATAACCCTGCGTCACTGTTAAGCAAGCAGATACCAATTAGATGTGTTGCTTTTCAGGATCACCATGCACAGCACTTACCCAGGTTTCAGCCTAAGCTGTGAAACAACATTTCAAAGACAATTAAAACATCATAAGCAATCATGTGTGAATATTCGTGAATGCAGCTACTAAATAAGAAACAGTGACAGACCAGCAAGGGAAGAAATCATAGTTTAATTTAACATTTAATGAGTGTTTACTAATGGAATGATTATCCCAGTTTAGAACTAGCCACTTGTTACAGACTGAATACCACAGTTTTTTCCACATTGAAGCCAAGGCTCAGTGGAGATGGAGTTCAGCAGGTTGATGGGCAGTGGAAATGCAATACACCTATAGACTGGTCCCACCACTTCATCCTCTGCCCACTAAACAGTCTGGGGGGAAGGCCACTGGCATCCACTGGAAAACAGGGCAGCAAACCAAGGCAGGTATCTGGACACAAACAGGACACTCTGGGATAACAAACAAGCCCCCATGGCCTGCTTCAGCTATACAATTCATGCCTCAACTCAAGGGATTGTTTTCCACCAATGGTTAAAATTTAATATTCTGGAGCTTATTTTTTTTCTCTGTTTAAAGAAAAAAAAACGGTAGTTTACATTAGAGGAAAAAGTCTGGAAGAGTACTAATTTCTAATTTCTTTTCACAGCTGTACATCCATGTGATAAAGCCCTGCTGCTGACTGGGGCATCCTGGCTGCTCTAGCTCCCATCTCTTCTACACCACCCAAGACAATCTCAGGACATTCTGAGAGTTCACAACCCTCAAGAACAACATGAGATTGAGACTTCATGGTTTGTGTGATCCCCTTAAACTCCAACACCCCTTCCATCTGACCACCATTACAAAGGGTATTAAGTCTCTGCTTCTTTTCCCATTGGGAAAAAGGGGTGATGCATGCATTTATTTTAAGAAAAAGATGTACTCTTTTTTGGTAGGTATATCTGACAAGACCCAAGAGACAGTCCCACCACTCAGCCCAGAAGGTGAAGTTTGCATCAGTCTTTTGGTCATGGGGAAGATGATCATAAATCCCATCTTACGGCATGAGCTACAAGAAGTCTCACCCCAAGGCCAGCACTGCATGTGATCCTCTGATCCTTAGCCTTTAATGTGCAGAGGAATTCATCTGAGTGCCTCTGGAAAAGGCTACTAAGAGGTAAAGGACATTTGAAACTGCTGTACAGCAAGAAATAGACATTTGCTGCTACGTGACTGGCACTGCATTCTAACAATCACATAATTACAGCAGGAACCCACTCACCCTGCCAGAGAGAGGAGGAGAAATTGTGGTGAAATTGTTGGAGAATTCTCTCCCTGAGGATCCTCACAGCCTGCACAAAGTGACACCATAACACAGCTCCCAAAGCCAGGAGAGGAATGTGGGAGTACTCAGGAGCTGTTGGTGTTCACCAACATCCAGTGACCCACCAGTACAACCAGTATAAACCACAGACAGGGCGCATCTATTGCACAGATTCCTCTGGTGTCAAAGGACCACAGCCACTCCTCAGGGCCTGCCTGAAAGACACCCCAGATGGGATCTAAGACAACAGCAAGGAGATCATGACTGCCATGAACTTGAGCTTGATCCAAATTGCATGGGAAGTCAGCCGGGGAAGCAGAAGGAAAGAAAGCTACAGAGCTGATGAACTCTGTGTAGCCTGTGTTGCTAAGGAGATGCCTTGGAGCATCCTTCAGCTGGAATTTCCTAAGTGGTGAGGGGCTCAGCCCAAAGGAGAGGAAGACACCCATAACTAGTGTTGGGTCACCCTCTGGCAGGCTGGAGGAGAATCTCCCAAGCCAAACAGCCCCAAGAGAGCAAGGCTTCAGACGGCACCAAACTCAATCACAAACTAAGTTACAGTTCCTCTGTTAGATGCCTTCAGAGCAGGATTTAATGATACTTCATCCTTCTCAGTGCTGAAAGATGGAGTTCAGTGTTCAGTACCTTGGGTATCACACCTGGAAATGGGATGCTGGTAGGAGAAGGAGTGTGAAAAAGACAGCACTGTCCAGGGGGTGAAGTGGTTATGTGACACTGCTACTGGCACAGCAAGCTGAGAACCTGGAAAGCTTTTCCCACCTTCTTAGTAGCTATATGCTGTGCCAGATCAGCTTTTCAGAGGATTTGCTTATCTTCTGCAGTGCTATGTGAAAGGCCGACAGCTTTCAGGATTGCACTGGAGACTTCCAGGAGGAAGATGAAAGGTAGAATCAGACTAAGCTGCCTCCCTGTTTACACAGAAGCTTCCGTTCTCTGCCACCAGAAGTAAAAAGTTATGGATTGACTGACAACACCCCCCAGTTCCATGGTGCCACTCAGTGCAATTGTCCCTGCGTCACCTATGAATCATAGAATCATAGAACTGGCTGGGTTGGAAGGGACCTCTGAGATCATCAAGTCCAACCCTTGATCCACTCCCACTGCAGTTCCCAGCCCATGGCACTGAGTGCCATATTCAGGCTCTTTTGAAATATCTCCAGGGATGGAGAATCCACCCCTTCCCTGGGCAGCCCATTCCAATGTCTGATTACCCTCTCAGTAAAGAAATTCTTTCTAATGTCCAACCTAAACCTCCCCTGGCACAACTTGAGACCTCTTGTGCCCTCTTGTCTTGCTGAGAGTTGCCTGGGAAAAGAGCCCAACCCCCCCCTGGCTCCAACCTCCTTTCAGGGAGTTGTAGAGAGTGATGAGGTCTCCCCTGAGCCTCCTCTTCTCCAGGCTGAACACCCCCAGCTCCCTCAGCTTTCCTCATAGGATCTGTGCTCGAGTCCCTTCACCAGCCCAGTTGCCTCCTTTGGACCTGCTCCAGGACCTCCATATCCTTCCTAAACTGAGGGGCCCAGAACTGGACACAGGACTTGAGGTGTGGCCTCACCAGTGCTGAGTACAGGGGCAGAATCACTTCCTTGGACCTGCTGGCCACGCTGTTCCTGATACAGGCCAGGATGTCATTGGCCTTCTTGGCCACCTTCGCCTCACCTGAGACCAGCAGCAGAAGGGTGTGACCAAAGCCTCAGCTCCTCAGCCTTGTGCCAGCGTGGTCTTGACTGAAAAGAGAAGCCCTGGGAGATGGTGCTGCAACGTAGCAGAGCTGTGTCCTGCTTGACTCAGTGGGAGTTTGAGCTCTCTCTGCTGAGCCAGGGCTTGGTCATGGTCTGCCAAGTTCCTCCTCACAGCCATGGCTAAGGCTGGATCCCTCATGGAGCTGTACAAACACCACAGACTGGCAGCTCTCCAAGCTCTTGGTTGCCAAACTCAGACTTCAGACTCTAACTGGGAGACCAGACCTTTGTTGGCTTGGTTGGGACTGATGCTGTGGATCAGTCCCACTCCATCTCCCACTGAGATGATGCTTTAATACACTCAGCACAGAGGCCCTGCCAGCCAAAGGGCACCAGAACTTCATCTTTACTTTTTCCATCCCTCTCCCATATGCCTCATAATCACTGAACTTGCCCAAGCATAGAGAACTTGGCAAACCTACAGGCCACAGGTGGCTACAAGATGCTCCTGAACTTGCCAGCTGCTGGGACAGGTGGGTTCCCCCATAAATGTCTTTTGCAGAATAGTTTTAATGAGGGAAAGCAGGCTCAGCATTTAGAAATTACAAACTCCAGGGTTTTTTGTGTTATGAGTTCCTATTTCATCTATTATTTACAGAAAAAGATCTACCTGGGGAAAAAAAAAATTAAAAAAAAGAAAAGAAAATGAGAAAAAAAAATAAAAGAAGCCCCTTCTTCTAAAATCTGACTCAGCAATTTAATTTTTATGCTGGCTACTTTTTTGCTTTTCTTCTCTTTATTGCTAATTTTTTTAATTTTCCACTTAAAAACCTTATTTGCATGATAGCTCTGTCCAGCCTTAAGCAGATTTTCCTTGTCTTTGACTTCTATCTCATTTTCTCTTCGCTTTTTTTTTTTTTTAATTAAAAACCAGCTTTGAATTAGTTCACTGCAGCATTCCTTTCCCCACCTTCCCCTCCCTCCAGAGAACTCCTCCCACTGCAATCCTGCCGGCCCCTTCTGCCATCTCAGCACATTGTCACCACAAGAGTGAGCATCAGCATGGAAAAGATGATCCAGGTTCACCCCTGGATGGCAACCACTGACTGCATCGAGTTCCGAGGAGATCTGAGCAGCACACGGGTGCCTCACAGGGGTCACTCCCACAGAAACCCCACTGTGGGCAGGAACCAAAACCCACTTTGCCCCAGGGTCCTGTCCCAGAGCAAGTGGTGGGTGCAGTGCTGGCAAATCCCTACAACAGGCAACAAAAAAGAGCACTTCGTGTGTTTAAAGCACTTTCATCTCTGCAGGATCAGCAAGGAACAGATCCTCCCAGTCCAAAGTAACCTTTAAGGCTTTGCAGAGTAACAATTTGAACAGCAAGTCTGAGCCTTTCTGTTTCTACCCATGCAGCCTGGCACAGCCTTACAGAGCAAGGGAAAAAAATCAGTGAGGATGGCTCACTTGGCATTTGCTAAGATCCTAATGAGACCCAGGTTCACACCTCCTGCCACAGCCTCAGGCACTGCTGCAGAGCCTGTGTGCAGAAGGCAGAGTTCAGATACCTCATGGAAACCTGTGCAAGCCAAGATGCCAGCAGCTACAATTCAAACTGGCACAGAGCTGGGGAATGCCACTGATCTCAAGTGAGTTTCTCCCTGTCCACATTGGAATGAGGCAGCACATGCCAGGACTTTGTACATTTCCCAGGTAGTTACAGGAAAATGCAGAAAGAATCTACCTTGCTAATTGCTTGCTTGACCTGATTCTGGACTGCTGGGGAGACCCATTGGACCTCGGGGAAGGAGGGAACAAAAGGTTACACACTGCTCACCTACCCCCTAAATATCAGTGGTGTTTCTTCTCTTGTTTCCACTCTGGAAATAGCTCCTGTTTAGCAGGAATATTTTTCAGCTCCATTTAATTCTTAGCAGGATAATGCTTGCACTGAGGTCACAGACACGACTGCAGTGTTGTTGGAGAGGGAGCCACACAGCTTTTTGTGTCTGTCATGTACCTGTGTCATCCCAGCAGCAGATCAAGCCACACAGACTGAAATGGATCTTGCTTTTCCAAAAGAGCTCTGTAATCCTACTGCAGGGAGACTCTTCCCACTAGAACACAGCTACAGAAAAACACAGGAGCTTAAAGAGCTGTTGGGTCAGCCCAAAAACCTGTGCAGCTATCTCTGTCAGCAGCCAAAAAAAAAAAAAAAAAGAACTGGAAATAGCACAATAAGTGCTAGCAAATCTTTCCCCAGAAAAGTCTCTCAGACTCCAACCTTGGTGTCTCAGGGATATTCAGAGTTGGACAGTGCTTCCAGGTACTTAGCATCCCTGAGCAGATTTTTCTAGAGTCCCCCTGCAGCAAGGAGTTTCTCTGCTGAACTGCCTCTGCAAGCACCAACCTTTTGTTTTTGCTGACCCTGCCACCCCCAGCACAACCTTTCCCCTGCTGCTTTCCAGTGCTTGTGCTGGAGGTGGTAGCACAGAGCCAGTCCCTGCCCAGCTCTCACAACTCCACACACCTTTCCCACACAACCCTTGCTATCAGCACTGTTTCAAATGCAGGAGTCAGAGCTGCCTGCCCACCCCTTGCCCCGAGCCTGTTACAGACTTCTCATCACTTTTGCCACCCCTCTCTGAACCTCTCCCAGGAAGGCCAGAACTGCAGAGTTGCAGGTGGGCTGCCAAAATTAAATGACTTGGCAGCAGTCCCCACATCCCTGCTGTATGGTGTGATTGTTTCCAGGACAGTGCTACAGCTCCCAACATGTCTTTGCTAAGAGGGGAAGGGACGAAGGTGAAAGATGGATTTGATCTCTGCCAGTTTCTGCTATTCAGGAAAAGGGGCTGGGCAAAGTCTTCATACCTCAGAGAAAAAACAGCTCCTTGCAATCCTGGGCCTGACCCCAGTCTCCATTATTTTGGGGTGGGAGAGAAGGAGTGAGACAGAAAAGGATTAGCTATGCTCCACGGAGTAACTGGTGTGATCCAATTAGTGGCCTGTTCTAGGAACACGGCCACAGCTCAGAAGAAGTGAAGCCAATTGAATCCTGTCAGTGCTTTCCTTTCATAACAGATGCCAAGTCTGAGCTCCTCAGCACAGCTGTCCATCACTTACCTCCCCACCAGGCACACCCGAGCATAAAATCCTGGCAGGGAGAACAGGGAGCACAGTCACTTGCTAAGGACCAGAAGCAGCAAGAAGCATATGGAGAAAACCAAACCTTTCCCCCTCTCCTTTCCACAGGAGGCAAGTGCATCCACCCCACCAGGTGGCCGCGCAGCACCAGGGCAGAGAAGACACTTCCTTCCCCATTTCCTGTGCATCCCAGATCCCCCAGTACAGTGTGGCTGGAAAGCTGGGGCTTGCCCATTGCTCTGAGGAGACAAACAGCCTCCTGGCATTATCAGCTGACACCCGAGGTCTTATCTACTCTCTCTGGGAAGCTCCTCAGCTCAGGGCAACCACCACCTTTTCAATTTCTAAAAGGCTGATGCTAAGTAATTGTTCAATATCTCTGCAGCATTTGCTCCCCTTTATCTTGGAATCCCTGCTGCAATTCATTGATGGGGCTGTCTTTTCTTTTTCTCTATTCCACCGTGTATGTACTTGAAAATGCTTTCATTGTAGGCAGAGATACTTGCTGCTAATTGATGCTTATTATTCCTTTTAAGCCTGTAATTGCTTTTTCTCGTCTAAATTTACTTCTTTCTCCCCCCTGCCAGCTCTTCCTAAAATTGCTTTGGTTTTTCTCTCCCAATCAGCCCAAATCCTAGAGTTCCAAAGATGATTTGAACGTGTGCCAAAGGTCCTGCTGTTGCTTTGACATGCTGGCTTTTCACATCTATAGAGTTTATTTCAACTTCTTGAATATTTCCAGGAAAAACTGGGGGGCCTGCAACTGGTCGTCTCTCAAGGGTCTTAATGAGGGCAGATTGGAGGTGTCAGCTTCCAGGCAGACTTTTGATTAAAAGGCTACAATTGGTGCTCAGATTCTCTCATTTATCTCTTACATGACACAGGACTTGTGAGTCAATTCTCTTAGCAGATAAAGAAACAAATGGAGCAAAATGCAACGTTGTTTGGAGGCAAAAGAGCACCTGTTCTTTTTGGTGATGTCTGTGACTGCCTCCGTGGGTCTTTACTGGGCTGACCCAAGGGAGTTTCCAGCCCATCACTCCCTGGAGGACTGGGACCTTCTCAGAGCCCTCCTCTGGATTCTCATCATCCCAGCAGTCACATCCACCCTCACCTGATACAGGACCACTGTGGTTTTTGGGCACAAAATCACCCCAAGGAAGAAATCCATGGACTTTTTGGCCATCCGTGGTGACACGTTATGGGCTTTGCCATCTTAGACTTTGTGTTGCTGCTCCACATGAAACAAAAGGAAACCCCTGCCAGCTGGAATTCACCTCCACCAGGGAAGGCTTTTCATATTCGCTTTGCTCAGCACCAAGCAGCAAGGATTTGTACCTGGGATTCACTGTCCTGTGGTCACAAGGGAAAACAAGACTTCCAGCTGGGCTGCTGAAAGCCTGTGAGGTTCTCCCACATCTCAGCTGCATCCTGTCCCACGATGTCCAAAAAGGCCAAGAGGCCTTGGGAGGCAGTGGCTGGAGTGCCAGCTCTAACACTGACCACTTGTGGCATTTTTAGGAAGCATCCATGCCTCTGTTTTCTCTTTTCCTTCTGTCCAGCTGTGCCTGCTCCAGCTCTGCTTGTGCTGATTTACTTCCTTACAACTTTGCAAAGCTTATGGAGGTTTCCAGCTTTGTTCCTTAGCAGAGCTGTCGTGCTGATATTTATCTACCTGGGGCTCAGCAGTAGCTTTGAGCCACACAAGCCATTCTTCCCAGGCTGTTCAGTTCCCTGCAGCCAGCACAAGAGCTGCCTGAGTTGCCTGGAGTGGACATGAACCAGAGCATCCCTAACTCTGAGTCTCTGCTCTTCATTTGGGCTTGGCTCCAGGAACTGGGATAAGAGAAGGGGATGCAGAAGGACCAGAAGGACCAGGGAAAATCTTCCCACTGGGTTTGTAGGAATAAGTAAACTCTAAACATCTCTCATCAGGAAGAGGGGACTAGGCTGAACTGAAGATACATTCAGCACGTCCAGCTGCAGCAGATGATGAGGTTTGCTGTCAGAATGGCTTCTGGGAGTGCTTGAAATACTTCTATCCTGGAAACATCATCCATCATGAAGCTTCTGTCTGCACTGCAATCTGAGAGCAGCACAGCACAGCCCACCCAGCTCACCAGGGGACAGAACCAGGGGTAAGCACTGGCTGGTGAAGTACCCAGTGAGCAGCTGAATCTCTGCCTTTTTAGGCACTCAGCCACAAGCAAGGACTCCACATAAATATCTTCTGCATCTCTAAGTACCAAGCCAGAACGCAGAAGAACAAGAACAATTACTATCTTACAGGAACATTTACAGTTGGGAGTGTGTTGCATTTCATTTGAAACAAGTTTCTTTTGCAGCTCTAGTGACCTGAGGAGCCAGGAATATGAACAGTAACAAAAGAAACAAATAAATAACACATTCCAATTACAGCTTTAATAAGATGCAGTATGCTCGAAGTCCATGTGGATGCAACAGCAATTTCTAATTAAAAACATGCAATTAATTATTAACAAAAAGAAGTCTAGTATTACTCCAGAGTGTTCAAATCTGAGTGCTCTCAGAGTGAATTCAGGATTATGATTGCTTGGGTGTATTCCTGTTTGTTTCTTTCTAATCTTGTCAAGGGAAAGGACAATTTTTCAGACAGTAAAACTGCAGTTGACAGGAGACCATTAGGAGCTGTTCTGATGGCTACACTGCCCTCACCCTTCTGTAAAGGATTATGTTTGGCCTCTGTTTTCCAAGTGAGAGCTTTTGTAATCCCCCTCAGACACCTCTGTGAGCTGCAGTCAACAGATCCAAGCCCCTGCCAGTGGAGGAAGGAGGCTCAGTCTGCAACATCCATTGGCCATATCAAAAAACAAAGTTCAAATGCTGTCTGAGGACACGAGCTCCCCCATAGAGGCACATAAAGCTGGTGGGACTCTACAATCCAGTCTGGACCACAGACAGAGCCTGGGAAAGGAGCAGGACAAGAGGGATTGCTGAGGGTATCATGGGAATGGTGTGCATCCCAAAGAGGTTCATTGTTTAAGGAATCAGCCAGGACATTTGTAGCCAAGCACCACTGGAGTGAATTGGGCTCACATCCAGTGTGATTCATGCCAAGTGAGAACTTGCTACCTGTCAGCTGTCTTTCCATGGAACAGAATGATGGCATCAGATTTAAATCAATTCAAATCCACTCAGATACAAGCACCAGAGGGAAGGAAGAGGATTGGTGATGTAATCAGCAAGTAAACCTGTGATTGAGAAACTTCCATGAAGCCCTGTCCTTCCAGGAAGCCCACCAGTAGTTAAGATATTTGCCCTTGAAGCATGAATCTGACAGCAGACACTCAGGTTGGTTCTTCTGGAATGTATAAAATGTGTGCAAAAAAGTCAAAACCAGTGGCTCTGGGTTGATGGAATAGAAAGCACCCTCAGGAGAGGCCTGAGGCAGCCAAAGTTTGGAAGCACACATCAAGAGCTTCACATTTTGTTGCAGGGGGGGCAGATTGAGCCCTCATGGAAGTGAGCAATTTCAAACTACCAGACAGCACAGCCTGATGGATCAGAGATTGGATTGAGGCTTAGGAAACCAAAGCTGATTTTTCAGCTCTCCTGAGTAATCTGCCTTCTCTCTGTGCTTTTGCTTCAAACTCAATGGAACAATACTCTGCCTCCCTGGGCAAAAAGAACAGCACCTGCCAGCCTGGTCCTACCATAACACAGAGGATATTAATAGAGGAGCTGCACTTCCCTATTTAGTTTCCTATTCTGGATGAAGATGAAAATGAGCTGAACTGTGAATCCAGCTAACAATGGCCAAAAGCTCCCTGGGTGGAACAGAAGAGTGATGACAGCCCTCAAAATGCTTGGAGAGATCTCCTGCCAGCTGAATGGCTTTACTGCAAAAAGAAGTACAGTTTTTTGGGGAGAAAAAAAAAAAAAAAAAAAAAAAAAAAGAGAGAAGCCTGAACAAGAAGGAAGGCTGGGAGCAAAGAAGCTGGAGAAATAGCTGAAGGAATCACTCCTCCTCTCCCCTATACAGCCTGCTAGAAACCAGCACACAGACCACTCAACAGCAACACACAAACCCAACCACTGCAGCTGCTTCTCTGGGCAAGGTTAGTTGGCATCTTAATATTTGGAAACAACTAGAGAAGGCTGTCAGCACTCCAGTGAGAACAGCTGAGGGAAAGGAGAACAAAGCTGCTCAGTGTGCCCTTGACTGATCATTCAGTTCCTCCTGCATCTCCCTCTCTGGGGCCAAGTGGTCAACACAACCTGGAAAGCTCTTGAAAGTGTCTTATGCTGAGTGTGTCTGAGCTCCTGAGACATCACTAAGGCACTGCCCAGCCTTTCCCAAGCACTTGAACTTTTTTCCATGCCACATGGAGTCCCAGGAGGCCGTAGGAGGGCCATGCCTTGTTCAGCCTCTTTCTCCAGTGAAAATCTTCAGCATACAACGTGCCATCTTCTTCTCACCTTTGCTTTTCAGCTGCCCTGTGTGCAAACCTTGTCTGTGTTGTATGTGATGCACTTCTTGGAGATGGAAGGAGTGTTGTGTTTAAGTCCTGCTACCAATAATGGCTCTAATATACACAGCTACTTGGGAGCTTTTCTCTAGATCACTCCATGCAAGGCATGAAAAAATTATTTTCATGCTCAATGGAAATAAATACACTTCAAGAAGTGAATCACACCAGAAAGTTGTCCTTTTGAGTATTTAAGAGTGTGTAGAAACTTCTCCATTTCAATGACAAGCTAATAACCAGCAGAGCAGCACAGAACTTTGCAGCATCTCTAATGCATTTTCTCTCCCCACCCCAGTCTGTTTCATTGTGACCCATTTTCTTGCTTTTTTCTTCTCTTATTCCAAGTCAAAACATTTTGACACCCAGCCCTTGGTGAACACTGTGTGTCAGAAGATCTACAAGGATGGCAAATCGTGTTTTCTTCTGTCTAATCCAGGCAGGCAGCTGGACCACTTTCATCCCTAATTGGGTGCCTCTGGGACAGTGTCAGGGTTCCAGTGTCCCACTGGGTGGGTACCACCACACTGCAGCAAGCCAGCACAACCAGACATGAAAGAGGAGCTGACCTAAACTTCAGTGTACATGTACCTAAAAATAGGAAGAGACCAACCTGCAGGAGTTGAATTTCCTACTAGGAGAGGCAAAAAAGGAAAAAAAAAAAAAAAGAAAGAAAGAAGGAAGGAAAAGAAAAATAACTTTTCTTTGAAGCCAGCAAGCAAGAGACTCTGTCAAAGAGGATGCACAGAAACTACAGGTGAGAAAAGATTTACACCAGCAGCTGGGATCAGTCTGTGGCACAGTAACGGGTGTTTACAGCAGGGCTGTTTTGGTTCAGGAATGGCACATAAATAGGAACTGGTTTGTTTGGTTTCTTTGTCTTATACCTGTAAATAATCACCTTCACCTCTGCTGCCTGCCTCCTAATTGGGCAAATGAGACAAATCCAGATGTCTCAGCTTGTAAAAAGGGAACAGATGAAGCAAACCACACATTGGCTCAAATAAACATTTCTCTTAGATGCCTCAGATCTACTCATTTTTTTTGTTTTTTTAAGACAAGTTTGCTTATTTCAGAAACAAGGTTCCTCCTCCTCTTCTCCTGCCACTGTGGCAACTACTCAAAAAGACTGGGGAAAAAAGCAGCTTTGTTTAACATATAACAAGCATGTGCAGTTGCCAGCTCCCTTTGTACAAACCAAGGTCTGTGTGGAATTTCAGAGGGAAGAGGGATTTAGGAGATAAGCAGGCGTTCAAAGCAGCACTAACTTGTTCTGACACCTTCAGTTCTGTCTCCCATATGATGCTCTTGTTTTACACTGAGATTTAAACCACACTGAGATTTAAACCACACAGTCCTCTCCCTGCATGAAGGGATCCTGTGTCCTGCCAGCTCACCACAACCAGGTCATTTGGGATCTTCCACCTCAAGCAAGGCAGGATGGGCTCAGGAAAATAGTACCTGAGGGTGATGCAAACCAGGAGAGGTGAGGTGAGGTCTGCTGGGAGTCCTGCTTGGGGGATGAAAAAGGAGAAAAAGATGGGAAGATAGTGAGGAAGAGCAGATTTCTACGTTGCCTTTTGCTCCTGACATCTGCTTGTCCTTACTTTTGCTCCTGAATAGGACTGAAAAGCTTTGCAGACAGCAGAGAGCAATCCCAATCCACATGCATCAGAACAAGAGGAACACACAAATCCAGGATAAGTTCATTACAACAACCCATGTCACACAGCTCAGTTTCTTATTGCAAAAGCACAGGTTCATGAAATTAAAGCTTTTCTTCATACCTATAGGCTTCCCCATCCAAACAATCCCTCTTTTCCTGAGTACAGTGTTCTTAAGATGGTTTAAACTCTTATTATTTGTTAGGCACCATTATAATCCCCTTCTTTAACTCTGCATTATTGGCAGGGATTTGAAGTCTGAACACGCAGCACAGCCTTTGATTCCTTGCTGTGACATCTTGCTACTTATTAAGTAAGGAGAACAGAGTGGCTGAGCCCAGACAGGAGACAGAGCTGGGGTCACAAGTGGTCCAAAGGAGCAGCAGGTGGGTGGAGTCAGCCTTTCCCTGGCACCAATGTGTCCCCACTCCTATCTTTGAGCAAACCTCTTTGGTTGTTTCTGAAGAAGAGGAATTTTTCCCAGAGAAAAGTCCCAGAAAGAATTTGTTATTCTTTATAAAACCAACAAACAAAGTACTTAGCTGAAACAAAATTTAGCAGTTAAAAAAAAAAAAAAGCACTCTGTGACATTCTAAAAATGTAGAGGCAGATGCAGAAGGATAGGATTTCATCAACAAGGATATTTTTACAGTGTAATCTATGAGACCCCTAAATATGAGAGCCTGGTCTCCCTGCATAGCCAACACTGGAGCAAAAATTAGTGAAAAATTTCCCTACTGTGGGGCAGAAAAGCCAGGCCAGTTTCTCTATGTAGAAAAGTAAAGAAAGGGAAGGGAGCTCTGGCCCCTTGCCCAAAGCACTGATCATTTTAAAAGCAGCAGATCCTGAGATGGCTGCTAAAGCAAGTAAGGAAGGTGCAAGATCTGAGGAGACAAGGAGAGAAAACTGTAGCTCTGCTTCATCCACTCCCAGGTTCTGGCCAAGTCCTGGGGTAGAACTGGGACAGAGAAGACTGCAGCAGCCCCAAAACCTGCAGAGAAACCGGGCTGGGAGGGCACTGCTGCCCAGAGCAGAGCAGCACCAAGGGCTGCAGGCCAGGGCTCCTCAGCTGATTTGCTTTTGTTTTGTGGACAAAGGCATTTGAGGAAAGGTTTTCTAATGCCAGATACTTGGAGCCCAAGCTCCTTCCCTGGCCCGAGAAGCTATTAATTTACTTCCATTGATTGAAGAGTGCAGGCAGAGCCCCAGCTGCTGAGTGTGAGCAGGGAAGAGGGACATGCAGGGAGAGATGTGGCCATCACACACACCTGCTGGGAAGGATCAGAGGGAGCAGCCTTGGAGGAAGAAGAGAGGGGACTGAGGTACTTCCAAGTGGCTTTCCTGAGCTTCCCCCACTTTGCATGCTCAGTAGCAGGCTTCAGATGGCTTTGGGCAAGAGCCTTCCTTGTGATGGCCAAAGAATTGCATGTCCCTGTTGGTTCCAGCTGTAGAGATAATCAAATAGGGGAGAGAATGGAAGAAAAAGCTGCAGGTTCTGTCCTCCTGCCGTTCCAGCACTGCTTTGTTCAGCACAGGGCCTTTCTGGAGGAAGCAGCAAATGGTCAACCAGCTCCACTCAGCCAGGGTTTGGCTGCCAACATTTACAGACACTCAGGTTTCAGGGAGTCTCCCTGGCAGTGGATGTGTAACAAGGGCACCCATCCATCCACCTCGCCCCACCACAAATAAATTGGCAACCACTACACAAAATGGGTGTTCCAGCCTGCAGGTGGGCACCAAACTGCCCAGCTCGTGGCAAGATGAAGATCTCAACAAAGAATTTGCACCATGGCCTGGAAACCCTGCAGGACACCTGAGCTCAGGAGCAATGCTGCCCATGCCTCACTGCTGAGCCTGAAGCAGGGAAGGAAGGAAACTGCAGAAGGAGTCTTTGTGCATTCCTGTCCGTCCCAATTTGATTTGGAAGCTTGTCAAAGCCATTAAGACACAAACAGCAACACTGAGGCTGGCTGTGCAATCAGATAGGTACCTGCCAGAGTTAAGAAAACAAGCCGTGGTTTCATTTTATTAGTTGCTTTTTTTCTTTTAATGAAAGCAAACTTTGGAGACACACAGGACCAAAGTTCCCTTTGCAAATAAATGAAATGCTGTGCTCTGAGCCCTCGGGGACTGGTGAGCACCATTAGAATTTTGCTGTTGACAAAGATGTTAGAACAGGAGTTTCCCAAAGGCACTTCACACACTGTCTTTGATTTTCCATTTATCATCTATACTCAAATTATCTCTGTGCCCTGTTAGAAAGGTCTCACCCATCATGCCACTGACCATCTCTTGTTACCCCAATGCTGCGACATGAGTAGATCTGACTTTGTAATCTCAGCACTGTTAACACTGATTAAAACCAAATTATGACATATTTATATCAACCCTGGCAGCAGAGCCTCCCTTGTCCTTCAGCATTAGGAACTGAAGCTCAGCTGATCTCCCTGGAAAACAAAGGCCCCTGAGCAGGGAGGGAAGAAATTGCTCCTCAAGTCAGTGCTGCTCCAGGGTGGGCAGGGTCTGAGCTCAGGAAGGGCTTTTTTGTGCCTGTTGCTCCCTCCTCTCCCAAGATGTTTTATCCTTTGGACACAGCCATCACCCTAACACACCACTGGCACACACAGCAGCTCACAGGAATTACAAAGCCTGCTGCACTCCTTGCTGGAGCAGGTAGCAAGGCACAGAGATGCTGTCACACACAATTCAGTCCACACTGAAGTGATTGCTGTCTACAAAACTAATACAAGAAGATGAAAGGTGCTTTGTGCAGACTGGAGATTCTCTCCTCCTCCCCAAAGCTGGCACAATTTGTACAAATCCCCAAACTTCCTCTTCTTAGCATAGCTGGGGCTATTTACATTATGTTTACAAAAAGAAAATGTTCTTGGGAAAGCCAAATAAAATCCAAACTCTGCAATAATTCCAGGACCAGGTTAAAAACACAAATCAGGAATTTTACAGCAGTATCAGTGTGCCCTGGCCTTGATCCCAGCCCAGCTGGGGTAGGGGCTGTAAGAATGGGTAGTTAGACATCCTTTGCCTCAGTGACAAAGATGTCTCTTGGATCTTCTAATTTTGTCTTTGATGAGCCATGATGTAACCTGACTGGAAGCCTGCAGAGGGACCTGGCCAGTGAGGGTAAAGGAAAGGCCCCAATAGCTCCTGTAAAGCATTTTGTTACAGAACAAATTCTGCTAAATTGTTTTGTTGAACTGGTTTGAGATATTTCAAGTAAATACAAGAAAAGCAATTTTCAAAGAGTAGAACTGTTGGGAAGTCATTTAATTATTATTTTCCCAACACAAAAGAGGAGTCCAGCAAAGCACCCAGTCTAATAGATTCCTACAGAAAAGGGTCATATTTTGCAGAATTGTCGCTTTTCTCTATTGTGAAATTCTACATTCCTTGAGAAGTCACTATCTACTGTCAGTTCTTCACTAATGGAATAAGAGAAGTCAGAGCTAACTGAAATGCAAGAGCTGTGTTTCCAAAAGTTACCCTTTTTTCCACTGAATTTTTTTATTTTAAAATATTTCACACATTTCAAAGCTGGGAACAGTTCTAATAACTTTTCCCCTACTCTATTTTGTTAAGTAGATAATTCTTCAAGCCCGTGACTCTTATATGGACTTTTAACACAACAGATTCCCAATTTCCAACACTGAATTAATGTTCTGGAAATAATTAGAAAAAGTCTTGGTTTTTTTAATCCTGATTTAGGACTGTATAGTGCTAAGGATGTTTGAACTCCATCAAGAACAAACTCTGCATCTCATTCCTCAAGAAACAGCCCAAAAGGATAATTTTTCTCCAGCCCAAGGCCAATGAATCCTAGTAAAAAAAAAAAAACAAACACCAAAACAAAACCCAAAACCAACCAACCAAAAACCTTACAAACCATACAGCTAACACAACCAGACACATCCCAAACAGCCTTCATTCTGTTGAAGGGCCCTGTCAGCTCTTTTTCTGCAGCTGGGGAGAAACCAGGTAAATGCAAATCACAAAGAACTTCCACCCAGATCTCCAACATCAATATGAGACTTTGCTTTTCCCACCTTCCACCCACCCCATGCCTCTGCCTTCTCCCCTCAGAGAGGACCTTGCATCTATCAGAACACAACCTGGGCTCCCAGCTAGAAAGGTTTCAAGCCTTGTGCTCAGGGTGGGACAAACCCCAGCCTTCAGGAGGCTTTTATTGGAGCAGGTCCTGGGAAGTGGCTGTCTCCTCAGGTTGGAGAGGTGCTTAGGACACACATCAGCAAGACCGATGGCCAAGAACAAAGCAGTGACTGCTCCGAGAGGAATGGGAGTGGAGGGGATTACTTTGTCTCCTGGTTCCCGGTTGTTGTCAGCTCAGCTTTGCTACAGGGCAGGGAGAAGGTCGTTCCAGCACCATTAAAAAGTGGTTCTGCTCATTCCCAGAGCTGCTGGCAGCTTTCCCAGCAGGCAGCACTCAGAGGCGGTCACACCATCAAGAAAGCATTGCTCAAAACCAAGGAAAAGGGCAGGGAAATTTAGCAGAAATGAAGAGGTCTGAGGAGGTGCAACATTATTAACTCCTCATGCACCCACTCCAGAAAGCAACAGCCTTAGACAGCCACTCTTTGGCACCTCACTTGGTTGACTTGACAAATGGGTCTCTCCGATTCTTAAGAGGGGCAGAAAAATAATAAAAATCCCCTACCCTTGGGTCATGCTATCCCTCCAACTTACAGAAACCATTAATCATTTATCTGATAGGTTAAGCACATCTGCATAGTAAGTCACACACAACTAGAGAAGCTCTCTATATTTCACCAATCCTTAGCTATGCATTTCTTAATAGAAAACATCAATCCCAAGTAGCCCCAAGGACCAATCCTTCTTTAATCATCCACCACACCGAGGACTAATTTTAGACAAAGGCTCCATGTCCCACATCACCTATAGCATGTAACAATGCAGATGATTCCTAAATTCACAAGGAAAGGTTCAATTGCCTTTTCAAAGCTGGGTTGCAGACCCTGTGTTAATTACTCCGGGAAATTACATCTACAGTAATACTCAGCAAGGCTTTACAATAAATGCTGTCTGATCTATTCCTGCTCAGCCTGGAACTCTTTGTGGAATATTTGTAAATGTAATGGGTACTTCATTTTCACCACTGCTCCTGAATAATTCATACAGTGGAAGATCCTTGCATGGTTCCGTGAATCGAGAGACTTGGGGTATTTTGTTCTCTATAGTTAATGGATTAAAACAGGTTTTTTCAGCTATGAAACCAGGTAATTTATCACCACAAAAAGAAGCATGGTTCATACATCACTGGCTCAACTTAGAAATATATCTGTGAGTACAGATAGCAGAACTTAACAACCACCAATTTTAAAATCATCCTATGTTGTCCGAAAAGCCAAGAAAGTTGCAAAACAAAATGCTGCAGAACTGTCTTGGATCAGTCAAAATATTTTGTTTCTTTTTTTTCAGGCATTTGATTCAGACTCAACCCTTTTTCTTTCCCCCCATGAAACAGTACGTTTTGAAGCATCATTTTGAAAAGAGAAAAAGAAATAAATCAGAACTCCTCTCCATTCAGAAAATGTCATAGCTCCAGCATTTTCAAGATACTCCTCTCCAGCTCCCTTCCAAGCAGAATTGTCAAAATGGGTAAGATTTCCTCAGCAATTTCTGTTTCATCAAAATGACATTTTTCAAGACAAAAGCGTTGTGACAAAAAAAGAAAAAAAAAAAAAAAGAAAAACCAGAACTCAACAAACCTGAACATCTCTGATCCAATTGTCTTTGACAAAAAGAGATGTCTCCAAGATGCAAAATCTGTCTCTGGGTGAGTGCCAGAACATTGGTATGACACATCTGGCTTGAGCATGTAAGTTCCTCTTAGGTAACCAGGAAAGAGAAACGAAAACAACCTGAACTCCAGAGGCCAGAGATACCTTCAAATATGCTCAGAGCCAAGCACAGTTCTTACACCAACTTCACCATCTGAACTGAGGAAATTCCAGGTTCCTGCCTTTATATATGGGGCCAAGACTTCTGCTACCTTGCCAACATCTCTGTCTGGAGGGGAGCACTGAGCTCCCTGGTTTGCATCAATGCAGGAGTTGATGTTACAGCACCATGAGTGTTGGTGCAATCTGCACTTAAATCTCTGGGTTCCTGCCTGCTATCCTGTTGGCAGATTTAACCCTCACTGAAATTCAAAGTGAGGAGTGCCCAGCCAAGTTAGCAGGTGCAGTGTCTCTATCAAATTAAGTTAATTCATCAGAGGAATTTCAGAGCTGTCACACGTGTGGGAGATTTAGAAGTTGTATTTCCAAAGCTTTGCTGTGGGGCACCACCTCCATTTTCTCAGTGTCAGCAACAAATCTCTTCATTTCACGTGTTAAAAATGACTCCTCACACCCCTCTGCCAACAGAAAATGCCCATGAACTCTCTTGGGGAGATCAAATAATTTTCTCTTTGGTTCAGTTATCTTTACCAGCCATAAAAAGATTCCTCAGGCCATGTCAGACACCTCCACAACCCCTTCCCTGTAACAGGATTGCACAGCTGGAGCTCAAGGCACAGCCACAAAGTCACTCAGGGTAAGTTGACAGCCCTCATTTACAGGAAAGTTCACAAATCTGTTGATTCACAGAGCAGAGAAGAGTGCTGTGCTCTCCCAGAGCAAAAATAGTGGTAAAATAGTGAAAATCACCTCTGGGTTTCTTCCCTCCAGCAAAACAAACGTGACTCAGATGCTTGGTGTTTGCTTTCAGAGGAAGAAAGAGTCATTTCTACACGGGTCACTCTGCTGGCCTCCATCTCTCCAATGGTGTGGTCTGGGCTTGGGTTTTTAAAGGGGATGCTGAGTGTTCTGGGGGAGGACAGATGCTTGAGCACTGAATCCCAGAGCAGGGAGGGAGCTCTCCAGTTGCTCCAAAGGGTCTGTCAAGCCAAGGGGCTGCAGAGAAGTTTTCCATTTTGAGCAGAAGAGGCTATCAGCATCACAGGTGCTGGGATGGATCAGAACAGCTGCCTGTTTCCCAAATTCACAGAGTTGAGTTTGCCCCTTTAACAAAATTCCAAGCCCTTACCTTTCCCAGAAAATCAAAACAAAATATTTTTTCTTTTCCCACACAGATTTGCAGAGATCAGGGGCAGAAAAAGCCTAATGCAGTGTCAAACCTCGTTCTTTTACATCACACACAGCACATTTTTCTTGCTAAGCCTGACAACAAACCCTCCTTGAACCCTTCCAGCACATCCTTAACCCACAGCAGCCAGCCTGAGCAACCTTTTTGTGAACAGCTGTCTGCCTACCAGGGGAAAATTGCCTTGCAAATCCCAAACTCACCAAATTTTGCCAGTGCAAACCAGGATAATGCCTGCCCAGCAGAAACAAGAACCTTGCCAAGACTGATAGCTCTAGAAAACGGAGCTCTCTGCTCCAACTTAATTAAAAAGGTATTTGGGAAAGTGATAAGTGCATCAGGGAGCTCAGTACTATCCGGGGTAGAGAGGGAGTTTTGCACGCTTTAAAAAGCAATTAAGACAAGACAAGAATTACAGATAAATAGCCTCGGGACAAATGCATGAAAAAGAAAACCCACAAACCATTTTGTGCCTTCAGGCAAGACAAACAGGGGGGAAAAGCCACCACCAACCTGCAGGTCAGCACAGCTCCCAGAGCATCCTGCCCTTTGAAGCCCAGGCTGAGTCTGCATCCCCCAAAGCAGAGCTGCTCAGTGCACAAGAACACAAACAAGGAGTGGATTTTCCTGATCAAGCTCAGTCAGGTTCTGCTCTTTGAGGGCAGGTCAGTTCAGTGTGTGACAGGACCGTGATTTATTTACACAGCTTTGAAATTCCGAGGCCTAAAACGATGGAACGCAGAGAACAGATTGCATGAAACAAGCAGGCAAGCAGCAGGGCATCCTTCCTCTGCCAGGCTCACTGGATGTACCCAACTCCCTGATTCACCTACCAGGAGGGATGTGCATGAAGACAGACATGTCAGCCCTGTCTGTCAGGAGCCAAAGAGAACTTCTGTGTGGCTCCTCCCCAGAAAAACAGGAACCAATCTTCACAGCCAATAATGCTTCAATCAGCAGAAACCCAAGCAGCATGGGGTGCAGCCTGCTGATCACCCCCTTTGCCCTACAGTTGTTAAGCAGGTGGAGGGAAGATCCTATTTTTGTTTCCTTCCTTTCCTCCTTCCCCCTCACACCATTTCACCTTTGCTGCTCTCTTTCCTCCAGGTGGGAACTTCAAAGTAGGCAGAAAAATTGTCAGATCAGTCTGGGAAGGGAGATTTCCCAAGTGATCTGCCCTAGTTCCCTAGCATGCATCCATCCAGACAGCCCTGAGCACCAGTTCACAGTCCTGATGCTTACTTCAAACAGGAGGCCAGTGGGCCAGTTCTGGCCCCAGGGTAAGCATCCTTCTGACCACAAACAAAACTTAAGGAAAAGATCCTTCAGCTGGTACAGTCTTCTACCCCACTCCAGGCTTTTGCAGCTATTTTGGTTGCTGCACTGCACTCCCAAACTGTAGGGATAGGAACCTCTTTCAGACAGAGACCACAGGACAGCATGAGACAGACCACCAGACAGAAAGGGAAACTGAGGCACGGCCCAGGCACAACCCCCCCAGCCTCACCTAGCAAACCAGTGGCTAAAATAACAGCAGTGTCCAATATCTCACAGCAAAGTCCCATATTGCACGTGAATTTCAGCAGCATTTTCAAAGCAGCCACTCTGCTTGGCTGGAAAGTCGTTAACTAGGGATGGTTCAGGTTATCCGCAGCCATGTCAGACTGACAACTTCAACCAGGCAGGCAGAAGAGAAGGCAAAAGTTTTCCTCCTGTCTAAAGGGAAGAAAGAAGCTCAAGGTAGAACCAAAGAATTAATCTGTCACACCAAGATGCTCAGGGTTGTAGCTTGATTCTTTCTGCAGGCAAAAGTCTACTCCTCTGCCTTCTATTTTGATCATCACATATGCCTTCAGCTTAGTATTTGGTGGTCCAAAACACATTTAAATGTTTCTCCACTCAGAATAATGGCAATTTTGGCTTTTGGTTTCAATTGCACCACGATGAAATAACCAGAGCAGCCTAAAGCAGACTGCAAGCTGGACTCTCCAAACCTCTGCACAGTAAGACTGCAGCTGATGAAAACACACCACGGGCAGAGGTGAGAATCTGAAATGCTGGAGTTGCCATCTGTAGGTAGTTCTGGCTGAACATCCACACCTCCTTGCAGCATGAACAAGAAACTGAAAATCTCCGAATAGAAATTCACTTTGGGAAGTATGCAGTTCCTCATTTGGTAATTTGGTAATCATCCAAAAAGTGGAGACATAAATAAAAATATGGTAAATGAGTTGTTTCCATGAAGTAAAAATGGTAAGTGTCTCACTCATATCAAAATAAAAGCATTTGTTTTGACACATTCCAGTTTAAAACACTGCTGGAAGAGACATGTTTCCATTCAGTGTTTTGGTTTTGACAAAAATGTTTTATAAAAAAAAAAAAATTTCCTACATTTTTTTCTGCCAGCTCCCAGAGGGATCAGTCAAAGCTTCCTGAAGCTCAGAGTCATTAGCAAGCTGTCACATAGCTGAGACCCTAAAATGTATCTGACACATCAGATCACAGTTCTATCAGACCTGGCAAGTGTGCCAGTGCTGGATCTTCTCATCTAACTCTAGAATCAGACTTCTTTAGGATTCACTCTCTTTGCTGAGTGAGCAAGGGAAAGGAAATTACCCCAGTTCATCCTCCCCAGCTAAAACCATGGCTTCATCTGTTGTGTGGAAAGAGGACTTCATGGAGGTTCTCATGAGGTTCCCAGTGTACAAACCCCACAATTGCTTGCACACAACGAAACCTTTGAGGTGAGGGAGAACAGCAGCACCCAACACCCAAAAAAAGGAGCAGAAGAAAACATATCATGATTCTTTAAAAGCACGATGCTTCTAAAGAGACTTGGGGATCTACTGGGCACACACCTAAAGGGCCTTGGCCTGATAATGTCACATCCTGAAGATCCCATGTAAAAGCTGCAGAGTGCAAAACAAGCTGGTCTTGGCAGAGCAAAGGGCTGGAGTTGACCCATCTGGCAGTTGACCTTGTGTTTCCTACAGAGCTGAGCTATTTTCAGATTAGCTGCTTCAATCACAAACCTCTCTAGTGAGAGGTTTTTCTCTTTGAGTATCAAGATAATGACTTTCTGGAAAAAAGACTGTTCCTGCTCCAGTAAGCAAACCCAAGGCCTCCACAACATGACCCCACGCTCGTTTTTCTTGTTGTGGCTGAAGTAAACATATGTTCAAACAGCTCTGCTGCAAGCCTAAGCCCAGGTGGTCATACAGAGCTGTTGGTGGAGGCAGATGTCCCCACTGACACACAGACAGCTTCAGGACATGGCTTCTTTGCCTTTTTCACACAGGTAACCTCGCCAGTGCTTTGTGGGGATTTCTTGCTGCTCTCACAGCTGTGATAAAGAGCTTGTCTGTACCTGGTGGAAATTCTGCTTATATCCACCCCAGAGCAGCAGGCATCCCTTTCCTTGCTTTTCTTTTTCTCCCCCGAGGGACGCTGGAACTCTTCCAAATGCCAGTGCTCCCACAGATGTGCAGAAGGGAAAGTCTTCCAATTGCTGCCAAGTGGCACAACACCTGTGGTACATTTGCAGTGCTCTGGAGTCCAGCTGGATCACAATGCCATCTCTTAATGTCACCTCCATGATTCTCCAAAAAAAAGGGATCAGGTTTTCCTTAGACTGGAAGCATCATAAGGAGCAGAGTGTCCTGTACTCTGGACATGAGACAAAGAGCTCAGAGTTCCACAGAATCACAGAAAGTTAGGGGTTGGAAGGGACCCCAAAAAATCCTCAAGTCCAAATCCCAGTTCCCCTCACTGATCTTATCCTCAATGAACTGGAGAAACCTGGGATCTTCAGGGTGTAGGCTTCTACATTCTCCCTGGGAACATCCCACCTTCTTGTGTTCCACACTCAACTGAAACTGAAGTTCTATTGGTACAAAAAAGTGTCTCATCCCAGATTCATCTAAAGCTCTCTTTTCATTTGAGGACACGTTGTCTATGAAGAAAACATGGAGTAAAAGGTAAGTGACATCCATCAGTCCATCCAGCAATGCCCAAATTTAGCAATGCCCAAACATGCCACTGTCTCAAGCAACCCCTCTGGATCATCATCAGCTCTCAGGGTGTTTCAGTCAAGTTTGCAGGACGCTTTGTAGCAGTCAGGAGAGACTTTCTAATCGACAGCCACAGTTTAAAGCATTTTAGCTGGGGAAGCACGTAGGTAGGAACGTGAGCCTGAGCACAGATGTATGAAATTGTAGGTGATCAAAGGTAGTGCATCCAAGGCAGGATTAAAAGACGTTTAATACAGCTTTTCCCAATAAGCCTGAGAGATGAAAGAACTGCCACGAGGCCTTGCTGGAGGCTTAGAAATTGCTCTGTGAAATCGGCTGCAATTGGTAATTAAATGGAAAACCTTGGGGGTGTTCTGAAGACTCTTTTCATTGCCTGGCATAAGGGAACTCATCTTTAAATTACGCGGCTTTTATTTTCCCCAGAGGTGAAGGTAAAACACTGTCCTGCTGCTCCTGCACATGGGGCCTCAGAGCAGCACACCCGAGCAGAGGTGGCTCCTCAGACCTCTTTAGGAGAGGGTCAGGATGCCCCATCCAACCATCTGCACCTCTCAGGACCCTCCTGTCTTACCAGTGCCTGCCTGACCTAGCTGTCAAGTGGGGAACTCCCCATTCCTGCTGAGTCTCCAGTTGTGCCACTGGCACTGTCCCCCTGAACAGGTGACAGAAAGTCACCTGTGCTATGGCAGCCTCCCAGCAGGTCTCAGAGGAGCTCCTTCTTCTTGGAAGTGCACACAGCTCCTACACAACTTCTGTCAGCCCAGCTCTCTGCTCTGCTGCAAGAAGAGCCCAGGAGATCTCTTGGTTGAATGGGATGTGGGAAGAAAAAGGAAAATCTTGGTCATGAAAAAAGAGTGGAGAATGACTGTGCTTTGTTTAACTGGTTAAGATTGGAAACTGAGCGTGTGCAGGAAGATCTAGGAGTTAAACCAGACCAGAGCAAAAAGCCCAGCCTTGTGGGCAGAGCATGGCTGGGGCAGAGCCCTTCACATGACCCATTTCTAACTCTCTTTTAAATAAAAGGGGTCAGGCTTTTTTGATCTACTTGCAAGAATGGATTATTTACAGTTTGCTTGCAGAGTTCCTAGGGCCATAAGCAAAGTGAACTTTCTCCTTTGGATTGCAGTTCTACAGTGTTTAAAATACCTGTTTGATGCAGGTGCTTTGTTTCTTGTTGTAGTCTTTGATTTCTAGATGGCATGACACTCTTAGTCTGTGGCAAAGTACTCCTTTAGACAAGGCTGAATCTGCTGAAAAGTAACACTGGATATCCCATTTTCAGTAGAACAAGAAGCAGCAGGTAAGGGCAACTCAACTCCAGGCAGCTCCTCAGCTGCTGAATAACAAACTAAGATAAAAAAAATGTTTGAAAAAGAATTAAAAGGAGGTTCAATTAAAAAAAAAAGGGGGGGGAGGAGGAGGGTAATTCTCTGCTGAATACAAGGCAGGTAGCCAGAAATAGCTGCCACTGGGAGAGACAGACAGCTGATATAAATAGTAGTGACTCATGGTGTAATGGGGCTCCAGTTCAGAGGAACATATCCCTATCAGTTGCTCAGACACAGCCTCCTACAGCAAACGCCTCTGAAGGCTCTGAAGGCCTTCCAGACACCTGGAAATGCAGAGCTTGGGATAACACCTCTCATGCAAAAAGCCCCTGGTCCCCCACCCACTGCTGTGGACAGCTTGAGTTTGTGGCTTGGGACAGGAGGACTTGCACAGTGCATAAGGGTACACTCAGGTATCAGAAAGAATCTCTATGTATCAGCTATGCTCAGCTGCTGCTGAAACCTCTCTCCCAAGAGTCCTTCCTGGGCCTCGCACTCACACAGGTTCTTTTAGGGGAATGTGACACACACCCCACAGAAGGTTTGGGAAACAAATCAGGATACTGTAATTTCTCAAGGACTATGCAGCTGTGAGCAGAATGGAGCTATACACCTTCCTAACTGGGAACCAGAGCTCTAGGCTTTTCAGCTTTCTGGTTTGCAGAAGCTGCCTCTCAGATGTTGCCCTTCTTACACTGGCTACCAAATACAAATTTTTTCAGCTTTATTTGGTCCTGCAAACCCATATAGCCTAAAGTCCTCCTGCATGTGGCATGGAGGCACTAGTGTCCCAGCAGCACACATTCCCAGAGGACGTGGCCACCCACACCACAACGCTCACTGCTGCCTGCCTGCAGCCTGAGCCTATGGGCAAAGCCAAACTGACCAGAAAGGAAGGAAGCAAGAGGGAGAGACAGTAGTTCTTCTTCATGAGCACAAGTCCACTGAGGGCTGGAAGGCATTCCCAGATGCCAGGTCAAATGTTGACTATCTGGTACTTGCAAATCCTTTACCTTCCTTTTATTTTTAGGGTCTTCATAGCTAGCCCTGGGGAGATGCCAGCTCTTTGAATCCAGCACTTTTCAGTCTCTGAAATTGCTTCCTGCCTTGTGCTGATATTGAAGTCAATCCCAGAGGCAGAGCAAGCCTGAGAAACAAAGTATGAGCCAGAAGGAGCAGACCAGCAGCTGGGATATTGCACAGAAATGGCAGTCTCTCCAACACAGAGATGCTGTTCTTTCAACAGCTTTAATTTTTTTGCCCCTCCATATAATTCTCTAATAATCACCCTATTAACAATGTTCCATTTGCCACACAACTTGCAATATTAATCCTATTATTTGGCACTAATCCTATGCAAAACAAAATAGAAATATTCACTCTCTCATTTTCTCAGGGTAAAAAAATAGCAGAGAAAGAGGTGAGGAAAAGAGAAGACAAAGATGCTTTCAGAGGTTTGCTGCTTTGTGAGTTAATTGAATGGAACTGGGCCTCCTGTGGTCTCCATAAAATATTCCATTATCACGAAATGGGGTGTCACATACAGCCTGTTGATAAGAGACAGTCTGTCAGATTAAGCATTAACTATCATATTTGGAAACCATGCGGTTTTCTACCCATTGGGGCATCAAAACACAATATATCCCATTTTCCTTTCCTTCCCCCAACACCTTCTTCCTTTACCACACACTAATTAAAGAGCAGGAGGGGGAGACTGGTTTGTGCTGCCAAGACCAAGATAAACTTTGCTGAGTGGGGAAAAAAACCTGAATTGTGCATCCCAGAGATCTGAGGTCTTTCCTATAGGCTTTCATTTTTCCTCCCATCCCCTCTTGTATTTTTTGTATTTCTGTGAAGAATTGCTAGCAGTTTCCATCCTCTCCTGCTCCACAAGGTGAGACTGGCACCTACTGGCACCTGCCTGGAAAGGCTGAGATGGAGAACAACAAGGAAAAAAAAAAACCACCTTTTCTCAGCCTAGTTTTGTCTCCAGGTTCACATTATTTTTCCTCTTTCATCAGACAACCAGACAGCTCAGCCAACACAACAACAGTCAGCATATGCTGGAGTAAGGATTTGACACAGCTCCATTTTTTTCAAGGTGCTCAATTTTCAAGCTATTTGGTGGCAATCAGGGGTAACAATCATTAGTCACTTCATTTGTGTCACCTCATAGGAAGGGAAACACAGGCACAGATCCTGATAAAGCTCCCAAGGTTACTTCAGGTCTTTGAGGCTATTCACTCTTCTCACGTCTGAGAACATAATGGAAGCAAGAGCAAACATCCCTCCAGGTACAACATCTTCATTAGCTTTCCCTTCCCTTCCCTCACAGGCTCTAGGCTGGGCATGAGGATTTCCCCATGTGATGTGTTCACAGGCTGGTCTCTGGGATTTAAATTTAAAGCCCAAAACACAGCTCTTCCCTCCTTCTCCCCTAGCCACAGACTGATGTCTCCCCTCCAAAGCCTCATTGACCACCCTTGATCAAGCAGCCACTTGGATTCTCCTTGCTCCCTCCTCCCCAGTCACACCACCAGCCTTGTTCCCACTCCAGACCTCCAAGAGAGCTCATAGAGACCTCCAGCAAAGCCCACTGGTGGCCTCCAAGCTTCTGAGAGCCCTAGAGAATGCACCCTGAATCCATCACTAAAAATCACCCAAAAAAAGCAGCTCTTTCACAAAGGTTCTCTGCTAGCACCACACTGTGCATTTTATCATTAACTTTCAGCAACAAAACTCCCAACTCAGAGAGCATCTCACCAAAAGATAGAAAAAAGGCACTACAGATTAAGCGAGGAACATAAAACAGGGGAGAGGAAGGGCTACATGCCACAGCATGACGGGGAAAGATCAAGGGAGAGTAAGAGAAGAAAAGCCAGAGAACAAGAAAAAATCCTGCAGATTTTTAGCTGAACAAAGTGCAGCTGGAGGCTGGGAACAACTCATGGACTGGAGCTGCCTCAATTACAGGGCTGCAGCTCTTATTAAGGTAAAGTCCTCACTCTATTTACACTCTGCCTACCCCCAAGGCTGCTAACCTGAGCACACATGACTCACCGTTAGGAATAAAGCTGTCCCAACACAGGGCACCAGGCACCTCCTGATTAGCAAGTCTAATCCTCCCTCTCACAACCTCTCCATTAGGGAGCTCTGGTTTAATAGACTCCCTCTTTGTCTGAGGAGCAGTGGCTTGTCAGAGACCTGTCAGCACCAACAGAGGAGGCCATCCAGAGCTGACTCATGTCCCCTGGCTGGGGATGTCTTCCAGAGCAGCATGGCCCTGCTTTGAAAATTACAGAATTTAGCATCTGCTGACTGCTACAGGCTGCACAACCAACCAAACAGCTGCTGCTTTGCTCTCCAGAGCAGCCTCGGCAGTTCTGTGTGTGCCTGGGGGGGGAACTGGGGAAAGATGTTCTTCTCCACCTCCAAGATTGATCCACGCTCAGCTGGGAAGGAACTAGGCACATGGCATGGAGAAGCTCAGCAGGATGTCCTTGGTGAGTGTGTCTGGGGGTGGCAGAAGGAAATAGTCTCCTCCTTCCAACAGAGCTTCAAGATGTCCTGCTGCCTTCAGGAGCCCAGTGGCTAATGACCAGGAATTGCGTGTACCCAAGAGAAAAAGGGGCTCCATCACACTGATGCAAGCTTCAAAGGGCTGTTACAGCCTCTGAGAAACTCCTCTGGATTTACACAGGAGTAAAGCAGAGTAGATTCACCACTCAGCTGAAGTGACTGACAGCATCTGGAGGGACTGACAGCATCCCCAGTCACCAAGGGGCACTGGGACAAAGAGAAGAGTAGGGACCAGAAGAGTACAGAAGTGTTCAGCCACCAGCCAGCTCATTGCCTGGCAGTAATTCATAGCCTGGTTCTGAAATCAATAGAGGCTGAGAGCACTCAAGAGACAGACTAAGCTAGGTCTGTAATTTACTGTAATTCTGAACTGCTAGATTACTTTCTTCAGGTTTTCCAAGAGGAGCAGTTAGTCACAGTGGTGAGTTACTCCCCTTGGTAGGCTCTGTTTTCCATTTTTTCCTTTCTGGATTGTCACTCCTATTGTCTTTCCAGTCCTGGGGAGCAAAGAACTCTCACCGTGGCCTCATGTGTGTACCCCAGTGCTGTCAGCCTGCAGGGAGAGAGAAGGCCTGAGTGGTTTTTAGAGTGTAACTTACTCTCCAGCTTCATGGATGTCATTCCTTATCCCCACTCCAGCAGCTGCACAGACATCTGAAGAGGAGCCAGCTCTACTGATGCTTCCAGGAGCAACTACATCCCAAGCATCACGAGGCTTCTTGTGATACTCCACAGCATGCAGATTCAGCCAGCAAGGACCAAATGCTCAAGTAGATCACTTAGTGCCTTGGATTATTTCCTCAACTATGTTTGAGAGCACACACTTAGGAGACCCACCTGTAGGCAGCACATACAAAAAAAAGCTGCTCTGGAGAGGTCTAAGATCACCTTGATGGGACAGTGGCATTCCTTTTCATGGTCTGCATCTGGGATATATTGCTCCAAATATTAACATACACTACAGGCCCTCTCTTTTGCAATAGAGGAATTCCTTCTGCTGAGCGTGGAAGAGTTTTCAACCAATAGCTCTAAAGATAACACTTTGTTTAACTGGTCACAGAACCCACTTGGGCTTCTCTTAAGAAGAACCAGCCCCAGCAGAGTTCTGGATTTGCACTGACAGAACACTATAGCTGACTATCTCACTGCTAGGAATGGCTTGAGAAAGAAAGATTTGACCTCTTTCCTCTTGACTGGATCAAGAGAACCCAGACTCCAGTGATGGATTGTTGACTGTAACTCCTGCCTACTCATTTAATCAGCAGGAACTGACAGAAGCATGAGCACACTCAAAAGAGAAAGCAGCAGGCAGTGGTGGAAATCCCAGAGGCTCTGCAGAGGAGTGAGGTGTGAAGGGGAGATGCTGGCAGGAGAGCAAGACACTGGGGTATAGTTCTGATATGAGGGACTACAGGGAAGGGACTTGGGGCTTTTGCTTGGATGAAAGCTCAAAAAGTAAAATCACCTCTACTAGCTGTGCCATTTCAGAAGCTGAAACCATGTTGCAATGAAAGAACAGCCCCTGGAGTAGCATAAACCACAGCATGTGCTGCAGCCTGCCTGCCATAAATACATGGGGGCATTCAGGCATGGAGGAGAAAGGAGGGGACCCAGCCCTACCCAAAGCTACTTTTGTAGTCTCGCAACATAAAAGCCAAATAAATCTGCTCTTAAGGGAGCTTCCCATCCATCAACAGCCAACACACACAGGGTTCAAGGCCAGAACAGACCACGTGGTCTGATCTCCTGTCTGAAAAAGGGTGATCAGGAAAATGTCTGTTTCCTGACCTCAATAACATGGCCCCAACACAAGGGCACCCAAACTCTATGTAGACCTCAGCTCAGCAGCAGTCCTGTTTCCACAGGACCACGGAGCCATTTTCAAATCAACCCCAGTACTGTAGTGTCCACATGCTCCATGGAGCTGGAATCAACCCCAGTGCCCCACCTGATGAGCAGTGGGTTGGACAGAGGAGCAGAGTGTTGTGTAGCAAATGGGGTGGAAACAGGAGAGCCTACAGGATTTCTGGACCCCTGCACAACAAGCAGCCAGGTAGGTCCACAGCTACTGAAGCAGAGGAGCAGCACAACTGAACATATCTAGGTTGGACTTGATCTTAGAGATCTTTTCCAACCTTAGTGATTCTGGGTTGTGCTGTTAGTGAACAGCCTGGTCCAAAAGAAAAGGGACGCATTGCGAACCAAATCCAGCCCTGGGTGTCTATTTTTGATGTAGCAGGAGTACCCTCTAGTGGGAGAATAGCTTGGAGAAAGCCTTCAAAATCATTACATCCACAACACAAATGCAGGATTTTAGAACTCAGAAAAAATGCACTGAGAGTGAGCACAGGATGGAAGCAGAATGGACTGGAAAACAGAGGGAAACAGTATCACGGGGGAAAAAAAGGCATAAAGAATGATTATCACTTACAATGCTATTTTTTTACTTTTTCAAGAAAGCCATCTAGAAACAGTCAAAACCACTATTTCAACTATTTCCATGCACTGGGCTGAAAACCAGGTAGCAGCCTACTTCTATTCATGAAGCCAGGCCAAGAGTGTTTAAATACCCAAAGGTCACAGAGCAGCCTAGGGCTGTGTGTCTTAATCCTGCTTACTGCTTGAAAGCTCCTGGGTGTGGAAGCAGTTTCTGTACTCATGGCAGGAGCCCAACACGTTTCCTGAGACACCAGAGCTGGTGAAGCTGTTTTGTTTTGGCTCATGGATGAAAGATTTTGCTGCTGGGGTGGGGGGAAGGAACTGGGCAAGGACTGATGCATTGGACATAAGGGATGCAGAGGATGCTGTGAAGTGTATACAGATGGGATCAATATGCTCTCCCCAGTGACCCACTCCAATATCACCCTGACACTGCAGTGACAGGTGCAGTATTAGAACCTCAATAGAGTGGAATTATGTAGTACCTTTGGGGCCCTTCCCATGCAAAAGCCTATCTAACCTGAGTGTTATATATAGATCCCTTCATCCACTATTGAAATGCACTTACCTCTAGGGAGAGGTTCCTGGTGTCTAAGCCTTCAACCCTTCTGACTTGGGCAAAGATAAATACAGTTGGGGAGCCTGAGCTTTTTTGTTTTCAGATTAAAGAGCTAAGCACTGTCTCCTGCAAAACAGCAGTTGTAGAGGGAGTGGGTTTAAAGAAACACAGTCCACTTTCACAGCCAGGGAGAGGAAAGAAATTGATAAAAATTCATGCCAGACCTCTCAAGGTCATCTGTTCTATAGAGGTGGAGCCCAATTAAACATCTCACAGAAATTTGTGCTGGTAGTCACATAATCAAGGTAAAGCAGGACTGAGAGTTGGGAGTGGGAACACTGCAGGTTAGGTTAGAAAGGGCTGAGGAGGTGACAGGCAGAGGAGAGTGATGGGTTAAGCCCAACATCTCTCATGGGAGATGACACAGTGCTCCCTCTCCATAATACATCATGTGCAAGCCACAAGTTCCCTACTTTCTTCAAGCTCCAATTACTCCCAGGAAATCTGGCTAAGTTCTCAGAGCCCTGATTTCTGGCTCTAAGTATCCAATTCCCCCTTTGATCCCACCTTCAGTTCCAAGAGCCTCCTCCCAAAGAAGGCATGGGCATGCTCCCCCCAGGACACTTCACCACCACCTTCCTGGGCCAGAACCCCCCATGCTGCTTCAGTCTTTGGGGCACTGACCCAGCAAAGCACAACATGAAAATGACAGCAGCATAAAAAGATGCCCAGGCACTGCTTCCACATCTCACTGGGAAGCCTCCTGGAAAAGGTAAGTTACTCACCCTACAGAAGGGAGGAGCCTGGCCCAAGGTGACTGGGCTGCAGAACTGGACCAGAGCCCAGACCTCTCCCAGAGGTTTTTCCTCTACCAGAGGCAGAGGGAGGGCTTGGCTCTTTGGAGGATTACTCTGTTTTCCAGAGCAGAAGGCTGTGAATTCCCCATTTCCCACACTGCACGCTCAGTTAAAGTGACAGATGACTGTGTGTGTGCACGAGCCTCCATCACTGTAGGAAGGATAAGGATAGGGTAGGTGATTTCTTGGAGACAAAGGAGGGGGAAAATAAAAATAATAATTAAAAAAAAAGGCAAGAAATTTGAAGCAAATGAAAAACAGAGGAAAAGATTCTCTAGATATAGAACGTGCCACTGCAGAACCAGGGACACACCTAGAGAAATCCTTAAAAGTTTAAAGGAAAAGCAAAGCTAAAAAAAATAAAAATAAAAAGGATCCTATTAAGATTAATGCTTTTTGGCTTTCCGTCTCCCTCCAGCATGGCTCTTACATTTCCATAAACCCATTATCCTCACTGCTGTTTCACTTAATTGGAAAATGTCTATTGCAACCTAGCGTGTTCCAAGACAAACCTTGGATGTATATATAACAAGCACTTAAAAGCTTTCAAATATTTCAAATTTGCTCAACACAATTACGTTAACAAAAACCCTATGGGACTTTTTTTTTTTCTTTTTTTTTTTTTTTAAACAAAACAAAAAACACCAAACCCCCCCAAAACCCACAGCAGCCATCAAGCATGTGTTCACAGGGCTAGAAATGCCATTACATTTATCCTGCTTAGCATTCACTAAGCTTTTATGTGCACACAGTTATTGCCAGGGTAGGGAAGAGGGGAGAGTAGGAAATGGCAGGAACTGATTTGGCTGCTGAAGGTCAAGGAGCTCAAACAAGGATGTTTGGTGCCCTGCAGTGGCACAGTGACAGCAGCAGCTAACAGGGAGGCTGTGCTCCAAGTCCCCTTTGAGCTGTATCCTCATGGGAAACCCATGTGTGCTTGGGGAGGGCAGGGGGGATAGGAAAAGAGTCATGGTAGTGAGCAGAGCTCAGAGGTGGTTGGTTAGGAGGTAACTTGGAGCAGCCCAGAAAGCCAACCCTGTCCTTGGCTGCAGAATATTTTGAGGCAGATGCATATGTGTGCACAAGTCCAACAAGTGCACAGGATCCTTTACAACATAATGGTTCTTTTTTTTTTTTTTCTATTTTCACGTGTCACAGCTAGTGTCATCTTGGTCATAATATCCTTGTAATGAATAAAGTCGATTCTTGTTTTGTACAATAACCTTCACTCCATCATGCCACTAGTGCACAACACTATTAAGAGAGAATGACAGAGATTTCAGCAAGGTTTACAAAGCTCTTTGGGGATGAAGCACACTGTTCTCAAGGTAAGTGCCAGCCCTGGCCCTGAGAAGCTGTGTTAGGGCACAAATCTCTCAAATATTTGCTCTGCTCTCCTTTCCAGCACATCTAGGCTGCTGTCCACAGACATTATTCTCATGCTGACCTACCCACTGTGCAATGATATCACACCACTTGGAAATATGAGATTTCCTCTTTGCTATCTGTGAATCTGGCTCAGACCAGCAATACTCTTGAAGAGGATGCCAGAAGTGGTTCCATCTGCAAGAAATGCAGGAAATCCCCTCAACTGCATGCCTGAATGCATCATGAGACCTGCCAGTGGCATCCCTGGCCGTGCACCTTCAGCCTGCTTATTCTGTAAAGGATAAAGGAGCTGAATACACCAGGACTTTTATGAAGTGTATCACAGCATCTTCCCCTCCCACTCCGTTCTCCTTCCACGTTCACACCAACACCTTTCCTGGGACCTGCCAAAGCCTTTCTGAAGGAATCCTCAGATCTTCTAATCCACAGCACAGGCTAAGAAGAGAGGCAAGCCATTTTCTGGCAGCAGCAGCACACAGGCAGCAGTAACCAAGCTGTCCCCTACAGAATGGCGTTGCCTATGCCAGGGCTGGACTCTGTCCTCAGCTGGATGCTTTACAGAGATGGATCACTGCTCCTCTTCCAGCACTGTTCAGCAAACACTGATCCTGCAGGGTCTGTGTCACAGAATGGTTCTTGCAACACCAGTGGAAACTGCTAACTCCTGAAGTCCGTTTGGAAGAAGAGTTGTCAGGCCCAGTGCAACAGAGCTGGAGATGGTTGTGGATTGCACAGAAGGTTGGGCATCCAAAGCAGTACCTAGACACTGAGGGTGACTCCTTGTCAATGAAACAACCACCTAACTTTGTCTTTGTGAAGCGAGTGAGAAAAGAGGCTAAGTTGTCCCAGTGACTAAGAAAGGCAGACAAGGAGATGTAAAGAGCAGTAAATCAGGAGAAGACAAAAGATATCTCCTCACAATTCAAATTCACACACTCACTTTCTTTGCCCCCACAGTACAGTTCTGCTTAACCCAAGAGACAAATTTATTGCTCAGAACAGATTTCCAGACAGTGCAATTGAATGTTTCAAGACAGAGGCCACAGATCATAGGTCACTACACCTAGATTTGTTTGTTTTTTTTTTAACTGCCAAGACAAAGGGCTATGATATGGTCATTTTGGGAGCATGAGGAATTAGCAGAAAGAAACAAAAATTTTGGAACACAGAAAAAAGCAGTCTGGAATACAAAGAAAGCAGTAGTTCACATCTGATTTGGTAGCACAAATGTTTTGCAGGGCTTTGGACTACATAAGCAATGAATTCCCTCATTTAGCTAGCTCTTAGTCATCTCAACTCTTCTGCTAGTTTCCAAATCACTGGCTCACCTAACAGGTATTCAAACATCAGCTATTCCAAATCCAACCAGAAGTGTTTTTCCTTAAGTCCAGCACTGTTTTTCTGAGAGATCATGTGCATGTTCCCAAAAAAAGAGGGGAGTTTTACAGTCCTGGAGGAGCAGGGGAAGCCGAGTGCTGATCAGCAAGCTGCAGCACAGAACAACCAAGCCCTCTATGAGCTTCCACAGCATTTTTGCACTGCCTTCTTTCAACCTGCTGGCCCATCACACTGACACAGCAGCAGCTCAGCTATCTATTGCCCTAAGGCTGTTCTTCCCTACCCTCCTCTGGGTCCAAACACCATTTCCCAACATGATTTCCTCCTTCCTCATCACAAGAATGAAAAAAAAGCTTCTTGGCTTTCTTCTCTAATGGAGACTGCACTCGAGGACGCAGCAGCAGGGGAATGGACTGTTAACAGCATTTGGGCATTTCTTAGTAACAAGGGCAGTGAGATGGAAGGGGGAAAGTAATCAAAACACACATACCAGATGGGCTATTTCAGACACATTTTTCTCCCTTAGCACCTGTGAAGGGCATTGCCTTTCAGCAGGGACACTTTTTGTAATGAAGTTAAACCCACAGAGCACGGTGGGACAATTTGTATCTGCTCACCAACAGGAGGAGGGAGGGAAAAACTGTTTCCAGAAGAGTTTCCTGGCACTAAAGTGATTCTTCTGCCTTGACTAAGTCCAGCGGAAAGGGATGAGAGCCCCAGTTTGCTACCTGACCCCACCACCAGCTGAGGTTAATTCAGTCTCCACGAGCTTTTCACTCCTTTGTTAAAGGCCAAAAATAAAGGGGGACAGGGAACAGATGGAGAGGCTTGAGGCAGCTGCAGAGGACACAACACAATCACACTGTGGCTCAGACTGAGAAGCCAATACCTCTGCACAGCCTCAGCACCAGGACATTAAATGCTGCATTAGCACAAGCCTCCCTGTGCTCTCAGACTGCACAGTGGTGAAACAGCCTTAGGACAAACAGGGAGCAATTCTCCTTTGCTTCAGGGAGGCTCAGAAGTGCCAAATGCTGGCCAGTGACCTCCCCTCCAGGCATTTAGGAAGCCCAGATTCTGCTCCAGCAAAGCCAAGGCTCCAACCATCTGTAAGGGATTGCCTGCTCTGTGAAAGTTGATTAAAACAGAATGTAAGGATGACAGAACAGCACTTGATGCCTTTGGATGTGGAGAAGTTTCGCAAAAGGATGGAAAAGTTAAGTCATGGATGTCAGATGCTGGGCTAGGAGAGCAAAGTGTCTTTCACCACTGAATTAATGCATCTTTGAGTAAACCAGACAGCTCAGCCAGGGGCCACCATACAAACCAGACTCCACTAAAATCAGCAGTATCAGCATCAGTGCTGGGCACCATAGCACAGTACCTATCTGCTGCAGAGATGAGGAAATTTTGTGGGCAGTATGACTGACAGGACTGAGGCAAGAACAGTATCAATGAAACATGTAATTTTTCCCAGTGGACATGCAAGTTTTTAAACCAGAGGCTTCCAGCTTTCCCTTACTTGTTGAACTGAGCACATCTTCAGCCTTCAGAAGAGAACGGCTGTAATTTCACCTCATGTTGCTGAGAGCAGAGCATAATAAGATGGTAATCCCACCATTAGCATATGGGCTTTATTTCCCCAGCTGTTACCTGCAGATATGACAAGTAACTAAGGGGCGTGTGGAGGAACAGGCAGAGCTCAAGGATGTCAACACGTAAAGATGTTCCTTTATCTCTAAAGCTGACACAGGGAGGATGGAGCTTTAACATTTGTTTTCCATACAGTGCTGCACAGATTCTCCTCCTGCTCCCATCTGTTTGAAAACCCAGCTCACAGAAAACGGATGCTCCACAGTAAAACAACAAAGCCCCAGCTATCAGTGTGCTGTGGGTATGAAATAGGCAGCAGGAAATTGTGGGTAAAACCTGCCTGAGGTATTTGGCTTTGCAGGACAGGGAAAAACAAAAAAAAAAAAAAAAAAAAAAAGCAACAACCCAACCAAACAACAAACAAAAACCTGTGCTTGCATTCAGAGGAAAAGGACCCGCAGCCACAGGGCTGTCAGCAACACAACTGATCACCAGAGGACTGCTTTATTGCTCAGCTTGTTTTGCATTTATACAGTGATAATGTAGCAGGAGTTCCTCAACCACAAAATGGTGGTATCAGCTTTAGCTTTTTTTAAAAGGGATTTTAAGGTGAGACTTGGGAAAAGGTTGGTGCTTGCTTCATTTATTTGTATCCCCTTCCTGATCTTGTTTGCTTTTTCAGTGTGCATTCAATGTTAAATTTCCTCCTAATGTACTAACAGCCAGATTTCTCTAGAAGAATATGCTCCAACATAGAGAATTCATAGCATTTGTCAGGGGGAAAAGAATTAAGTTAATAGGGACTTCAGACAAGTTTTCTTGATAGTTTGCTTTTTTCCCCTCAGGTACCAGTAGATTAAAAAATTACGTAGTTCACTGGAATAATTATTTTTTATTTTTCCTATGCCTACATAAGCACTTTTTGTTGAAGGAAACATCTCAGTCTCTCAACTCAGCCACCCCCCTCTCACAGGCTGGATTTACTCACAGTCACCGAGCCACTGCCAGGTGAAGGAATTAAGACTCCATCTCCCAGAGCTTAGCCTTATAAATCTGGCAGTGGCCAGATTCTTTTTGTCCAGTAAGGCTTTGGCAATGGAATTTAGCTGGAAGGATATTCCCTGAGAAAGGCACCTCACCAAGGGGCTGGTAGAGGCACGGGATGCAGTGTTTCTCAACCCCTCCACCACAAAGACATTTCTCATCATGGAGGAAATGAAGAACCTCCCATGGTTTCTGAAAGGGAAGGGAACTATCTTCCAAGCCTGCAAGGACTGTCATCTCCAGGTTCACCTTGTGATAAAGAGGATATTTCCCCCCCTGTATTTCAGTGGCAGCAGTTGGAGAAAGCTGCCTTTAAACTAAGATTTTAGACACACTTGAGCAGCATCCAGGGGGAGGGATAATGTGCAGGTTCAGAAATATGACACGTTCTTTGCCATCACTCTTCCTGGCCTTGACTCCTTAGAGCTCCATGGGCTCCAGCAGCATTTCACAGCTGGTTCAATAGCTCCCCTGTAGCACTCTGCCACCCACTCCCTGAGTTATGGAGGGGCTCAGCTGTATTTCCATTAGAACCATTAGCCAGTGGAATGAACATGGCTTCAAGGATCCACATGAGTACTGCTTATTGCTCCAGAGATCGAGATTCTCAGGCTGAGGGCAGGAGAGGGTGAATCCCCTTCTGAAACTAATGCTGAAGGAAAAGATCTGGCTAGCTAGATCCTATCAAAGTAGAAATGGAGGAAGGACCTCCCTGCTCTGCAAAGGATGTGGTGGAGGCCTTTTGCAATGCTCCTGTTTCCCCCATCCATCTACTGGGCAATTCAGAAAGGTTACCTGGAGGGCTGCAGCCCTTCTCTGAGATGCAGCTGTCTGGGGAGGGAGAAGGACTGGTATTATGGAGATCAAAGTCTTGCTGAAAGCACTCTGTCTCTCTCTGGACTAGGTCCCTCTATTTCTAAGGACCACTGCAAAAGGGTTAGGGCAAGACAATTGAGAAGGCTTGGTATGGAAATCCTGAAACAGCCCACAGAGAAAAATAGGATTGGAAAAGTCACACATCACAAAGCTGCCCCTTAAGCAGGAAAATGCCTATTCCTAGGCATCAGTACCCCTTCCCACTGATCAAACAACATTGTAACAGAACATTGTAGCAGAAGCCTTCCCATTCCCATCCTCCAAGTGAGGAAAGTTTTAATCGTGTTTAAGAAGCCTTCAAGGCAGCCTGGCTTCCCACCCAGCTTTTCCAGCAATGAGGCAAATCCCAAGTGCTTTTAACTCCATTGCACTGCAAACACAGGAGCACTAAACAATCCTCAAGAAGCCCAATTCTGAGGGAGCCTTAGGGGCCTTGGGCAAAGTAAATAATGTGGCTGAAAGCCCTTGTAGAGGTTTCCCAGCCTCTAATTTCCTCACCCAGGAGTCACAAGCACAGCAGCTGTCACTTAAGGCTCTCAGCAATTCACACATACCAGTCCAGCTCTTGCTGTTCAGTGTTTGAGAAACACTCAGAGCCATCTCCTCCATTGTCTCCAGAGTAAATAAAGCTCAAGGCAGTATGACAAGAAAATTAGAGGCTGTAAAGTCTTGAGAAGCAGTTGTAAGGTAAACTGTCTTGCCTGGTGCAAGGTGCATTAACTTACTCTTGGAGTTCTTGCTACCCCCCAAGGATACTCCAGTAAAACTGCAGCTGAACAGAGCTGAGTGGATGCTGCTGCCCTGACAGGTGAGTGCTCAGAGTTCCTGAGTGCCCCTTTATGGAATTTCTCCAGCCCAGACAGAAGGAAGAGGTGGCCCAAAGATGAATGCTGGAATGAAGGTCTGCAGAGATGCTTAACTGATGGGATGTGCCTCTGCAAGAAGGACCATTTGAACAGAGGGAGAGGATAAAAGATGAGAAGGTAAATGTAGTCAAGGAACATAAAAAAAGACTACAAGGCCTGCAAGGCTGGAAGGAGAGGGGCTGGAGGCAGGAAATCTCTGGATTCTATCAGTAGTTCTGTGATTCACATGATTTGCCAAAAAAAAAAAAAAAAAAAAAAAAAAAATTGTTCTGTGGTGCTAGAGGTGTTGCATTTCAATTGTCATGATAATACAAAGAACAGAAATAACTGGATGACCCAAGACACAGAAATCAGATCTAGAACTAGAACAGATAAGTTTCTATCATGCATTCACTGCCTGCAAATAATAGGAGCATCTAGGGCAGTTTGGAGTCTCAGTCCTTCTGAGTCCAGTAAAAGGACATAACTATGACAGGCACAAGCATGACAGAGGTGAGGCACTTCCAACAGAGAAGGAACAGCACAGAAATCTCATCTCCCATAGCCCACTGGAAAGCCATAAGATGTAGGCATTGAGGATCAGCACAACAGAGCAGATGATTTATCAAATGGAGGTTGAGACTGGTAACATATCCAGGTAGCAGCACACAGAAGCCCAAACTCCTCTGCTCTCCTCCCAGCAAGGCCCAGAAGATGGAAAGCTGCACTGGCACAGCACAAGGCCTGGCTTAACACAATTTGCCCCAGTACAGGGCCAAGAGGGTGAATCTGCTGTGACCTTGACAAAAGAGATCTGCCTTTAATCAAGTTTCATTGCTGAGCTTGCACCAGCTCCTTCCCTGATGCATTCATGGCAGAAAAAAAATGCAGCCCAGAAGTTGAGCTTTTACAGAAAAAAGCTTTCTTTGCTTATACATCATTACCCAACAATACAGAGGAGCTACTTAGAGCATTTCTACGGTCCTTGGGTAAGAGACCTGACTTTAAAAGCCAGCAGCTTTATCCGTGGTGTAATGTATCAAGAGCAAGCTGAACTGACACTTATGCAAGTCAAAGCAAATGTTTTTAAGATGTGACAGCAGAGCCATTACCAGCTTCATATATTTCATTCTACTTTTGTGCACACAACCAAGCATATTATTGGCTTTTTATTTTCCTCCTTGTTTGCTTCAGGATCCTGATTAAAGCAAGGAAATATTTCATGAACTGCCAGGTTGTGCTTAAACCATTAGGCCCATATATGCGAAATATTTATTGTTTTAGGAAATGGAAGAAAAGGGAAGCTGGAGCACTGGTGATACATCTCTTCCACTTAGGAAACAGAGCAATAGCTTTTCAGATTCTTACTACCCAAAGCTCTGATTTGTGAGAGGCTGAAGCTGGCTCAGTATCAAGGGTTGTATCATGATACAGAGCTCTGATCTGGTCTAAAGCTCTTGGATCTATTCAGCTTTGCACTGAAAATGTAATGACGATAACAGAATTTTTGCTTGGTTAATGTCTCATAATAAAATCCCCTGGGCCTCTCTGACAGTCCTTTTTTTGCAGTTTCTGCTCTCCTGGTTCTGTTTGAGGTCACTGTTCATGACTGCATGGCCCCCTTAGCCTTCCAACTGCTAGCACTCCTGAAAAAAAAGCTTGGTTTACCTGACATGAGATGGCAGGAAGACAAGCCAGGTCCCAGAGCCACAACCATCATAGCACAAACCCGAGCAGACTTGGGTGCAAGTGCTTGACCTGCCAGAGCTCCAGGGAACAAGAGCAGAGAGTGCAGCAGGCTGATACAGAGTGACAGATGTACCAGGGCACTGCAGGACAGACCATCCCCTGCTGGTAGCACCAAGATCTCATGCAGGGCTGTGCTGGGGTGAGGCTCTGAAAAGGGCTCACCTGAGGGCCAGGCACACCTGGCAATGCCAGAGCAATGCATTCCATCTCCAAGAGCACAGTCACAACTGGTTGGGAACACAAAAGGCAAGGACCAGCAGTCCCAAGAAGTGCCACTGTGCGAAGGTATCCAGTATGACACAAGACAGAGTGAGATGTCAGGCAGCATGCCAAAGGCTGACGTTAGCACAGCACTGCTGCACCACCTTACTGACTTGGCTCTGCAATAGAGTTAATTGTATCCAGCTCCAGAGTACCTCTGTGAAATTACAGCCTCAAAGACCTGTCCTCTAGACAACTTAGCTAAGCACAAGTAGGCCACATGCACATTCTTTCATTACCAGAAATGAAATGAAGCAGAGAAGGGAGGCACGTTGTTTTTAGGCTTACTTGGGATAATAAAACACCTTGAGGCTATTAGGGTACTTTTCCGGCCACACTGGAATGAGAATCTGCACAGTTTCACTTCATCTTAAAGCTGGATACAATCTAAACCTGAATAGCCACACTTAACATAACCAGCTCAAGGGCAGACAAAACCTAACCTTCACTATGGGAACACGCTGCCTTCTCTCTTCATTCTGTAGGGAAACACAAGGCACAACAGGAGCTGGTCTGCAGTGGAGCTGCAGGCACCAGCACAGGAAGTTTCTGCTGTTCAAGCTTCTGCAGAGGTGAGGGGAGAGTCGCAGATGAGGTTACAGCACACAATGCCTCATCCCCACCTCCAGGGCAGGTACAGAGCTGAATGAGTAATGGACAGGGGGGAGAAGAAGAGGTGATTTATTTAAGAGGTTTCTCAATCAGTTCACTGAGATGGCTGACCTTCTGACAGTGACTTAATCAGTACAAATCATTTCCTCAATTTGTCACCAGGGAATGGCAAAATATTCTCGGAAGAGCTCCATCTTTTATCTTAAGAACTATTTACATCAAGGAGGTTAAGAGACAGCCTTAACCACACATACAGCATAACCTTTGCGGCACAATCTGATTTGTTATTCTTAAGAAACGCTATCCAGGAGCACAGTTTTTCTTGTCTTGACTTGTATCTGCTTTATCCACAAAAGAAAAAGCTCTGTGTTGCATCATTTTTATTCATGAAGATAAATCCATTGTGTATTATTCTAATGATCTCTTAAGTCTGCAATTTGTACCCTTTTATAGCTCTAAAAGTTAGAGATGCAGTAAGCCATGTATTTAAGGCTGGTAACTTAATGGGAACGGCAGTAACTACTATTTCAGATTTTTAGTTATGCCCCCCTCCCCATCCTTTGTAAGTACCTTGTTATTTAACAGCAGGATCAGCAATTTTATTGATGTGCTTTTAGCACAGGCCACTACCAGAGGACAAGTGTGCTGGACCATGTTACAAACTTCACAGTCAATTTTATCTCCTACTCTTTTTTAAAAAGAGTGAGAGAATTACCACCTCTCCCCCACTCTTAAAAATCTGTGTGAATCATTCAGGTCCACTTCACAGGTATTTTTAGTCATCTTTTATAAGTTAAAAGATCACTCTTGGCCTCCAAATCAGAACCCATGTTATCCTAATAGATAATATCCTCTAATAAGCCTGGCTTATTTCTCTTATAACCTTTTGCTGTGAGGGGACAGGGGGAACTCTGCAACTCCACTACCATCAAGCCTGGTCCTTTTGAACAGCAAACCCAAGGAAAGAAAGGCTTAAAATTATCACTGTGATCCTTCACTTATTTCTGAGCTTGAAACAGTTCCTCAAATGAAGGAGTACCTGGCTCTGGAGGACCCCACATGAGCCCTAACCAAGCAGACACCATCCCTGGATACAATCACCTGGGAGCAGAACTTGCCAGAGCTCCTGCCCTTCTCAGCCTTACGAAGCTGTCTTATAAACCAAATAATTCCAGGTTTGGCAGTGTTCAACCAGCATCTACTTTTATGACTGAATTTTCTGTACATCCCCACAGCTATGAATGCTGTCTTGTAACAGTCTTTATATGACTGGCAATGGATCTGGGGAGTTGTATCCACTATTCCATTGTGCGCTTTGTCCTGTAGACATGCACCAGGAGAAGACAAAAGGTGCAGCACAGAGCTTATCAGCACACAGCAGGCATTTTAAGCCACCTAGCAAACCAAAAAACCATGTTGTGAATGTAAGAGAAGGAAATCCCTAATTGGAAACAAAATTGTCTTGTAAGAAAGGCTCCAAAATCAACAGCCACTCCAATTTATATGGTGTTTTATCAAGCCAAAAAGCTCCCAAGAGCTTTGCAAGATGAGACTCTAAGGCAGCTTATGAAACTAGCCCTTTAGAATAGAGGCTGGAGGGGGGGGAAAGGAGTGAAAGGCCTTATTGTCACAGAAATGTAAGCCTGTCAAATCACCAGTGATTGAGGAAGCTCAGAAGGGATCTCAATCACAGGACAGTTTGTGTTGGAAGGGACATTTAGAAGTCATCTAGTCCAACCCTCCTTCGGTGGCCAGGGACATCTTCAACACCATCAGTTTGATCAGAGCCCAGTCCAACCTGACCTTGAATGTCTGGGACAGGAGTGGGCACCACCCTCAGCTCTGTGACATTCCACTGTCTGGATCAGAGCCACATGTGCAGGACACAGTCCTTGGGCACAACTTTGGTGGATCAGCTCAGCAGACTCTGCCCAAGTGGAGAGTAAAGGTCACCTGTCTGACCAACACCAGACTTGCCCATAATTGTTAAAAAGAAGCTGTGTGCCTTCATCCTAGCCATCAAGTCATTTCACAGAAGAATACAATTTTAAAGCTTTTTTATTTCCTCTTTCCACATCTACCCACATAAGAGGAGAGAGGCTGAAGGGAAAGCAGAGGGGACATTTTGTTTGTTGCCTTTCTGGTGCATCCAGAAGACAATCAGATACTACAGCAATGAGCACACAAAAAGGAACCTGAAGAGGATGGGGAGCACTCAGTTGGAAACGTGCATCTAACGTCATCTGCAGGAGTGCATCCTTTGAGGACCATCACTCCATCATCACTGTCCTACCCAAGTGAGAATACACAAGTCAAGAAAAGCAAAAGCAGACAGCATACAAGTCACACTTGACTGCACAGTTCTGCAAACAGCTCTAAAAATCCCTCAGAGGGAAGAACCATTGCACAACTAGTTTCAAGTCTGTTTTGAGATGAACACTGGGGTTGTCAGTACCTTGTTTCTAGCAGTTCTACAGTGGTTTAAAAAAAGACAAACTAGCCATGGAAAACCTAAGACAATTTTTTTTTCTTTCAGAAATAAATGTCTCCTTCCTTTTTCACCAAAGAGAGCAAGACCTTTCATTTGTTTTACATTTTCTGGTTGGTGCTATTTCGTGAGCAAGTCTGTAATGGCAATGATTCAAGGATGTACCCTGTCCTGCTGTGAAGGTGAAAGGCTGCACAGAGCCTGTATTTTAAATACATTCACATCTATCAGTGAGCTAACAAATTAAGTAAGGCTGTCAGTAGTTTCACTGTCTTTAAGGTCATCCTGCTGAAGTCTAAGGAAAAAAGAAATATCTGTTTTAACATTTTCTTAGACTTATAAGTGGTACACAAAATCCAGAGAATAGATTCATAGAATTTTCAGGGTTGGAAGGGACCTTTAAGATCATCTAGTTCCAACCCCCCTGCCATGGGCAGGGACACTTCCCACCAGATCAGGTCGCTCAGAGCACTATGGACTTAGCCAGTGATTTCTGGGCCGTGCCTGACCCTGGTCGTCGTCACCACACCTGCTCTGCTCTTCTTGCTGTGGTACTGTGAGACTGCAGCAGTTATCAGCAAGGCCACAGCCTCTGCTTGCCCTACTCTCACCCTTGGTTCTCTGCTCATCCCTTCTTGCTCCCTGACAACAGAAGCCTGCAGTTATGCCTGCAGATAGGAACCCCAGTGCTTTAGAGGAACAGAATCAGCCAGACAGCAAGTAACTGGTCTAAACAGGAGATCAGCTTCCCCTGGAAAACACAACTGGGGTATGGCTAACGCACCAGAAAGCTCATGTCTCAAGTAATCCCCTGCTCAAGACTTTATCAATAATGCAAAATTGGATTGTGGAATACAAAACCCCTGAAACTTAATAAAAGAACTAGCTTAAGCACCACGTTAACATCATTGAAATTGATGAGTAAGGAAAGACAGCTCCAAACAAATTACACCTCAGAGACAGATAAGACCTATCTCTAGGAGACTGGATAAACGACAAGGAATTCAGAGTAGCTCTTCTCATATCCACAGTGAAGAGGCTCTGAGTGGAAAACAGTGGGTGTAAGAATTAAACACACTTTCCAACTAGATTATTCAGAAGGGAAAGGTTATAAATTGAGGGGGAGGTCTGTCTGATGCTATTTTAAACATTCCAGTGCTTGGTAAAAATTCATCCAAACACAGGGGTGGGGATGTTGGTACTATGCTTGCATTGTGGAAGTCACCCAAAGGGCTCCAAGCTGGTGTTTTACAGCCAGCTCAGTTTCCCCTCACATCTGTGGATGTCTTTGCTAAAGTCTTTCTCCCCAAATGCCCTGTGACTGTCCCAGCACAGGAAGGTGCTCAGTCTTGTCCTGAAGGCAGCAATCAGATCAGCCACAGCCCAGCACACTGACCCGAAGCAGACTTGGTTTGATCCTGGAACTGGCAACACTGTTACTGGAGTACAGACTCTAAAGGAAACTGGATCACATCAGCACAGTGTAGCACACACACAGGAAATTACAGAGGCAGCAGGCATGTGGGCTGAGAGAACAGGGAATACACACTTGGGTACCAGTCAAACTGGAACCAGGACTTACAGAGGTAATGTATGAAACTGGATGGTGGAAAAAGAACAGAAGTCAGAAACAAAGGGATGAAAAGATGAGACTCTTAAATGAACACACACCACTGAATTATGTAGAATGTGCAAGCAGTGAACTGCAGGGTTAAAGCATGCATCCACCAAGACCTGCCAACCAAAATCCCAGTTTCTCAGGCTTATTGACAGAGCCTGATCCATCCATTTCCTTATCTGGATCCTGACACTGGATTAAGGCTTTGTTGGTTTCTCTGTTGCCATTTCTATGAGAGACTTCTTCAGTGCCACCTCCTTGGCTAGATGAAGACCAGTGCTGGTGTTTGGGTTGCATGTCCCTCACAGGACCCACCCTGCACCATGCCTCCCACTCACGGGGCCTCTGCTGAGCTTGAGCAATATTCTGCAGTGTCCTCAGAAGAGAGTGAATGCATCAGCACTTCACATCATATCAGCACCTCTCACTCTGTGCTCAGCACCCACAGCATGCACGTAGCGGGTTCCAACAGCACAAGCAGAGCACCACAGGGGTCTGTCAGGAGGAATTAGCCCCATGTCTCCTCCAGCACCAGTACAAGCTATCAGGAGAGTATGGACCAGCGCAGCGAGCCTCAGGAACACTTCATATACATTGCAGCTCAGCATGAGAACATCCAGTCTGGAGCCAGGCTCCAACCCAGCTCTGAGCACCAACTGCAGGGAGAGAGGTGAAATTAGAGTAATGCAATTTCAATAACCTCACAGAGGTAAATGCATTCAGTTGCCTCAAGGCCTGTGTAATCATTAATTATTAACTTAATGTCTGTCTTCCCTGAGGTATCCATTCTCCTGTGTATTAATGGGTCTTCCAATAAGGCAGGGGGTAAACAGCTTGCAGATTACCTGATAGCAGTAATGAAAGTTTGCAAATTGATTTGGTTGGATTAGAAAGTGCTTGGCAGTTAACTGATCTCAGAATTTGGAAAAAACAGCAGTATACGGTGAAAAATGTTTTCTTTCCTCTCAGTTTTATCTGCTCAGAAAAGCAGAGGAGTCAGGCACAGCAATGCTGGCTGCTCTTTTGGATGTCTCTCTTCTCTGTCTCCCATCCAAAGTGTAATTAAGGAAAGCCTTAGGCAAAAAACTCGGTTGTAGCAAGAGGTAACATAAGTACTGCCATGTTCTAAATGCCCCTTCACAGAGGTAAAGTCAATCTTGTTCCTAAATCCAGATATTTTCTCCAGGCTTCCATATTTTCACCACCAAGGCTTGATAGGTCTGAGGGGTCAGATTCACAACAGGATTTCAGTGAACAAAATCCAATCCAGTCCAAAACAGAGATCCTTACAGCTGCCTCCCTGATCCTTTAAATACCTCCAGCTCCACACACAGAGTGGGATAAGGGCAACAGGCTGAGTGCACAGACATTGACAGTTTGTATTTCCTTCTCATATAAACTGCTGCTCAGCTTATTTTCTGACTCCCAGAAAGCTGCTTTTATAGCCCTCTGAAACATCTCGTTTAACCAAAGGAGTATTTGTTCACTAGCATTACTTGCAGCAGGATGCACATGTCAGTGTGGGAGTTCAGTCCCCAAGGATATGACAAGACAATTCATCCCACAAGACAATCCATACTCTAGAGATGCTTCTGGTCCAAGTTTGCAGCTCAGCTCCCACCCCAGCCCACAGGCTGCCACCTCCACCCTGGTCAAAGCATCATGGCCAATTTGTAAGAAGGACAACCACATCTGCAGGCTGACCAATATTAAAAGCCAGCATCTTCCCCTTCAAAAGACAAGGCAAGCCTGAGCAGATTACTGCTTTCCATCCAGAACACCATATGCTGTTACCAGCCACATGCACAACAAGCAACAGTCACGTTTCCAACCTGCTGTTCACTTTGCTTGGGCCTCGTGCTGGAAGAGAGATTTGTATTCTCTGATTCCATCTGAATGTCAGGGAATGATTTACAGGGAGACCAAGCCACAATCTTTTCTTGATAGATTTTTGGATATGTTGCAGTCTGCTGTTTAGTCAGGTGGCATCTGTTCTTCAAGCAGAACAGCATGATACTGGTCCTTCACATAAATTTATGGTAGAAGTTATGCTTTTATCCTATATCCTAAATAAAGATTCAAACCCAGTTTTTAAAAAGGAGAAACCTTGCTCGTGATGGAATTTTGTGCCTGTTATTTTATCATAATTTAAAATCGAACTAGTGAGACACTGAATTCTTTCCTGCTGAGACTGTGCAAAAGCTCCCTTTATTCCTATATCCTCTACCGCTGGCACCTTGTATTTATAGAGGGTAGATGGAGAACTTAACATCCATTTTTTTCTTCTTTTAAAGCCTCTCCTTTGATCTAGTCATCCATCTAGGAGATTGCTTTGATCCTTGGAGTTTTGCTAACTCCAAATTTGCAATTATGCTTATCTAGTCCTGGAGGATCTGAAGGTTTCAAGCTGTCCCTCATACACTGCCAGTTTACAGCACAGATCTAATGAAAAACAACTTCTTACCCAGAGCACTACAGGCTGCAGGCTGCCCATCTGACATCCTGACAAACCCCTGTGAGGCTATTTCTCCTCACCTGACCACGTCACAGGCTGAGAGAGGTCTCTTTATAGGAAGCAGGATGGAGAACAGGCTGACCTGTGACAGAAAGACACCTCATCTGAGCTGAAAAGTGAGGCTGGTGAACAAGTGGAAGAGTCTAGAAATAAATGGTCACAATGAGGAACAGGGCTCTGGGAGAGCTCTCAGACAGTTGCAGCAGCTGGAACTCTGGGTCATGCTGTCTTCTGGTCTACATCCCCTGGTCATGCTGGTCTTCTCCTTTCTCTTCCATCATTTTTCAGTCATTCAGAAATCATTGCTTACCAAGCTGGCATTTGATGCCAGCAACCAGGATGTATGTGAGAAACTGTCCATCATGGTCCATGAAGTAACCAATGTTAGCATGGAATGCAGCAAAACCAGCATAGGGTACTGATCTCCAAAAAGGCAACCCTATTCCTCCTCCCATCAACCACAAGGAGAGCGGGCTGAGGCTCTGACTTCTGTTTCTTGTTTGGTTTTAAATATCTTTTCCCTTATAGTACCATTATGCCACATGAATGAAGACTAAGGTTATCTAAAACTGCCTGATTTTTTCCCAGGGGAGCAGGGAGGGAGGCAGAAGAAGAGGAACACTATTATTTCATGATGGGGTCTGAAATTGTAGGGGAGTTCTTTCCAGGTTCCAGAGGACTGAAACAGACTGAGATGCATCATCCTAATGCTTCAATGCTCAGTATCATCATACCACGTCATTGCTTAGCACCTGAAACTGATCTGATGGAAGACATGACCACAGCCATTTTTTCCTCTGTACTACTAAATTCTTGTTTTGCCATTTCCCATTCTCAGAAAGAAATCCAACTGTTTTCTAACATGGTAAAGAGTGATAGGAAAAATTAAAAAAAAGGAGAAGATAAGACAATCTGAAGAGACAGCAAGCAGCCACAACTACAGTACAGCATTTAAATAATCTTCTTACATGAGCCCAGATAAGCCTGCTGAATTTCTCACATCAAAAGATAAGTACAGGTTTCCCTCCCTCTCTGCATAGAGGCTAATATTTCTGCTCCTGCAAACTGAAGGTCAAAAGTGGCAGTTCCTGTGCAGAAGCTTCTCCTACCAACAGCACAAGGAAGGAAAACTATCTGCTATGGCTTAGCACCACTCTGGCACCACCAGCTTTTCAAGTGGCAGATTACACATGGGAGGTAGGGAGCAGAGCTGTTCAATCACCTTCTTCTATCCAGCAACACCGTCAGCAGCAAGCCAAAGCACATTATTCATGCTTTGCTTCAAACAAGACTGACAACACCAGAGCAGCCTCAGCAACACCTTGTACTTAATAAGTCAGTTGAGAGATTAAAGAGGACTTTATTTTGCCAGTCTGCTCTAATGAGAATTACTTTTCAGGAGCTCTCAGCAGTTCAAAGAGGTATGTGACAGGTGCAGAGTCTGCCCTCACTGAGTGAATGTCAATGAAGGGGTGCAAAAAAGAGACTTGCAGGTGGGAAACTGTCAGGTGATGCTACACTACTATAGTGAACACCCTTCCAGGAAAGTTGTACCTGTGGTAAATGAAAGTAGGTGCCCAGTGATGGAGCTTTTATGAAGTCATCTTCCCTTGCCACACTGCAAAGTCCTTGTGCAGGCAGTGTGCTTCCTACAGAACCATGGTAGCCACCATTAGCTGGACTTTCAGGTAGGGTCTGTGAAATCTCTCAGCAGAGTTTTGCGGTTTTTTTGCAGACTGACTCATTGCTTCAAAGTAGCAGCCTTCTGAACCACCTTTCCCAAGTTTAATTACTTGCTGACATTTGGTAACCATAACTCTCTGTGTGAAATCCCTTTATTTGTAAAGGAGAACCTTTAAAACTTCTCTTCTTTGTAATACAGAAATTCCTATCCCAGTCCTCCTCCAGAAAAGTTTAACACTGTTAAACTGTTACCTTCAGTTTTAAAAATGTTTTTCTGTAACTCCTGGCCTCACTAGGTGAGAGCAGATACATACCAGATCATTTGCTAAGGAGTAGGTTCATCTTACTCCAAAGAATGACTCACCTGGGGATTCCAAAGACATTGAACAGAAATTTATTTAAAACCTGGAATTACAGAATGTCACTTTTCTGTCCTCAGAAAAACATTTGTCTGCAGAGGTGATGTACCTTTGGTGTACGGGGTGAAAACAGAGGGAAAATGGGAGTATACAGAGGTCATTCATCTTGGATAGGAAAGAGGGAGGAAAAGAAAGGGAAAAAAAGCACCATGGGAATACGAACTGTTCAGATCTCATTTTTCTGCTTACAATATAAGCCTCAGACTGGTAACGTGGTCCCAATCAAATGCAAACACCTAACACATTCCTTCTGCGCAAGTGAAAAACAATTCAAGCACATTTTGGATGACAAATGTAGGGCTGGCACATATTTATCACTTAACTATCTGAAAATTTGATCATCACATAAGCAAGAAGACTGTTAAAAAACATCTGCCTCAGAGCACAAATTCAGAAGCTCATGCTCTGGAATCTGGCCAGATTCAAAAACTGCTGCATTTGATTTTCATGCCCGTTTTACCCTTAAAAGATAGATGGCTTAAAGTCACTTGACATTTGTACTAGAAAGCCAGAGCAAACAGACAAAGCTGGATAAGGGCTTCTCTGCTATGTGTGCTAACAAAGACATGGACAAACACTTCAAGCCAAAAGCCAGCAGCTCTGGGAAGCGTGTTCAGGAAGGCTGCAGCTCTTAATAGATCCAGAGAGAAAAGCTGTAAGGGCTTCAGTGTGAGTGCAGCACTAGCAGTGAAGCCAATTACCATGGTAGGCAGGTGCAGTTAGCAGTGGTAATTTAAGACACTTCCTTTTCTTGAGGAGCAGTTCTGGAGGAAAGGAAGGGAGGGTAATTGAGGGGAAACTGGGAACTTGGCCTTCCATAGCATCTCACTGCCTTATGAAGATGTGATGTGATCTACACAGCCAGTGCATAAACAGTTACCCTCCTACCAAATCAGCAGCTTCCAAGCATGATTAGACTGCAGAGCTGGGTAGCACGGGGTGTATATTACATATCAGAGACTTCTCACAGCTTTTTTTAAAAAATTCAGTCTGACCTCTGTTCTAAAGCACTTTAGGAAATCTTTGTCCCAGAGCTTGTGAAAAAGGCAGAGCTATAAATTAAAATTGCATTAGCAGTTTCTTTGGTGGTCTGTAGAACAGGAAGGAGAGTAGCAGGGAACCTTTTTTGCATTTATAAAAAGTTATACCCTAAAATTATATGCAGTGCTATAACCTGAAACACAGATCCACAAAAAAAAAAAAAAAAAAAAAAAAAATTCTATTGCTCAACAGAGAGGAAATAGCATTACCAAGTACATTATTACCTAGTACATTAATTGCAGTTTCAAGCATTCTTATAATCCTGTATGTCTCTGTCATATCTACATAAAAGCATAAAAGCTCTCATACTTTTTGAAATAACTCATTCTGTGCAGTTTCATATATACGAAAGGTACAAAATTTGGACATTTTTTCCTTGACATTGGCACAATTTCCAAGTGATTTCTTGTTAACACTGAGAATTTTGATCCAGTTTCAGCTAACAATCCATTTCTATTCCTCACATTGCTTTTATACTTAAAGAGTAGTCTGAAATTAATCCACAGACATACTACTTTGTTTCTTTTGCACTGTATTTCCTGGTTTAATGTTAGATTTTTTGATGGAAGGTAGCAATCATTTAAACATTAAGCACACTCATCTTGGGGACACAGTTGTCAGATTTAAGGATCAGAAATTATATAGGCAGCTATAAAGGACAGGAAGTGAATAGATCAATATTACGAGGTCCAGTAATTCTTTGAAGTATTAAAATGAAATGAGAGAACCATTTGCAAGAACAACATGACAATTGAAGTTATGCAGCTACTCTAGGTCAGAAAACAGCCAGCAACATCATTACAGTGTCCTGAAAGAGTTAAGACACCTTTATGAAAAGGTTTTTGCTCAGAAGCAAGCACAGGGTAGGTAGGACTTGCAGGGTGATCCCATTCTGAAGTCTGGCAAACAGAAAGCCCTGACAATTTTCATGCGCAGAACAGCAGTGGCAGCCACCTCACCTGTAGGACACTCACTGGGGGAGCCCCTTAGAGAAGAGATCTGTAACATGACACAGTCCCTTACAGGATCCTGTCAGCACCCTCCAGATCACTGTTTACATGTAAAAAGTGAGCAGAGCACTGAATTAACCTTCCATTTCCATGAACCAACAGTTAAGCACATTTATAAGTGAAGCCCTCATCACAGAGTAAGTAACTCTTGCTTTGTGATAGCAATCCTAGGAGAATCTGGCATCCTTCGGAAGCATTTGGTCAGTAACTTTTTGGTACATGCAAAGGAGGAAGGAACATCCCATCACATTAATTACAACACAAGGTCCCTGGAAGGGTGTGGGATTTGCAAGCAAGGCCAGGATGCAGCAACCCCTGTGATATGAACATCTGCTTGGAATTCCCATTGATTCAGGAAGAGGTACACAGCTCACATGGAAATGCAGTGAGTAGAGCAGAGTTCAGCTAAAAAAGCTACATGTAGGGTAGGACAAAGTTTGGTATCCCATTTCCCTCCGATTTCAACCAAATAGACATGAGTGTCATTTACTGTGTGGGAAAAGTTCTCCAAATCATGTCATGATTCATCCCATCTGACTCTAAGCATGCAGTACAGGTGACTTTAACTCTTAATCTAAGATGACTTCATGCATTTCACTGGGATTTCAAAATTCAGCCTGTAGACCTAAGCATTTCAGACGGCTCCAAGAAGCAGTTACTTGGTTTAGTGATTTTTCTAGGACACGGACATATAAGGTTGCAGCATGACAGTTTGGAACCATTAATATTTTGGTGGTTCTTTGAACAAGACAAAGCAATTCTCCCTCACTATGCAAGTCCAAACCAATAATCCAGATTTCTCTTCCAGTCCCATTTGAGAATAAATCTAGCTAAAATGCCCCTTTTATCTGCCTTTAAAAAGTAACTTTCACTCAGCAAAAAAAGAAAAGAGCCACTTTTGGTTCATTTTCCTGGTTGTACTATTTCCCAGTGCTTCTCAAACAAGCCTTTTTTGACAGATCCTAACACAGGTCTGTCTGTTAAAAAGAATTCAAACATAGTACTTAGAGTACTCCTAAAGGAGAAGAAAATTCCCCCAACCTGGTTCATCTGAACCACGTAATGGGAGAGTACACTGGCAGGTGGAGATGACTCTAAGTGACACAGGCATACTGTCTTTCAGTGCTCAAGAGCCTTGTGGACAGCTGGGATTCAAACTGGAAGCCTCTGATTTCAAAGTTTTGTCAATGGTTTGGTCTGCATCTCAGCAGCCCTATTAGCCCAGGCCATATTTAAGCAAGCATTAGCAATTCAAAGCATAAAAAAACAAGGTCATAATCCTTACAGGGAATGGGAACCTTCCTTTCCTACATATTCTAGCAGCAAAATGGTAAGATTCTAAATTAACAAAACCAGGGCAAAGTGCAGAAGGTCCCCACAGGAGACCCACAGGTTAATCACAGGAGAGTGATTAACCTGCTTGTTTCAGATTTCAGCAAAGAGTTTTCAACACCAAGGTAACCTCAGTGCCTGAACTATGTAGTCAACACAGCAACTATGCCTCAGCTTCTAGCTTACATTGATAACTCTCCACACACAGTGCATAATGAGGTCCTATCTATAGCCCCAGAACTTGTTTAACCCTCAAAAGTGACTTATTCCAGGCTATCAGCCAAGTGAATGTTTAAGTAGAATGTATGTAGCCATGATCTTCAGAAGCTGGTATTCATCTTGCCTCAGAATTGTGTAGGGCAGAGAGGTTAAGAGGAATAGAGTGCGGGTTTAAAAAAGATTTGTTTCTAAGAGACACTTCACTAGATTCATTCAATTTAGTGGAAAAAATAAGGTTAGGAGAATGCTTTTTAGAAACTATTGTCTCATGGCAATGTAAAACACAGGTTTTCAAAAGAAGCCGTTAGAAAATGTTGCAGTTCAGTTAGATAAGAAACTATCTCATTAGTATGGATTGGATCTAAACACCTCAGGAATAGCTGTCAGCCTCCTTACAAGGCAAAACCTACACCCCTTCCTTTTCAACTCTGCAAGCAAAGCTACGCAGAGCTTTTAAGGGCCCTCTGATACCACAGACTCACTGACTACTTGAAAAATAACCCTGAGAGTAAAAGGAAAAAGGCACTGATCTAGATAAGGCAATTAGACCTGGTTTAAAGAAAATGCACTGCTCAGATAGGCATTGTTCTCAGACAGTGTTCTCCAGCAAATCTCTTGTCAAAAGGAGAAGGAGTCCTCAGAGAGAGAGGACACAGAGTAGAACTCACAGCTCTGAGCCCGAACACAACCCAGTCTCTCTCTCCAACCAGAGAGCCAGCAGAGCTATTGCTTGGGGTTGTTGTAACAGCACCAGGCTGGTTAATTTGGTTTCATCTGCTGCAGGTGGATGCTTCCAGCACTGTTGGCATCTGCTCAGTCAACACGACCTTCGTGTAAAGTTAAGGGTGTGTGAGCAGACTGGCTTTCTCCAAACTACCAACAACAGATGACAACCAAGAAGGAAAAGTTTTTTTAATGTTGATTTAAATGTATTTGCTTCAATGTGCAGGTGTTTTCACTCACTCATGTTTAATTCAATGAGATTTTGTAATAATGAAAGGGAAAAACTGAGAGCCAGGGAAGAATGGGATGAAAAGACAGAGAGACAGGCCAAACCTGGACTTTAACAGAGGGGTCTCCACAGTCTGGAGAAAGGGGCCAGCAGGAACCTCCTAAATTCAGCAAAACCCCTCTGAGGCTGAGATATTTTTTTTTCTGGGCAGCAGCCCTGCAGAGGGAGACCTGGTGGTCCTGGCGACAACAAAGGGAATGTGTAGTTATTTGGCTGGAGGTATTCAGAAGCCAAATAGCAGCTCCTTCCTCTATCTGGAGTCATTTGCAAAACCCCTAAGATTCAAAATGGAGTTGCATTTCATTACAAGTGAAACATTAAGTTATCCCAGGCAGCAATGAACCCCAACAAGCTCTGAGAAGACATGGAAAAGTTAGCCCCAAAAGCAACATTTGCAGATAGGTCAGAGGTTTTGCATTTGTTTTTATCCTGTTCCCAGACCCCAGGGTGCTGGAAGTGAAACAGAGGTATTGTGACAACCCATCCACTCTGCAGAGGGGGGGAAGCAGGCACTGGGCAATTTTTGGGACTGCTCAGGCAGGAACCCAAACCCCCTGGGTTCCAGTACTGCAGTCTGGGTGCTGGGTCTTTGGAGCAGAAGCATCAGCCAACAGCCAATCCCTGGAGAGCTGTTCTCTGCATAAATAGATGCATAAACAGCTCTACAGTGGCAGTCACAATCTGGCTCTAGAGACTTTTATGTCTCCAGTTCCTAATGAGGATCAGTTTAATATTTTTTTTTAACATCCTGTCTCCCTAATAAAAATCAGCTCCGGTGTGGAATTGACTCTAAGAACTGCAGTCCCCTGATCATAAATGCTTTCAAGAGATGTGACAGGGTGATCAACATGAAGGCTGGATTAAGGTTCAGACTGTAGCTTTTGGGATTCATACAAGTCACTAATTACACATACAGTACTTAGCACAGCAATGTGCTGTATTGCATACTACTTTGGGAGCAATTCAAAGAGAAATAAAGTAGTTTAGCACTAAAGGAACAAAGTTCCCTGTACCATTAAACAGCAGAATTTCCCTCCAAGCTGAGGTTTGTCTGCGCCTCCTTAGCAGGTGGCATCCTGAGGCTCTGTTAAAGCCCACAGATAACAACTCCAACACTTGCTGAACAGCAGAGACCAGGAGCTTCTCCAGAAGTCACGTTGTACCTGAATTTCCATCTGCATTCTGAAATAAGGTCTTGCCTGTGAAAAGCCTAAAGAGTGCTAATATTTCACAAAGCATAAGATATCCCACGGCCTCCTGGAGCAGAATGAAATGGAACAACTGTCATCATTGCTACTCAGCTATCAGACTGAGATTTGCTCTGCAGTCAGGCACACCTCAGTCCCACACCACAGGCAGCAGGGCACAATCTATATTGAATTTGTTCAAGAGTTTCATTTGATTGTCTTTGCTTTGAATGTATGACATCCGTCCAGACCAGCTGTCAAGTACAGATTTGACAGATGTGTCTTCAAAGAACAAAGGAAAGTGTGCAGCAGCCTTGGGACTACTTTGTATTAAAGCAGAGAACACAGATTATCTGAGAGATGAAAAGAAGTTGAAACTGCCTCAACCCCACTTGTTCTGTATTGGTACACAACTGCCACTTAGAATAATGAACAAACAGAGAAGAGAAACTGGGAATTTGAAACCTGCAAGATTCCTGGCTGTTAAGACAATAAGCAGTGCTTTGCACATCCATGTTTTTAACAGAACCAACCACAGATCTGACAGGGGACAGTGATGGGCAGGCACCGATTGAAGTGCACCATTTTCTTTCTGGTTGCAAGTGTTATTTTGTAGGAGAACTTGTCAGAAGAGTTTCAATAAAAAACTGTTTGAATTCAGAAATAGCCTTTTTATCAGAAGCCTTGAAGACTTTCCAAAAGAAAAAAGACAAGGAAGTTTAAACTTTTACTTCTTCCTTGAAAATACTCACGCTTTTCTGAAATTAATATTAGATGTCAAAAAGACTGGTATCAAAATGATCTCTAGGTTTTAGCAACAAAGTCAATTAAAAAAAATATAAATCAGCCATGGTTTCAGATGCATCCTCCAGGATTAAAAGCTAAAATTTTCAGTTAAAATCTTGACAAAATCTTCTTCACGCAAGCAGAAATGACAAATGAATATGGGAAATGCTTTGAAATAAACAAACAAAAAGCTGTCAAGCTTTTATTTTAGCTTTCCTTTGTTTTCCAAAAATAGGTGTCATCTTTCAATCAGCACCAACATGCAGCATGAGATTTGTGTTCACTATACTTGCATGGGTAATGATGCTGGTATAATTTGCAGCAGATGTACATTTGGGGAGAAGTTATTTTCCTCAGAATCTATTTGTGTGGGAGGATGAAGTATGGTTATAATGAAGGTGCTGTGGGAGCCGAATGACTTTGCATCTCAAGTACAGGTGCACTTGGGTGTAACTTAAACATAGTTTGCAATCTCTCTAAATGGAGCATTTATAGCCAATTAGACTTGTCATTCACCTTGCAGATACGTCTATCTAATTTAACAGCATATGCAGGAAGCAGAAAAATAAAGGATATTATATTAGCTGACAGCAGAATAGAGGTGTAGATATCAGCATCTGTATAAATTGCACATTTGGTGGATTTCTGAACCGAAATACAATGAATTCAAACAGTGGCCTCCAAAGCCCTTATTCTCTCTGCATCCGAAGCCTCCTGTCAAATGTAATTTCCTCCAGGAAGACATGAATCTAGCTGAGACTTTCCAAAACCTGTCCAAGTGATTTGGACACTCACTTCTCATTAGTATTTACAGCAAATGGGCATGAGCATCTCTTAAATGCCTTCGGAAATCTGACACATTTATTTGTGGCTGTTAAATGACTCTCTGGGCAACCTGCACAAGAAATGACAAATGCCCCATGTTTCCCTATACGCAGATATCCACTATATCCAGGCACCAAACATCAAGATTTTCCCTCAACAAGACAACTGAGATACAGCAAGGAGGAGGGGAGGGACAGAGGATTGCTGTTCGGATTAAAGGACAAAGTTCATATTCCAAAACTGTCTCCTCCACAGAGGGCTGTTCATACCAATTTCAGGAGAATGCCACACTCATTGTCATCTTTTTGTCACCGCCCTAGGCAGGCATGTCACTGCGATGGGAACAGGGATGCAGAGGACTTACATGGAAAATGTGAACAGAAAAAAAGCAAACTCATTTGTAAACCAACAGTAGATTATGTTCTCTCCTTTCCCCACCAAATCGAGGACTTGAAAGAGACTTGCCAGAGATTTCAGTCTGGCCCTCAGAAGCCAGGAAGAAGCCTTGCAAGGCACTTGTCAAACCAGCAGTGCTGTGAATCCTTTCAGACTGAGCTACCACTCAGTGTTTGGCCACCATTAGCCTGGTAGCAACTTTTCCTTTCAAAGCCCTAACAAAGTAAGTCTTACCAACAAATATATATGCAAATATGAGAGCAATATTGAGCTTTATAACTCTCTTACATGGCTTAACTGACATCACTTCCCTTTTTTTCCAAATGTATTTCATGTACACATGTCTGGTTTCTATAATCTTCTCTATTTCTCTTATCTCTTGTATTTTAATAAACCACATGTCCAGATTCAGTATCTTCTTTTACAGCCAGAGGTATATTTGTTCATTGCAGTTATTAAAATTCTAAACATCTCCCTCCTTTTTGTAGTTATTAAAATTCTAAACATCTCCCCCCTTTTATTTGATTTTGGTGAGATTCTGGACATTTTCTCAATACCAAGAAGATTGGTTTCATTGGAATGTAATTCTGAAGACAGCCTTGCATCAAAACTTTACTTTCAGTTCAAAATACCATCAATTTAAGTATCCTCAGAAGATCAGGACAAGGTGAGCCTTTTTATCAACTTTTTTCAACACCAGTTTAAGACGAAACTAAAATTGTCTTTTGCTTCTCAACACCGAGAATAAAGTCAAACAAAACAAAAAGAAACCACAAACAACCCGAGACCAATATTTTGCTTTCATGTATGTATTTCAACTCCTGACAGGACCCCTGATGGCCACTTTGCTTAAGCAAGGATCGACTTAAACCTTTAAATCTGACTTTTTGGGCATTATCTTCCCTGCATTAGTAGAATTAACTACTTAAAAGAGAGTTCTGGTTTCCTAGGGGCCTCTCTGCTAGCCTGTCACTGATGACTTTTACACAGAGAGAGCATTAAGTTAAGAGGCTCATCTCACCAATTCCAGCATTAGTACCAAGAGAGACACCAGCTGTGATTCCTCACTGATCCTTTGAGAAACAGCAGTGATTTGTCTCCTAGTTTCCTCTCAGCTTTCTGTGAACTCAGCGTCCTGTAGTTCTGTGGAGACACACTCACTGGATCTATTGCTCCAGTCACAGCTGTTTAAAGTTCCATCTTGGCCAAAGTGGGAGCTGAAGGAGTTTATTCAAATAAGCTTGAGAAATTCAAAGTAACTTTAATTCCTCCCCCTGAAAATGTACTTTTCCCTGCTCAGAATAAGAACAGGGAAAGAAAATGCTTATGTGGGAAACTTGAGGCAGTGGCCAAAATCAGGGACCTTCAGTCCCACACCGGTTGAAACTTTCACTTCTTAACATCTTCTCAGACTAGTTAGCCACAAAACTCTCCAAAGATACGTAGTTTCAGCTTTTCACACATTATCTTGAGGAGACAGTGGAAGAACAGCAAAACAAATGCTACAGGCTGAAAAGACTTCAGCTACATTGCTCCCAAGAAAGAGAGCTGGAATTAGAAATGCTCCAGCTTTGCTGCTGTTATTCCCAGGCCTTTCAAAAAGCAACCCAACAACAGTTGTGTCTGTTTTTCACTGAAGAAAATAATCTGCAACTTCCGGCAGCGTTCTGCCACCTGCCTGTGCACTTCATCACAGCTTTGCTCATCAGTCTCCAGTACCAGCAGAGGACCCTCCAGAAGAGAGCCCTCCTACTCCCCTTACCTGCCCACGCTGCCATATAAACACCTTCCAGGCTGAAAAGAGCCAGAAAGCAATTCAACTCACCCTAACTCAGTCCTCGGAAATGCCCTCTGCAGGTTCCTCTTGACATAGCCTGGTTTGGATCACATTGCTGACTTCTAGTCAGTACATCTGGGGAACAGAACCTCTGCGAGGTTGTTCAGCTGCCTTATTAAATCAGGAAATGCTGCACTGCAGTGAGAGTCAGTCCTTGAGTTCTGAGCCCATCTTTCCCCTCCATCTCTTTTGCCAGGCTCAAACACACAACAAGTGAGAGTTCTCACCAAAGGGGCTGCCATGAGCACTGCACTGTGCTCTACACTCCCAGCAAACTCTGAACACTTCACCCTCTACAGATTTTCCTTGAGTTTTACCATTTTCTTCCTCTCGAAGAGGTCAATGTTAATACAAACTTGCACTGGTCAATGCTGGTTCTGTGAATAATTTAACAATGATACATCTTTTCCAAAGCAACCTGAACAATTAAAGACTTAACCCCGTTAACTCGCACTCCTACCTTTGCTCCTGCTCTGTCACACAGGCAGTCTCTGAGCTGCCAGCACACAGCCTTTCACTCGGCATCCTGGAACTGAAGTCTAGTGCTGTCTGGAAGCCTTCCACATGAAGTCAAGAGCAGTCAAGCCCTTCACGAAGTTCATGAATCCTTCTGCAATTCCTGCTCTGTGATTCAAAGCCCCAGTTGGATTTGGTCAGGGGAGCCAATTTCTTCCTTTTGAAGTCCCTGTGACTTCTGGGCCACGAGGGACAGCAAGGTGTGCATCTGTTCTGAGGTATGGATTGAACACGTTGGCCAAGAGCAAAGTGTTGCACTGTCAAGTATTGCAGAGTAATGCAGACTGACTGCTTTGTAGCCAGCCCCTGTTGATGGAAAATGCTTTTTCTCATGGCCTTCATCGCAGTTGTGTGACCAGATGCAGTTGTTATGCTCATCCTCAGCTCCAAATAATGTGGTTTGTGCAGCTGGAGTTTGGTGCACTGACAAAAAGAGGAAGACTGCTTCTAGCTCACCTTGTTGGAGGCCAGCAAAAAGAGACACATGCATATGGTAAAGAAAACTCTGTACCTTGTGCCTTATACTCTGTCTCTGAGGTACAGAAAAGCAGGTGAGGGATACCCCAGCTAAGACAACTTCCACAGCATCCCCTTCCAAAATGGAGGCAGCTGTGCTTCGTATCCACTCCTTTCCTCAATGCAACAGCAGTTTAATCAGCTAAACAGGAACACCTGTGACCAACAGAGAGCACCACCAGACTGCAGGCATGTGCCCACCTCCACTGAAGGGCTGTTTTCAGGGTCCTGGGGTGATCCAGCAGCACTCGAGGGCCTGCACACACACAGGAGTGTGCTTTTCGAGGCCAAGCCTAGGGCTTGCGTTGAGAGGCCCAGCCTAGAGCAGCAGCCCAGGCCCACAGAGATGATGTAGGGTCCTTGAAGAAACCATTTCAGGAGGTCAGATGACAGAGCAATACTTTAGGCCTGTGCAGATACATTGCAGAGCTCTTGAAGGCGCCATTTTGAAAGCCAGGGGGCATGGGCATACCTTAAACACACAGCACTCCTGAAGGACCTTTGAGGGACGAATCACGGGGCAGCAAACACAGCACTCTGGGGAGGGCCAATTTCACGAGGCCGAACACAGGGCAATTGAGACAAACCCTACACGGCACTCTTGGAGAGCTCATTTTGCAGGCCGGATGATTCAACACTACCTCAGCCACACACACGACGCTCAAAGGGTTACAGCGAAGCCCTGAGACAGCGGCATCACTTCGGGACTGCCCCACCACGGTGCAGGGCTCTCGGAGTGCTGATGTGGAAGAAAAGGAGCAGGAAATTCCCTCAGGCACAAAACATTACCTCAGAAACTGCGTGCAAACCCCCCGGGAGCTCCCTAAGCGGCGGCCTCGCCTCAGCGGAGCTTTAGGCGGGAACGTGAGGGCGACGCCTGCGCGCGAGGGGAAGGGCGGGGCCGGCAACGGTCACGTCACGCGTGCAGTTTGGGCGCCACCGCCGGGCGGAAGGGGCGGGGCGCGCGTGCGCCGTGGCCGTACGGGAGCTCGCGCGGGACCCGTTTAACGGCGCTGAGGCGGCTCCGGCCTAAAGCGGGGGGCGGGAGGGGGGGGCCCGGCAGCCCCGGGAGAGGGAAGGGAAGGAAAGAGGGAAGGGAAGGAGGGATGGCGGCGTCCTGAGGGAGTCTCGGTAAGGAGCCCTTTGTATTTTCTGTCTGGGGGGGTGTCTGGCGGCGGGAAGCAGAGATTGGGCCGGGCGGGAAACGCGGTGTTGGGGCTCGGGTGAGAGGGGAGCGGGGGCTGTGGGGCCGGTCCGGGGGAGAGGTTTGGGGCCTGAGGGCTCCGAGAGGCCCTGGGGCTGAGGCTCTGCTCTCTCCTGGCAGGGCCGCAGCAGGCCGGATGCCCGCGGGCTGCAGGGCACTGTCAGAGGCTGCCCGGGCGCTCGGCAGCGCCTCAGGAATTTTCCCCTCCCGCGCACAACTCTCCTTACCGAGGATCTTCCACGGCGGCGTTGGCTTCCCCGGGGTCAGCCCCTGTCACCGGTACCAGCGGGTGTCGGGCCGTGTGTCTCTCGGGTCCGAAGGCAGGAACCAGGGTGGTGGTGGTGGTGCCGGGGGTCTCCGTTTCTCCCTGCTTGTGAACACTTGGCTTTGCAGAGCTGCAGAGGAGATGGCAGAGCAGAGGTACTGTGTGGATTATGCCAAGCGTGGCACAGCTGGATGCAAGAAATGCAAGGAGAAGATCGTGAAAGGGATGGTGAGGATTGGAAAGATCGTCCCGAACCCTTTCACGGAGTCTGGGGGGGACATGAAGGAGTGGTACCATGTGAGGTGCATGTTTGAGAAGCTAGAGAAAGCTCGGGCCACCACCAAAAAAATCGAAGACATCACAGAGTTGGAAGGATGGGAAGAGCTGCAAGATGACGAGAAAGAATTAATCAACAAACACATCTCGGGTGAGACACAGAGCAGCACCTGGGTCACTGCTGGTTGTCCTTAATCATGAAAACTTTACTGATGTATTAGTGTGAGTAGGCAGTGCTGCTCAGATCTATGGCTCTAAGAAAGGGAATTAGTGGTGCCTTCTACAATAGCACTTATTAATTCATTTGCCACTACTAATTATTGAGAAGGTCTGTGTGGTTTGATTCCCATGCAGACATGGGCAGGTAAATCCCTGAAGGAAACATCAGTCACCAGTTATTATTGATTTTTAACTCTTTCACCATGATCTCAAGTAAATTGTGTGGTCTTTTAACTTTTGATATCTAAAAAAATGTTCCTTCTTTTCTTTAACTCCACTCCCACCTCTTTTAAGACTTGGTTCTTGAAGTATGTCTTACCTAATACTTGAGGGGTGTATGGGATTATTTCTGACTGCTGGTTTGAACCTCACTGTTTTACAGAAGCTAATTCCAAGGCTGGAAGCACACCCAAGAAAAAAGTGATAGTGCAAGCTAAGCTCACAGCTACAGGACAATTAACTACAAATCCATTGGCTCTCATCACTCCATCACCAAAGAAGTTCTCTGGCTTCACAGGTAGGACTTAAGAAACTGATCCTGAGAAATCCTTCTCTTCCAGTATCAGCTTTTGACCTGGCATGGATCACTGGTGCCAATTTGGTTGGCACCAAAGAAGTTGGTTTAGTTTTCATTACTTTTTTTTAAAATTGTAATTTGCAAAAAATGTTAGTGGTTTCTTAAGCTGTCAGTCTTGAAAGATTTGGTATTTTTGTTTCTAGTGTGCCCAAGAAAACCCAGTGTATGCTTGTGTCAGGCTGACTTCACTACTGCCTTAGTCCACTGGCCAATTTCAGTCACTGTGACAGCACAGACTAATGATATTCCACATAGAGGTCAAAATATTTTTTCTCTATTCTTAGAAATTATTTTAGGAGCATATCTGCTGTGAAGGGTAAAGATCTGCCAAGCAGAAATAAAATGGAAGGATCTGCCAGCAGGAATTACTTTTCACCAAGTTTGAATCATATTTGTTTGGTAGAATTAAGGTCCAGAAAATTCTGTATATCATGAAGAGCAAAACTAATGAAAAAATAATTTAATTGTTTTTTTTTAATGGTAATTAAAATCTAAAGTCCCAAATCTTGGCCTAGCAGATGTTGTCATTCAGTCCTGAAGCTTTGCCAGCAGGCAGGGATTGTTCTTTTCTGCTTGCCCAAGCAGAGGTAGCTTCAACTTCAAAATCTGCCCATGGTTTACTGTTAATAAAGCATCTTCTCCTCTCTGTGGTGCAGCCAAGCCCAAGAATTCTGAAGGTGTCTCTGCAAACTCTTCCCACAAGTCCAGCCTGTCAGCAAAGCAGTGTGACCCCAAGCACAAGGACTGTTTGCTGAGGGAGTTCAGGAAGCTCTGTGCCATGGTGGCAGAGAAGCCAAGCTACAACGTGAAGACACAAATCATCCAAGATTTCCTGAGGAAGGGGTCTGGAGGAGGTATGGTTCCTGCTTGGCATTCCCAGTGTATGGAAGCCCTGGTGAAACAACCTTCATGAACTTTTTTGAAAGAAAATGGGGTGGTTGTGTTGTCCCAGCTGTGGGATGGTGTCTGAACTATGGAGGCAATGTTTGCAAAGGGAACTGTTTATGTGAATAACAAATTCAGATAAGAATATCCTGGGCTAGAACAGTGGGAATCTTTGTAGGTGTTACCAATCATAGTGCTGAGATCAGATTGAGAGGCCATTTGTCAGTGTTTCCCCTCAGAAATCTCATTTGATGTGAAGCAGAGCAGCATGGGGAAAAGAGGAAACTGGTTTTTTTTCCCTAGTCATGCAAATGAGGACAAACAACCAAAATCTGTATGTAAAAATAAATTGTGACTGTTTCTGCTGGTCTGTGTTCTTTCTCCAGATGGTTTTCATGGTGATGTGTACCTCACCATTAAGCTGCTGTTGCCAGGTGTCATTAAAATTGTTTACAACTTGAATGATAAGCAGATTGTAAAGCTGTTTAGTAGGATTTTTAACTGCAGCCAAGATGAAATGATCCGGGATCTGGAACAGGTGAGTACAAACAGCAGTTCTAACAGTTTCTGTAGTTCAAACTATAGAAAGCAAAACTGAAATATCCAGTTAATCAGACTGCATCAGCTTTGCCTGAACTACTTTGTCCAGCACATTCCTATGTAATTTATATTTTTTGTGTATCAAAATTGTGCTTAAAGTAACAGATCTGTGAGTTTAAGTTGGTTCATACAGTTAAGCTACACTCATGTGCATTTAGTTCCTTTGGACAGGAGCTGGTAATTGACTATGTACATGTCTGAATATTTAGATAACTAAGATAATTCTTTTTCCTCTGTTTATTGCTTTGGTATATACTGCCTTCTAGTGACCTCACTAGACTGAGATCCTGGGTTTACAAATGGATTCATCCCAAGGAAATGCTCTGTGATGCTGCAGCAGTGAAAAACAGAGCAATGAGCTGATCCTGGTACTTATCTTTTTTTTTCCATATGAAGCAGCTGAGAAGCTTTATTCTGTGTCATGGCAGCTTTTTTCTACTGTTTGATTCCAGTTCCTTTGTGCAATCCTAGCATCATTCCTGTGCTTTATCCTGCTGATTGGAACCATTCTGAATCCCCATTCTCTGGCCACAGCTCTGATCAACTTCCTTCTTTTGTTTTTGGAGACAGGGAGATGTTTCTGAGACCATACGCCTCTTCTTTGAGCAGAGCAAAACTTGTCCTCCAGCAGCCAAAAGTCTCCTGACCATCCAAGAGGTGGATGAATTCCTAATCCAACTCTCAAAGCTCACCAAGGAAGATGAGCAGCAAAGTGTGCTGCAACAAATCACTCGCAAGTAAGAAAAGCTGCTGAAGGTTTGGCCTGAAACTAGGAGTGTTTATCTACATATCACAAGCTGCCATTGGTGAAAAAATTGATCATAAGCCACAGAGAGTGAACTTAACATCTATCAGCTTAACTTAACATCTATCATCTTAATCCAGACACTATTAATTAGTGTCTGGATTAAGATATCTTGATTGACCAGCAATGGAGAGCATTTATGGCTCCTGTTCATGCCAGAGAATTTTTGGCCTGTTCACTCAGTGCTAAACAAGTGCAGAACTTACCTTAATGGTATTAGTGCTTAATTAAGTTGCTATTCTCGGGTATATTGAAGGGTATGTTGAAGATGCTTGGTCTGACTCAGTTTGTGTTGGTGTGAGGCTGTTACCATCACTTACTCTTGATGCATTAAGTGGATTTTGGAAGTTACATCAACACTGAGGCAAAATTAATATTGACATTCAAACATAAAGATGCTAAAAAGCTTTTTGGGTGTCCTCTTGTGCCTCTGAGATCTCACTAGTAATGCATCCTTATTTGAGTTTAAGCCCTACAGAGGTGGAGGACCTTTTCTACAAAGGCCTGGACCTATTTCTCTTTTTTTCAGCTGGAAAGTAGTTCAGTTACATGTCTCCAATTTCTGAATCTTCTCTCACCCTTCAGATGTACAGGCAACGACTTGAAATGCATCATCAGGCTAATTAAACATGACCTGAAAATGAACGCTGGAGCAAAGCACGTGTAAGTCTTACCTTTAATTCTGTGATAAAACCAGGGGTGGGCACCAGACCTGAGGATGATCCATGTTTTCCTTCTCCATTGTCAAGGTTGGATGCTTTGGATCCCAACGCTTACGAAGCGTTCAAGGCATCCCGCAACCTGCAGGACGTGGTGGAGCGGGTGCTGAAGAACCGTCAGGAGGCTGAGAAGGAGCCAGGTCTGAAGAGAACCCTGAGTGTGCAGGCATCTCTGATGACCCCAGTTCAGCCCATGCTGGTAAGGTTGGCTCCCCTGCAGTGGTAATCTCCAGCTGGGCAAGAGATGGAGGCCTCAGCTGTGCTGCCAGAGACCCTTGGCTTTAAGGATCTGTAGAAGTGACTGTGTGTAGTGTGAGCTCACTGAGGCTGCAGTGCTGATTTTTTATCTTTAATGCCATTTTATAAAGTGCTTTGTACCAAGAATCCAGTATTCAATGGATACAGTACTTCCACCTTCAGTGCCACTGCAGAAGCTAAAATCTTGACTTGCTTTCAGTCCAGAAGTGACTTTTTAGTTTGTTTCCTGTCATTCCAGAGGTTGCTTCTTTGGAATACTGTAAGCTTTCTACTGGATTAGAGATTCAGATAAGTTTTGCTTTGTTTGAACAAATCAGAGTTAAATATTTACTTCTGAAAAACACACAGTAGTTACACCTGTAAGTATTTGGAGAAGATAAGTACAGAAAAGCTGTAATTATTTGGGCACAGGCAGATTTACTAAGTAAATGAGTAATTAGATAACATAAAATTTGGACTGGATATCGGAGACCCTGGACAAAAATATCTACAAAGGAATTAGTATTTTATTAGTGAACTTAGGTAAGAGTAGCTTTACTTTCAAATATATCATCTGAGTTTATTTGGAACTTCTCTCTCTCTACCTTTCTAAGGCTGAAGCCTGCAAGTCAATTGAGTATGCCATGAAGAAGTGCCCCAATGGCATGTATGCAGAGATCAAGTATGATGGTGAGCGGGTGCAGGTCCATAAAAGTGGAGATCACTTCAATTATTTCAGCAGAAGCCTCAAACCTGTCCTCCCACATAAAGTAAGCACCTATAAACTCTCCTCTGTTGTGCCAGCTCCTCACTTTCACAAGGGTTTCTATAGGCAAGGAGGGTACCTTCTGTTGTAGACCTCTTGTAAATTTATGTAGTAGATACTTGGGATCTGGAAAAGCAGCACTCAACGCTCAATAGAATTGTAATCAATTTTTTTTGGTGGACATAAAGAGCTTGAAACCAGAGCTAAGCAATCTGCCTTAGTCCTCTTTATGCACTGCATTTTGGGAGGCTTGATGCCAGCTGAATGACCTGGTTACATAAGTTCAGGACTCGTTTTTCTGTTTTTAGACAGTGCTGTCTGTACCAGAGTAGAAAGTAAAGATAGTGCAGATATCCCTACACATTCCTCAGACACACTTCTGGAGAAAACATCTGCATTGGATTGCAGCAAGAAGTCCCTCTCTTCAGCCAGTAGATGTATTTTATTATTTTTTTGTATTATTATTATTCTTTTTTCCCCCCAAGGTAGCCCATTTTAAGGACTTCATCCCTCAGGCTTTCCCTGGTGGGCAAAGTATGATCCTGGATTCAGAAGTTCTTCTAATTGACAACAAAACTGGCAAGCCACTTCCTTTTGGGACTCTGGGTGTACACAAGGTAAAAAAAAAATATATATATATAAGAAAAATCCTTTGTTGTGGTTGCAGGCTGTTAGTTTGCTTTTTCTGCTGATTTAAACACGCTAGCATGCAGTCTGTTATCACAGGATAATTGAAGAGATCTGGTGCTTGCTAGAGCATCTGGGGAAAAAATAAGATCCCTGAGATATCCAATATTAATGCCAAGGTACTGCTCTCATACAATAGACTTGATATTACCCTGAACAGTAGCAGGGCAGTAAGAAAACTTCAGCTCAAGATAAATATTAAAAAATCCTCGGCAAATCTGGCAGGCTGGAAGACCACAGTGATGCAGGGAGTATTCAGTAGGCATGAATATTATGTAGTGCTTGTGTCTAGACTAAATGGTGATGAGGAAGAGGACAGTAAAATAAAATTAAACTGTAAGTGGTTTAATGTAAGTAGCCATTAATCTGGAGTCTCTGGAATGGTTGTTTTTCTGCTGCAGAGTCGTGATGGATGTTACGTTGCCTGAAGTCATTAATGTTTGTGGCTTTATTTCCCTGGTGCTAGAAAATTGACATGTTCTATCTTCTTAATTTGTGCTTTGACACTTTCAAACAGAATCTTAATTCTCAGAATGCTTCTGTCTTTTAGAGGAGACATAAGCTTATTGTAATTAAAAGATCACAGAGATAAGAACGCATCCTTTTATTTCTGTTATCTTTCTAAAATTCCTGTTGCTGCTTGCTACAACTGCAGATTTCTTTCAATCCATCTTAATTGTCTTTCAGAAAGCTGCTTTCCAAGATGCCAATGTTTGCTTGTTTGTGTTTGACTGCATCTACTTCAATGACATCAGCTTGATGGACAGGTATGTGGGAGAGAAGCCTGACTGGCTCCTGCATTACCTTGCTGGGACAGAGCAGTGCTGCAGAGGGAGCAGCTCACACTGGCTGTTAGTAGGGGCCATTTAAAATTCAGCCAGCATGGGAGAATCCTTGCTGTGCTACAGAGCTTCACTAAGATGCCCCATCTTGCTGTGCAGTGCCAATATTTCAGATTAACTGCATTTCAGCTGACCCCAGCATGGTTTCAGCACCCAGCTGCTCTGATATCCTCTGAAACTAAATGCACTCTTACCATGAAATGTCTGGTTTATCATGGACTTCCTGCAGGAAAGTAAGAATTGATTGTTCATTCTGGAACTCTAACATTCTAGAACCCTGGAACACTCAGGGTTCTCTTCAGACCTGGCTCCTTCTCAGCCTCTTGACGGTTCTTCAACTCTAGGATGAATACTTTAATTCTTTAAAATAGCTTTTCTCAATGCCCAGGTGATTGGTACTTCATGGTAAAACTGTTTGCTTCTCCTTGGCTCTCCATACCCTGGTTTAGGCCTCTCTGTGAACGTCGGAAGTTTCTCCATGACAACATGGTTGAAATTCCCAACCGGATCCTCTTCTCGGAGATGAAGCACGTCACGGTGAGTCCAGTGTTGGAACAGCACCTGTGCTCAGCTCAGCTTGCCTGCTGGCCTCTTCACTGCTCTTTACCACATGGCTTTTTTGGTTTTAATGATCCAGGCTGCAAATCCAGCAATCCCCTGCCTTCAAAATGGTTCTGCTCTGGTCAGTGTGCAAGACTTCTTGAGCTGGCTAGCACCAGTCCCAGCTGGTACTGATTGCTGTAGCACCTTGGTTTTGGTGGAGAATGCTTGAACATTTGGGGCAGAGAAAGCATTTTGGGGAGAGCACTTCTCCAGTCCTGGAGGTTTTTAAGAAGAGACTGACGTGGCACTCAGTGCCATGGTCTGGGAACCACGGTGGTAGTGGATCAAGGGTTGGACTTGATGATCTCAGGGGTCCTTTCCAAACAGCTGATTCTATGATTCTAAGAGCAGAGGTCCTAAGGCAGCTGGACTGAGGAAAATCTGGTCTTGTACATGTGGGACATACTCATACACAATCAGGGTGGCTACCTCATCTCTGAGGAGTATTTTTTAGCAGGCAAACTTTCTCTTCTTTGAACACACTCTCAGCTTCATGGCTGGATGTGCAGCAAAGGGAACGTGTATGGGACTCCTTGGAAAACTGTTTTATGATATTACCCATTCATCTCTGCAGTTGCTTTGGTTTTAGTGCACCCCTGCTTCAAATAGGAAGCCTGAAGATGACAGCCCTTTGACAGGCTTGAGCTAACCACGATTGCTTTCCTTTTCAGAAAGCTTCAGATCTGGCAGATATGATCACCCGAGTCATCCGTGAGGGCCTGGAGGGACTGGTGTTGAAAGACATAAAGGCAGGTTCAGAGTTTCACTGGTGTGTGCTGGGAGCTGGGCAGTAAAAACAGATGGTCTGTGGAGGAAGCACACAATGCTGAGCATCCTTGAAACCTTTCTGGGTTCTTGTTGATGCTCTTATCCTATCCAGGGTGCTCCTGTATGTCTGAGCACAGCTGTGCTTGTGTATTGCTGAGCTGGATAAAAGCAAAGGGCTATTTGAGGAGGCACTTGTGCACCAGGTGAGGTTTCTAACTGGGGGTTCTTGCCTTGTTTTGCACAGGGGAATTATGAACCAGGCAAAAGACACTGGCTGAAGGTGAAAAAGGACTACCTGAATGAGGGTGCAATGGCTGACACAGCAGACCTGGTGGTGCTGGGAGCTTTCTATGGACATGGTGCTAAAGGTGAGCAATCCAAGATCTGCCTGTTCAGAAAACTCTTGAGTTTTTTCCTCTTTGGTCTCCTACCAGAATAAGACTGGCAGTAGCAGTGACTGCTGCAGCCTGTGATGTGCCAGGCTAGGAGTTTACTGGGAGTTGGCCCAGCAAAGCCTTAGGTCTTGGGCTGGGCTCTTAGTGAGTGCAGAGGCTCTGTGTTCAGCTTTGGATATGGGAGCTGGTGCTGAAGCCATCCCAAGCCCAGGGCCCTTTGATTCCTGAAGATGAAAAAGGGGGTTTGGCTGATTACTCTGCTTTTTTTTAAAGGTATGGCTTGACCTGTAGAGGATGTGAAGTACCCTGTTCTCTCCTGCAGGTGGAATGATGTCCATCTTCCTCATGGGCTGCTATGATCCCAAGAGTGAGAAGTGGTGCACTGTAACAAAGTGTTCTGGTGGCCACGATGATGCCACCTTGGCCCGTCTGCAGAATGAGCTGGATATGGTGAAGATCAGCAAGGTGAGGGGGGCTCTGGCATGGAGGTGATCACAGGAATGCTCAGCAAAGGGCTTGGGAAAATCCATCTTCCTGCTGAGCTGCAGCTGAGGTGTTGGCTACGTGCAGAGTTAAAGTGCTCTGCTGGGAATGAGAAGAGGCTCAGTTACTGAGTTACAGCAGATAAACTGCTCTGAGCAGCTGAGATGTGGGTGCAGGCAGCTCCTGAAGATGAGACACTGCTGGAGATTTGTAGACACTGAGTGGGAAGCCAGGCACCATCTGTTCCCTGCTGAGACAAAGTTTTAGAGAGAGAGAGCAGAGCAAGTTCCCTTTTTTTTTTTTTTTTTGTGGCAGATAGTGATTGGTGAAGGCAGTCACTAGATGGGGCTGTGGGTGAGAAATGCTCAAGTCAGATTATTGTCTTGTGGCCCCATAACCTGACATGTTGGAGTTGAGACCTTTTGTGATTTTATTTATGTGAGGAAATTTACATGAGGAAGTACCTGAGGTATAGAAGGACAGTAATTGAGAGCTGCTACAGGTGGGTTTTGTGGCTCTCTAAATAAAAGCAATTGCTGTAGATCAGTGTACCTTGCACTGCAAGCTAAAGCAAGTTTCATCCATACAAAGGCAATGTAATACCTATATTTTAATCTACTACTGGGCTATTTTACAGCTACTTCTTTTGTAGGAATAGGTTCACATGATTCTGAGTGCTGTCATTTTGTTATTGTGCTTTTATTAGGATCCTAGTAAAATTCCAAAGTGGCTAAAAATCAACAAAATCTACTACCCAGACTTCATTGTCCCAGATCCAAAGGTAAGTGCCATCATAATCATTTAACTGTGTTTTCCAGCCCTAATACAGAAATCTGCTGTACCTTATTTAAGTGTGCAAAATATCTGTTACAAGAGTCTTCATACTTTGAACAGGAAATTAAGCCCAAGTTTGTATCTCTGAATCTTCCAGATTTGAGGCTAAAAGCTTCATGAAGAAATCATACCTGCAGCACTTCTGAGAAATATTCTTGTAATAAAATCCTTTCCAGAAGTGATCTTATCTTAAATTTAAGGCATGAAAAAACTGACTTAAAATGGTTGATGCACTGCTGCAACCTGAGAGTTGCTACTGTTTATTGGAACGTATCAGTATGCTTTGTGCCATCTATGTCTGATAAAAAAGATGGTGTTTAGAAATTGGCATCACAGCAAGTCAGAGATCCTCAACTTACAATTTGGTTTTTCTCATGAGTTTTTCTGACCCGTGTGACCAAGTACCTCAGTTTGTGTAACCGTGCTGAGAGGGGAGCTGTAGAAGTAGAGGAACATGAATGTTTCAGCTCATGAGAGAACCCAGGAATGTGACATGACCTCCTCAATCCTCTGTTTAGAAAGCCCCAGTGTGGGAGATCACGGGGGCTGAGTTCTCCAAAGCTGAAGCTCACACTGCAGATGGGATCTCCATCCGCTTCCCCCGCTGCACCCGCATTCGGGATGACAAGGACTGGAAAACAGCCACCAACCTCCAGCAGCTTAAGGTCAGTTAGCATGGGGTGTCTGGAGTATGTTCAAGAACAAGATCCAGCAACAGTCTGTATTTCAAAAGACCAGTTTGGACAGCTGGGGAGGCAGTGAAGATAGCTGCTGCCTGGTACCCGTGATGGTCTGTCCCATTTCCCATTTATTCCAGGCTCGGGCTGCCTGCTGGGTTATCTTTATGTCAATCTTATTCTTTCATGGGGCCTCTTGAGCTGTTGTGAACTTTCAGGAAAGTCTGCTGGCAGTTAGTTGTATCAGATCTTGTAACAGCCTTCATGGTGAGGAATTTCCTTCCTCAAAGAGGTGACCTTTCTTCTCTTTAGTGTTTGTGGTCATTTGGTCTCCCAATAATTTCTGAGATTGAGGAGAATTTGGGAAGTGCCTGAGCACAGCCTGGCCCTGTTCCAGGGCACAGGGGCCAAATGGCTGTGGGCCAGGCCCTCCAGGGCTGCACTCACCCCACACCATGTCCTTTGCTGCTAGAAACCAGCTGGCTTGCTGCCTTCCCAGCAGGAAATCAGCTGCTGAGGAGCTCTCTTTGCAGTTCTTGTTGCTTGGGCGGTCTTCCTGCTGCCTGAGGGGCACTGGCAGCAGATGTAGGTGCTTGTTGTGCCTTGGAAGCAAGGAAGGATTCAGCACACCTGCTGCCCAGCAGTTTTTCTGGCTCCCTAGGCAGGTAAGGGAGAGCAAGGTAAAAGGCTCCCTGTCAGACTCTGTTCCCTCAGTGAGCAATTGGTGGTGGTGATTTTCCAGGCTCTGGAGAGTTTGTGTCTCTTGCTCAGTAGCAGCTCGTGTGAATATGGCTTTTGGTGCTTGCCTGTAGGGCTTCCCCTGGGTGGAAGGCAGAGAGCTTGAGCAGAGTTGACAAGAAAATTACCACAAGTAAAGATTTCAGGGGGAAAATGAACAAGAGGAGCATGTGCACTATGGCTCGTGTCTCCTGTCAGGCTTTGCTGTGGCTAAAGGCAATGCTTTGTTTCTGCTGGGACAGGAACTGTACCAACTCTCCAAAGAGAAGGCTGATTTCAGTGTTGTTGCTGGGGAGGAAGATGAGTCCACAGCTGGCAGCAGTGGAGAGAATGAGGGAAATTCCAGGTCTTCTACACCACACAGCATTATAAAATCTCCCCCAAACAAGTCACCTGCAAAAAACAAATCACCAGCAAAAAACAAGTCACCTGCAAAAACCAAGTCACCAGCAAAATCCCAGAAGCCAGAAGGTAAGATGGTCTTCTCCAGGGAGAGGAGCCTTAGTTTTCTGCATTTGGGGCAGGCTGGCTTTGGATCTTTGCCTTCAGTCGGATGCTGGAAAAATCCTATGGCAGCTTTTATGAGCATGTCAGGGTTAGTGGGCAAAGCTGCTGAGAGCCTTGGTTTGGACTTTGTTGTTCATAGCATGGACTGAATGGCCACTGCTCTGTGTGCTGGGACTGAGAGAAGATGGATACAGCACTGAATGATGCTGTTCAGGTTGGTGCTTTGGCAGCTCAGTTAAAGTTTATCCTGCACAGAACAGATCTTGAACCAGAGTCTCAGTTACAGTTTGTACCAAAAGTACTTTGGAGTGACTTCTCTGGGACTGCAGTCCCATTTAATCCAAATAGATAAAGATCCCTAGCAGTGTGTCTAAGACTAGTTTGAACAGCAAACCTGCTGCTCTTGTTCCTGCAGATCACATGCCCTTTGGTTATAGACATTTTTTGCCAAGAATCAGAATTTAGTTTTATTTGGATGAAATCTGTGCATATAATAGGGCACCTGGGTGGAGGGGATTTCCAAGTAGTTAATTGCCAAGCTGGGAAATGAGTTTGCTTCACTAGGGCTTTGTCACTGGGGAATAATTTGAAGGAAGTTTCTGTGTGGTGAGCAGCAAGGAGGGAGGGTGAACTCCATCCTGGAGATGGTGGCAGGAAGATGCTCTGAGCAATTTGCAGTAGAATTTGTCTTACAACTTACATCCTAACTCATGAATTCTCCAGAAAGGAGGAGGAAAGCACTTTCCCTTTTACTCTCTTCACTTTTCTCCTCTCCACTGTAATACACAACTTGTATCTGGGCAGAGCACAAATGAGAAAAATTTTGTTTTTAGAGAGCAAAGCAGTCACAGCATCCCCTCAAAAAGCACAGGAGAAACGAGGGGAGAAGAGAAAAGCATCTGAGATGGAAGACAATGGAAAAAAGGTATGGACAGCTGGAGGCCATCCCTTTGGGATGGAAGGAAGCTGGGGCAGCTCCAGTTGTACATTCACTTTTGCCTTTCCTTTGGAAAGTCTTTAAAGTATTCCTATAATAGCACTCAAAATGAAATCTAAGGGAGAAAAAGCAGCAACAAACCCCCTTGTAAAGGAAGCTGAGTTTGTCATGCTGAAGGCCAGTGCTCTGTTCAGCCCCCAGCAATGTCCTGCTCTACACCATGTTGTGACTGCTGAGCAGCTGCATATGGAAGAGTTGGGAGTGAATTGTCCTTTCTAGCTCATTGTGCAACAATGGAAGGAGTAGATTAAGAATCACTGAGCTGTAATTTCCTGATAGGCCTGGAGTAATTATTTTAATGTGAACAGCAAGCCCCCTCCTGGGATGGATATGTCCTCCTACTTCAACTACAAAGCATCAGCTTGTACAAAGCCATTAAGATCATGTTTACTGGGCCACATCAGCATCATCACTGAGGAGAATAATGGGGTAATAATTCCCTTTAGCTAGGGCAGCACAGTTGAGCTGTGACATCTGCCTTTCAGAGGAACCAGAGGGTGTTGCTCTTGTGTGTGATTTAATGGCAGTGCAAAGAGCACCAGGCATGGGATTGCACTGATAACCTTGAGAACTATCAATAGATTTGTTCATGCCTCAAAGAATTCAGTGTGATTTCCAGACCAACCTGATGTTTCACCAACCTGTGCCTCTCCTCCTCTTTCCCAACGTGTAGGTGCTGCAGGACATCTTCACAGGTGTGAGGCTGTACCTCCCACCCTCCATCAAGGACTTTGAGAAAATCCGTCGGTACTTTATAGCGTTTGATGGGGATCTGGTGGCAGAGTTTGACACAGCCTCAGCAACACACGTGATAGGGGACATTGATGACAATCCTGGTGCTAAACGTGTGTCTCCCAAATGGATCTGGGAATGCATCCGGAAAAGAAGACTGGTAGCCCCCTGCTAGCAGTGTGGGGCAGCTGACCTGTCTTGACACAGGAATTCCCTGAAGGCTCAGAACTGGGTAGGTAGAAGAAATGGGGAGATTCCTCTGTGGAGATGTGGAGAGAAATAAAATGCCCCAGGTCCATCAGAGGTAGTTATAAAGATCCATAGCAACCATATGGAATTGATTAAAACAACTCTCTGAAGAAATTGCACTGCTGAATCCATTTTTCTCCCTGTAATGTAGACCACTGCACTTAGCTAGGTGCTGGTTTGGTCTCCTTGGGTTTTTAAAGTTGGGTATTTTTATAGGTAAAGAAATAAAACTGAAGCAGTTTCTCCTTTGCTGTCAGGACTTATTTTCCAAAGGTTATTCTCTGCCTGGACAGAAAACCAGACCACCAAATCTGTGAAACTCTCAGCTGTAGTGCCAGGATTGTTTTGCTGCAATTCACATGAAGGACACGTGTCCTTTCTGTCTGACACTTCCCATCTGTTGGCATTCAGCACAGGTCTGTATCCAGTTGCAGTTTACACCTCTGCCACAGGTTTTATATTAAAAGTAGGACACTAGATAAGCTCCCATGACAGCAACTGCTGGCAGCATTATGCAAACATCCTCTTGGAGTGTTTGTTTTTCTAGAATATGGTGCTCCTCTGTTCTGCTCTTCGTGTTTCAACAAGTAAAAGCTGAGAAAGGATCTTTTACAATAATTGACAGATCTCCTTATCTGAAGCTGCTCAAAACTATTGCAAATATCTGAATATTAATGAACTAGGAAGATAAAATCAACTCCAGTTTCTAAAATCTATGTTGCAAATGACAATGTGCATTTGCTGAGTGACTCTGCACCAGTAGGCCAAGTACCTGTGTACCTGATGAAAAGTGAGTTGCCCCAGTTCCCTGGTTCTTACTCAAGGCTAAAGATGTGCTCTCCCCCTTTGTAATTTTTACAAAGTGAGGATTGTACTACTAAAACGTGAGTGGGTTTATTTAATGTTTTTCCTCCAACCTCTTCTGTACTTGTACTCTACCCCCCTTTAAGTACCTGGTATCCCAAGCCTATTCTGGCTGAAGTTCAGAAGCAGCTGCAGGATCTCTGCTTTCTCTTTGCCTGTTGGCAAAAGAGTCAGAAAACAAGGTTAATTAAATCACATTTCAGCTTTATTATAAAATTATAAACCAAACTTCTGTACCAAAACTAGTAAGTCTAACCATCACAGTACCAAGAGATTTAATGGAGAAGAACATGCCATTTCAAGTAGAATATTAACCTTTAAAATATTTAAACTATTTACAGTGTACATAAAGCACATAAATATTTCCATTTACTTTATTAGTTGCCATCACTATATTCCTTTGGACCATTAGTTTTCTCCAGATTTTGATTTTCCTTTAAAAACAATCATATCCATTGTAGAGAATCCTTTTTTTTTTTTTTTTTTTTGCAAGGGAAACACCAGAGTCAGGAGTAAAAACAAAGTCCTCCCTTCAGAAAGCATATGTCAGAGTCAGATGGTGGGTATATATTCTCATTACTAAAATTTCAGACATTGATCTATTTTGATTTATATGCTGTAGAAAATAAGCCTACCCTCTACATCTGTCCACAGGGGAATAATCATCTTCCTGCTAAATTCCCCCAGCCCTGAGTTTATTGAAAAATATGACATGAATTTTCACAGTGAATTTACTAAATGAGGCTGTTCAACACTTTGTTTATTCCTCTAACTCTTAAACAAATCCCTGTGAATCCCTTGAGGAAATACAGTCACTGCTACCTGCAGTATTTTTTTTAACATCATGCACTGAATTCTACCAGTACTCTTCTCATCCTGGAAGCTGTTGAACCTTAAGCCAAAGGTTAGAGAACAACCTGAACAGGGAAAGAGGTAAAACTCAATTTTTAGTTCAGTAAAACCTCAGCAGCTGATGTGTTTCTGTGGAGTTCAGCAATCACCTCAGCAGTTCAGAGGTTCTGCTGCCCACTGAGTGACAGATTTCTTCACCTGAAGTTTTGTTGGCTCACACTGGCAGAGCAGAGACCCTTCACTCCATGCCACTTGAGCAGTGCTGCTCATGCAAGATTCCAGGTTAAAGATGACAATAATTTCCTTGGCTGTTGACATAATCACTGACTGCAAAATAAGATCAAGGGCTTTGGTGATCGTTTTTTTAACTCCACTTCCAGAAGCTGTACATTGATACTTGAGTTTTTATGCTCTTTTCTGCTGGCAGAGATTCAGTTTGATCACCAAGTGATCACCCATCCCCCAAGGGAAAAGCAAGACAGGAAAAAAACCTGCAGCAGAAGGTACTGAACTTCATACATGACTTGAAATGAGAAAACAATCCCATGCTGGTTGGAAACTTAAGGCATCAAGATTGGGAGAGTAGCTCTGGTACCAGCCAAGTGCTCTGAGTGCTTCCAGGCCACTGAGGGGAAAATACACCAGTTAAGAGTTTTCTCCAGCAAGGCTTCCCACTGAAGATACCAGTAAGGGCTGGCAATGGTCACATATCAGACCAGAGAATCTCCTCTCCACCCTCAAAGTAGAAAGAAAAGAAATTGCTATTGATAAGCATGACTGTAAGGTTGAGCAAAGGGAAAAATAAGAGGGAAGCTGATGAGCAAACAGAAGCACCTACAATGATATTCAGTCATCTTAATGATTCAAGGGAGACAAAGTTTGCTTTCTTTCATGTCTCCCCTCTAAAAAAAAAGTCACCTGTACTTAAATATGATTGTGTGACCATGGAATCTTTACAACTTGTTAGCTGTGTTTTCTGCACAAAACCCTAAAAGACTCAAGCCTTGGATAACAGCTCTTTCATCAAGTGAAGTCAGTTCAGTTTTAAAACAAGTGGTGGTCTATACTGTAAGGAAGGCTGTGAAGTCAAAGGAATCAGCAACAGTCAAACCAGAAATCCCCCTTGCCCTAACAGGCAAACAGAAAACCACCACCACACAAGGTAAGGCTGGATATTTCAGTCACATTCCCCTTAAATTTTTCAATAGTATAAAGTCCACTTCAAATAAAGTTATACATTTTTGCACAATTGCACAAGGCTAGAATTATGCTTATTCTGAACACAGAAATCAGAGGCAGTCTGCCTGTCCTGCAAGCATAAGAATTTCACATTAAATTAAAAAAAAAAAAATTGATAAGCACAAACAAATTTTTATCTTGGAAATTCAAGTTGATGCTGAGTTTGTACCCTAAGCAGAAAAACAAAACTTGGAGATTTCAGTCCACTTTTTTTATTCAGGGAAAAATAAAAAGCCTCTCTCTGATGGAAAGCCAAGAATCCATCTCTTCCAAACACTAGTGGATCGAGTTATTGTAGGATGGAGGTTGTTAATGGTTTGTGTGTCTGCTGCTGGCAAGAAGCTCCAAGGAATCCAGGCACTGTGGTGTAAAGCACTATTATGGGATGAGCAGAGCCAGGCATAACTTGAGTAAGAACGAGTTTCCCAGGGCTTCATCCTTCCCTCACTTCCAGCTTCCACTGGTCCATTTGCTGATCTCTGACCTAACTCCTGGTAGCAATTTTGACCATTTCTTTCACAGCAGGTGAGGCTTGAAGGCACCACCAGCCCTTACCCCCACTTAGGACTTGAAGACATGCACAGCCCTGATCACATACTGCCTGCAGATGGGGCACTCGCTCATCCGCTTCCCACACTTGGTGCAGGTGACCATGTGGCCACATTCCAGCAGGACACAGTCGATGGGTGCATCCATGCAGATTTTGCAGAGGTTTTCCTCTGGGCCAGGGAGCCCAGCACCACCTGAGTAAAGGAGAGACCACGGGGCACATGAGACAAGGACGGTGGGTTGTGCAGTCTGGGTTGGCTTTATCAAAGGGCTATGTATATTTGCACTGAAAGTATGGAAAAAATTCCCAGTGTGGAATCTGCTTCATCAGCCAGCATGGAGCAGAAAGCTTTGGTTTTTAAACAGTTCTTTTGTGCAATGAAAACACAAATGCAACTGAGATTCTTAGCAGTGAGAATGAAGCAACAACATTAAGGATGTCACTTACCAGTGTGATCATCAGTGTCAGAAACTGCAACAGAGGAAAAGAAAGTTACTTGGTGAGAATAAGAGAAGCTGGGACAAAATCTACTCAAGCAGTATCACTGAACAGCAGATGAAGGCCTTGAAGGGAGATTGCTAAACCAAAACTGCTTTTTGCTTCTGCAGAGGTTCAAGCTGATTATCTGATCAGGATAGGTTGTTCAGCTGGCAAGAAACCTCTTCTACTGAGCTTATTATTGTGTAACACTTCACAAAGATAAGCAATATCTAAAGTGATGTCTCAAGTTTTAAGACAGCCTTGGAATTTATGCAGTGTTTGGCTTCCTAGGGCTACACCTTCAGCAGTGCCTTCTGCCAGCTGCTGTGGTGTTCACAAGCTCACCAGGATTGTTGAGCACAGCCAAGACACAAAGACAACACTAAGAGAAAAGGAGAAATTTTGTCAAAAGCACAAGATACGATGAAATAATATAAAACCAAAAGGGTTTTCTTAAATCATTCATGGAAAACAAGCTTAGAGAGATGTTTAAGAACACAATGCAAGCTTGGACAACACTGAGAAACCAACATAGGAAATCAAAGATTAAATTTATTTTGAAAATAATTTACAAGTATTTGTAAATTTAGTATTTGGTATAATGTGTAAAAAAAGTAATTTTTTTAGCTAATGGCCTAGAACTGCAAACTGGCATCTGAAAGTCAATCCAGATCCATCCTCTATGCACCACTATCCCTTCGTCAGTCTCAGCTGTGCAGGCACAGTTGGAGGAACACTCTCATGATCAAGAGGACAACTAAAACCACAGCTGTTCAGCAGTGGGAGCCACTGTCACTGAGCACACACCTGCTCTGAATTGCCCAGCTGCTTTTTGGTGGCATTTTCCTGCTCACTTTGCCAGTTACCAGGAGTGGATAGGTAAAAGTTGACCCCAGTGCTTACACTCATCCACCTGCAGTTCCTCCCAAGCTGTTCTGCAGGTGACAGTGACAACAAGGGATGCTGAGATGAAGGGCACACAGTGCTCACATGTTGCTGCCTCAGGGAAATCCCTCTCCAGAGCTACCACACTGCTCTCAGGTACATGCAAGTGGTGGTGAGTAACTACTTTCACTCTGAGCTGCTTAACCCTCCCCTCCTTCCTCCTCACTTGCACGGAACAAACATTGGTTCTGTTTCCTTCTGCAACTGTCTATAAACAGGGAAAACCTGGAAAACAGGCAGACATTTCCTGAGTTTCTTACCTAGATGTTGAAGGTCTTTCTCTTTATAAAGACGAGTCACCCTCTCTAGCAGCTCCCACTTCTCACAGCAGCCTTTGTAGTTGACAAAGTTGCGGGCAAGAATTTCCTTCAGCTGCCGCACGGAGAGCGCGTTGATGTCCCCGAGGCTGGTGAGGTCAGAAAGGGAAGCCTTCCTCCCCAGCACCAGGTTATCTTCTGAGTCAGTAGACTGAAAGGCAGCAAAAATGGAATGATTCTTGCCCCTCAGTGCCTAGCACTACAATTTGAATCAAGTTTCAATAGTTGCATTAGCAGGAATTCGTGTTTGGATGTAGGGAGAAGCCTGATTACTCTGTATTCCTCCATCTATCAGAAACACAAGTTCTAGGATGGAAATAAAGCATTTCTGTTATTCTGGTGTCCAAGCAGTATCAGCTCTTTCTATATATGGGGGACAAGGTGATGCCAAAGAAGGGATTAATTTGGTCTGCCAGTGGTCAGTCTGAATTACTGTTTTAATTATTTTAATACCATAGTTCCTAACTGAATTAGTCACACCTCTGCAGTAATGATTCTGTGGTGTCAAATATGGCCTAGAAAACCTGGTATTCTGTGTCATCTGATTCCAGGACACACAAACCTGTGTCTCTTCCTCTGTTGGTGCTTCTGCTGCATTCTCAACTTCTGTCAGACCACCTTGGCTTGGAGATACATAACCATTTACCTAGAAGAGGAAATAAAACTTTTAGCAATATCTTATCTCAACATGTCCAAAGAGAAATAAACTCAATAGTTCAGGCTAGCTCCAAATCCTGACCACTGCAGCACAAGGTAAAAAGCCAGGTACACTCATAGGAGGTATTTCTTGTGCAGCACTTAAAAAAAACAAACTTTAAACAAGTAAAACTTTTTGAAACTGAAGTGCAGCACCTGACCCTTTAGAGCCCCACTTGATTTTACCCCTGATAGTGTTACTCATCCAGCAAGTTCCCACATGATGACCTTGTGAGGCAGGATCAGGAGACCCAATTTATACACACACACACACACACACACACACACACACATCTGTGTATATGAAATCCTCCAGTGAGGTGTTGCAGGGTGAGGAGCTGTGACAGCACAGCTCTGGTGACATCTGCCAGCAGTGCAAAGCTCCCTGTTAAACCCCTTTAACACAGCACAAAAACTGCAGGTGCTCTTTAGAGTAACCATGCAGAAACACCTCCTCAGGTGGGTTCTGGACTGGACAAACAGGAAACAGCAAGTGAAGGGCCAGGAGCAACAGAGCTGGAGAATGGGAAGGGGCAGTTGCTGTGAGCACTCAATGAAATTAAATGAACTGCAGGGTAATTGTAGCTGACTTGTCCTCAGCAGCTGTCATTGCCCTCTGTGGTTTCCCTACTGACAAAGGAAGCTGTAATGTTACCATTCTACTGAACTAAGCTGTGACTTGTTAATATTTACAAAGCAAAAGAATAATAATGATGAAAGAGCCTGAACTGTAGCAGGATCTCATGCAAGTGGATACAAGAACCTGAAATGTACCAAGGGGCAGCAAAGGAAAACAACAGAGCTGAACTTGCTGGTGTAACTAGGAGTGGCAATATCCAGAAAACCAGAGAATGAAAAGGCTCTTTAATGATTTGTAAAAAAATGTCCTCCCAGGAAAACTCTTTGTTTTGTATTGGATATATCTGAGGAGGAAGCAGAAGGTACCTGTACTGTCACAGCTCTGGTCCCCAGGGAGCTAAGCACACCTATTAACTTAGCATGAGGCCTGGGAGCAGATGTTAAGCTCTGAGTACACTTCCCATACCAGAGAGCAGAAAGACAAACAAAGCAAAGTCAATAAAAAATAATTAAGCTCAAATGCCCCTGACAGGGTTCATCAAAGCTCCAGTTTTCATCATAAACTGAAAACTAACCACAGACTGGGGTTTTGTCTTCTATTCATCTTGGTGCAGGAGATACCCAAAGCCCATCTCACCATCATCCTTCCCAGCAGTTTCAAATCATGACTTCTTTAAACAGTCTTGCAGATGAATTAAGAACAGTAATAACCATTTCATCTGACATCTGCATACACCTGGCAGAGAGTTGTCAAGATCAAGGCACCAACACAGACATCAAGTACCAAAGGAACCAGTCACAGGGGTGGCAGTGGCACATGGGGACCGGAGCACCAGAGACAACACATCTCAAACCAGTTGTTCCCAGTGAGCATTCAGTACTGCCCAGCAAACTGAATTCCACTAATGCAGAAAGGGAAAGGCACATTAGAGTTGGTGCAGCAGCACCACTGTGTAAAATAACTCATTTTCCTTATTATCCTGTGAGAAAGTGAAGCCCTCACTCCAGAACCTAAGAGCATGTATAAAATACAACTGAAGTATTTTGTCATCCATCCTAAAGAAAGCCCTCCTTGCTTTTTAAGCATCTTTAATAAAAATAAAAAAAAACAATTTAGATTCTCTACTTGCAAAACCTTGTGCAAAATCTTAGAAATGAGTCTGCAGAAGATGCTGCTGGCTACAGACTGTACCTGGGGGTGTTCCTGAGCTCCTGAACTTGAGATGGGATCTGCAGCCACATCATGTGAGGTAGAAGATGCTGTGCTGGTGGGTGGGAGAATCACAAAGTTTTGCTGTCCAGAGGCACTAGGATTAAATGCATTCGTTATTATCTGATCTTCCTGGGTAATTAGAGACTGCTGGCCAAGAATCAGAAATACCAGGTCCTCCTTTTCACGACACAACTCTGTGGAAATCTCACGGAGGGCCAAATAGTCCCGCAGATCCTTCACCTTCATCTTGATCAGCTCTTCCCGCTGAAAAGCTGTGGCTCGGACCCGCTGGCAGAGATGGCAGAGGAGGGGGCCACCTTCAGGCTGGTTGGAGCAGGACGTACAAAAATTCTTTTTACAGTCCAAACAGATGTGCTGGGAAAGAGAAAGGAAGAGAATCAACCCAATCCACCCTGAGCTGAGACAGAGGCTCAGAGTGACCTCGGGCAGTGCTCCCCTACCATCTGGAAACCAAAGAAAGGAAGAGCCTCTGTTCAAGCATATAAAACCTTCTCATTTATGGAAAAAAAGCCATGTTAATCATGTTCCTAGATGAGGACAAGGATTGATCCCATGAGCACATCACTAGATTCTTCACTGTTCTTAGAAATGCCCTATTTATGCTCCATTTACTCAGAATGAAACCCTGTATTCTTAAACAATCCCCTGGCAGGACAGGAGCTTTCTGCACCTTACTCCAGACCTGTTCCTCCAGTTTAAGCCAAAGATGAAATCAGGAGGTATCTGTCAGGCAGCAAGTAAATTACAGTGAGCTGTGCATTGCTTTATAATAAGATACTGCCCTGTGCATTAAGAAATCCTAGCATTGCAGGGAACTACTTCAAAACATTTCTAGATTTCATAAATGTAATACTTGCTATGAGCAGATCTTCCCTCCCCCCCCCTTTTTTTCCCCCTTCCCACTTGCTCCAATCACTAAATTAATCCTTTTTTCAGCATAAGAACAAAAGGAAGTAGCAAGGCTGACAGTGTCTGAGAGACAGCAAAGAAATCGCCATTTATTTAAACAGCAAAAATAGCCACCTTGTTTTGAAAATAATATGCAGGCTGTGTGCCTGTTAGGTGCTAGACAGAAAGTGTTGGAAGTTTCGGAAATATTAGGCCCCAGATGTCTTAAAAACTTTACAGATTAACTTGTGTTGTTTGAAGTTTATATTTTTTACTGTTCTGGTCTGGTCACTCAGGGCTCGATTTTCAGAAGTTCCAAGCACTCACGGTCCATGTTGACTTCTGCAGAAACTTGACTGTTCAAGACTTTGGAAAGTCAAATTCTACATTTTCCAATAGGAATAGCAGCAGAACAGCCACATTATGAGCCTTTTAAAAAGTCCTGAGGGAAGAAAGAACTGCTTTCAGTGCTGGTTAAAAATGCTAATCCAGTCTCCAAAAAGACAAACATCTCATATGGAATCCTGACCCACCAGACCTGAGCAAGGAAAACTACACATTTCAGAGAAGCAACAAATTCAGAGACAAAAAAAATGCTTCTTTAATTGCTTCTAGTGATTAAAGAACATTTTTAACCTCGTAGCTTGAAAAAGCATATGTTTTGCATGTGTTTGAAAAGGTGTAAATAATTCTGCTTGCTTACATAAGCTCCTTCTGATCCCTTTTATGGCCTGGAAGCCCCTTGCCCCCCCACCCTCCCACCCCTTCTTACAATTTTACTGACAGACTTCTATTTTAGACCCTGTGATAGACTTAAAAAAGACAGTTAGTGGAAAGAATCCAAATTTCCTAAGGATTTTAAGATATGAACATTTCTACCACAGAGAGAATCTCTGCTCATGCAGACTTGAAACCTCATCTCAGAATTACTGGCTGGGGCCTGCCAAGTACAGGTGACTTTCATCAAACACAGACTAAGACAGGAAGGGCAATTTCCACATGACCATCCAGTTTTGAGCAGTTTTCCTAAACTTGGTCGTTATAAAAAATATTAGTATATAATTGACTTTTTTTGACCCTACAATTGCAGGAGCAATCCAGTTCCTCAGGAAATTTTCAGGGCAGAGACAGAACATGTGTCTAGAGCAGGGGAATAAATGCTCCCCAAAAGCAGAGTGATGGAAAATAACTCTATTGACAGCACCTTCCTTCTCTCAGTCACCAGTCTCTGTCAGAGGAGCAATCAGAAGGACTGAGGGGGAAAAAACAAACATTTTTTTTTACAAATCCCAAAACCCTGCTTTCCTCTGGCAGGAGAAGAACTGCCCCATGCTCTGCAGACTGCCAGGCTGGCTCCAGAGGGGAATCACAGCATGGCCAAGGACCTTCCAGCCAGGAAAATCCCTTCTTGAGTAGTTCCATGTTCAGAGATCACATAAGTGAGTACAGTCCAAGGGCAGTATTACCCAAGATATTTTTTGCAAGCAATTAACAGTAAGAACACGAATCTGCCTTAATTATCAAATGATAGATTGGAGCAGTCAAAGCCACACGTATCTCTGGCTTATCAGTTCACCACTATTATTCATCTTCAGAGAAAAAAAAATTCCCCAGCCTCAGAGTATCAAATAAATAATTAAACATACAGAGAAGCTGTTGGCCCCATCTCAATATTAAGCAGCTTTTACAGCTTTGATATATTTGTTGAACTCTGACTGAAAGGGCAATGACAGAAAACAGCACTCTCTATAGAATGATTTAATTCAAACATTGTTGAAAATTCAGAAATGTTACTAAAAGGTCAGACCACTTTTGAATGATGCTTACAAACTGATAGCACCATCACAGGATGAGTGAACAGAAGTGAAATGTTTTAAACCAGAAGTCTGTCCAGAATGAAAGTTGTTTGTGGTTGCTTGCAGCTTCCCAGAGATACCAGGATGGGGTTTTGATACACTTGGCTCTTCTCTGGATGCAGGATAAAATGAAGAAAAGCCAACATTCAAGCTCTCACTAAGGCTACTGTTGTTTAGAGATTGCTGGGGGGGTTTAAATCTTATTCTCTGAATTGCCTGGAGCTATTTCTGGGACTATCCAAAGAAAAGCAGCTCCCTGAAAATGTCAGCCAATTCAAGGCACTCTAATCAGAAAATGGGGGAGGAAGGAATAAGAGTCTGAGATATCCACCAAGAATGCCTGCCACAGACTTATGTCAGCAGAGAGGAAAATAAAGAAAGCTTGTTTTAAATATAAAAGATTTTGTGGAATCAGTTTGCTGCAGAAACCCAAAAAGTCATCTAAGAGAAAGAAAACATGAAAGAACAAAAGAGATTTTCCTTGCTACAGTGATTAAATTTTACATCCTTTAAAGATGCTCCAATAAGTTACTTGAAAGCATCCTACAAGCACATGCTCCATTCAAATGTCTCCTACCCTAATCCTTTCAGTAGGTGCCATGGTTTATAAAAATGTTAAGTATGATAAAAGATCAAGAAGTTAATATACTCTCATTCTGCTTTTTGGGTTTTGCTTTTGGCTTTTTTTATGTTTGATGGTTTGGATTTATTTTCTAGAGCAACCTAGATTGTCCTTTTGGTCACCAGTGTGGAAGTAATTAATTTTTATCCACTGTATATCAGTATAAACATTAACTGGACATGATAGTTCAAAGGTTCTGCCTTTCTGAGGGCATCAATGCCTTAAATGGTTTCAGCTGATCCCCTTTAGCTTTACCTAGCCCAAAACAGTCAGTATGTTTCCACATACCTGAAGTGGTACTGAGAACTGCTACCTAAAGACATCTTATTAGAATATCTGCTTAGGAGGGAGCAAGAAAAAATGTGGCCATGGCTCTAGCACTGCTCCTGTATCATCCATACAGGAACTGTTTTTATTTCAAGAGCAGAAAATCATCTACATCCACTTTTTGCTGCTATGCAGAAGATTAAGCACTGGAGAAGTTCTCACAGTTCAGGAACATGCTATATATAAACCCCTTGTTAAGCCCCAGAGTTTGGACTCTGAAAACCTTTCCTCACCAAAACATTTTTCAAGCAGCATTTATAGGAACCACCATGACCCAGAGAGGCTCTGCTGTTTAGTTTAAAATCTTTAAAAACTATTTTGGCATCTGTATCCTCACAAACCAAGGTCACAAACAAAATCCAAGGGGTTGGGGTGGTTGGGATGGGTTTTTTTTGCTATGGGGTGGGGTTTTGGGGGTTTCTTTTGTGTTGTGGGTTTTTGTGTGTGTGTGTTTTGTTTGTTTATTGTTCTTTCTTTGTGTTTTGGGGGTTTTTTTGCATGGAGCTTCAGCAATTCAACACACACCCTCAATAAACTTCCATGGCTTTCTAGTTTGAGCAATACTTTGGAACAGCTACGTGGAGCTTCCTTTATTGAAAGCACAAACAGATTGCTAAACCTCTTGCCACATTTCAATTTTTTTTTTTAAAAAGGCCATGTTTTTAAGTAACAGATTAAAAAAACCTGATGCTCCAGTTAATGCTCTTTTTAATGATCATAAGCAGTTTGGCTTCTTCTTTCAGCACCTGGGAAAGCCAAGTCTACTGCAGGTTAAACTGCCACACTTCCAGCTCTCTTTAACTCCATCTAATTGCAAAAGAATGACTCAAGACCCAGAAGCAAAGCCAAGCTCTCTTTTCCCATGTGGTGTCCTCAAATCAGAGGCCTCTAAATGTGCACCCATTTCTCACCAGCCTGACTCTCTGTAATTAACTGGAAGGCAGCTGGAGTCCTGCAGTCAAACTGAACACTCCCCAAAGTCAGCAGTGCCAGAGAAAAAGGTTTGGGACTCACCTTCCTGGAGGGGCTGTCAAAGTGCACCCCACAGGCTTTGCAGCTCTGTTCAGAAGAGGTGGGAGAGGGGTAGGAGCTGAACCCAGGGTTGGAGTAGGCTTGGGCTCTGGCTCCCTGCTGTGCCTGCTGCTCCATCTCTTCAGCTGAGCCATCCAGACAAAACCAGTTACAGCAGCTTGCCCACATAGTAACTGAAAGCTGAAAAGAAACACGTTGGAAATGACACGGGAAATAATCCCTAAGATCAAGTGAGAGCAAAGCATAAAACATATATTTAAGTTTCCCCACCAGCAATTCCTTTTAGATCAGTGTGTTTGGAAGTTTTAATCTTTCCCCTCATTTACAAGCACGTACAAAACCCACACACCCAGTCCAGCAGAGCACAACTCTGTGAGAAAGAATTGAGTACAAAATAGTTAGTACTGGATTTTCTTAGAGTTAAGGGGTTACAGCAAAGATAGATGAATTTTATGTTCCAGCTGGCTGTAGGAGTCTGTGATCAAGGCTGCTGTAACAGGCTGTCTCCAGTCCAGGAAAGCTGCAACACACTGGCTTTGCTTTTTGTGCATCAAGAAAAGCAAACAGCTCAATTTTTGCTCATACATTATTTCAAACAAAACAGGAGCAAGATCACAGATGGCCAGTCCTCAGTTTGGTTCTAAATCTCCCTGCAGATTTACAGGTACACAGCTAAAAAGATAAAAGACAAGGACAGTGTAGGCACTGATTTAACACGTGCCACTTCTCAACTGGATTTGCAGCATGACAAGGCTAAATTATCCCAGAATACCTAAATGTCAGCAGTCTAAGAAAAAAAAACAATACTTGCTTCCAGTAACTGATGGGAAAACAGCTCCATCTGAGACACATCATCACTTGTTTAATTATCTTAGTTTTGCAAGACAAATAATGATACACACATCTATATACACATCCACACTTACCTAAATTCCTATCAGTCCAGTGCTAAATGCACAGTTTTGAAGTCCTCTAAGACCACCATGCAGCACTATTCCAGAAACACACTGCTAGAAACTTGTGTTTGGGAGTTTACAAAGAAATCTGAACTCATCTGGGCACTCAGTTTCTAGAGCATACACCATGTGTCAGCCCTCACTGGTAAACAGAATACAAATAAATTGCTTCCTCTGCATTTCTCTGTTCCCATTGTAGTTCCCAGACTGTGTTTCTTTTATGTCTTAAAAAATCAGGTCCATCACTGATGGTGTTCAGCAGCTGTTCTGTTTTATAAACTTCTGGACATAAAACATCTCTCAGCTACACAGCCAATTCATTGCTTTCGTCTCAGGAAGTTTTGCCACTGTAAAACTCCAGATTCCCATGGGGCTGGGGCTGGCACAAGAGCTGAAGGTTATTTGGTGTGATATACAGACATACTGCTCTGTTGCTGGTTGCTTTGGGACTTTTTTTTAAAGCTATCTTGAGTTCTTTTGGTTGATGGAGTTGAACTGGGAAGCTTTTGCAGCTTGGTAGAGTTCCAGGATCTGTAGCTCTAGTGGAATCTTTAATCCTGCCTAAATCTAGCTGAATTTAGCTTGTCAAAGTCAGTGCTGTCACTGCAGGGGACATGAGCCTTTCAGAACCCACAAAAGGGAGCTTAGCAATGGCCCCTGCAGGCTCAGCAGCTCTTCATGTTTAAGTGAAAATCTACAGATTGATGATACAATAAACAATTTGTGGTGTAACTGATGTGCTCAGTGCTGTAAATTGCTCTGCAAAGAGCAGCTTAGATCTCTAACAACAGAATGGTGACAGCACAAAGCAGCACTGGGTGGCTGCTGGGAGGGCTGGGGTGATGAAAGGCATGGCAGGGAGACCCAGGGGACAAGAGTGTTATTATATTTTATTCTGTGATATCAAAACCATCAGATGCTGATTCTGTCAAACACTGGACAAGCCCAACACTAAAGTGGCATCAGTTTGTTCTCCATACCCAACCATCTCACTGAGTGTTCACATAAAATTTTGGAGATGCCTCGACCTTCCTCCCCTCACATCATTTGAAGCTGTTCACAGACAAGCAAACAACCAAAAAAAAAGCAAAGCTGCTTCCCCAGCAGCCTGGGACAGCAAACTGCTTTGGCAGGAGTGTGTGTGCTACACAGAAAATACCTGGAACAGTCACCACACAGCAAAGCAGGGAGATTCTTTAGGCCACCAAGAGCTTTGGTTGGTGTTACATCCCTGTGTACCAATCCTGGAGTCAGAAAACAGTGAGCTTAAACACTGGTATTAAAGATAAACAAGAACCAAACAAAAGCAGTGCAAGTCCTTACTGCCACACAGGGATCTGCAGCCTGAAACCCCCAGGGATGTCACTGGAGTGTCCCCACCCAACATTTACTTTCACATGCCACAGTATTTATCCCTGTAAGCTGGGGCAGCTGTCAATAAACACATGGAGAGAAATGTTCCATGAACAGAAATAACTTAACAACCATTTGTATTTGCTCTGCACTGCAGTCAAAACACAGACTTCAGGTATTAGACATAAAATGTTCAATTACTTTTTCCTTCTGTACCTTCATTTCCAAGCAATCAGAAGTTAACACTCCCTGCCTATTGCAAAAACACTGAATTTCTATTTTAAACTATGTTGTCTGGAGGTTGAATTTGTTCTTAGGAATTACAAATCTAAACAACATGAAAGCTGCAGAGCCAAACAAGTATTCCCAACCACCACAGCAGAAAACTATGGCCATAGTCAGTTCTTTTCCTGTGTCAAGGACCCCTGTGAACTGAAGGCCACCCAGGATAACAGAATACACAAAAGCTACTGCCTGCCCCTAAAAACTCTGGTTTCCTAAAACAGGCAGCCCTCTAATTCACTCTGGAACATTGCAACATGTCAAACGCTGGGAAGAAAAACAGGAGGGAGTGCACAAACCAGGATAAAGTGAGAGAGAACTCAGCATTCAGCTGGAGTTGGGGTTTTGTGCCACTGCCAGGAGATGAACAGATTGACAAAAAGCTCAGATGCTGCTATAGAAGAACCTCAATCCTGCTCAGCTACAAAAGCATGGAAGGGAACCATCCACACACAACTAATAACCAGGAGTGTCCCCTCATCTGTCATGTTCTTCCAAAGGTATCTCCTCCCATCTTTAAGAGGACTGAGCACTTAGGAACACAACACCATCCAAAAACTGATCACTTCCATAAGGAAGGCTTTGATGGATGTGTTGTTGGTACAGATGTGGCAGAGCCAGGGCACCCCAAGAAGAAAGCACTGCCCTGTGTAAAGCCTCTCAACCCTCTGCAGGTGAATGGGTGCATGCAAGGAGCTCCCTCCCCATGACAGTGAAGTGACAAATAAATGCCCACCTAAAAAAATCCCCAAAACCCCAGAGCTGTTGTTCTCCAGGGCTTGGTACCTATAGTAACCTCACCTGTTTTGCAAATCCAGCAAGTTCTTTACTGAGCCCATAATCAGGTGTAGAAAGAACAGAAAACTGCCACAAGTTCCTACCCAGCTGTGAAAGAAGTCATCCAGTGCCCATGGCCACCTCTGCCACCCACAGAAGAGATGTTCTGTGTCAGAGAGAAGTCAGCTCGAAACACAAACAGAACCTTTCATATCTCAGGAAATTAAACATTACCTTGCACATATCTTAATTAAAGAACCATAAAACTAGCCCATTCCTATCAGTGCTTCAATAGGAGAGTTGCCTCTCCAGCACTGAAGTGAACACGTCAGTTAGGAAATATTAATGACACCACAGGTTTTAGGAACTCACAAGCAACTTCTTGAATAAAAGATATTGACTCATGGGCATGAGTAACAACATTACAGCATTACTGATATCAGCAGTCTTCATTTTTCTTGGAAGTGATGCTCCTGCTGGCCAGTGGGGACCACAGACAAGACCTTTTAACTACCCAGCTGAGTGGGGTTTCAGGGAACTGAAATCTCTGTGGCAGAGACTCAGCAGATGGCTCCTGGCAGCAAAGCAGCACTTGCCCTAAATCCTAACTCTGTTGTGCTGGGAGCATCTGCAAGTGCAAAGGGAGAAGCAGCTTCATCAAGGGTGGAGATGCAAGATCAAACACTCTCTCCTGGACTTGCAAACACATCCACCCACATGGCAATCATCATGCTGGGCTTGGTTTTGGGAAGGGAGTTGTTTTATCTTCGTTTTTTCCTGATCTATTTAAGGAAAAGCTAGATGAAATCCAATTTGGTATGAAGCAGGGAGCTGCTTGCCGTGGTCTGTGGGCAAAGCAGTGCCAGGATGTTATCACTCTCTGCTGGACTGCCTGGTTGGTCTTCTTTTTCAGTATGAAGCTGTGAATGCCATGACTCTCTCCTCTGATTTTAAATAGAAGACTGAAATTCACTGCACCACCTGTTCAAGAACATCTTTTATGGTTTATGTTCAGACATAAAATATTCCCCTTATTTTCCTAAGAGTGCAAACAAGAAGGGACCAGAACAAGCAAAAGGAGCATCTCCTAGAATCACTGAGATTTTGGTTCTGTATAATAAAGCTCCTGATGACTGTGTTTGGCTTCTCCTTTTCCTGACTGCTCAGGAATTTGGGAGCTGGAATGCAGCAGCACCAACAAGACACTTAAGGGATCAAGAGGAACCGAGCTCCCACAGGCAGAAAATTTTGCTCCCATAAGAGGAAAAACCACAGCAATATGAACTCCTCCTCCTCCTCCTGAGAGGCCTCCAACCACTGGAACACCAGGGCTGATGACCCTTGAGGCTACTGGAAATGAAGAGGGTGCCAAAAAGGGAGGGAGATGGAAGGCAAAGAAGAGCTTTGCTAGGGCTTGCTTCCCTGCAGAGATGTTTGCCCATCAGCTCCCCAAGCCTCAGACCTCCTAATCCAGAGGAATATCACAGAAATCTATTCAGAAAGCCAGAGCAGGGCAGTATGGCTTTAAATATTGAAGACTTGATAAGTACATCTAAAATTATTATTTTTGTGTTATTATTCTATGCTGCAAAGCTCAGAGCCTATTTTAATGAATGCTTGTTTTGCAATGATTTAAGTCTTTAATGACTTTTAGCCATCTTGGTTCCTCATTAATAGCATTATATGGTTGCTTGTTGTTAAAATTGACTTTTTTTTTTTTTTAAGTAAACATGCACTGATAAGAAATGTATTGCTAAAATTAGTTTCACTAATAACCCATCACTCACAAACTGAATTCACAGCATGCTTGGCCAAAAATTACTATTTACTTGGTAACAGAGCTATCAAATAAGCTGCTCAAATGACATTTATGCATGAAGAATTTTTATCATCCTGTGTCAGGGGCAACACAGACCTGAATTATGATAAATGGGAGCAACCATATGTTGGGACAGGTGGAAAAGTCAGCAAATTAGCCAGCAACAGGAAGCACAAGGGGAGGAGGCAGGTCAGCAGTCTGAGGGTGACATTTACAGAGGTGGTGTCTTAGCTGGTACAAAGCATAAGAAAATAACAAGTGGGGACCAGGTCTGGCTGGTCACAAAGCACATAAATCTCATTTGCTATATGCAACAACTGCCTTCAACACACAAGGTTTTTACCTAGGGAAAGAAAAAATGTGTTTATGAATAAAAGTACAAGTTTGCATATGTCTAAGGTAACAACACATCTTGCAAAAATATACTGATAAATACCAGCAGAGTTCAAAACTTGAGTGTTTAGAGAGGGAGGAGAGACTGAAATCTTGGTATAGAGGGAGGAGACTTCTCCCATTTTTTTCTGTGCCTTCAAAATGTCTGCAGACATTTCACATCTCTAATCACCTAAGTATGCAATACCAATCATATTTACAAAGCCAAACAGACAACAGCTCACCAGTCTGATCAGCAGCTTTGATGTCAGTCTAAAATTCTGCAGGTGGCCAGCTACAAAAGCAGAGGACAGAGAGAGCATTCAGGTCAATCTGCACCAACCACACTCAGAACAAGGTGTCCAGGTGAGTTTCTGTGGTCTTGGTCAGGGCTTCTGTACACCCAAGAGTGGGTTACACTGTTGGGTCCATCAGGGCTAGAAGAACAACATCTCCAGACTCACATCTGCTGGCTGCTTGGCTGATCCAGGCCCTCCTGGTGTCCTCACCCTGTGTTTAAATCTTCCCCATCAGATGTGGGCAGCACCCAGCTGGGAGTTCAGCTTCTCCCTTCAAGTGCTCCATCTTCAGACCCTTTTTAACACAGCCCAATCCAGCTGCACCTTCACTTTTCCACTTGAGAGATGCCTTCAGCAGCCCCTACGTGTGGGCACCAGGCACCTTGGAAGGCAGGAGACACAGCACACCCCAAGGTGTCCAGCTGGGAGCCAGAGCACAGAGTGTGGCACAGGACTGGATCCAACTCCCTGGCAGCTGCTCCTGGTGTGTGTCTTCCCAGAGGAAGGGAATTTGGCCCTGCAGCAGCATTTCAATCAAGGAAGTGACATCCATTTACCACAGAGCAGAAAGTAAACAGCCTGGCCCACCACTGTGCAAAGCAGAGCAGGAAAAAGCTGGAATTTGGCCACAGGAATTGAGCACAGACAGCCACACACAGCTTCACTGAACTGCTCTCCCTCAAGTACTGCTGGGTCCCAGAGAAGTACCAAAAGGAACTTCCCAGTTCCATGGTGCAGAGGAAAGCATCATGCAAAGATCCTTTTATATTGCTGTGCCCTGCTTTACCTTGGAACAAATCATTTGCAAGGTAAGCCCTTAGAAAATCTGCTGACAAGAGGGGGAAATGAAGAATTCTCAAATGCAGGAAAAAAAAATACAGTGAGTATTTTAAGAACATTTTGCTCCTTCTTCAGGGTTTATCAGCCTGCTCTGCTACAAGTAATTTGATATCTCATTAACAGATGAGCATCTCAGCTGATGCTCAGTTTATTAGAAAATTTCCAGATAGAGCAGAAGAAGAAGCAGCCTTTGCCCATCAGCAAATCCCACTGATACCATAAGAAGCACAAAGGATCTGTGCTTCAAGCACCTGTTCAAAATTAGAGAGCTGCAATTTTCATCTTAAAAGTGAGAAAATGGTTTTAGAAAGCTGTGTGATGGCAGGGGAAGCCAATTCCAAAGGCAGAAACAGAAACCCTCTCGTTTGACTCCCAGCCTTGCACCCGAGTTGCAGTCTCAGCACTCACCCACTTTCACAGCACAAGTAGAACCAAATAATTTTTCCCCATTTCAACATGAAAAATTTGGAAATCCCATTTTGTTTTAAAACAGGATTTTTGGGTACCTGGGGTGTGGATTGTTTCAATATAAACTGTTTCTTTTGACCCAAAACTGCACTTTATATATTGAAAAATATTTACACAAGACATTCTTCTTACTATTAACTGTAATTAGGTCCCCAGGCATCTGCCAAGATGGAAATTCAGCAACAGCCATTTTCCTTTGCAAGCCAGTGAGTTACTTTCAGCAAATTAACACAAACCATGATTAATGAAATCCTGTGACTAGTTCTAGAAGATTATTTATCCTACCCAGTCTGGCTCATTTCCTTAGTCCCAGACCTCTTCCCAAGTCATGTGCTGTGACCTCAGACAATGTCCCTTCCCTCTGATGAGCAATTAACAAATCCAGTGCACTCTTTAACTCTAGTATGGTATTCATCAGCAAGATAAAATTAAGCTGTAAAATACAGCATGGACCTTGTCAGAAAGAGAAGAAAGGCTCTGGAGAAGTAAGATTCCAGAGTACCTCATTTTCTTATCATCCCCACCCTCCTACCATCCTGTGGGGGTGTTACCTGTGTCCCACACACAAAAGTGGCAGTGAAAGTGGAAGCTCTGTCAACACTTAGGGAGTGAGCAGTCCAGGAATCTTAGGCTACCCCAGATCATTTCAGTCAGTCCTTTTCATCATGGAGAAAAAGGTCAGTGCTGGCTGGAGCTTTGAATTTTTTTCCCTCTGTTCACTCACATCATCCCAAGTCCTTCTTGGATGTAGTTCCAGTCAGATGTTTTGTTTTTTTTTCAAGCAGTGAGTAGCTGCTAAAATTTAGCAATGCACTGTTAAATGAAAACCTGAAAATGTAAATAACTTGTGTAGCTTCCTTAACCAGCTTCAGTCAGGGGGGGTTGGCATTCTGTCCTCCCCAGACTTCATCTCCAAACCCATCCAGACTGCTCTCCTGTGCCAGGGGAGGTCACCTGGCTCTGTGCCCACCTGAAAGCCAGCAAAGGTCTCCAAAGGCAGAACATAAGCTTTGTAATAAACAATTATCCCAGCCACAGCTCCCCAAACTTATAAAAACCCTCACCCCAATCTCCAGAGGCAGGGTGGAGACACAGGAACAGAAGGGACCTCACCACAACTCCCTGTCCCACCTGGTGAGACAGGTACAAGGATACAGAGAGATGGAGCAGCTGTTCCCAAAACAGTTGGAAGAACAATCTTAAGCCTTGCACTGTTATTCATCCAACAGCTGAGCTTGTCCTGAGGTGGTACAGTACCAGCAGTCAGAAATACACTAAGTATTAATAATATAGAGATAATTGGGATTGCAGTTGGCATGAATGCTCTGAAGACACCATGCTATGGCCTGTCTTCCAAACACCCAAAATCAACTGACAGGCTACAATGTAAGTTGGAAAGCCTGTAAATTACTTCTCATGCCAAGCTTTGGGTTTATTTTTTAAACAGTAAACTTTTAAATCTTTTTTTTTTTTTCTCCATAGATCAATATATAGCCTCAGAATCCCTCACATGCAAAGCCTACTCTTTTCCCACTCTTATTTGAGGAGCTGCTAGTAGAAAAATCAACCTAGGGCCCAGGGAATTCATACACATGGAAAAGCACACGTTGAGATGGATGATGCAGCAGTAAAATTGCCTGCACCAAAGATCTGTGCAGACTGGCAGGCAACCTCTAACCCAGTTAACTGCAGCCTGAAAAAAAAGACCATTTTTATTTGGCTAGACTGAAAAAGATCCAAATGTATATAACTGAGGCACATCATAACAAGTTCAAACACTGCAGAGTTATTTCACAGCCATACCTATTCCAAATTACTCTGAATTCAAATCCAAACCAGGTGCTGAAGTGGAATAAAATGCAGCTGCAGATCAGCTCCTTCAGGAGACATTCAAAGAGCAGCACCTATGTCTGAAATTATATGAAAAGCTCTGTTCTCCCAGGCTGCAGAAATACTTGTGAGTTTGTCAGCACTTAAAGAAAGGTTCAGGGTATTGAATACAACACTGAAAAGCAGCAAACCTGAATCCTGGTTTTCTTATTGAGCCAAAGAAAGATGCTGAAATGGAAAAGTCACTTGATTTATGGCTTAGTCATGGCATCTGTGGACAATGGAAAATCCAGACACACACCCACGTGAAGTTAATACAGGTGAAAGTTTGAGAGAGACTTTGAAGCTGCATTCTGAAAGCACTTCCATAAATATTGTCATTTTTGTGCCAATCTCCATTTAGCACTGAAGTGTTTGAAATTCAAAAGTGCTCAGGTGCAGCCCTGGATAGAGCTTGAAAACTGAGGGAAAGTTCAAGATGTTTGTCAGGAGGATGAGCAGGAGCTACTTAGAGCATTCACAGAACAGATACCAAAATAATCCATTTCCAGCCATCTACAGCATTGGTTTCTCAGCCTGAAAGATTCTGAATGTGTTGCTTTAACCCAGCAACTGCCAAGCTCCCCTCCTTCTTCCAACCTCAATCCCTGCAGAACATGAAGGACTCAACCTCAGAGCAATGCAGGCTGAGATCTGGGCTTTATTCAAACATCAACAAACCCAACACCCATTTTGTCCTGATGGAGATACTGAGAATAAGGAATGAAAGTTTCCAATGGCCTTTAAGGACCTGCAATTCCCAGCTTCCCCACTTCTGTCACCAAGAGGAAATTTCCCATATATGGCCCAAGCAGACTAGGATCACACTGCAGTCCAAGGCTTCTGGCAAGCCCAAGCATTCAGACATCATGAGTCAGTGCTCCAGAAATCACTGGGTTTTATAAACCAATAAATCTATTTCATTTTGTTGTCTTTTGTTTCTTTTATTTGACTTGTTGGGGGTTTTTTTTGGGGGGGTGGGTGTGTGCTCTCGACCTTAGCAGTACAGAGGCATCATCACATTTTCATTTTGCTCCTCTGGAACTGGGAGGAGCACCTGTTTCCCATTCTGGGTTTGTCTGGTTTGTAAAATGAGACAAGATTTTTGTATTAGACTAAATCCTGGCATGAGGCACTAAGGAATTAAAAGGACATATCAACAGTTGTGGAAGTTGAAAACAGGTACTGTGCTGTCCTGTACTTGCACACAACCCTTTAACAACGAAGAACACTTCTTTTTTTAAAAATTAAACCTCAAAGTATCTTCACCTCTGTTCTCAAATCCCAAACAAATATTAACTTATCTGGCATTTCAGCTCAAGCAGAGGTGACTTCTACTGGTAAGCAGCTCCCTGGAAATGTCTTTTCCACCAATAACCTTGTAACACCAACATGAATTTTCTTCCATTTTGAGTTCTACATTCCTCAGTTCAATAGCTCAGAAGAAACTGCCCCATTTTTGATGATGCAGAAATCACATACCACTTTTTAAAAAAAAAAAAAAAAAAAAGGACCTGAACTTCAGCAGACTTCATTGGGTAATTACTTGCAGATTAGTAATGGGATCCATTTATATGGGACAACTGGGGATGAGGATTTTTTATTGCTGCTTCCAGCTCTATTACAGATGCTCTGTGCATCTGGGCCACTTCAATTCTCTGCACCTCAGTTTTCCATACATAAAATACAGATAATATCTCATCAGGGAGTGGAATCAAGTTAACATTTCATTTCTTCAGAGCACTGTTGTATTCATAATGGAATTCAATACTTTCAGAGAACTATCACAGCTCACAGAAGTAAGGCACTTCTGGGAAGGAATCTTTACAGTGAATGACCCCCTTGCACAGCATCCTCACAATTTAGCATTAAAACACATGAACATAAACAAAAAAGAACAAGCTCAGATGATTCTAAGGCCAGCTTTCCTTCACACAGGTACAAAAGGCAATGCAAGTCTAGTTAAATTGTTTGGGCTTTTTTTGTTGAGGTTCATTTGTTTGAACTCTTTCCCAGTTCACAGTGAAAATGACAGTAATATGCAGAATAAGATGTTGCTCAAAAAGTTCGGTTTTATTTAATGGACCATTTAAACTTTAAAAAAAAAAAGTGTCACTGACAAATCTGGTGTTATAAAAAAAGCTAATTCTTAGTACTTGAGACATATCTGCAGAAGGCAGCATGCTATCAAACTGCTGTCTAGAAAAACATCTAGGATTTTAGATTAAAACATGTGTGGCAAAAATTTCTTTTTATTTAAAGGTTCAGAAGGTTTGATAAATATTTTTAGACTGTTTCATCCATTATTGAGGATTAAAATCAAATCAGTCAAGTATACAGTATACAGTGATAGTTTATATCCTTTTCTTCACCATCGTTTATATTAGGGGAATTTTTTGGAAATACTACCCCACATTACAGATTTAATTTCAAGTTTGCATCTTTATTCCAGGCAGAGCAATAAAAGCCTTAGCTGGTATTATTAAAAGTCACACCCAGAAGTAAAAAAGCAAGCTCTGGCCTCCTTAACATCTTCCCATGTTACTTAGGTCTTCAGCAGAACACCACTTGGAAAACACTTCCAAAGAGACAGGGCTCATTCCAAGAATTTACTGCACGTAGCCTGAGTAAAGACTTTCATGAGCAAGGCTTGGGTCTCACCTACATTCTGTGCTCTGAAAATGCTTCATTAGGGGCAGCTGAACACACTGAACACAGCCAATAGTGACTGCACTAAAACGGGGGAACTGCATTCAAGATGCTGCTTATTATCTGGAAAATAGGCACATTCTGAAAATCTTTAAATAGGTTTTTGCCCACCGCAGAGCTCAGTGATGGCAACATCATCAGCCAGGACCATCAGGTAAAGAGATCTGCAGATTTCAGATGTCTCTGAAGATGTCAGGCTTGGCAGATGAAAAGAAACACTGCAAGTACTTTGTTCTTAAGTGTTACTTTGAGTACTGATTTACTGGTGCTTTGAATTCCAGCTGCATTCTCTACGCACTTTTTGTAGGCATTGCACTTCACCCTGAAGCCCCGGCAGCAAGCTAAAAAACATTCTGATTTTTTTTTTTTCAATAATTTCTTCCTTCACTCAAGGATTACATTACAGTTATTTCCACTGCAAAAATCAGTCTGTGGCTTGTATCAAGTCAAAGAAGGAAGCAACAAGAAATGTAAGTAACAGCAGAAAGAAAAAAGGTTTGTCCAGAAGGGTGAGGTTTGGGGCTTTCTTTTTACTGAATACCTGCATCAGCTCCCTCTTGCTTCTCCTCTGCATGAGAGACAAGATCTTACTCCTCTTACCTGAGCCCTTTGCACAGAGATGTTCAGTAACAGGCTGCATTTGACTAAAGCAACAAGGAAACACATGATCACATGCAACAACTGAGCAGCCTTTCAATCTGAGAAACATCAGACATGAATTATGCAAGTATCAGCCTCTGGCTGGAAGAAACCTCCTGTCTGAGCTCTGAGAGCATAAATCAGTTGCTATATAAACACCAGCTTCAATTTCGACTTTTCTTGATTATCCAGTCAAAAGGGACTTTGAAATCCACACTTGCTTCTGGGGCCTGAAAAATAAACTGTTTCCAAACTACTCTGCAATGGCCTCAAGACAACCCTGGTTTTTAGGCAGCTGTGTGCCCAGCCCCAGCCCCTGGGAAGTTGCCCTTCTCCAGAACAATTGAAACTTTCTCCAGGACGAAGTCCACACACAGGGAGCAGTGTTTCCCTGCAAGCCTAAAACACTTTCATTATTGTTTAACTACCCCAAAGCAGCTCCAACAATCTATCAAGCCTGACATTTTATCCCTCCCTGCTGCTAGCCCGGAACGCAGGGCAGATATTGAAGAGGTTCAAGGATTCAAGAAGTTATTTTGTTAATCTAAACAGAGAAACGTTTCCCTCCTTTTAACGATTAACTTGCCATTTTAAAAACCTGCTCAGGAAACCAGGGGCCTGTTGTCCTCCAAATGATCAAACCCAAGTATCTATAAAAAAATTCACTCCACCTGATGGGTAGAAGCTTCATTTTAAGATATATATAAAACAAACTCAAAAGCAGGAGTCCTCACTGCAAGAAAGCAGCAGTACCCACTTGGTCCCAGCCCAGAGGGGGTTATTTTAACACCAAACTACCACAGAGCATGGACTTGCTGCTCATCTGAGAACACCACTGCTCAGCAGGTTCCCAAATTACTGGGGCTGAAGCAATGTCCTAAGAAGCACCAACAGTGTCCATGAAAGAAAACTTAAGGCATGATGCAACCTTACAGACTGTCCTCAAACAGAAATGATTCATCTGAGGGATTCTAACGATTCCAAGTAGCTGGAAAAAAAAGTGAAATTCTTTCAGTGATTCCGGGGACAGCTGCTTTCTGAGCAAGGTATTTTGACAGCAACAGAAAGCAGTTTCAGTCTGAATCCCCAAGGGATGCACTCATGTGGGGAGCAAGCCAAAGCTAAACCAATAGCAGCTCATGCACCAGGTGGCATTGATTCAATTTGAGATTATCCATGTGCATATATAAAATGAATAATGCCCAAAGGAACCATCGTGCTGCAGTAGATGTTACAGGCAACATGCTGCTCACAAAAGAGAGTATTTAAAATTTGCCTGTTTAAAATCTCACTTAGCATCAGTCTTCAAAGCCTGTGCCTTTTCAGTATGTTCTAATAAGCAGATCTATAACTTTCTGAATATAAACAAAAGGGTGGTAGCTTAAAAAAAAGCTGACATTAATATTTAAGTCTACACTGAAACACAATGTGGAAATTTCTGTTCTGAGACTATTTGGCAGAGAAGGGAGAGAGCATTTGAGAAAGAATACTCATTAATATTTTGGAGTAAAGTGAAAACCTCAAGAGCAATTACTGTGACAAATCTGTTGATTTTACAGACACTGAGAGCAATCAACAGTGTTTCAGAAAGCAACAATTCTCCTTAGAGAAAGTCCTTTATGGGAACAGAAATTTTAAAAAAGGCAAAAAAGGGCTTTCAGGGGTCAGAACAAGTCACCTCAGTTCTGAGGAAACCAGCTGAAAAAGGAGAAACTAATATAAAATTTGCATTCTTGATCTGACAGTCATTTCTTAAAGAAAACTGAGGTTTTTCAACCTTGCAATGTTCTTTCAAGACTGAATAAAGGGCTTTGGAGGGACATACCATCAGGTGGTGAGAAACCTTGGCCTGCAGTTGAGTCTTGTTTCTGACATCAACTCAGCAGTGATTCAGTTCTCCCCACCTGTGAAACAAGGACAACAATTATTCATCCCTGCAAAGTGTTCTGTGCTCCCTGAACACCACTTGCTGGGAGTTCAAAGTCCTCATTCCTGGTTCCCTGTAATGACCATCCCTGGGAAGCAGGGCAAACAAGCTTGATAGGAGGAAACAGAGATAGGTGCTATCAAAAGTAATGACTGGAATGACTTTGAGGAGCAGGAGCCTGGCACAGGTTTCACTGTGGGAGGGGGGGATCAGGAGGGCTGATTTGCACCACAGAACACATTGAAGCACACAACACAAAGCAGAGGGAGGTGACAGCAGTGCAGACCTTCCCACCCCATGGACCTGGACTTGTGTTCAGAGCTCAGACCACAGAGAGTTTCCTTAGCAGCACCAGTAGCTACCCAGCACATACCAGTAGCCCCTCTCTCCCTGGTCAGCAGCAGTTCCCACACAGCTGCACCCAAAAAAAGGGCCAAGCACACCATTCCCTGCATCTCACTTTATCCTCCTCCCTGCAAAGTGTTTTATTAAGCAACCAAGCACTTGGCTCAACCTGCTTTCTACTTTCTTATCCTTGGATCAGGCTCTGCATCCCACAGGACTGCTCAAAGGCTGCAGAGACTCTGAGAAACCTTTCCTAAGATGAAAATGCACTTTTCCTGTAAGGGGTGGAGAGGCAGCCTGGACCTGACTAAGCACTATTTTTCTTCCTTGCAGTCAAACCAACACACACTGGATGAAGACAGCACATTACCTGCCTAGCTGTGAGGACACAAAGGTTTTTGTCTGGCTCTCCCAGCTGCCTCCAGAGTGGGTCAGGGTGAGTCAGAGGCACAGAGAACACCACAGCTGGTGACTCTGCAGATCTGCTTGAAGCCTTCCACCAGGCAAAAGCTGAAGCACAAGTTTGAACAATTCAACTCAAACTGAGCCTGACTGAAGGCTTTACAACCTCTGTAACCCAGGGTACAAAGTTGTGGAACACATGAAACATCACAGCATTAAAAAAACCCAACCAACCAACAAACCCACCCTAAAACCATATGGAATTGAGCCACAATGAAAAGAAAACTGAAGGCCTAGAGAAAAAATGACATTTTTTGTCATTTTTGGTCATTACTCAACTAGTGACCACCAACCCCAAAATCTAAGTCATAGATATTGTTGCTTTTTACTCTCACTGCAGAGTGTTGCATTCAGCTCTCGTTTGGACTCCCAGAAGCCCAATCCCATTACCTGAGATAGGCAAAGCCTCCCAGAAAGTCAGCTTTTTTCTACCTTGCAATTACACACAACACTTAAGTGATGGCTTTAAACCTAAGCCAATTCTGCACAGCCTTGAGCAATTAAGTGTTTACCCATGAACACCAGTGGCAGGGCTTTTAATCAGCTTTTAATTAAAAGTTCAATTGCAAGCAGCTGAGTGGATATGCAAACCACAGAGTGCTGCAGCTGGGTAACTCTGCACGGGGATTCACACAAGCAGAGAGAGCTGCCCAGAGTGGGAAACCTGACAGCAGCAAGAGCAAATTGTTTGGTTTTGTCAGATCCAATTGTTCTACCAAGAGCAATTATGTTTAGAGAGAATTAATACAAGATCCCCCACCACCCTGAACATAAAAGGTGGTAAGGAGGTAAAAATATTTGATGGGAGGGAGCAGGTAAATGCAAGGATCTGGAATTCATAAGAAATGTAAAGCTCCCAGCTTTGTGCCTCACCTCTTGGCTCTGGAGGAACAAGGTAGCAAAAGGAAATTATGACAAAGGGTAAATAAATACTCTTTGTTTCATGTAATCATGTATATGCCCTAATGATCATTTATCTTAAAACACGAGCTTCAAAGTTTTGAAACACCACCCACTACCCTGTAAACACAGAAATGTCAACTTAAAATGCACCTTCCATTTCCCATCCTAAGGAAATGGAGAACTAAAAAAGTGTTCTGTAAATCCAGCAAGTTCTTTACTGAGCCCATAACCAGGTGTAGAAAGATCAGAAAACTGCCACAAGTTCCTACCCAGCTGTGAAACAAGCCCGTGGCCACCTCTGCCACCCACAGAAGGGACGTTTTGTGTCAGAGAGGAGGAAGTCAGCTCAAACAAAACACAAACAAAAACCTTTCCATATCTCAGCAAATTAAACATTACCCTGCACATATCTTAATTAAAGAACCATAAAACTAAACCATTCCTATCTCTGCTTCAACAGGACAGTGAGCTTGGCCTCAGTGAGCTTGGCCATCCCTGCAGTGTTTAAAAACAAGTGCAACAGTTTCTTTATCACAGACTCCTAACACTGAGCACACTCATCCTCAGCTCTTTTGCCAAGTCCCTGATCTGCTCAGCTCAGACTGGGCTGCACACAGGTTCTCCCTGCAAAGAGTTCCCATTTCTTAACCTGCAATCCAAGCTGGAATACCAGTGAGAAACCAACTTGACAGTAAGTCAACAACACTTTTCTCCCCAGGAAACACCTTGACCCCTTTAAAGGAACAGACTGTTCTGAAGAGCAGCTGAGTACTTTTCTTTTCTGAACTGCCTTTGCCTTTTGGGGCACAGGAAGGACTTGCACAGCTCTCCCTTTGCTGAGCACCCTTGGGTCTGAGCAGGAGCAGGGCAGAGCTCCTCGTTTAGAAAATAATTTGGGTCCTTGCCACCAAGGAAACATCACCCTAGGTACAGTGCCACCACACCAAGCAAACCGAGTACCCTGGACATGATAAAATGCAAAGAGACAGCAATTTATGTAAAGAGCTGTGCCAAGGGCTGGCACTTATCCAGAACTCTGCATTTCTCATGGCATTTTGAAGAGAACAACCTAGACTCAACCTCAGAGTGCCTTTGGGAGCAGAACTCAGGAACGGAAAGAGTTTCTGAACACCACTTTCTAAACAAAAGAAAAGGGGCTGAGCCCCACCTTGCCTGTTGGGGAAACTCTGCCCCTTTACCCCATCTCCCCCAGACTAAAATCCAGGCACTAAAATCCAGGCTGAAAGCCTCTCCCTGCCCCCCCTCCACCGCCCCATTCTCCCAGCCCCATGTCCTCCAAGCCCTGGCAGAGCCCTCCTGCTCCATGTCCCCCCTTCCAATCCCCAATTTCCCTCACAATCATCACCTTCAGCGGACATTCAACCCCCCCTCCTCCTTCCAAACCCTCCCAACCCCCTCCCTGCCCCACACCCCCCTAACCCCTCACAAGGCCCCTGAAGGCCTCAACTCCCCCACCCCTGCCCCAAGTCCCCCCCAGGGCCTCACCCCCTCCACTAAAAACCCAGCAAATCCCCACCACCACCTTACCCCCTAACCCCTGGCAACCCTCCCTGCCCTACCCCTCTCACCTGCCTCTTTCTGCAGCCCCGTCCCGGAGGGGGCTCTGGGCCGGGACTGCGGGAAGGCCCCGGGCCCTCCGCTGGGCGCGGCGGCGGCGCTATGGCAACTGCCCAGTGCCCAACCACAGAGACGCCTGAAACCACCGGGGATAGAGAGGCACCCACAGACCCGTCTCCCGCAGCCCGCCCCCTGGCGGCGCGGCAGCTTCACTGGCGCCTTCAGCAGCCCGAGGCGGGGGGGGGGGGGGCTGCTCCGGATACCGCGGGTTCGATCCCCGGCGGGACAGTGGGGAGGGGGAGGAGGTTATCGGGGGGTCTCAGGAGCTCTGTAAGGGTTTTGCTGTGTGCCGGGGGTTTAGCTGCATTATAGGGGAAGCGTACGTGTGCGTAGGGGGAGGCCCATGTGGGTATTTACACACACAGAGCTGTATAGGCACAGCCAGACCTGTGCACACAGCTGCACACGAGCGCACGCCTCGAGGTGGATTTTATACAAATCGCGGGCTAAAAAAAAACCCCAAACAACTCATTTCCGAAAAGGCACCCTCACTACTCAGAGAGTCTGTCCTCGGAGGGGGCTTCTCAGCCCCGCTGCAGCTCCTTCCCGCAGTTTAGGGGAGGAAGGGGTGGGCAGAGGGGGGGTCCCGGTGCCAGCCCCTCCTCACACGGCTGCAGAAGTGTTGGGAGAAGGGCTGGATTAGAACAACCAGGTCCGAAGCTCTTTCCAGCCTAATTTTCCTATGCAAATATTCGGGCAAATCAGCTGGAGTAAGTAAGGAGTCAAGTTTTTCCAGATGGGGCAATCAATTCCCCTAACCTGACCCCTGCTGCTGTCCCCGCCCAGAGCTGTCCCCAGAGCTCTCACCAACGCCACCAAGCAGCCAGAAACGGAGGACGTGGTCCCCAAGCACTCTCCCTACCTCTGTGGCAAACCCAGGAGCAGAGGAGCTGCCCCGTCTCTCGCCGTCCTCCCCGATGCTTCCCGCTGCTCCTCAAGAGGACACCAAACTCCAGCAGCTGCAATTAACTGGTGGCCAAGGAGAGAAAAGTTCCCCCACCTTGTCCCCGAATCACGGCTGTGTCCCAAACCCCGGGATGGGGAGGTTTGCAGCAGAGCCTCACTGGGTTGACTTTCCCTGCTGTCTTCCTGCCCGACTGACACCATCTCTGGTGAAACACCACCCCATGATCAGTCCCTGGTGACTCAGTGCAAGAGCAGAGTCCCTGCTGTCATTTCCTGAAGGCCACAGCAAAGATACACAGAGTGACACAAGCCGTGACAAAGTGACTCCAAGCACGCTGTTCCCCTTCTCACTCTCCCCCTAATGATGGAGGCAGCAAGAAAGCCCCCAGGGTTCAAACAGAACTACAAGAGGTTTCTGTTTGGCCTTTCCCCTGCTCCACCCCAGCTTTGCTTTCCCTATAAAAAGGAGCCTGAAGTAGAGGGATAAAGTAGGAGCCCATGGTTTTGGTTGAAATTTGTGTACCAGCTCTTCATGCACAGCTCCAAGAGACATGAAATAGATTTTCTGTTTGTAAGGACCTGCCACCCCAGCACAGGTCTTCAGCAGACAGGAAAATCCTCCTTCTCCTCCTCCATCCTGACTGCAATCCCTGGGGCCAACCCTCCCTTCCCAAGCTTGGAAAGCCCAGAAATGCAAATAAACACACAACTTTAAAAAGATCTTTATTTTTACTGAAAACTGTTCTGAGGGCTCAGCTCCCATTCCTTTGGCATGTTCCCCTCCTGAGGCAGGACCTGCTGGGAGCACAGCCCTTCCCACAGCTGGGTGGCCACCCAGGAAGGACCTGCCCCATAAATCACAGCTTTGTTTCACTGGAGGCACAGCCTCAGACAGATGTGCCCAACAAAAAGCTGTGCTGAGACCTGGCACTGCCCCTTGGGAAACCAAACTGCATTCACAGACCCCTTTTTAGCTGCCCCTTCCCTACAGGAGGCCTTTGCTCACTGTTACACCTACTCTGGAGGGATCAACACCCAAGTTCTGGCTAAATCAGACTCCTCCCAGCACAGCCTCAGAAGGCTGCAGGAGCTGTTATTACTTTAACAAGCATGCCCCAATGAGTCCCTACATCAGCAGCCTTGGAAATGCAAGGCACAGCCTATCTGGCCAAGAAATTTTCTTATTAAGCAGAGAAGGAGGGTATTTAAGACATCTGGGACCAAGAGGAGACGCCACTCTCTGTATCCCAGCCTCCCACCTCCTCCCTGGCACTGCACAACCAACCAGGAGGATGCCCAGAGCAGGCAAGAGCAGCTGGAAAGCACTGGAGCAAGAACAGATTATTTTAAACTTCACCACAAGCAATGGAGAAAGTCCTGGAGCATCAGGCAAATCCAACTGATGTCAGTCAGAACTCATCCCCTCTCCAGCAGACCCAGATCATGACCATCAGTTAACAGCAGTGCCCCAGAAATCCCAGAGCCTGGTGTCATTCTGAGGAGGTTTGATCAAGCATCTGATTGTGTCCCTGCCAATCATCACCCCAGTCCTGCTAGGGATGAAGCCTCCAATTTTAATTAAGTTAGCAGCAATCACCATGAATTGAATCCCAGCTCTCAACACCACAGCAATGTGCAACTTCTGGTTCTTTTATTTCTGATCCCAGGCCACTGTGGGCTGCCCACAGTCAGAGCTCTGGGACCAGAGGGCAGTGACTTTATGGGGACAACAAAACCACCTGGAGGAGTCATGGGTCAAGCCAGCTGGTCCCAGGACAACACCTGAGGACAGGGCTGGTTCTCAAACCTGCAGCTGAGCAGAGGACCTGGTTCTTGTACTGCCCACACAGCCCCAACCACCACAGGCAGCACCTGCTGAGGCAAGGAGATCCCTGAGGAACCCCACAGAGCTTCTCCATGTTGGTCCTTCCCAGGGCTGCAGGACTCAGGGACAATCTGTAAAACCTTCAGTGCTTTTTTTGCAGCTCACTTAGACCTTGACATGTGCCTTTCCACCTGCATCAGGGCCCCTGTGTGGGTGTCACTGGGCTTGGCTCCTGCACATCAACATTTCCAATATCCAGCTCCACCTGGATCCCCGTTGGCTGCAAGAGAAACAAAGAGGAGTTTAACCTCACACTGCTGGGATTCTACAGGAAAACCTCTACATTGCTCCATCACCTGCCCCAGAGCCAAAAAAGCCCCAATTAGATCCCCTGGTGAATTTTTTTCTGCTGGTGCCCTCATTTTAAGTAGGTCTGCTGAACAGATACAAATAGAGAATGCAATTTAGTAAAGACAGAACATCTTGCTCCAAGATATCCCCAGACACAGGATTATTTAGCACATTCAAGATGCATTTTGCTGCCCAGCACACCACCACCACATCCAAACCCATATGGATCAAGCAGAAGGCTTGGGAAGAGCTGCCCTGTAAGCAGGCAGGATTCAAACCAAATCCTGGTTTGGTGCCAGAACCAGCTCTGCAGGATCCTCACTGCCCACATGGGACCAGGAGAGTGAGACAGGCACGAGGAAGGTGGTTACCTGGGATTGGAAGTGGTGCCTATTACTTAACATGCCCACAAATCCAGGCTCAGGCTGTTGGGAAGAGATGCTCCACTCTTCCAGAAAGCACAACCAGGCTGTGCTCACTGCCATGGGTCAAGTCTGGTGCTGCCCTACCCAGAGGAGCATCCCTGTGCTTCAATGTCAGCTCCACACCACACAGCTGCTTCTCCACCCCCAGAGTCACTGCCCCAGGGAGCCTCACCTGCCTGGGGGACTTTGCCAGGGAAGCAACACGTTGGGTGGTGGCTTTCTCCCAGGTGGCTTCTTTGCTCTCCAGCAGCACACGGGTGCTGGGCACAAAACTCCAGGAGCGGCCAAGGGCTGGCTTCAGGGGGCCAGTGCTGCTGTCCCTTGTCACCTGGTTGGTCACCTGCAGCACAAAGAGGCTGATCAGTGCCAGGCAGTGTTTGAAACACTAGAGACAGCCAAGAGGCAATGGCCAGCCTGCTGCTTCTCCAGCCTCAGCTCTCCTGCTTGGCACACCACACCACCCCCTCTAAACGCAGCCCAGGGAACTGTCCCAGACATGTCCCCAGGCAGGACCTTGCCCCTAACTGCAAGCTGCAGCCTCTGCTGGTGCTGAAGCCACCAGAAAAGATCCACTTGGAGCCTTCAAGCATCCTCCCAGGTCTCCCACCCTTGTCA